>NW_027423769.1:1589821-2252232 GCF_013202065.1 Cotesia typhae
TTATGATTTTTATTTTTCAGCTTACCTTCAACGCGCGGTGATCAATAGGGTAAATTTTTCGAGTTAAAAGACTTTCTTCATAAAAATCCTGTTCCTCTTCATCGTAGTCGTACAGTGAGTCGATGTCCATGTTACCTGAAAATAAAATTAATTATAGTTATTTATTTATACAAAAAATATTTCTTCAATGCTTTAATAATTACAATATTTAGACTAAAATTAGCAGATATATTTTTAATTTTTTTAACAAATAAATTATTTAATATTTTACAATTTTAATGTCATTAATTATCATCAATTTAGAAGACATAAAATATTTATTAAATTTTAAATAAATAAAGTAATAATTAAAAAAAATTATTTAATATCTTCTAGATTAACAGTAAAAATTAATAAAAAAATTATTGATTAAATTGCAATAACACAAAACCTATAAATTATTTTAATTAGAGGACAAACTAAAACTGTATATTATCTTGAATAATTATCGGTTATTTTTTATAAATCCACAGTATAAATGGATCCTTGGGCTGTGAAGCTAAAGCGGTTGCGAAGTCAAGATCGAGTTACTCTGACCGCTCAAACGACAGGTGGTGAGTGTAAAAATGGTTGGATGAAGATGACCAGACACTACCATCTCTGAGAGTCTCAACCGTAAATTCTCTCACGGTCTTATTCGAACAACGCAACGTTTGCTGTAGGGTGTAAGATCTGATACCCAAGTGCTACAGTGATGTTATTACAGATTTGATATGCTGTTACACGATCCCTTACATCAAAACCTATCAATTGTTTATTGATTTACTAATTTATTTATTTCTTCTCCAGGATTTTTCCACAAAAATCGGAATTAGGTTCAATAACTGATAGAAATGATAATGAAGATCAAGACGACAAAATTAAAGGTTAAGACCTCAATAGGATCACCGTTACAGCGAACCCCGAAGGTTGTTCACCAGCAAAAACTCACCGATGTCCATTTATGTTAAAGTGAACGCTTGCTGTCTATTTAACTTCCATTGCGTCCAAGATCTTCTAAGAAAGTTTATGTTGCTCCTTGCATCCAACCAGACGGCTAATATCTTATTCAATCGATTCTCTTTTTATTATTAAGAGTCGCGGGATAAATCCGGTATAATTGAACAAACCCTGTGAATCCCAATGTGGTAAAAGACCCCATTAGTGACACTTTCTTTGATTTTGGTACTTATTCAACTAATAAATCATTCATTTCAATATTTATTGGACTACCGGAAATTAAATATCAAGGGTCAGGATTTTTGCCTTTATTTAAAAATAATTCTGCCTAATTTTTCATATTACAGCGGAAATATTGGTCGTAAAAAAATTTTTTTTAAATAAAAGTTATTCAAAATTTAATTTAAAAAAAAATATCTCTTACAATTTTTTATTAAGACCAATAAATAAGCCGTAATTTTTAAATTAACATTTTCATAATTAGCAAAAATTTGAGTCATTTTTTTTTTTAATATTAATTTAATATTTCGGTCTAAAAAAATTTTTTTTTAATAAAAAATGTTCAAAATTTAATTTTATAAAAAAAAATGTCTCATAATTTTTCCTTAAGACCAATAAAAAAGCCGTTATTTCAAAATGAAGATTTTTATAATTAACCAAATTTTGTATTTAAGAATTACGGCCAAATAAAAAAAAAAAAATTATAAGATATTTCTTATAAAAAAAAAAAATTTTTTTCACAAATTACAAAACTAATATTTTCGGCAAAAATTTTGGGCGTAAAAATTATTATCTGCTTTAAAAATTATCACGAGAGATTATTTAATCAAAGAAGAATTTTCTTGTAATTAAGCAATAATAGAAAATGTACGCATGAAGAAAGAGATAAAAAATTATCCACATATTATAATTTAAATATTTACTCTGTTAGTGTTAATGTTGTAATTTATAGTGTGTTTATATCATTGAATGAAATCGATTGGAAATCAATGCAATGATTGTTGCGATTTAAAGTTCAAACGGTTTCTTTAAATTTATTGTTATTTTTAAAGAAAACACTTGGTTCTATTTATACCGTGTGTTCCAATCTTGTAAATTTAAAGCATCTGAATATATTTAACACTTACATTACGCTGAAGAAATTCATTGTTTGAATACTCTGGATTTGTTATTGAGTCGTTCAATATTTCTAATTTAACTGGTGTAATTAAATTAAAACGTTTATTCGTATTAATAATAATTGTGGGGTAAATATAATTTGTATAAGATATCAATTCAATGACATGACAATAAAATACAATACTGAATTGTGAGGAATAAAATAAGTTAACCCGAAAAATTAAAATGTTACTTCCCACCGCATTCTCGTCAGCACAATGTTATAATTTATAATAATAATGATGATGATGATATTCTCGGTGAAACTGAAGCCATACGACATTTTCAGGGAGTACAAAGTAAAAAATTTTTAAAATTGTCTCAAGAGCCCATAACAAAAGCCACCCGCATGCAGACATTCTATATGCAATTTAACCGAGAACCCAATACTACTACATCCGAAGACTCTCTACACCTAAAACAAGGCGGTCATCTGAGATTTTTTTTGTCGGGACCACCTTTGAAATTTTCTTTTAAACGTTACTTTTAAATAAATATTAAATACAGTTATTTTAGTTTAATATTTGCTTTTTTTTAAATAGAAATTTGTATTGAAATTTATTTTTGATAAAAGATTGAAATTTGAACTCAAAAGATAAAATATTTTATGAATTATAAAAAAAATTAAATTTTGTATTTTTTTTTTTTTTTATATAAAAATTTAAATATTTATTTTTTTTTAATAAGCAAAATGTATTTAAAAAAATTATCAATCAATTAAACTATAATTAAAAAATTCTACTCATAATTTTTTTAAATGTAGAATTTTTTTTATAATAAATTTATTTCTGGGGTCATATTTTTAGTTTAATAAAATTAGTTTCAATTCAGCATAAATATGGAGCAACGCAAAACTGAAGACTAAAATTTTAAAATAAAAACTTTGAACAAAAGCAAGCATTCACACATTAGCAAGAGATACGTAGAAACAAACTAGATCATTGAAAATTATATAGATTAATAAATGTATCAGATAAGATTGCAAGTAATATTTATACTTGCATAAATATAAAACTGCCCCGAATCTAGATCTAAATCACCAGACGAGATTTACAAAGTAAATAAAATGAAAATGCCGAAAAAGAAAAAAAGAAAACTGGTGGATAAGAAAAGTGAAGAAGAAAAAGTATTCTGTAAAAACTCTAAACTCGCCCCCACTATTATCTATTCTCAGTCCATCGTCCATCACATCTGAATCTCCGGTATGGGCTTTCAGATGCTTTGCTGGCACACTGTATTATATTATATATATATATATATGTAGTAATGCCTTCATATTAGTTTAGCTTTGAAGCGTTTACTTCTATACCAGAGTAGAGACCAGAGTGTATCAGACAACGCCATTGCCGTAAAAAAGAAAAAGAAAGAATTAACGCGACGTTGCCATACCAAAAGGTCCAGTACAGGGAACTTGAGACTTTTTAAAAGTTTCTTCCTTCTCTAAAACACTCAGCTGAATTATTTTTCATTTTTCAATAAATATACAATAAAACAATCCATAAATAAACACATCGACTGATAACAGGAAAATAAATTACCGCCAATTAAAAAAAGAAAGAAATGATTTTACGAGTTGTTTTTTTGATTATTAAATTATTATTGATACAAATGGCTTGGAGGTAATTGATTTATAGTTAATAAAATTATTTTAAGCGTTTTATTATGATTCACCGTCGACGGTAAGATTAGTCGACGTATTTAATGATGAATTGTTAACACGCGATTTTAAATCACGAATATCAATGGATATATTGTTCATCAATTTATTTTTTAACTTACTTATTTTTTAATCAACCAAACTCTTACCTCTGAAAATAAAAAAAAAATAATACAATTATAAGCAAAAATAAAAATAAAAATTATATAATATAATTAATATATTTACCGTATAATCAGAGAATTACCAATATGTATTACTTAGTGACTCACAATTATAATATGCGTAAAAAATAAATAAGAATCATGCTCGGTTGTTTTTATTTTTATCAATTGTCACTTTTTGCTGGTTGAGTTTTAATTAATTATTGCAATTCAAAAAATAATTTTATACTTTACAAGTATAAATATTTTTATAATAATAACAATGATAATAATAATGTAAATAAATAAATAGTTAACCTTTGTAATTAGTGTAAACGAACGA
Source organism: Cotesia typhae (assembly GCF_013202065.1). Classification (NCBI taxonomy): domain Eukaryota; kingdom Metazoa; phylum Arthropoda; class Insecta; order Hymenoptera; family Braconidae; genus Cotesia; species Cotesia typhae. The sequence continues at coordinate 1,594,101 of NW_027423769.1, forward strand.
TATCCAAATAATTGTAAAATCGTAGCTAGTTGTCCGAGAAGTATGCACTTAACAATTAATAAAACACAAGGTTTATTATCACATAGATACTTTTCACTCGCACAAATATATGTTTGGATAAAAATAAAAAAATTATAGTCAGTATTGTTATGTGTTAAGTATTAACAGTAACAGTTATACTAATACTAACAATAATGAATATTATATATAACAATGTTAATGTTTTTTATTTTCAGCACCGAGAACCGAGAGTGAAGATAAGAGCGTGGCAACGAGTCTCAGTGCTGGTGCTTGTGCTGGTGGGTTCATGAATGAAACTGAGAATGCCCGGGAGGGAGATGGAAGTTAAGCCTAGCCTTCACTAACTTTAACGAAATTTACCCCTGCCAATTCACTCGGTTATACGCGGAGTTTAAATGTGTGTGAGAGCACGAGTATGTGTCGCGCAAACTAAACTGAAAACATTTATCTCTCTTTCTTCATCTTCCCCCTCCACTTTCACAAATAATAATAAAATTAACCGACGTTTTTTAATTTTTTAATTTTTTATAAATTTATTTTTTTTTAATAAAAAAAAAATTTTTAAATGTCAGCTGATAATAATTAAGTTAGCCGCCGTTTTTAATTTTTTGATTATTTTTAATTTATTAAATTAGAACTAAAAAATATTTGTAAAAAATTGCACTGATAATTTTTCAAGTTTTTTACAAACGAAAACTTTTTTAATAATTTTTTCAATAAAAAAAACGATTCTTAAAATTTTTAAATGTCGGATAACTTAATTTTCATTGCCAGCTGATTTAATTTTCATCTTTGACGTGAGTGTATTTATTAATTCGCGTTAACTGTGACATTTTTAATTGTTTTTCACTCCCGGGATTTTTTTCTTACCTTTTTATTATTATTATTATTATTATTATTATTATTATTATTATTATTATTATTATTATTATTATTATTATTATTAAATTAATATAATTTTTTTTATTGACACATTTTTGTTTTTTTATTTTTGGTGTATTTATTAATCTTTGCTTTCTCGCGCGCGAACACTTATTTTGTTTCTTGACGGTTACGAGTTTACTCTTTGTCCCTCTAGTGTTCTTGCACACAATCACTCCTACACGTGACACTCACGTTCGTTGCAAGTTTGCAAGTTTGCAAGGAGGGTCTTGTAAGAACTGATTTTTCAAATGACATTTTATAACACTGAAATTGGCATTTTTTCAATAAAAACTTCCTAAAAATTTTGAAATGGCGGCTAACTTCATTTTTATTTTTTTTTTAATAAAATTCTTTTTTTAATTTTAAAAAATTGGTAAGAAATACTTTTAATATTTATTTTAAAAACATATTTTTAAAAACTTTTAATTTTAAAAAATTTTGTTTTAATTAAAAAAATTTTTAATTTTAATTTCAAACATAAAAATTTAAAATTTACCGCGCTAAATCCTCCAACAGAGGGCACATGTTTTCAACCAGAGTAGTACACGGTCGCCATATTTAAAATCGCAGCTGATCACAACTTATTGATCTCTAAAAAAAAGGTAATTGTATTTAATTTTACTTAAATTTTATAATTATCCCAATAAATCAATTTGCAATTAAATATTCAATAATAATAAACTTAACTTTTTATCATGCGCAGTTATAAAATGTAAAATTTTTATCATAAACTTTTAGTATTACATAAGATAAATAAATTTTATTGAATATTTTTCTGCACATGTAGAAAAAATATCAAAATGTATTTTAGTCAATTAATTAATTAATTTATTTATTTTAGAAGCAATCATGTTGACTCCAAAAGCGATCACAGTTTCGACAATCGTCCGAAGAAACATTGGAATGATGGCACCATGCATGAACAAAGTTTCTGACCCAATCCAGCAATTATTTTTGGACAAAATCCGTGAATACAAATCAAAAAGCTCGTAAGAATCATTGAATTTTTATTTTCAATAATAATTATTGATTATTAATTATTATCATGTATTTTAATGATAAATTATTCAATTTGTCAGAGTAAAAGTTTCATAGGTTATCTGTCTTTATTTCAGAGGTGGAAAATTAGTCGACCCAACTCCTGAAATCCAAAAGGAATTAAAAAGCGATTTGGAGCGACTCTCTACTCAATACGGAGGTGGTCCTGGAGTTGATATGACTCAATTCCCTAAATTTAAATTCGAAGGTAGTTTTAATGAGCTTAGAATTTTTTAGTTGCTCAAGCGAATTTTATTAACAAATTTATGACTTTAAATTTAGCAGACACTTGACAATTTAGTTTTATTTAACAAACAAATTTGTTCCGAAAAATTATTTTTAAACAATTGCATTTAAATTTTTTTTTTTTTTAAATTAAAATTAAAAATATTATAGTCAATATTTTTATAAAAATTCCCCATAAAAATTAAATTAGCTGACATTTGAAATTTTTATAATTTATTTTATTAAAAAAAAATTAAAAGAAAAAATTTCACATGTAAAAAATATTGAAAATTATGCGTGCAATTTTTTTGTAATAATTTTGATAATGAAACAAATTCTAAAAATTATCAGCTGTCTGCTAATTTTATTTTCATGGCTAATTTTAATATCAAAAAATTCGCTTGAATTTTAAAAAATCTAATAAGCTAAAATAAAAATTTTTATTTTTATTTTTTCAGATCCCAACGTCGAGTACAGCGTCACCCAAAAAAACTAATCTCTTGAAGTTTTCCACTAGTGAAACTCAAAATAATGTATCTATAAATAAATAAAGCTAGAAAGGAATAACAATAAAATTTGTTACACATAAAAGAACATTTTATAACTCTAAATGTTCATTTTTTAACCACAATTATTAAAATAATTAAAACGTGTGGTGGTACAAGATAGCCAGATAAAACAGCGACCTAGTATAACAACATATATTAAATAAATTAATGTATTATAAACTCTTATCTATTTTATAAATTAATGTGGTTGATTGGCTTAGATCAGAATTATCATAAACAGATAATTCCTCATCCATGGATCAGATATAAAACAACTTTAGTTATTTGCTGTTTTTAGTGACGTCAATGCTGTCGTAATTGTTTGTATTCGACGTAGGAGCCCCTTCCCAGAAAGCAGATTGCTTGATTGTTGGAATAGAAAACCAACATGCACAGAACAGAAGTACATATACTATACGCATGATTCATTTGCTGTCACATGACAGTTCACAGTTGTTTGGTGTACTTAGTGGTACTATAACGTTTACGTAAATTTAAAGAATTTATTCTAAACTACATTAATTTTGTCTGCTGTTAATTTTTCAATTAGCCTTGAATTTACTCATCAGTAATTGCGTTTCGCATTTAAATAATAAGTGTCGACAAATGGAGTTCAAAATATGGAGCTGTTTTTCAATGATTTTACTTATTTCATCATGTAAGATAATTATTATTATTTTTATCAATTATTATTGTTCTATTTTTGTAAAATTAATTTAAATTCATTCAAATTTTATTTTTTTATCTAGATAAATAATTATTTGCTAGCAGACTGAAGTTATGCCAAATTTAAAGAAAGTCAATCATTTTTCTAGAAAGTTTAAGACTTTTAACAAATTAATCGAGGCCACTGATTTAAAGAAATAAAATAATACTGAAAATTCTATAAAAAAAATTGATTTTTTTTTTTTTTTGTAGTGATTGAGATGCTTTGTTATTGAGTTTCAATGTCAAAAATATATGAATATTCAAAAACTACAGCCTTGTATCGGTTCACGGTACGGCCCTTGAGATTTCAAGGGCATACTTTTGATGCCGTTTTTATAAATTTTTTTTTTCTTTATTCTTGGAGAATTATAATTTTTTTCCTGGATTTCTTATCTAGCCTTGATGGGTGTATAAAGTATTTAAGAGAAAGTTTGTAGTTTAAAGTTGATTTGTCACAAAGCAGAGAATTTCCAAGACGCGTGCATAATATTAATTTAATTGTTTTGTTTTGTTTAGTTGCAAAAAAAAGTTTTGAAATTATTTTATCCACACGAGTTTACGTAAAAATTTTATGTAAAAGTTTTGTTGGATAATCTTTATATAAAGATTAAATTAGTAAATATTTGATAATTTTTTTTTAGCAAATAAATTATGGCAAAAAAAAAATTGACATGAAATTTTATAAAAAGTAAAAATTTTTTGAATCAAATTTATTTGTTAAATTAAATTAAAAAATAGTAAAATTACTGCTAAATTTAATTTAATAATTATATAAAAATTAATAAAGTAGATATTTGATAAATTTTTTAATAAATAATTATGGCAAAAAAAATTGTCTTGAAAAAATTAAAAAAATTATTTTTTGAAAAAAAATTTTTTATCAAATTAAATAAAAAAAAAAGTCGTGACTGCTGACTTTAATGTAGTAATCTTCACCAGTTAATTAACTAATGATAATTATTGATTTTTAGGTATTGACGCTGGGAAAATTAAAAGCTCAGGAAAAGTCCACAGCCGACCTAGTTCTGGAGGTTATCATCCATCTCATTCAGCCCCAGCACCAGGTTATTAATTAATTTAAAAGTCTGCAATGATCTATTTTCAAGATAAAAAATAATCATAAAAAATTAAGTACTTATAATTTAAAATTTATAATACTAATTTAAAATCAACAGGATGGAACGTTCCTCCTGCTCATACAGCAACTCACTACAACCCCAGTCAAAGTTACAACCCAAGCGGTGGATATCATCCACCACCTAACACAGGGTACCATCTACCACCCAACACTGGGTACCATCCTCCTCCCAACACCGGATACAACCACCCACCTGCTCAAGCTCCTCCTCAGACAATCATCGTAGAGTCCGAGAAACGAGGACTCGGGACTCTTGCCAAGGAAGCCGCTGTTGGAGCCGTAGTTGGAGTCGCAGTCAACGCCGCCGCTAACCGCTTCATTTCTGGAGGAATTTACGGCAACAATCATCCAGGATACGCCGCTGCGCCGCCACCAGCGGGAGCCCCTGCTGTTGCTCCTGGTGTCACGCACACTGAAATAGTTTACAACAATTACTACGGAAATGGAACTGGTCCAGCTCCTGGAGATCCTGGCCAGGCTCCACCTAACCCAGCAGTTCCTCAGCAAATTCCTGGTCAGTATCCTGCTCAGCCGCCTAGTAGTAATTACTATGGTCAGCCACAGAATTCTGTCACTTACCGAGCTAACAGTGCTGAAACAATGTCAATAAGCAAGTGCAGCCTTATTATTGTTACTATTTGCATGTTTGTCTTTGCTAAGGTTTTTTAAATTAAATTAAATTAAAATTTGCAGACACGTGACAATTGTTTTATTTTTTTTTTTTTAATAAACAAGATCTAAAAAATTATTATTTACAAATTTAATTGATATTTTTTAAAGCATCTAAAGATATAATTTATTTGTTGAAAAAATTATTAGATGTCTCTCAATTTCAGTATCATAAAATTAAAAATAATAAAGTTGACACATATTAAAAATTTTTTAATAATTTTACAGCAATAAAATTATTATAATTATTTGTTGGAAGAAATGAAAAATTGTCAATCTGCTGATTTAAGTATCAAATTTATGATTGTACATTGTACAGTCAACTGTATATTTATATTGATCAATAATGTATTATATAGTTTTTTTTTTTTAATCGCAAGTATTAATTATAAAAAATTAACGAACGAAATTACTTCCATCCACTAGTTTTAATATTTATGATTTGAAACAGCGCGAACAAATATTATTAATTTAACAATACTTATATTTTTTGATACGAATATTTTTTAGCTATGCTGCTATTTATAAGAGGTTATTGTAGACAATTTGTGTAGAGAGATTAGATTGTTGTGGCTATGATATACATAAAATTTGTCTTCAATTTTTAATCTGAACTTTTGACGCAATGAAGAAGAAATAATATATTTTTATGAACTTTTTGCTGTTTTTGTTCTAAAATATAAATCTTGTATTAAACTAATGTATGTTAAATTATAAAATGATTTTTTATAAAAAATTTTTTATAAAATGAAAATTAATAAAAATTATAAGTGAAAATTTTAGAAGGATTTTTTTATTGTAATAGATTCATTAAAATTTTTTTAATTGACAGCTGACAGCTAACTTCAGCCTAATACAATTTTTAAAAAATATTAAATTATTTTTAACTTATCTTCTTTATATAATAATAAAATTACTGCTGAAGAGATCGTAATTGCTGCGACATAAATTCCAACTCGCGTTTAAAAGCTTCGAATTCATCAGAATTAGAAGTAAACTGTCTCTCAAATCTTTCTCGAAGAATAAGAACTTGTCCTTTCCTCAAAGTGATTTCATAAATCGATTGAGGATTTAACAAAAATGACGCGGTAAGCTTCTTTTCAAATATCGGCGTCAAACTTTCGTCCAAATAAGCCATTTCACTTTTAATTCTCACATCCAGGGTCGGAATTTTATACTTATACTCCCGATTATTGCACACAATAATAAATCCATCCGTCTGATCAATAAAACTCGCGGAGAAGTAATCAAAATCGTCGCCATCTTGAATAACAAACTGAACGCCAATTTGAAATTCGTCACTCAGCGCCACCTGGTCGCTAATATGGCCGTCGGAAATTACAAAATTAAACGACCGGCAATTAAGAGTGTCGTTTAGAAGCGGGTGATTAATTTCGCGTTTCGGAAAAGAAGAAAAGAACTCCAAAACGTCATTTGGCTCCGGCATGTACAGCTGTTTGTGGAATATTACACCGATAATGTCAGTGAAGATGATCCATCGCTTGTCAGGTATAACTTCGTACTGAAAAATGACATGCGGAAATTCCTCCAAAAATCCAGAAGATATTTCTCCAGTGTTGTGCATGTCATCCCAGTAAATAATGGTATTTTTTTTTAGGTTATTATTTATCATCCTTCCTTTGTAGCCGTCAAATTTGTACTTCAATTTGTAGTCAATTAAATTGCACGAGTATTCATGGATTGGAGAAAATTTACGACAAGGTATGTTCAACAGCTGAGACAACTCTACGTAATTGTACATCGCATTGGTGTCCAGCAAGTGGTAAAATTTACACAAGTAAGTGCTAGACAATAAATCCCAGAATGTATTTTCCATTTTTGTAAACTCCTCGTAGTTTATTTTTGTGTAATCTCGGTCGTACTCTATTTCGGCGGAGAAGTAATACGCGCCGCCCTGAGGCTGGGATATTTTTTCTACGCAAACGCGGATATTGTTCTGCTTGTAAAGTGTGTAGCGGATTATCAGGTCCTGAATGGTACTGAATTTATCAGAAGCTTCTGCGATTGCTTCCTTGGCAGTCGTCCGGGTAAATGGAATGAACATAACCTTGGTAATGAAGTCGGTATTGTTGTCTTCTTTGTTGGTTGTTTTTTCTTCCTTGTTATTGTTGCATACAATTACTTTGAGCAGATTTAATCGGTGGATACATTGTTTTAGTTGGAATGTATTACCTGCCAGACGGTAACTTGGGTAGGCGTTGCTGTCTGAGTTGGGGAATATCGTGTCATTGTAGTGCAGGATCAGTGACTTGTCTTGGTGGTTTTTGGAGAAGCTATCTAGTATCAAGTCGAAGATTTTTTGAGATATTGGTAGACGCACACTTGTTTCATACTCGACAGTTTCCATTACTGGGTTATTATTTTGCTATTTTTTAAAAATAATTTTATTCATTATTATTTATTGTGACACTCAATTTAACAGACACATAAAATTTTTTTTTATTTTTATTATTATTAAATTATAATGGAAAAAAATTACATGAAGAAATTTTTAAAAATTATGAGTGAATTTTTAAAAATATTTTTTTATAATAATTAATGTGTTATAAAAATTCTAAAAATTTTTAAATGTCTGCTAATTAAATCATCATAATTAATAAAGTAATTTTTGATATTTTAATTATTTATAAGTATGAAAAAAAAAAAAAAAAAAAAGACTTACCAATATGAATGACAATTTTTTATAACTTATGACAATTTATCAAATACATCTGATGACAATAATAGTCTAACGCGACAATGTTCCAGTATATCTTTAATTTAAATGATATTGCGATAATTATACATTACACATTATACAGTTTAATCGTGCTATTAGTAAGTCATGACTAAAAAAATTTCATTGAGCTAAATAATGACAATAATAATTATTATTCGACTATTACAATATTTAATACTACAATTTATAAAGCAATTAGACATTGATTGTTTTGTATATATTGTATTGAGTAATAGACCATAAAAAAATAAATAACAATTAATTCTTATCAGTAATTTTTTGTAATTAAAATTCTAGTGAATCTGGGTAGATGATTATAAAATTCTTGATATTTTTTAAACTTATCATTTTATTGTTTATATTATCTTTAATAATTATGGCTCTATTTTTATCACACTTCTGTTAATTATCTTCCATTTTTTCATTCATTTTTTATAGAGCGTATTTACCACCTACGCAGAAACTCTTATCTGTATAAAAATAAATTATAACAATTATGTATGTATTTATAAATTATAAATTACTTGGAAAATTTGAAGAAGCTTTAATGAGAGAGAAAAAATTAAATGTTTTAGTAAATTTTTTTTTTTTTTTATTCAGTTCAATTTTAGTTACAAAAAAAAAGTATTAAAATTTATTGATATTAGTTAATAAATTTTAAATTTATATTTGCATATTATAATTGATTGAATAATTAATTTTAAAGTTTTAGATTTTGATAAAGTATATTTAACAATTTCTGATATAATGGATTAATTATTGACGTTTTAAATTGGAGAGGATATTTATAAAATATTCAATACTCATGTGAAATATAGTAAAAGATAATTCAATAATTTATAAATTGTTATATTTAAAGTTTCAATTATTTTATTTCTTAAATAAAATATAAAGCACTTTTTATAATTAGTATTTTTAGTAAATCCCAAAACCAGTAACAAAATATAAACATAAAAAAAAGTATAACAATAAATATTTTATGATGACTCTTTAGCAATAAATCTATCCAAAATAGCTTCGCTTGGATAGTCAGGAACCGAAAGTTTTCTGAATCCTTCGTCATCAACAAAACAAATTTCGTGTTCATCCTAAAAATTAATTAATAATATAAAATTATTGTTCAATAAACATATAATTTATTTTCTTGGGACTTACAGGATCAGCAAGAATAATAACTCGTACGGAAGCTTTTCCAGGAGTGTCCAGAGTAATTAAATCTGTCAAAATTTTATGGCCGTTTTCACGAATTTTTTTCTGTATCCCAGGTTGACTGTCATAAGGAACTGAAAATGCAATCCTACCATATGCTTTTCCATGATCTACTTTAGTTCCTATTAAATTAAATTTATTAGAAGCTTTAAAATTATTCTACGTTCTTAAGAATTTTTTTATCATATTCAAAATAAAAAAAAAAAATTACCAATATTCTTGAATTCCAATTTTGCTTGATTGTCATCATAGCCAAAAGTAACATTATTGTCATTTTGTTCATAAACTTTCATATTTAAAATATCTTTCCAGTAAGAAACAGTTCGCTGTAGGTTTGAACTAGACAATGTAACTTTCACAACAGGATCTATGATAATAATTTCATTAATTAATATTAAAATTAATTCAGCAGATATTTAATAATTTTTAGAACTTGTGTTAATAGATAAATTATGGAAAAAAAAAAAATAAGAAAAAAATTGACGGGTAGAAATTTAAAAAAATTAAAAATGGAATTTTTTGAAAATAATTTTTTAAAACAAATTAATTTTTTTTTAATTAATTTTACTATTTAAAAATAAAAAACTGACCTTGATCAGCAACTTGGGGTTCATTAATAATATAATATTTATAACCACCAGGAGCTTTAAGAACAGAAACTCCATTTTCTTGTTCAACAGGCCAATTATGTTTCATAGCTCGGTTAATTATGTCCTTTGACTTGATAGTAATTCCCTGGAAGTCATTTCCTAGCTCATAATTATTTATTCCGTAGTTATAAGTTAACTCGATGACAAAATGAGAATCTTCTGGACCATAACCGATCATGGTTTTACTCCAACGACTGTCGTAAGGTCTAAATACAAGAATTTATCAATTATTTATCTTATTTTTTTGACAGACAATGAAAAATTATTAGTTCTACTTGCTAAAATTATAATTAATAAAATTACCCATTGCAAGCAGCATCACAACCTTCAGAAAATTCCTCATGTCTCAGTACCTATAAAAAAAAAAAAAATAAATAAATTATTCTGCGTTGTAAATTTAATAATTAATAATTATAAAAATTCTTACCTTCATACCAAGAATTTCTCGGTAAAATTTGACAGTTAATTTTCTGTCTGGTATTTTGAAAACATAATGTAACGCCCGGGCTGCCATTTTCGATAACTTGCAGTGAAATATAAAATTTTTCCAAGAATTTGTCTAATATTGTGAAACAATTAATTACCAGGCGTTTCCAAGCTGTCACATGAGCTAATTAACTACCGCAATTAATTAATTAGATTTTTCTGGAATAAGTCAATCCCGGTGACTAGTGAGAGGTAAGAGAGCTTCCATTAACCTTGAAATTTTAAATTAAAATGATGACACTGAAGTCAGCTGACATTTAAAATTTTTTAATAATTTTATATCAATTAAATTATTATGAAAAAAAAAATTTCACATATGAAAATAAAATAAAAAATTGAAAGTGGAAATTTTTTAAAATATTATTTTATTGTAATTTTTTATTTTCCTCTTTCCTCTTCTAAAAAATTGATGGTCGGGTGTCGTATCGTTTTTCGGTCGTTGATTGGTCGACTAAAATAGTGGCGGGATTTTTTAAAAAATAAAAGCAAGCTTGTCACGTCATAATACTGAAGTTAGCGGTCAGCTGTCAATTTAAAAAATTTTTTTTATAATAATTTAATTGTTATAAAATTCTAAAAGAATTTTTAATATCTGTCAACCTCATTCTAATTAATAAATTACTATTCCGCTAAAGCGGTTGTTCTTTTTTTTAATTTTAATTTTAATTTTAAATTACTGAAATGAGAGTTACGACTATTAACTAACTTCACACTCTCATATATTTTTATTATAGAAATACATATATATGTATAATATAATCTCCATGATTGTGACACATGTGTCTAACCTATTTGTTTGAATATAAAATTTTACCGAACATCCACGATTGACAGTAAAAAAAATTTTAACAAAAATAATAACCAAAGATGACTGTAAAATTGTCTGCGAGCAAGCAATCGCCTCCACTGGGTGAGTATTTATTTTTAGTTGAAAGATTTTTTTACTAAGTCTATTTTTACACCACCGTGGGACGGAATTTCATCATTTTATTTATTTCTTGCAGGAGCGATAATAGCCGCTGAATTTGTTTCAAGCAAAAATAACAAGAACAAAGTCGACATCGAGTACCCGGAACCTTGGAAACCGTTGTCAAATGTTCAATTGTTGGTTAACGATCAAGTTGTCTGCGATGATGACTGCAATGTAGGACGTTATTTGGCCAGGACTATCGACGAGAGTTTATACGGTAATTTATTAATAATAGCCAAGATTTTTTGTTTTAATTTTAAAATAATAATTAATTTATTTTATTGAATTTTAATTAATTTAATAAAATTACTTAATTATTTTATTATCATTAGGAGGAGCTGGAATTTTAGAAAGAACTCAGGTAGACAGTTGGTTATCATACAGCAACGGTCCATTAAAGAATCCCAGCAACTTAGCAGCCTCAAAAGAGCTCTTGAACAAGAACTTGTCCAAGAATTGGTTGTTGACAGAGCAAGTAACTCTAGCAGATATCTACGTGTTTGCTGGCTTAGTAAACCTAAATTACACACCAGAATCTCAATATCCTGAGCTGCTACGTTGGTTCAAGAAAATTAGCTCTTTGAAGTACGTGTCAAAAGTCTTGAATACGTTCAACAAAGCTTCAGTTCTTCCAGCTGGAAAGCATAAGAAAGAGGAAGCAGCCCACAAGCCAACGATGACTGGCAGGAAGCAGGAAGGAAAGTTTGTTGAGCTACCGGGAGCTGAAGAGGGTAAAGTTATTGTACGTTTTCCTCCAGAAGCTAGTGGATATTTGCATATTGGTCATGCTAAAGCTGCTTTGTTGAATCAATATTACGCTGATACTTTCAAAGGTAAAAAAAAATTGTTAATTTATTTTAATGTTTTTAAATTAACAATAAAATTTGACTGTAGGTACTTTGATAATGCGATTCGATGACACAAACCCCGCCAAAGAGACCGTGGAGTTCGAGCAAGAAATACTCGAAGACTTAAAACTGTTGGAAATTAAACCGGATCGCTTCACCCACACCTCGGATTACTTCGAGCTGATGCTGAAGTACTGCGAGCAGCTGATTCGAGAGGGGAAAGCTTTTGTAGATGACACTTTAGCAGAGGCAATGAAAGAGCAGCGTGATAAGAAAGAGCCTTCCAAGAGTCGGAATAACCCGATAGAAAAAAACCTGCAGCTGTGGGAAGAAATGAAAAAAGGAACTGCTAAAGGTCAGACTTGTTGCGTCAGGGCTAAGATAGACTTTGCGTCGGCCAACGGGTGCATGAGAGACCCGACAATTTACCGATGCAAGCCTGAGTCACACCCCAGAACTTTAAACAAGTACAAAGTCTACCCTACGTATGACTTCGCCTGTCCAATAGTAGATTCTATCGAAGGTGTGACTCACACTCTAAGAACTACTGAGTACACCGACAGAGATCCTCAGTTCTTCTGGTTCATAGAAGCTCTGGGACTAAGGCGTCCTTACATTTGGGCGTACTCGAGGCTGAACATGACAAACACAGTCTTGTCAAAGCGTAAACTAACTTGGTTCGTCGACAGTGGCCTGGTTGACGGCTGGGACGACCCTAGACTGCCGACAGTAAGAGGAATCCTCAGACATGGGCTGACAGTCGAGGGGTTGAAGCAGTTTATCATATCCCAGGGTGGTTCCAGGTCTGTTGTCTTCATGGAGTGGGACAAAATTTGGGCGATTAATAAAAAAATAATTGACCCGATTGCCTTTCGCTTCACTGCTCTCCAGTCTGATGATCTGGTTCAGGTCAACGTCCTTGATGCGGTTAATGATCAGTTTCTTGAAGTCCAAAATCATCCCAAGTCTCCGGAGCTGGGCATGAAGAAGGTCCTCATTGGCAAGAAAATTTTTATTGAGAGGGTTGACGCTGATACTCTTAAATCTGGAGAAAAAGCCACTTTTATTTCCTGGGGAAATTTGATGATTGAAAATATCAAGAAGGCTGATGGTAAAATTACTGAAATTGACGCCAGGCTCAAGCTCGATGACAAGGACTATAAAAACACGGTCAAGCTTACCTGGCTGGCGGAAAAGGGTAACAAAGAAGATCATAAAAAGGAGGGTGATTTGGTTCCTTGTGTTGCCGTTTATTTTGAACATATTATTAGCAAAAATGTTTTGGGGAAGGATGATGATTTTAAGGACTTTATTGCTAAAAATACTAGAGTAAGTTATTTTATTTATTTATTAATTTATTAAGTTATTAAAAATAATATTATTTTTCATTTTAATATAATTAAAACCAAGATTTTAAATTACGGCTTTCTGATTGGTCCTAAAAAAAAAAAAAAAAATTATGAGACATTTTTTTATAAAATTAAATTTCGAGCAACTTTTATTTCAAAATATTTTTTTATAAAATTCAACAAAATTAATTCTTATTTTAAAATTAAGCCAAAAATCCTGCTATGATTATAATCTTTAAAAATATTACCAAATTTTTTTTTTTAGAAAGAAATAAAAATGTTGGGAGAGTCAGAATTAAAGAACGTGAAGCAGGGACAAATAATTCAGCTTCAAAGGAAAGGATTCTTCCGCTGTGACGTACCATATGGACCAATGAGTGACTTGACAAGCAGAAAAAGACCTCTGATTTTGTTCTACATCCCTGATGGACACACCAACAGTTCCCCTGTGGCGTCAGCACCTAAAGAAGTTAATACCAAAGAGAGCAATAAAAGTAAAGCGGTAAGTTGCTTGTTCATCAATTCTTTCTTACCAACAGAGTTATAACGGTACACAAAATAGTATATTACACACCGAGGGAAGTAAAGTAAGAAATGTCTCAGATCACATGTAATTGTTGGCCGAGGCGAAGCCGAGGTCAACAAACATGTGATCTGAGGCTTTCTTATTTACTTCCCGAGGAGTGTATACTATTTTTTTCCCTGACGAAGGTGTAAAGCGGAAACTTTGTTTAGCGCAGCGGGGCTAAAGTTGACGCTTTACACCCGGAGGGGAAAAAAAAATAAAATGCATTTACATTCACTAGTCACTTGATCAGACCACGTGGCTTTACTATTTTTTTGTTTTCCATCTGTGGAATAAAAGTAAAAAAAAAAAAAAATTATTTTTAATTATTTTTTTACTAATTTATTTAATTTTACAGAACGCAGCTAAGTCTTCAGCTGACGGAGCGTCGATATTGGCGGCGATTAAGTCCCAGGGAGATAAGATCAGGAGTTTGAAGTCTTTCAAGGCAGATAAGAAAGCAGTCGAGGAAGAAGTCAAAGCTCTGTTGGCTCTGAAAGCGGATTTCAAAAACGCGACGGGAGTTGAGTGGAAGGCTGACTTGAATCCGTCAGAATTTTTTGAGATTAAAAAGTCGAGTGAATCAGGTGAGTCGCTTAATCAGCAGATATTAGACCAGGGAAATAAAGTACGAGAGTTGAAAGCTGCAAAAGCCAACAAGGCAGCCATTGATGAGAGCGTTAAGCTTTTATTAAAATTAAAAGCGGACTACAAGGCAGCTATTGGTAAAGATTGGAAGTTAGAAGCTACTCCTAAAGAAACCAAGGAAGTTCAGAACAAATCTGGACCAGCTGATTCTTTGAATCAAAAAATTGTAGAGCAGGGAAACAAAGTTCGCGAGCTCAAGGCAGCCAAAGCTGACAAGGCGACTATTGACGAGAGCGTTAAAATTCTTCTGAGCTTGAAAGGTGAGTACAAAGCAGCTACTGGTAAAGATTGGAAGCCAGAGGCGACTCCTAAGGACACCAAGGAAGTTAAGAGTAACAAACCAGCGATAGGTGATGCCGATTCTTTGAATCAAAAAATTGTAGAGCAGGGAAACAAAGTTCGCGAGCTAAAATCAGCCAAAGCTGATAAGGCGACTATTGACGAGAGCGTTAAAATTTTGTTGAGCTTGAAAGCTGAGTACAAAGCAGCCACCGGCAAGGACTGGAAGCCAGAGGCGACTCCGAAGGTTACTAAGGAAGCTAAAGACGCGAAAAACAGCCAGAACATGCCTAAAAAACAAGACGGAGATTTGAGCCAGAAGATTGTTGATCAAGGCAACAAAGTTCGCGAACTTAAAGCTGCTAAAGCTGAAAAGGGGACTGTTGATGAGTATGTAAAGGTTCTGCTGAAGCTCAAGGAAGATTTCAAGGCAGCTTATGGAGACGAATGGAAGCCCTCGGCATCTGTAGAGGACAAGAAGAAGAAAGCTAAAGCTCCAGAAGCACCCAAAGCAAGCAAACAAGCTCCAAAAGCTTCCAAGGAAGCCGAAAGCACCAAAACTGGGACAAGGTTGGGCTTAGAGGCTAAGAAAGCTGAAATTTTGCCTGATTGGTATTCCCAGGTGATCACCAAGGGAGAGATGATCGAGTACTACGACGTGTCCGGCTGCTACATCCTCCGGCCGTGGAGTTACTCGATCTGGGAGAAGATAAAGGACTTCTTCGACGGTGAGATAAAGAAACTAGGTGTTCAAAATTGCTACTTTCCTATTTTTGTGAGCAAAGCCGTGCTGGAGCGCGAGAAGACTCACATCGCGGACTTTGCTCCAGAAGTTGCGTGGGTTACCAAGTCCGGAGACTCTGAGCTAGCTGAGCCAATTGCCATTCGTCCGACTTCGGAGACAGTGATGTATCCAGCCTACGCCAAATGGATCCAATCCTATCGTGATTTGCCGTTGAAGCTCAATCAGTGGAACAATGTCGTGCGATGGGAGTTCAAACATCCGCAGCCGTTCTTGAGAACCCGGGAGTTTCTTTGGCAGGAAGGTCACTCGGCGTTCTTGACCAAGCCTGAAGCTGACGAGGAAGTTTTGACGATTTTGGAATTGTATGCTAGGATTTATGAAGAGTATCTCGCGATTCCGGTGGTTCGCGGTCGTAAGACTGAAAAGGAGAAGTTTGCTGGTGGAGATTACACCACTACGGTTGAAGCTTTTGTGTCAGCTAGTGGACGAGCTATTCAAGGCGCTACGAGCCATCATTTGGGGCAGAATTTCTCCAAGATGTTTGATATTAAAGTTGAAGGCGCTGAGGAGGGAAGTGAAAAAACTTTTGTCTTCCAAAACTCCTGGGGATTGACCACCAGGACGATTGGAGTCATGGTGATGGTCCATGGCGATGACAAGGGACTTGTTCTTCCTCCTAAAGTTGCTTCTGTCCAGATTGTTGTCATTCCTTGCGGGATTACTGCCACGACAACTGCTGAAGAGCGCAAGACTCTGATGGCAGAGTGCGCCAAGCTTGAGAAGACACTTGCCGACGCTGGGCTGCTGGTCAAAGGAGACTACAGGGATAATTACAGTCCTGGGTGGAAGTTTAACCACTGGGAGCTCAAGGGAGTCCCTCTCAGAGTCGAGCTGGGCTTTAAAGATCTTGAAAAAAATCAGGTAACTTTTGTCAGGCGTGATACCCTGGAAAAATCTTTTGTCAAGCAGGACCTGGTCTGTAAGCATGCGAAAGAGTTGCTTGATACTGTCCAGAAGAGCATGTATGACAAGGCCAAGAAGGAGCTCGATGATCACCTGAAGCACTGCCAGAATTGGAATGAATTCTGTGCCCACTTGGATAAAAAGAACTTGATCCTTGCGCCTTTCTGTGGAAGAATTGAGTGCGAGGATGAGATTAAGAAGGACAGTGCTAGGGATGAAGCTGAGGAAGCTGGCGCTCCCCTCATGGGCGCTAAGGGACTCTGTATTCCCTTTGAACAACCCAAGGGACAGGATGTCAAGGTGTTGGGGTGCATTCATCCAAAATGTGCTAGCAAAGCCAAGTACTGGACGCTTTTTGGAAGAAGTTATTGAGTTAATTTTGTATTTTTGAAATTATCGATAAAGACTTACCTGTTTTTTAATTCATACTTGCATTTAGCTTTTTGTATTTGAGATAGTTCAAAAGTGAGAGGGAGATTTAATTATTCAGAGAGTTAATTGTTTGTAATTAGAAATAAAATAAAATTTCATATGAAATTATATTGAAGATGCTCATTATTTATTATTTTTGAAGTAATGAAAGGAATTTTTAATTTTTTAGATGAACTTTATAATTTTTAAATATTATTTTTGTAAGATTTGTAAAAATTTTTTTTTAATTGACAAAAAAAAAAAAAAATAGAAAATATGTTTTTAAAGATTTTTAAAAATATAAGCTCATCCCGACGTTACACTCATCAAGAGCTTTCGTTTGAGTACCCACATGCATATTTGATATATTTTTTATATATAAATATATGAAAAATTGATGTGAGTACTCAAATGAAAGCTCTCGATGAGTATAATATCAAAATGAGCTTATATCTTTAAAAATATCAATAGTTCACAAGATACAAGGTAATTTCTTAAATTAAAAAAATAAAAATTGGTAATGAAAAAATATTTATTTAACAACTTTGATGCTATCAATCAAATCGCTCAAAACAACCATCTGACATTTTTTCGCAATAGACTTCAAAACTTTTATACACTTAATCATTTCATCTTGCGTTACAGTATTTTTATATTCCCCCGAACAAGAGCAGTACTCTTTAACATTATCTCTCTGAACTTCACCACACTTCTTGCACTGCAAGTCCTGAAGAACAAAGCCCATGCTCTTCCTGCAAACAGTATCCACGAGAGTGAACTCAATCTCCGCATTATCGTAAGTAGTTTTGCAAAGTGGACAATTCCAAACATGAACCCCAGCCTCAATCGTGCGATAAATATCCTTACACAGATCAATATCCCTAGTATGATTACAGGCCTTGCAGATGATCTCCGGGAGGACGAAAGAAATACAAGGCTCCTTCCACTCAGCTTTGTCGCTGAAGTTCCCAACTTTAATCAGCCTCAGAAGATTCCTCTGCAATTCAAAGACCTCATCCTCGACTTCCTTGTCCAGAGACAACACCTTGCAGACAGCCTTTACCAACTCCAACGCCGGGTTGATCTTCATCAGCCCAGAACTCCCAAGATCCAGGTTGGGAAACTCGTCGCTGGTCAGAACCTTCTCCGGCATTTTTTTATGAATTTTCTGGACGATCTGGAACAGCTTCTGGGACATCTCTCCGTTTATCAGCTTCTTCGCGAACTCCCCGGCGTTCTCCAGCGAGCCTAGACCCAGCTGGCAGATAGTCTGGCTGAAATTATTCTTCCTCCTTTGACTGAGCCTCGGAGTGTTGGGGAACTCCATCTGGTTGATGAACTCGTAGACTGCGATGATGTATCCCGCGATGACAGCGCTGAAGCTGGCTTGACAAGAAGCTTCTTGGGGCAGAATCTCCATCAAGTTCCAGGTCATGATCACTTCTGGGGTATCGCTGTCTTCTTCATCATCAGAATCTTTGTCAGCTTCATCATCATCATCATCATCAGCATCATTTCTTCCCTGGCCGTCAACAGAATCATTAAGCTTGCCCTTAATGCCGGCAAAGTTCGCCAGGTCCAGCCAGACCAAGTACTCCCAGCAGTTCTCGTAAGTAATGTCAATAGAATGAAACAGTTCCTTGTTCTTAATAGTCTGCACCACGAACTCAATGTACCCCAGCGCGTCGGCAATAGTTCTTTTTTTGGTGCAAATAATAATTTTATTAAAATTAGCAAACACTATAATAGACCCAAGTCTCTTGAACTCTGCAATTAATTGAATGAACAATTTCTTCATGTAGGTATGCAGTGTCCTTCTTAATGCAGGGTCATACAGCAAAGCATTGGGAGTCCTGAGCCACCTATAAAAGTGAATAATCTGATAATCCGCGAAGACATTCTTCTGCAGAGTAACCGCTTTCAACCACCCACTGACCATGTTCCTCAAGACTTTGAAAGCCGCGCTACAAACCGCTGTCTCGTCGTAACTCGGAATCACAGCTTTGGGATCCCCCGAGACTATGTCTTGCAGCGACGCCTGCGGCGCGACATGGAAGCTAATAAAAGAACTAGTCCCATCCACATCATTGACCTTATTTGACTGCAGAAGAGTGTTGATAGCCAGACTTTCAACCTCCAGCTCAACGCAGACGCTGGAAAAAGTCCCGGATTTATTAGCAGCGCAACTTGAACTTTCCTCAAAATCAGTAAGCAGCCGGTTGTCATCATTCTCACTGCCTCCTAAATCAGGTCGTTCGTTCGGTGAGCACCAGAGCACGAAATTATGCTTCTGTAAATTTCTAGCGTAGAACAGGTCAGCGCCAAAGAGCGTCGCGTCTGCTGGAATGTTCCCCAGAGGAGCTGCGAAGAAGCGACACTGGTCTATCATCAGGCTCAGCCCGTGGTTGCTCTTCAAGAAATGCTTCGCCATAGTCCTAGCGCCGACTCTCTGCCAATCAAGAGTGCTGAAAAGGTGGTCTACATCTGGATTGTGAACTGCCACCAGCGGGAACTCGTTCAGCGCCGGCATTTCGCTGCAGAGGTTGGGAATCTCCATCGGAGATTGAACCAACAGCATCGTAGCTCCCTTCATTTCATTTTTGTAAGCTTTCAAGGCTGCTTGCAATTGCCTCTGGACTTGCTGGAGACTGGTTTCAATCCTGACTTCAAAGGTCATGTCTTCGGGGTACAATTCAATGTCAGGATTGTTTTTGATCAAATTTCTCTCGGTTTGGTATAAAGTGCTCATATTGGGCATCTGGTTGGTCCTAACAGAGTCGTAGACAAAAATATGTCCTCTTTTGCTGGGTCCAAGGAACAGACCCCACATAGACCTCTGCCGAGTCGTCGCCCAGTGATGGAACAAGTAGACATACTTAATAGCCGAGCGATCTCTCAAGTAAATCTCAGCTATTCCAGTCTTCATTTGAAGATGATGTAAGTTAAAAGTGTCCGAGCCGTCAGCCATGCTTCTAGCAGCCCTAGCATCCACGGTGCAAACACACCCCAGCTCCAGTATCGCTCTAAAAATCAAAGGCATCTGGGTCTCATAGATCCCTTCATTCTCCGGCTGGGTCACGTTCTCCATCAGACTCTGGCTGTGCTGCTGATACAGCCCTTCTGGAACAGTATACTGGTACAGGTGATAAACAGGCCTTGACCGAGGAAGAATCTTGGTGCACTTGCGCCAGAGGTCGTTGGCTCCAGGATCGCCGCGCTCTTTCCGAGAGTTAACATAAAAAATCCTCGGAACTGACAATCTAACATGATGCAACTCATTGTCTACAAGCGCCCAAACTCTAAATAGCCCCGGCTCGTTGGTCTCGACAATCTGGATTATCTGCCAAGGGTAGTCCAGCAGCTTGCGATGCGCTTTGCGGAAGAAACCCGAAATCGTGGAAGTGTTTGCGTTCCTTACAACTCCGCGAGCTGTTTCTTCAGCTTGACCGATCATCCTGATCTTCTTGCGCTGTCTGTCGCCTCGTTGCTTCTTCTGGTAGGCCCATTTCTTCCGATGGAACTCCAGCCACGCTTTGAACTCAGCGTAAGTTTTTCCTGGAGATGGAGGAGCGCCCAGGACTTCTCTCCAGCTTTTCTTCAGGTCTATCTCTTCGCTTTCGGAGCCCACGCGCTTTCTTTTCGCCTGAGGAAGCGGCCTAGCTCGTGAAGTACAGGCCATGTCTTCGATGTCGTTTATCTGGACAGTCCCACTGTCACCGCGTTCATTATCATCATCATCATCATCATCATCATCATCATCATCATTATCATTATCATTATTGTCATCCTGACCAACTTCTCTCACAGAAGCTTTAAAAATGTCCGTAATTTTCGTCTGTCTCTTGGTGTCATTTTTATCCAACAATTTTTTATGCAGCCAGTCTGGATGTCGAACCCGAGGAACTGGATTAGCAATCCCCTGCATTGCAGCAGGTATGGTAATAATTTTCTGAATGACACTGCCAAGCCTCTCGATGTAGTACCCCCAATCGAGGATCTCTCGGATATCAAACTCCTGCATCGACGGGTCTTTCAACCACTTGCGCAAGTAGTGCTTAGTAATACTGGGCTCAGACTGAAATATCGCCAAAGGAATGGCTCGTTCGGTAACCGGAGCTCCGTGGGGCTTCTTAGCAATGATATACCGACAAGCAAGTCCAGCGTCTTTCACCATCTGGTCACCCAGGAACTCGGACAGCCGCTTGGCGGTGGAGATAGACGTCGACTTTTGGGCGCCATAGTCTTCAAGCTTCTTCGACATAGATTTGTTCTCGCTGATCAACTCAAACAGCTCTGAGTCGGGAATATTCGCTCCCTTGCTGTACATTATATCCAGCCAGTAATCCGCAACCTCTGCGACCGCTTTGTAACACTCCTCCAGCGTGGCGCCCTTCAGGAAAGATTCAAAGACTGATGACTGAAAAATTTTAATCAATTGCAACTCACCACGGCGTTTCACTTCAAAGCCTTTCAACTCTGCCAGAGATCCATCAAAGTTGAACACTGCGTATCTTTTTTTGAGTCTCTTGCCTTCTTCTTTAGCAGCTGGCAGCACCATTGCTAAATATGGACCGTCAATTTCGAAGAAAATGGAATTCTCACTTCTGATTTTATAGTGACCAGTTTCTTTGTCTACTAAATCATGATAAACGTCGTTAGTAAACTGGTCCTTGACCATGAAGTTCAGCACCGCGTTGGGGTATGAAATAGTGAGCTTGGATTTTTTTTCATGTCGAGTTTTTACAATAAAATTATCCGGAAAAGAAGCTGGTAAGATACACCAAATTCCATCGGTGTCTAATTCCAGAGGACGTCCAATTTTTTCAACAATTTTCCTGGCTTCCATGATAATGTGGGCGCCAGTGTAGCAAACAATGCCACCCATCTCCATGCTGAACCACCTGGAGCCTCCTCTCATGACATAGCCATAAAAAGAATTCAAAATACACTTATGAGCCAACTGCAAAGAATCATAAAGAACTTCCCGATTTTTCGCCAATTTTATTTCCGCAGCATCATTTTTCTTGACCGCAGCTGCTACCTGTTGCTTCGCAACTTTATTCAAGCCTTTGTACTCATACCTGCGGTCCCTGAAGGCTCTCACAGTGTCTACATAAAAAGAATTCTCCTTCTGACAGACAGTCTGGGTGCGTTCTTCCATCTTAGTAATTTTGACCTTCTTGTAGACCTTTTTGCAGTACTGCTCCAGTCGTTTCTTCTCATAACAAGCACGATCCACCGGTGGGAGCTGATGAAAGGCGCGCTTGGGTCCTCCGGGAAAAGCCGGAGGGAATTTCTCAGTCTCCAGTTGCTGCTGGATGCGCTGATACTCGCTGAGACTGGCAGCTAGGTACTCTCCGCGCCACATCCACTTCATGTCGCGCTTGCACAGCGCTCCAGGACGATTGTAGTCGCAAGCAGCGCAGACAGTCTCGTCGACCATGGCCGAGGGTTGCAGCCGGTTCGTCAGGATAATATTGGGATACATCGCGCCGACATCCAGATGATAAATCACCGGCTTTTCCAACCTCAGCGGCTGGTTCTTCAAGTCCATCAATTTTTCCCTGATCGCGTCAGCAACTTCTTCAAAATTGTCCACCAGATCCAGCGGAACGTTCTCCTCCTCCTGGATCGCGTGCTTCAGAGTGTTGTCCACGCTGCTGATCAGCTCGTCGACCGCACTGGTGACTATCTTGAACCTGTAAGGAATATCCGCCCGGAAAATTCCAGACTCCAGGGCTTCTACGTGTCCGCCGACGTAAGTTTCTTGATTAAGCACATGTCCGTCAGTCGTCAGCTTGTTCAGCTCATTTTCTTTCTTGTTAGGAAAGATAATATTAGCTTTAAAAGCTTCCACCATCAGCAGCGACTCGCAGAGAGTTCCCGAGCCTTTTCTCAAGACTTCGTCGGGATTCATCGGAATAATTGTGCACAAAGCGAAGATAAACGGATGGACGTACTTCTGATACAAGTAATAAGTAGCAACTGCGTCAGACACCGAGTAGTTTGCCAAAGACTCTGGCTGCTCAACTGCCAGCTTGCACATCTCCTCCGGATCAACTTCTACTGGATTGTACCGCAACTTGGACTTGGTCACTGCCTTGAGACCCTGAGACCCGACGGGTAAGTAAGAATCTCGCTTCACCCAGGACAGACAGTCCATGTGGCTAACAGGCCTGCTGGCAAAATTACCCTCGCGGTTCTTAGCAAAACCTATCTGGTCTTTCATATTCAGCCCGTGGATCGCAGCTCTTGTCTCCACGAAAGGCCAGTCGAAGAAGTCACCGTTGTAGGACACGAATATGTGAGGCCGGATGTCGAGAATGTGTTGGAAGAATTTTTCAATTGTCGCCTTCTCGTTGGGCTCGTTGAAGACTTGGAACTTGCCCTCGAATTCCGGAAATGGAGTGTACTCAAAGTCCTCGATGTCCATGGAGATGATCTCGCGGTTGGTGATCAGGTACCCGGCGCCGTCTATCATGTAGGATATCATCATGATCTGGTCGAAATTCGCGTCGGGGAACTTCAGGGGGAGCTTCGTGGTCTCGATGTCGTACGCCAGGACTATCGGGTCGATAGTCTCGATTATGTCCGTTCTTCGAGTGATTATCGGAGGGTCTGTACCCCGAATCTTGATCGAGTACCAGCAACCGACGTAGATGTTCAAGTCTATGGAGACGCGGATGTGATGGGGGACATCGTGCTCGCGGATGTCCACGATGTTGTCCATGTGGTCGATTATCTTCTTCAGGCTCTGCTCATCCGCGTCGTCGTTGTCCTCCAGCAACTCGGAATAGCATGACTGGCTCTTTTCTCTGTTACGGCTCAGCTTCACTGCGTGACGGATCTGCTTCTTCACCTTGGTCATGTCTACAATGTTGGAGAAAGATAACTTTAAGTATTTTTGTTGGATACCTGCCAGATGATTCGGCAGATCCAGGTCTTCTTTACGGACTATCTCGATTTTGCTGACAATTCCACTGTACTTTTTCTGCAGGAATATTGAAAGCTCCTGCTCGGTGTCCTTGCGGCAAAGGATGTAAAAATACGGGTGGTACGGCATTGACACTTTGAACCGCGTACAGTCTTCCTCGAGGAAGTAGTAGTCCACGCCGCTGGTCAGTCTTTTGTCTTCTTCGACAATTTCGGTGACATGCATATTTACTAGGTAGCCCACGCGCTCGCGGTTGTCACTCACCCGGTGGAACCCATAGAGGTTGTCGATGTGAATGTTCTCGTTCGCTTGCCTCAAGCGACTGTCCGCTGTATTTTCTCGAGGACCCTCGGCTCCTGGTTCCCAGGTTTTCTTTTTTTCTGATTTTTCTGAACGATATTTGCCGGTATTTACTGACGCCATTTTGGGAGTTCTGAAAAATTTATTTTTTTAATTAAAATAAAAAATTTATTAAAAAATTGCGCTTGTAATTAATTTTCATCTTTAAACTTTCTTTTAAATTTCAGTAATTTCAATTATCAACAGGTGTATTGCACATGACCACCATGTGCAGCTTTTTATTAAAAATATATTGAAATACTTACTTTAATTAATTAGTGAAGAAAAAGTAACAACAAGGAACAAGTAACATCAATATTAAATAATATAAACAATAAATAATAAATATTTTTTTTTATAGCAGTATCAACTGTCAGCGACTGTTTCTCTCTGTTTACATTCTCCATTTTGGTTATGGATTATAGAGTTTACGCGCCAAAATTATCACTCAAACTTGTACTGCCATCTAGTGGATAATTACAAGAAATAAAATAAAAATCTAATTTTTAATTTTCAAAATAATTTTTTCAGAGTCACTAATTATTAGGTTGAAGAAAATTATTTATTATTTTATCACATTTGTGTTAAATTTCTTAAGTATTTTTTTACATCTATTTAAATACATGTATAAGCATTGATCTTTGGTACTTTTCTTATAAATTACGTTTTTTAAAATCTAATTTTTTTGTATTTTTAGACGATTAATTATCTTCTATTAAAATAATTTTTTAAATTTTATGACTAGAAAATTTTTAAGCGAAAATACTGTGCGTAAAAATATATATAGTTGTGAAAAAAAAGTGATATAAATAAATAATCTAAATATTGAATAATTGAATACAATTTGAACACTTTAGAGTTGATAAATTCGTACTATCATTTGTACTTTAATCTTTTTAAAGATTTATAAAATGATACTGAATTTTACAGACATTAAAAAAATTTCATAATAAGAAATTTTAATAAATTTTAAGTGTAAATTTAAAAAATTAATTTTTTTTATAATAATTTCAAGAATTATTATATGTCTGCTAGTTTCAGTATAATTTATTAAAAAACTTAATAAAATAAAATAATTGTTGCGATTATCATGTTACTGTTACATTGGCAAGAATTTCGTCTAATTATTGATGACATTTAAGTTAACAGTCATTTGACTATTTTTGAATTTTTTTTAACAAACAAATTTCTTCTATAAAATTGCATGTTATATTTTTTTTTTTTATTTTTACATGTCAATTTTCTTCTGCTCCAATTTATTTGTTAAAAAAATTATCAAATATCTGCTAAATTAATTTTCATTAATGATTGACTGATTTTGGGTGTTTTAATATTTTCGATAGAAGTGAAATATTAACAATTCGATGTAATTAAAGTATAAATGCTAATAATCCACGCGAAAAAATAATAATCAGTCTTTGAGGATATGCGTAAAAATATATCCTCTAAAAAAAGTGAGCAACTTTAACTTTCTTCCAAGGCATCAGGATCCTTGCCTTGTAACTGAGCAATCAACGCCTTGAGAGATTTAATCTTTAGATTGAGTTGTCTTCGTTGGTCCTGTAAGCTCTTAATCTGTTTAGACTTTCTAAAGTCTGTGGTTTTTATCAACTTGAGAACTCTCTCAGCTTTCGAAGGAGTTGATAAGTCTTCTAGCGTTATTTCTGAAATATAACGCGGTCGATAAAATATTCGTTGTTTCTTCGGGACCTCAATGTTGTCATCTAGATCTAGATAAATAATTTTAAGCAATAATTAAAATTAAAATTATAATATAATATGGGTATTGTTGAAGATATTACCTCCGATTTCATTGATCAGCTCGTCGATCAGCTCTTCGACAGATGACTGCAGCGTGATGTCAGGATCATTTCTCTTTTTGGCAGCTTTAGCAGCTTCATCGATTTCTTTTAACACTAAAGGGTTGGATAACAATTTTGTGGGCACCGCTCCTGATTTTAGGAATGATTTTTTTATTCCAGAAGAACAACTGATCATATCAGCTGCTGTAAAATGCATTGAGCAAATGCATATTCTTGAAACATCGTCTTCTGAAGTTAATCCGCAGATATCTAGCCATTTTTGTCGCATTATTTTATCTTTTGGAAACCTAAAATTTATTTTCACATTAAATTTTTATAAAATTCATAAATCACAGATAATTTTAATAAAAATTAATTTAGCTGATTTTTAATTAAATTTTAATAAAAATTTTTTTAACAAATAAAAAAATAATTGTTCTGAACAAATTTTTTTGTTAAATAAAATTAAAAAATGCTCAAGTAATTGCTAATATTTAATTTTATGTATTTTATAATACTGAAATCAGCTGATATCTAGCAATTTGATTTATTTTCATTAAAAATTAATTATAAAAAAAAAAATTTGTTTAGTAAAAATTTTTTATAATATTTTTGTTGTCATAAAAATGAAAAAAATTGACAGATGTTTTTTAATTTCAGTACAATTAATTTTTTTCTATTTTCTAAAGAATTAAAAAAATAAAAAATTAGCGAAATCTAAAATTTTAAGTATTGATTTTTAACTTCAAGCCAAAAATGAGTCAGCCTTGAATGCAAACATCTAAAAAGAATAAGACAAATAAATTATTCATGACTAGAATAAAAAAAAAAAAAAAAAATTACTTATGAAATGAAATCTTATCAGCTTTCGATGGTTTCCGATCACAAAGAAAACATAGTTTAACCATTTCCAAAATATTGAGCAAATAACTTTTTATGTATGATGTTTACTTGTCAGTTGTATGTCAGCATATTACCTATCAAATAAATAATTATCATATCACATAACCCCGAACGCATGCGCATTAAATAAATTCATCAATCGACAACTTACACTCGCAATAAATAATAAATGACATATCTTAGTCATCAATTACTCCTGAATTAACATTAAATTAAAATTAATTGATCTAATTATTAAACGGTTGTTATCTCAATGACAGTTCTCGGTATAAATGCGTTTTAAATAATCATACTGAAGTTAGCCGTCAGCTGTCACTTAAAAAAATTTTTTTAACAAATCAATTACAATAAAAAAAAAATTTCACTTGTTATTTTTATTAATTTTGACACGTGGAACTTTTTAATAAATTTTTTTTAATAATAATTTAATTGCTATAAAAATTTTTAATGTGTCATTTTAAATAATATTTAATATCTGTTATAGACACAAGATGGCAGCAGTTAAAATTTACAAGATGGAAGTTCTGTGCACAACATAAAAAAAAAGTATATGTATATAACCGAGATCGGTCAAAAGTAATTAACGAAAAATGTAATGCAATAAATAACGCTTATCAGATTATTAATATTAATTAATTAATTTAAAAATATTTATACTGATAATATTTATTTTAATTATTCAGTTGATAAATACATACATATATTATTGCATGTGTTCGGTGTATTTTATTACATTGCCATGCCGATTTGGTAACAAGTAATTAATAATTGTAATATAATGTGTGTGATAACTATTACAATAAGCTAATAATTATTATATTAGTATCTTTATACAATGAAGATTTTCGAAACAGAACAATCAATTTTAATTGCTCAGTATTTTATTCTTGTTATTAAATGGTAAAATGGTGAGTACTAACTATTTTATCTGTTATTAGTTTTTATTTTATTAACATTAACAATTGCCTGCTTCAAATGGGTGTGATAATTCCAGAGTGAGATGAGCTAATAATTTATTATTTTTTTTTAGGGTGCAAATATATCGCAGCTAGAGAGAAATATTGGAGCTGATCAATTTCCACCCAATGAACATTATTTTGGTCTTGTTAATGTAAATATTAGTTTTAATTAATCAGCTGTTTTTTTTTTTTTTTTATTTTTTTTATTTTCATTTATTTATTTTTATTAATTTTTTTTTCAGTTTGGAAATACGTGCTACAGTAACTCAGTTCTGCAGGCCTTGTATTTTTGCAGGCCATTTAGGGAAAAAGTATTAGAATATAAAGCAAGAAATAAACGAACCAAAGAAACATTATTGACATGTTTAGCAGATCTGTTTTACAGTATTGCGACTCAGAAAAAAAAAGTCGGTTCAATTGCGCCAAAAAAATTTATTGCTAGATTAAGAAAAGAAAAAGGTAATAAAATTTTTGATAATAAATTATACTAATTAATTAACATCGTAAATTTTTCAGAGGAGTTCGATAATTATATGCAGCAAGATGCTCATGAATTTTTAAATTTTCTTATCAACCATATTAATGAAATTATACTCGGTATGTATAATAAATTATTTTTATTTATTATTATTTATTTAAATTTATTGATTATTAATTAAAATCATGTTTATGATTCTTTAGCGGAAAGGAATCAAAGTAAAGCAGCTACTGGAAAAGGCGGAGCTGGTGATGCTGGAACACCGCCAGAACCAACATGGGTGCATGAGATATTCCAAGGTATCTTGACATCAGAAACTCGTTGCCTTAACTGTGAGACTGTATCAAGCAAGGATGAAGATTTTTTCGACTTACAAGTTGATGTTGATCAGAATACATCCATAACTTACTGCCTCAAGTGTTTTTCTAATACTGAAACTCTTTGTAGTGATAATAAATTCAAGTGTGATCATTGTAGTAGTTATCAAGAAGCCCAAGTATGTTTTTTTTTAATTACAATAATAATAATAATAAATTTTACATTATTATTATTATTATTAATAATTTTTACAGAAACGAATGAGGTTGAAAAAATTACCAATGATCCTTGCTCTTCATTTAAAGAGATTCAAGTATGTAGAGCAGTATAACCGGCACATTAAAGTATCCCACAGAGTTGTATTTCCATTGGAGTTAAGGTTATTTAATACTGTAAGTATTAACTTATTCAGCAGTTGAATAATAAACTTACCTTGGATTTAAAAAATAATTTATTTTGTTAACTCAACTATTTTATTTTATAAATAGAGCGACGATGCTGTTAATCCAGATCGTCTTTATGATTTGGTTGCTGTTGTGATACATTGTGGAAGTGGGCCTAATCGTGGACACTATATTTCTATTGTTAAGAGTCATGGTTTCTGGTTACTGTTTGATGATGACGCAGTTGATGTAAGCATAATTAATTTAATTATATACTTAAAAAAACTTGAACAGGATTTTTTTTAATTCTAAAATAAAATTTCAGAAAATCGATGCATCGAATATAGCAGATTTTTATGGACTGACATCCGACATCCACAAGACATCAGAAACTGGATACATTTTATTCTATCAATCACGGGACTGTAATTAATTTACTGTAAATAATTTATTCACGGTAAAGTATCAATTTTATTTAAGTAAAATTGATACCACTCGTACTACGTAATTAATGATATAGAAAAAAAAAAAAAATAAAGAACAGAATTAAAATATTTCTATCACTTTTAAAAAGACGATATTTGATAATGAAGGCTTCCCAATTGCTCCTATTTAAAATACTTGCGATTATATTTTAATTGTCCCCATACTAGTCTATTAAAATGTAAATTAATCAGAATTAAATCTTATTTTTTTTCTCCATGTAATTCAATTTAGTTTTTAAATATTATTTCAATAAAATATGTTAAATTCACCATCAGATTCTAATTAATTGTATAATAAAATAAAAAGTTGGAAAAGTATTGTTAAAACTTATTAATAAAATAAAATAAAATAAAATAAATAAAGCTTGCGTAATTTATATCAATTTAAGATCTTTATTAATAAAATTAAGCGATAAACTCATACGGGATTGGTGCCAAGAGGATGGGAGCTTCCCGTCCAGAGACAATGTGAGCCTTTGAAGGTTGAGCAGGCTGACGTTTCAACTCAACGATGATGTTCTTTTCTTTAGCCTCCTTCCTGAGGCGCTCGTTTTCCTTGACTCTCTTGAGGAAATCCTCCCGGCACTTGCTGTGGTTCAAGTGCTCGATTCTTACATTGATGCGCTTGGCGATGAAGCGTCCACGCACCCGCTTGTTGACGATCACTCCCATAGCATGAGGAGTCACGTTGAACACACGTCCAGTCTTGCCGTGGTAAGCCTTGTGTGGCATACCTTTTTGGACCGCACCGTTTCCTTTAATGTCAACAATGTCTCCGACTTTGTAGACTTTCATGTAAGTACTCAGTGGGATGGTTCCATGAGTTCTAAATTTACGAGAGAACAAGTCTCTCGTACCACGACGGTAACCCTTCGAGTTGGTCATTTTGCCTGATGGAAAATTAAGTGAGGTTAGAATGTCATCTTGATAAATAATCAACGCTTAAAAATTATTATTGATAAAAATTAATTATCCAAAAATTTTTTTTTAGTCTAAAATATTAATTTCATAATTGTTTTGAGTTTAATTATTTATTTTTTCTTTTTAAATAAAATTTGACACACGTGGCTGTTAGGATTTGTTAAATAATGTTTATTTGCAAAGGTTTTTTTGTTAGGTACTAAGTTTTATACGTCAAATTGAAGGAAAAATTTTTGGTTAATTGATTAATTATTAAATTTATGAAAAAAATAATTTATTAATATATTTATAAACGTAATTAATAAAAATGCGAACCTTATTCCTTAATCGACAAGTATAAAAAGGCTGCTTCGGTGATTGACGTCAGTGAGCTCTGGTGGTCAAGGTGGAAATGAAAGTTTCAGATGGCGCTTTAGTGGGAGTAATTTGAATTCTTATTAAATTTTTTAAAAAAAGCTGTCGACAAATTTTTTATTTTATTTAACAATTAAATTAACTAAAAATATTGAATTTTTTTTTTTAATTTCTAAATTTCACTTTGTTTTTCTTATTTTTTTTTTTGCCATATTTTATTTGTTAACAAAAATTCTAAAAATTATTAAATATCTGCTAAATTAATTTTCATAATTAAAAATAAGTTTAAAAAATTTTTAAATTAAAAGTCACGACTATTTTTTAATTTTATTAAAAAAATTTTTTTTTCAAAAAAATTACATTTTTAATCTTTTTAAATTTCTATAAATATTTTTTTTTGTCATGTTTGTTACAAAATTTTTTAAAATTATGAAACATGTACTAAATTAATTTTTATAAATTTTAAATACACTTTAAAAAACATTTAAAATTGTAAAAAAATTATAAATGATCTATTTATTGGTGAAAATATAATTAAATGTTTAAACAATTTTATAAATTGCCAAATAAATTTTAAGAATTAAATAATTAACTTAAAACAATAAATAATAAAAATAAAGTCATTTAATATTTTAAATATTACAACTCATATATAAGAAAATAATTATTTGCGTAAATATATTTAATTATCATTTCTTCGGTCTATTTGTACGCCTGCGATGGAATCTGTACATAATAATTATAATTAATAATGATATTAAAAAAAAATATCAATTGAACAGTACAGCTTCGAGATTTATTTACAGTGAAATGGACGTAAGTGTAATTAATTAGCAGAAATAGCCGGACCAAGCTGGCGCATAAGTTCATAACACTCTTGCAATTTTTTCCTATCTCCAATTCTCTCCAGAGTCTTAGCAGCTTCTGCCAGCATTCCGGCTCGTTCACCGGGAGATGCCAGCAAAAGCACGGGAAGATGACGACACGCGAGACAGAGCGCTGCCGCGTGTTCTCGTTCTCCGTTGCCGTTTTCGTGGGAACGATCCTTGCCACAAATAATTGAGGAGCGAGAATTGCGATGATGCAAACTGCGGTCAAGAAGCAATTGCGTTTTTACTGGAGTTGCTCCTGCCATTATTCGCGCCGTTGCTTCGTACAAAAATATCCTTGGTAATACGGACTGAAATAAAATTTTTATTTATTAAAAAATTTATTTAAATATTTATTAACAATTAATAATTACCGGAATATATTGACTTAGTTGTCTCAGACGAGCTAAATCACGTTGAAAAGCTGCGAGGAACGTGTTTACTGCTGTTTGACCTGTTTCTCCACCCAGTCCTTGCCATAAGACTGTTCTTAATTCCAATAAACAATCACAGAGCCATAATTGAACCAACTAAAAATATTAAAAAAATTTTTTAACATAAATTTTCATTTAAAAATATAATTAAATAAATAAATAAAATAAATTAAATAATTAAATAAATATTTCTTGATTGTTGGTAAGCTCTGTCACGAGTGTTGCACTGCAGAAGTATTGCACTATTAAAATTCATGCAATGCAACTACAATGCACACACGTAAGAGGTATTTTTTATCATCGAAATTTTCTTCTAAAATTTAAATTAAAAACAAGCATCCTCAAAAGTTATTTGAAGGAAATACAATAGTTAAATTTTTATGGAATCTCCTAAAAGATATTTATACCTGTACATTATGCGGTGATTGTTGTTTACAATGATAGTACACCATCGAGTGTTGTAAATATTCCCCAGCTTGATCAACAAGTCTAATAGATGACCTAGTTGAGCGTTTAGCTGCTTGAAGAACGCAAAGGACTGCATAAGGCAGTGGATTGCCGTTTGACGAAGCGTCATTTTCATTATAATTTTTTCCGTACGGAAATTTACTTTCTACAAGCGTCCAAGATGAATCTTCGTTGCCTAATCTCCAGTTAGCTGCAGCACAAAATACTGCACCCCACCACAGTCCAATTGGGTCTTCTCGATCTACAAAATTATTTAAAATAATTATTTATTTTTTTATAATTTAAAATTAAATTGTAAAAATAATTAATTAGAATTTTACCTTGGCCATTGGTGCTCTGAGTTGGAAATCCAATCTCAACATCAGCAGAGGCTACAATATTTTCAGCTAGCGCCAAAATAGTAGAAGCGTGAGAGTCTCCAGCGGTGCCAGTTAAGAGTCGAAGACACTGTCCAACAAGATATTCACGATAAGCACGTGCGGTAAATGACAGAGGGTCTGTCTTGATACTCTGAGAGGTAAATTCGCTGACTGGACAATCTCCGTACTGCCACTTGTGTGAGGTGAAAAATTTGGCACCTTCATTAGTCATGATCCACTTGAACTTGGAAGGCACCACGCAAGTAGCAAGAACAGCTCTGGCTTTGTTGAGGTAATATTTGTGAACCAGGGAGAACATTGACTGTTTGAAGCAGAGAGCAGCGTTGATGTAAACTTCTGCCAGAGAGACTTTAGGAATATACTCGCCAGCAGCCTCGGCGTAATTAACAGCTGACAACGCCAAGAACAGCGTTACATTGGTGGATCCTTCTGACAAACGGAGGCATAGAATTCTCTGGTAGACCATCGCTAGTTCCATGGTTGAGATTTCGGTCTGCTGACGCTCGGAGCTATGGGAGAGCCACTTACCAGCGTGAAGGATCCACTTTCCGATCCAGAGTCTGTAGAGAACTTGCCGGACTATTTGCCACAGAGTCGTCAGCCCGATTTCCATCCTAGAACTCGGTAGAGTCCTATTGAAGTAGCCGAGACACCTTCGTAGATCCGAGTGAGCTTTCTCGTTGTCATTTGTCGACATATTGAACTCTGCCTGGTGCCGCCAGCGGCGCAATTCTAAAAATGTTTTGCTCTCGGTTGGAATCACCGGATCTCCGTGGAGAAGAAGACGATAAAGCCCGCCGATTAGCAGCAAAGCATTGACCAACCACAAGATGATACTGTTCCATACGAAAGACGTAGGCTCAGTAGGATCCTCGTGAGTCAAAATTGTTCTACCGTCGAATTTCGACTCTGCCAAGTCGCTATTAAACCTTCCGACTTTGTTTATCGCGAATTGAAGAGGATTGAAGGCGATAAAGACGAGGAGGAAAGCGCAGAGTGTCAGACGAGTGTGGTCTCCAAGCCCGCTGACTGAGTGCTGAGGCTTGTGCTGGAAACTGTCTGGCTCTTCTTTGATGGACAATGGTGAAGCTGGGGAAAGAGGATCCGGCGCAGGAGACAAAGATGGCTCGCTGGAGTCTGACCGCGGGGGTGTCAGCTCTCCACAGGACAATAGATCCCGGAGATTTTGTCTCTGAGATGCCATTTTCATTGCCATGTTCTCGGCTTTCAGTTTAGCGTTTGAGTTTTGTAAAAATCTGAATAATAAATAGAGCAATAACTAAATAAATTAATTTTTTATGAAAATTAATTTACCAGATATTTGATCATTTATTTAAGTAATAAATTATGGCTGAAAAATTGAAAGAAAAAAATATGAGAAAAAAAAATCTGAAATAAATTTTAAAAAGTTTAAAATGGGATTTTTTTTTAAATAATTTTTTGAAAAAATTTTTTTTGTTAAATAAAATTGAAAATAAAATAATTTTAGGCAACAAGTGTTTAAAAAGTTAAAAGATGGTCAAATGACAGCGAACTTAAATATCATAAATTTTTTATGTTAATATGTTTATTGAAAACAAACCTGATGTAATCAATTGTTTTGCGTAAGATTGCTGATTTATTGAGTTTTGCGTCCACACCAACTGTTATATTTTTCAATTCAATTATCTTGTCATTTATTGACGTTCTGTAACGACGTTCTATGGCATTGTGCGCACTTCGTTTGACCTCACGTACTTTGGGGACCCCGACAGCTGGTGACGTATTCATGCGATTTATCTGGACTTTATCGGTGTCTAGAACTACCGGTATGCCTGTAAAAAAATTAGTAAGTAATATAATTGAATAGTTAAATAATTAAAATTAAATATTTAATAGAATTTATAAATTTACCAGTAGCCAGGACAGTTCCATTAGCAGCATTTACAAAAGTATGAATTTGATGAGGTACCGGGGTCGAAGTTATCGCCTGAGAGCCTCTTGGATAAACGACAGACTCAGACTTGATCAACTTAGCCGGTAGTAGCAATTGTCGCTGGTTAGTATTTACAGAAGCCAGAGTAACGACTGGAGATTTAAGAGTAAAATTAACGTTCTGAGGAAGCGTGTACGGAGAAGCAAAGACTGTGGATGCTGGAGATGCCGGGTGGGTCGCCAATTTCTTTGGTTGGTTGGGCAGCTGTCCGTCTGGAACGCTTGCGTGTCTCTTGTGTTGCTGGGGTTTTTGTTGGGGTTGCGGTTGAGGCTGCGGTGATTGCTGATGCGGAGATGTCTGCTGCTGAGGAACCTGAGCAGCATTAGGCACCATCACCATCACATTTGGCTCCGCCAACTTTCCTATTAAATTCGCATCCTTGAAGTCATTGTCGATGTTCATGTCCAGGAAGTTAAACTGGTCATTCTCCATCGCGATCGGGTCGCTGAGGTCTGATAGAAATGTCTCGTCGCCAAATAAGTGTTCATTTTTCATCAATTCGCTTTCGCAGTTTTTTAACAGATCTAGAAAATTAAATTTGATAATTAATAAATTATTATTTTAAAAAATTTTTTTTAAAATTCACTCGTAATTTTTTTTTTTTTTATAATTTAACTATTACAAAAATCTAAAATATTTTTGTCTGTTAAATCAAATATTAAATATTTTAATCCATTAATTTTTAATTTTTTTTAATTTCTAGATGTCAATTTTTTTCGCAATAATTTATTCGTTAAAAAAATTCTTAAAATTAACAAATTTTGACAGATATAAAAATAAATTGTCTATACTATTTAAAAATCAATTAGAAATTGATAAAAATTAATTTAGCATTTATTTAATAATAATTTTTAAACTTCTATAACAAATAAATTATAAAAAAAAAAATTGACATGTAGAAATTGAAAAAAATAAAAAATGCAATTTTTTAGGAAAAATTTTCT
The DNA here is from genome assembly GCF_013202065.1 of Cotesia typhae. Taxonomy (NCBI): domain Eukaryota; kingdom Metazoa; phylum Arthropoda; class Insecta; order Hymenoptera; family Braconidae; genus Cotesia; species Cotesia typhae. The sequence goes on from NW_027423769.1 coordinate 1,630,181, forward strand.
TGTCAAATAAAATAAAAAAATTATTAAGTGACTGCCAACTTAAATGTCATAAATATTGACACAAGGTTTATGCAATGTTTATTATTGTAAATAAAATTAACGACGTAAATATAAAACGATTAGATAATTTTTTGTTAAATAAAATCTAATGAAAGTCAATCAATATAATTTAATAAATAAAGACAGCTTGAATTAACGAACCTAAAAAAAAAAAAAAAAGAAAACACATGTTTAAAATGTTTGACATTTATAAATGATACCCACCATCAAAACCAGTGACATCGTTTAAATTGAAGGTATCACCGGCTGTAAAATTTGGAAATTCAGTGTCTTGAATTGAGGACCAGGTTCCTCCAGTGTCCCCCATTCTCAAAACCAGTCCAAACACTTGTTTTTTTTTTTTTTTTTTTTTTTTTTTTTTTTCAGGTTGAGTTTCAAAATAATAAAAATATTATTTTACAACGCTGGTAAATTTAATAAAATTGAAAGATTTCACGTAAACATACATACGTGCGAATTATCAAACGTTGTGGGTAATACTAACAATAAAAAAAAAAAATTACAAATGATCATCCGACTTATACGTCAGCCAATCATAGTAACCACGAGGATCAGACGATATTGCGTCACAACGTGGAAAAAGTACAAGTCGACAGCAGAGTTTTCAGCGCCCTCGGTTAATTTTATTCGAAATAATTAGCGCGGGAAAATTTAAAAATGAAGAAATTTTTAAGCGCTGCTTGTCACTGCGCAGAAGTTGGTGACGCTGTAGTACATTTCTGTGATGAAAACTCTGACCAATGGGAGACCGCCATGTTTCTATGAAGATGTCACTGTAATTTAAAAAGAAGATGATATTTATAAGTTAGTTTCCTCTCTGGACACTCCCTAATTGTCATAGATACTAATTCCCCGGTGATCAATGAACTTTTACAACAAGACACATGAATACATCTAGACCGACTAGACAGAAACAGACTACGTGTAAATAGATTAGATTATAATTATTTAAGTTAATTTAATAAATAAAATACGCGTGTTTTGTTACAAGTCTCCGGAAATTATGTTCAATTGTTCTGCATTTTAAATACAATCTATTTTATATTTTTAAAATCGGTAAGTTTTATTTATACTTTTATTGATATTTTTATCTTTTATAATTCTATTATCTTAACTTCATTTATTTACTTTTCATTGCATCACTTTTTTCATTTAATTTTCTTCATTTTACAATTAGATTTGAATTTTAATTTAAGTGGACATGACTTGACTTATATAAAACAAATGATTAATTGTTTTTTTTTTTTTTTTTTTTTTTTTTTTTCTGTCTCTTATTAGGTAACTAATGGCGAGAACGAGAGCTTTGATACTTGTCCTAATTATTAATCTTTTTTCCACCAAAATTTTCTGTGAGGAAAGCCATTCTCACGATCAAGATTTTAGTGATGAAGAAAATAAAGCTTTGTATACCAGCCCCGTTGTCTCAGGATTTGCTTATTTAGCCGAAAGTTTTGATGACAATGAGAGGTTTAAAACTGTTTGGATCCAGTCTCAAGCTAAAAAGGAGTCAGCTGATGAAGATATTGCTAAATATGATGGTAATTTTTTTTTTATTTATTATAATTAATTATGACATTAAATTTAGCGATCACATGACTACTTTTTAATTTTTTTTAACAAATAAATTAGTTCCAAAAAATTATTTTAAAAAATTGCATTTTTAATTTTTTAAAATTTCTACTTGTCAATTTTTTAAATAATTTTTTTTTTGTCATAATTTGTTACAAAAATTCTTAAAATTTCTAAATATCTAATAAATTAATTTTCATTAATGATACTGAACTTAGGAGACATCTAAAAATCATTTAACTAATTACAATAAAAAAATTAGACAAGTAATTTTTAAAAATAGAAAACAGAAAATTTTTTTAAATATTTTTTTTATAATAATTAATTTATTATAAATAATAAAAAAAAAAATTGTAAAATGTATTATTTGAGTATCATAGCTTTAGATTAATTTTTTTAAATAAAATAAATTTATTTTAAAGGCGTCTGGTCGTTGGAAGAGTCTCTGAGAAATCAACAAGACGGAGACTTAGGATTAGTTCTAAAAAGCAAAGCGAGACACGCTGCAATATCGGCTTTACTAAACAAACCATTTAAATTCGATGATAAGCCACTGATCGTTCAGTACGAGGTTAACTTCCAGGAAGGCCAAGAGTGCGGCGGAGCGTATCTTAAATTGCTGACTCAAGACCCAGCACATGCAGATCTAAAAAAGTTCCACGACAAAACTCCTTACACAATAATGTTCGGGCCAGACAAATGCGGCAACGACCACAAGCTTCACTTTATTTTCCGACATAAGAACCCAGTAAACGGAACAATTGAAGAGAAGCACTGCAAGAAACCTAAAGAAAGATTGGAAGAATACTTCAAGGACAAGATCCCCCATCTTTACACTCTGGTAATTCGCCCGGATAATTCTTTCATCATAAAAGTAGACAACAAAATTGTCAACGAAGGTTCTCTGCTTGACGACTTTACGCCGCCAGTGAATCCTCCGCTGGAGATCGAAGACCCCAATGACACCAGACCGGAAGACTGGGACGACAGGGAGAAGATTCCAGATCCCACGGCAGTTAAGCCCGAAGACTGGGACGAAGATGCCCCGGTTCAGATTGTTGATGAAGATGATGTTATCCCGGAGGGCTGGCTTGAAGATGAGAAGCCGACTATTCCCAATCCCGATGCTGTGAAACCCGAAGACTGGGACGTCGAAATGGACGGAGAGTGGGAGCCTCCAGAAATTCCAAACCCCAAGTGCGAAGGTGTTGCTGGTTGTGGTCCCTACAAGCAAAAAATGAAGAAGAATCCGAGGTACAAGGGTAAATGGCTCGCTCCGCTTATTGATAATCCTAATTACAAAGGTAAATGGAAACCAAGACTCATCCATAATCCGGATTATTTCAATGATGATCATCCTTTCCGGATGTCTCCAATTGTACGTACTTGTTTTAATTTCTTTTAATACAGTTTATCACGTTCGTTGTAAATAAATTAGTTATTCATTTTATTTATTTACTTTTCATAAGGATACTAATATAAATTATTTTTTTATTTATTTTCTTTAAAGTATACTTTGAAGTTTTATAATAATAAAAAATTTTAAAGATACTTATATTATTAAATATTAATAATTATCTATATTATTAAGAGAATAAAAAAAATTTTTTTAAATATAAGCTCACCCCGACATTATACTCATCAAGACCTTTCATTTGAGTATCCACATCAATTTTTCATATATTTATATATATTATGTATGTATATGTATATATGAAAAATATATTAAAAATGCATGTGGGTACTCAAATGAAAGCTCTTGATGAGTGCAACATCGGGATGAGTTTAAATCTTTAAAAACTTCAAAAGTGAATTTTTTTTTTTGTTAATTGTTATTAACAAAGACTTAAAAGCTGTAGAATAATAAAAATTAAAAAATTCAGTTCTAAAATAAAATTTTAACATATTAATTAATATTGCAGCACGCTATCGGGTTCGAACTCTGGTCAATGTCTCCAGACATCTATTTTGACAACCTGATCATCACCGACGACGAAGATGTAGCCAAGCAGTGGGCAGAAGATACCTTCGAGATTCACCGAAAAAAGATAGCTCAGGACAGCGTGAGTAATGGAAGCTCTAAAGCTTCCTCTTGAAACTAAATATAGCCTAACTACCATAGTTTATAAATGTTTAATCAGTTGATAAATTTTTTATTGACGAATTAATTGATTTATGGACTTTGGTGAAACGTTTTATAATGCGGGCGCGTAGGTGACAATATGGGGTCGTTTGATGCGGTCAATGAATCACAAGCCCGGCTGGTGGGCTGCCTATTTTATCTACTGTTCTATACCTATAACTATATACATCTGGTACCTCTACAAAAGGGCCAAGGAGGTATCAACAATGCTGTTGCTTATGAGCAATCGATTTCCTATGACATAATGCTGCGACCTTCCTCATTACCTTCATTAATTATTTATCTGAGCGCTAGATTATCTACTATCTAATATTTACTGCTCCCCAGCGATAGCGATAGATTATTCAACATTTTATTATTTAATATGTAGAGTATGCTTTTATTATATTATGTATTATTATTTTTTTTTTTGTATTTCTTAGTGGACTATTTGGCGACAATTTGTTAACTTCACAAGCGAGAACCCATGGATTTGGGCAGTGTATATTCTAGTTGCTGGTATACCTGTATTACTTATAGTTTATTGTTGCTGTTTCCAATCCCAGGTATTTAGGTCATTAGATTATTGCTAGATTTTTATTTAATCACAAGTAAATGGAAAAAAATTTTTGTATTAATTACAAACTTAGAACAAATTTTTTTTTCTGTAATTTAAACAATTTTTTGGTAATTATTTACAAGTGGGATCAACCTCAAAAAAAAAAAAATAATAAAAATTTCGATCACTTTTTTGCCTTCAAAAGTTGGAAAAAAATTTTAGCTCATTTTTTTTTTTTTTTTTTTTCCCAGTACATAAAAAAACAAACAATTAAAAAAAAATTTATTAATAAAATCAAATAGAAATTTCGTTCAAAAAAATAAAAATTAAAATGGTTGACCCCACTTGTAAATATTTACCAATTTTTTAAATAAAATTAGAAAAAATTTTTTTTGAGACTATTATTAATTTTTAATAATTTATTTAGGATAAAGATGACAGACTAGACGATAAAGAATCGCTTAATGCAATTGAAGAAGACTTGAATGAACAAGTAGATCCTGCCGAAGAAGATGTACAGCAAGAATCCGCAACTTTAGCGGACGCTGATGATCAAGATAATGCCAGTGAGACTGAAGAAGCCGACAACGAAAAGGTATATTTTATTACAACAATAAAAAAAATTTTTTTTTAATTTATTTTACAAGACTGGTATGTCTTATATAATTAATAAAATAATAAATGTCTATTTTATTTAAGGAGGAACACACTGGCGATGGCGACGGTCCTCGTCGGAGAAAAGCGAATAAAGAATAATAAAAAATTGAACGTAATTTAAAGAAATTTGTAAGCGTAAGAGATGTTAACTTAATTACCATCGAATTTTGTTATGTATATTCACATTCCACATTTCACGGATAATTGGATGAATAAATAACGAAAATTATTTAAAGGTCCAATTTCACCATTACTGAATAGTTTAATGATGATTTAAAAAAAAAAAAAAAAAAAAAAAAATTAGAACAATCAATTGTGCATTTAACTATAAAGTCGTTATTTGATAAATATCAAGATAAAAAGTAATTTTAATCGTGCGTTTGTTACTAATTATTCACAATTATGGTTTGTTTTTTTTTCTTAAATTTTTATTGTTTTATAAGTACGTAATGGGTATTAATGTGTTACTAATTTATTACGCAAGATTTCATTGTAATACCTGTAAAAAATTACATCATGCCCGAGGCCAAAGTATTTTATTATATGCATGATAATCAATGGCCCGACGGTCTTCATCTCATTTAACTTAACTCAATTACGATGTTTTTTTTTTCCAATCGTTTTCACGTCCAATGGAGAAGCTATTTGCCTTATTATATTAATAAAGTATGTTTTTATTTGTTCACTTATAGTTAATATTAAATACCGAGTACAATATTATATATTTAATTAAATATTATTATTACGATTTATTATAATTGAATTATTATGATACTGCAGATCTTTTTACTATTTAATGTATTTTGTCAGTTTATTAATTAAATTTCATTCAATTTGTGTTGTAATAATTGACTTATTTATAATTATACACAAGTTGGGATCAAAAAAAAAATTTAAGTAGAATATTGTTAATTAAAATAAAATTTACATTAAAGTTTATAAATATTTCGATGATAGGTATTAAGTAATTGGATTTGAATGTGAGAAATAAAATTTTATTGAACTGTGCTAATTATTTTAAAACATTCTCTTTTATTTTAAAATACTTTATCATAGATCTTTGGATAATTTTATTCTCTTTAAATATTATCAATTATTGTTAATATATTTTATCATGATTCGATCGATTAATTTCATAAAAAACGTACCTGTATTTTAAATATAGTACAGTATGTAACGATTAAAAAAAAAAATGTGATCAGTAATGGGCTTTGGAGATCGCCAGTGTCCATTTTCAGGAAGGTGTTGTCGGAGATTTTCGTGAGCAAGATTTACACGTGGGTACTGGGCGTTGAGATATATGACCAGATAATAATTTGGGCTCTTCTTCGATGCATCGTATACAAAATACGTCTCCGCAAGACCAACAATGATTCTAAAATATAATTAAATTATTTTATTTATTAATTATTAATTAATTAATTATTAATAATTAAATTTTAATAATTTAATAATTAAAATTAAATTATTAAAAATTTAATTTAGCCATGGAAAAATTTTTTAGATTTTTATCTATATTATTAAAAGAATAAGAAAAATTTTGACTTGCTACAAAAATTAAAAAAAATTTTTAAATGTCTAATTTCAGTTTCATAAATTAAAGTTAAGAATAATTTTTTCAAATTTAGAAGTTTTAAAAAAAAATTTAATCTACCTTTTTATTAAAAGCGTCAAAAGTTGAGCAGCAAGAGCACTCCTCAACTTTACTGCTAGTTTTCCACTCAAGCGCCACACTTTTGAGCTCACTTTCTATTTGATTCACTAAAGCATCATTATTAGCACCCCCACTGTCATTTTCATCTTTGTCAATTATTTTTTCCAAGTCCAGGTCTTTACTGAACTCATCGTCGTAATTGTAATTTGGCTGATTGTTTTGTTGACTCTTGGGCAATTGACTTAAATTATTGACTCTCTTAATTAGTAATTTAACATGATCCTCAAGGGAAGCCGTGTGATTGTGAAGGGCAAGCACATAATCTTGTCCAGTCTCTCGGGGATGAATCCCATTTTCAAATCGAAAATACAGACCTTTCCAAAGTCTAAAAAATAAATTTTATAAAATACAATTTAAAATTAAAATTATATTTTTAACATTAATTAACTCACTCAATATTTTGCGGTGATAGCTTTGGTTCTAATACTTTATTGCATTCATCTTTGTAATTATTACACGCGTACAGAGGATTTATATACTCGTTTATTTCAGCCGCTATATCTTCCCACAATGATTTCGTTCTTTCTGACAATCTAAAAACGATAAATTAATACGATCAATAATTTACTTGTTTTATGTTAATATTAAATTCTCAAACACGATTTATGTTAAGTAAATACCGTAGCAACTGTCTCTCTTTTTCGTTATTACCAATAAATGTACCATGCTGACAGCTGTGTACATGATCGTGGAGAATTAGTAAAAAGTATTCGTTAAATTGAAACATATAAGGAAATTGATGCAGTAATTGGTATGTCACGTCAATAAATTGAGTGAATATTGGAGCTAATTCTTTGGGATCAGATGTTATGTGGCCGCATCGATCACTGAATTTGTGTCCAAATGCTAGCCAGTCTTTTTCTATTAAAGCCTAGAAAAATTTCAAAATTAATACATACACATTAATAATTATAAATAAATTATTAAAGATACTGAAGTTAGCAGTTTGAAAATTATTGAAATTTTTATACCAAATAAATTATTGTAAAAAAAAATATTTTTAAAAATTGGCACAATTTTTTTTTTATTTCTAATTTTTAATGTGGAATTTTTTAATAAAATTCTAAAAAGTTGTTAGGTGTCTGCTAAATTTAGTATCATAAAAAATTCAATTGTTGATATCAATAATAATAAATTACTTGAAATCCTTGAATTGTTCTGTAAAACGGATCTAAAAGCAAGGCTGCTACTGAACAAACTTGAGCAGTACGATCCCAACCATCACTACAGTGAACAACAACGTTTATTCCGTTTATTATTGCTTTGGCGATAAACCAACTGGTCTCCAAAATTGATCTTATGTGTTTCAGCCAACCACTGCTTTCTAATCCATTAAGAAATGCGCTCATCGATGTCGTTTTTTGTACTGATATTAAATGATAAAAAACATTATTAAAAATTTTTTTTAAAACAATAAATAAATAAATTTTAATAAGAATATTTAAAACTTACAATCAATAAGTTTACTTAAACTCGCTCTCATAACATGAATATTTTCAATCCCAAAAAAACGGAATTTAATATTGTCATAAAAGTTTTCATTTTCATATCCTTTTCCTGCTGCTCTATTGGCCATTGCATTTATCTAATGATTAATAAAAAAAAATAAATTAAATATTGATAATTTATTATTATTAATTAGTGACTTACTCTGGGCCGGGTGTCAACGACATACATAAACTTAGCATTGGGATTTGTACAGAGAATATGATACAGCATTTGTTCATCCTCAGGACACCGTGCGTTGAATCCCGACAGCGGTTGACTACACCGACAAATTGCAGCCTGTTTTTAACAATTAATTAAATTAATTAAAAAATTGTAGGATATAAAATGAAATGTCTAACTAAGACCTTATTGGAATGAAGATAAGTGAGGACAGGTAGACGTCCTTTGCTTCGAAACTTGGCGCTTCCAACAAGAACATTATTTGTACAAGTAGAGGGAACATAAAGATATCTAGGATAAGTATCACAAAGTTCGTAGCTAGTATTCAAGTAAGTGAGTGTCCATTCAGAGTTGGGGAGTCCTTGTCGTTGGAATTCATTCTGAATGTCAAACAAACTCCAGCCGTCGAACTTGGGTGTCAAGTTTTTGCTTATTCGTGAATGGAAACAATATACATCATCTATTCGAGCTGAAATTTATATGAAAATTAATCATAGATTTTAATTAAAATTTTTAACAGCTGATTGATAATGACTAATTACCAAGATAATAAATAAGAATTAATTACTACTAAATAACACTAAAGTTTACTGACATTATTAATTTTTTTTTTTTGTAATTTTATCGCAATTAAATTATTGTAAAAAAATTCCACAATTGAAATTAAAAAAAAATAAAATAAAAAAATGTATTAATTTATACAAAAATATAAATTTTTTATAATAATTTTTTCTATAAAAAAAATTCTAAATATTTTTAGATGTCGACTAACTTAATTTTCATTTTTTTAAATAAGTTTTTTGGAATAAATTTAAGTTAAAAAATTTTTTTTAAATGGTAAAGTGGCTGGTAATTTAAAATTGACAGTTGTCAGCTGATTTTAGGATTACAATTATTATACCTGGAGAAGATAGTCTCATTAACGTTAAATAAATATCATGGCAGTCTCGTTCCTTAGTAATAATAAAGGTCATTGTCAAAAAATGTTTGCACTTAATATGCAGCGGAGATCCAGCAGTAGTCAATGGCTGTTTTTCAATACTAGCGATATGAGTGTTCAAGACCCATATCTGTTTCTTTTCATTTGGGTATGTGAAAATTAAATGTGTTGCTGTCAAATACAAAGTTCCTACCGAGTGTTTATTGCTGTACCTATCCAGCATTCTGACGTTCTCCACCTGGAATTCCAATAAATTAATAAACTAGTTATTAAATAAATGAATTAAAACAATATAAATAATTTACCTTTCCAATTTTAATCAACTCCATAGGATTCATGATTGTTAATTACAAAATATTGACATAGGTTATTAAATTAATACTCAGCTGTCAGCTTGACAAATATACGTAGCAATAATAATTATAATATCAATATATATCAACAATTGAGCCAATAATTGGCATTACCTCGTCACTTGATGATAAATTCATTATTTATTATTTATTTCTTCCCGATAACTCGTGAATTATTGTATTATATAGTTACAGTCAATTTACATTATTATTATATTTATTTTTATTTTTTAACACTGTAAAAAAAAAGTACATTCGACTTTTTCCAGTAGAGGGAGAATAAGAAGTTAAAAAAAAAAAAAAAAACGATACTAAAGTAACGACGCTAGCGACAATTGCAGTTGTGGCAGTTGCGCAAAACCACCATTTTTTGTTCGCGCATGCGGTGCCAAAATTTTTTTAATAAATTATTTTTTTAACTATTTAAATTAAATAATAATTGCGAAAAGTTATAAATATTAAAGTAAATCGGGTAATTAATTTAAATTAATTACAGGTTAAGTTTTTGCCGCCACACGTGTTATAAAAATAGTTAAAATTGGCGGCTAAAAAACAAGGGAGTTCAAAACGGTGACTTAAAAAAATTAACAGCCGTGTACCGAGTGCTCTCAAGTGCGCAGTCTTCAGCAGCAGCTTGAGCTAGCTAGCTGATTGATGTGTGGCGTTGATATAATATATTTTATAATTATACAACATAACAATCTAACAAAAATTCATTCGATGTAATCGTAACACTCGGTATCATTTTGCGCATCATCGTCATGTGGGTTATGTGTACGTGTATGATCGAGTAAAATTAGTACACAGCTGGTTTGTTAATTCAAAAAAATATATAAAGAAAGCTTTAATTAAAAGTGCTATTTATATTACGTATATTATATCTTTATCTAAATAGGTAATTATTTTCATTAATTTATTGTGTTAATATTTTATTTATTAATTAATTTTATAGATATATATTTATGGAAAAGCGGAATGAAAAAAAAAAAACAATTATTCGTACAAGCGATAACGATTACATGTATTGATAAAAGCAGGAAAAAAAAACAAATGTTGATCGCAAACTAACACTCAACTTAAGCTATATCGCGCGCGATTGGTTGTAGCCAGGAGCTCAGGTCGGTAGAGAGAAAAAATAAGTACGAGGGGATGAATACAATCGACGTAACGAGCTGTAACTCGTAGGCTCACTACGAGTCCGAATTTGTGTGGTTATTATTATCATTTTATATAAAAGTATTTATATTTATAGATTTATATTTTATAATTTTTAACTAAAAATTTACAAAATTTGTGTTTAAAAAATTTAATATTATAAATTATTAAATAATTAATTAATTGGAAATTTTAGTGGGCATCAAATGCGCGTCGCGATCAATAAAAAAAATCGCGGTCTCGTTCAAGTCAATCATATCTTCCTTATATTAAAATCGTACGAGAAGTGTTTTGTCTTTTCTGCATTTATGTATATATGGATATATATATATATATATATATATATATATATATATATATATATGTATGTAGAAGGTACATATATATAGATGTATATATCGATCATGGCGTATTTGTTGGAATAGTATTTTATCCAAGAATTGTAACGATCGTTCTATTCGTTATTAAAGTCTGCTCTTGAATTAGTGATAGTAAAATAAAAGTTTTAAAGCTGAAAGAAGATAATAATAATTATAATAATTTAAATATTAATTGTAATAATTATAATAATAATAATATAAGTAAAAAAATTAAATAAAAGACAAACGACTAAAGATTTAAGATTAGCTTCGTTCCTGGTGAGGTTGACAGTGATACGTTGAAGGACAGATTTAGTTCCTAGTTAATAACTGGTTAAATATTTAAAAAAAAAAAAAAAAAAAATAAGGTACTGAGTAAAGAGTTTTAATTAAAGGAAAAAAGAGAGAAGCAGAATGGCATCGACGACGATTGCCGTGCCAGCTGCGAGCGCCCCGGTTGTCGTGACGACGATGCATAAAGAAGAAGAAGATCTCCCCCTGGTCGAGTGGAACAGCGACGCTGCAGGCAGCGACGGAACTGTCGGGAACACCGGCGACGGGGAAGCTCTGGAGGAGAGCCCAAGGGCCAACGGAATCAACGGGAACGGCAGCGGTGGCGAGGATTGTGCTCTGTGCGAGGGCAAGCTGACGAGTCCCAGGCTGCTCTCGTGTCTCCACGTCTTCTGCGAGGCTTGTCTGGACAAGCTGCTCGAGGAGGACGAAAACAAGAGCTCTGGGATCAACTGTCCGATTTGTGGACAGCGGACGGCTGTAGGAGCTCGCGGAGCTGCCTCCTTACCCTGCGACTATGTTCTCACCAATATTTTGGACATGTCGGCGATTGAAAATATGACAGTTCTATGCACCTCTTGCAAGGCCAAAGAAAGTGCCGTGGCACGCTGCTCTGATTGTGCCAATTTCTTGTGTCCCAATTGTAACACTGCTCATCAATTTATGAGATGTTTCGAGAGCCACAAAGTTATCGCTTTTGAGGATCTCAAAAGATCTAATAAGACTGTTCCAATTCATAAACCTATTTTTTGTGATCTTCATCCTGCTGAGAATATCAAATTTTATTGTTACACGTGTCAAGTAAGTTTTTTTAAATAATTATTTACAAGTTAGGTCAATCTCATTTTTTAAATTTTATTTTTGGCCATAGAAAAAAAAATTTTTTTTTTTCTTATCAAATTGATAAATTTTTCATTTTTTTTATATATTTTTAAAAAAAAAATATGTCAAAAAAGATAAAATAGAAATTTTATCCAAAAAAATTTTTCAATGTTAATTTTTCACCTAATTATGACCCAAAATAGGATTGATCCCACTTGTAAATTATTACCAATTATTTTAATTAATTAAAAAAAAAAAATTTTTTTTTTTTTTTTTTTTTTAGTTTTTTATTTTAAAATAATAATAACAATATTTGATATTTGTTTGTTTCTTAGGAGCCTATTTGCAACGAGTGTCTACTGGTCGAGCACAAAACACCCGAACATCAGTACGAAAGACTCAGCGACGCGGAGAGTAGCCAGATAGAAGAGCTAGAAAATTTGATGTCTGAGAGTAAAAATAAAATAATTGAATGTGACAGTACTTCTTCACACCTTGAAAATTCTTTGAGTGAACTTCAGGCCCAGCATGATCAGGCCAAAGACCTTATTATTGAAACGTTTCAAAGTTACAAAGCTATTTTAGAAAAATGCCGCGATACTGCTTTGAATGATCTCGAGAAATTACATTCCGAGCGTGAGCTTGAAGTCATGGATACTTTCCACAAGTAAAAAAATTAATCAATTTTATTCTAGACTAAAAAAAAAATTACTTTATTATTTTTATTTGAAACAATTATTTTTTTTATTTATTTTAGCGTCGAGAAGAGCGCAGAAAAAATAGAAGACGCACGCCGCTTTACAGCAAGACTTCTCGAGCACGGAGACTCTACTGAAATTTTAGCTCTGAAGCGAACAGTAGCCACTCAGTTGATGAATTTAATAAACAACACACCCAAGTCAAACATTAAATATTCAATCGAGTTCCAAACAGACTTTGATCACTTTGAGAAAGTCGCTAAGGAGTCCTTTGGTAAATTTAAAACTGAGAGTACGCCTCCGAAACCTTCGCCGGAGATAATCACTTCAATGGCTACTGCTCAGCAGCAGCAACAGCAACAACAACAGCAGCAACAGCAGCAGCAGTTGGTCTCTATTCCCTGTCCTAATTCTATAAGCACCAACTCGTCGATATCTTTGCCCACTTCAATGCAATCTTCCTTCGAAGGTGATACTTCTTTCATCATTCCTCCACCCACATCAAGTCCTCAAAATGTACCGGCACCTCCACCAGCCGTTTCTCTTCTTCCAGGTCCTTCCATGCACGGATTTACAAGCATCCAAGAGTATAATCTTCAGCAGCTAGCAAGCTTGGCTGAAACAGTAGATCGGAATGATACGAGTGTGGTTGCACCGAGCGCGAATCCAAGTCCGATTCCGTCCTTTACGCTGGCCGATTTACTCGCCGGCGAGTTTCCTGTTAATTCCACCAGCCATGCAATCAATAACTTGCAGGCTTTGGCTAAGCTCGAAGCTCTCAGAAGTAATTCTATGGCTAATCAAGGTGACTATCCTTATCTATTAATTAAATTTTTTTTTTTTATTTTTAAGTATTAAAAAAACTGACAGGTTAATTGATTTTGTTTAAGATTTAGGAAATCCGACGCTCAACGGCGGGGGAGGTCTTGTTTTAGGTCGCGTTCAATCGCCAGTGATGAATGAATCACAGAGTCTTGGATCATTAAGCGCTAATACTCTTCTTAACAGCGGCTATCAGTCTCTATCTAACTCAACCTCGCCCATTTTGTCCCAAGGACCTGGTAAGTATCCTTAGCCTTGTGTTTTATAATTTGAATTTTAATTCATTGGTGTTGCTGTTAACTATGAGTGATGATTCTTACTCATCACTTAAATTAATAGACCAGCTGGTGAATTAATTTAAAGCTTTTCTCTTTGACGGAGTTTATAGAATATGTTGAACATAATATTATTTACACGATTTAATTTCAGATGACCTTAAAAGTGAATCGATGCACAACATGTCAGGGGTGGATAACAGTGTCACTGGTAGCGGCGCTGGGAGTTACAATAATCATCCACGAGCTACTAACTCAAAACAAACCCCAATGCAAATTCGATCCAAATTCGGTCAATTGGGTCCAAGCAAAGGACAATTCAATTCGCCGCATGGTTTTTGTCTTGGTACTGATGAAGATATTATTGTTGCTGATACAAATAATCACAGAATTCAGGTTATTATTATCATTAATTTAAAAAAAAAAAATTATGGTTGAATTCATCAAAATTTTATTTTTAAAATATTCTCTTAATAATATAGATTATTAATATTATTATTATTATTATTATTTTTTATTTTTTTTTTTTTATCTATAGATATTCGACAAAACGGGTCAATTTAAATCTCAGTTCGGTATCCCTGGCAAAGAAGAAGGACAACTGTGGTACCCAAGAAAAGTAGCAGTGATGCGTAATTGCGGTAAATTCGTAGTCTGCGATCGCGGTAATGAACGATCCAGAATGCAGATATTCACTAAGAACGGACATTTTATTAAAAAAATTGCTATTCGGTACATCGATATTGTGGCGGGTCTTGCTGTCACAAGTCAAGGGCACATAGTTGCTGTCGACAGTGTGTCACCTACTGTGTTCGTAATAAGCGATACGGGGAATCTTTTGAGCTGGTTTGACTGCAGTGATTACATGAGAGAACCTAGCGATATCGCTATAAGTGGTAATTTATTAAATCAATTTTTTTATATCAAGTATTGATTAACTTTTATAAATAAATTTATAAAAATGTTTATTTTTTTTAAAGGTAAAGAATTCTTCGTTTGCGATTTCAAAGGACACTGTGTAGTAGTATTCAACGAGGATGGCCAGTTCTTGCGTCGCATTGGCTGTGAGAATATAACAAATTTCCCGAATGGGATAGACATCAGCGACGCTGGAGATGTCCTCATTGGTGATTCCCATGGCAATCGTTTTCATGTCGCCGTATTTTCTCGAGACGGTTCTCTAATTTCCGAGTTTGAGTGCCCTTATGTAAAGGTAAGAGCAATAAATTTATAGTAAATATATTTTCTTAAATAAACAGTAAATTTATGACTGTAGTTAGCAGTCACTTTAACATTTATTAATTTTTTTAACAAATAAATTTGGACAAAAAAATTGGATTTTTAATTTTTTAAAATTTCTACATGTCAATTTTTTTTTTATAATTTTTTTTGCCATGTTTTATTTGTTAAAAAAAATTATTGAAATAATAATATATCTGCTGAATTAATTTTCATATAAATTCAGTATTTTATGAACTGTCGTCTCAGTCTGGGGAATGATTTACCGATTACAATTGAGATAGTTGGCAATAATTAAATTTCTACAATATTTAGAGAGCTAGAGTTAGTGGTAATTTAAATAGTATTTTAATGATAAAAAATAACTACAGGTATCAAGATGTTGCGGCCTTAAAATAACTTCCGAAGGTTACATAGTAACGTTGGCCAAAAATAATCACCACGTCCTCGTGTTAAACACACTCTACATATTATGAGGTGGAACAAAGCTACGTCCTCCTGTTAAACAGCCTCTATTTATTGTGAGGTGTGAGACCAGTAATAACAACAACAATAATAACAATAACAAGATCCAAGTCAACAATAACATCAACAGCAACAATAATAACATCGCAGCTTCCTCCAATTAGCAGTACTCCTATTGGGACTGCAGTACTCTCAACGAAAGGTAAACAACAGTAATGACCTGGGCTTATTGCCAGTTGATATTTGTCTGGCCTATCCAAGCAATAGTTTATTTTAAAAAATATGTGTGTTAAATATCATGAGAAATTCAATAATGCGGCTTTAATAGTTTTTAAAAATATGCGTCCCTATTTTTATGAAAGTAAACAACAGTAATGAGAATGAGATTACGGTTTAAATCATAAACGTTTAATCGTATGCTGACAAAATAGTTTTTAATAAAAGAAAAAAAAAAAAAATAAATAAATACATTAAATAAAGAGAAAAGAGAGAAGTAGGAGCGGAGGTGCGAGGTTTTAATAGATATACATTTTCGACCAAACACAGTATAAATAGGTTTATTTAGAGAATTGCATTTGGTTAACTGCCAAATAATAAAAATAAAAAAAAAGTAAAATAAATAAATACAGTGTACCGTAGGAGCATCTGGCTGTAAGCAAATCGCGAATAAATTATGCCTGGGTGCATTATTAACCGTATCTAGGAAGTATTATTAAGCGGTTTGCTTCTATTAGCTGAGAAAGCAATTTAACAATGGCCTTTTTGTCAAAAAATTGGTCGTTGAACATCATTTTTTGACATGTCAGTATTTTAAGAATTATAAATCACAAATCAAAGTAATCTAGTCCTACTTTCGAGCACTATTATTTACTTTTACAGACCACTGGGAGATAAAGTCAACTAACAGCTATTAAATTTCCTTATTATATTATATATACAGCTCATTTTACCTCTCAGTGGTCCATATATATATATATATATATTATATATATATTTTAAAAAATATTAATATATACTGTCTTATCAGTTGTGCTCAAATTTTTAACAAAATGCTCGAAATTACCCTCTCCTCGTGTAAATTAACCATTAAAGTTAACTTTTAAGGTTTAAAAAAATTAGCCATTTATTTCTCGATGATTATTTAATATAAAAATTATAAAATTAAAATTAAATAAATTTAAAGGACTTCCATTTAATGTTTGTTTTTCTGGTTACCGTTGGGACGTCGATGTATGATAGTAAAATTATTATTTATTTGTTAACCAACGCGGATTTTAATTAATAATCATCGATAAATAATATGTATTAATTAATATTTTAAGTAATACGAGATAAGAGTGATTGCTTTTTTTTGTGTGAAAGTTTTATTAAATTTTAAGCTTGCGAGATAATAATAATAATAATAATAATAATAATAATAATAATAATAATAATAATAATAATTAGAGTGATTGCTATTTAATTAAATAAGATACTTTATTATTAAAATATTTACTCAGGATTAAATATGATTTACATTTTAAAATGAAAATTATGTATTTATACATATTTCAGTATATTTATGTAATTTTTATTGTTAAGTGTGTAAATTAATCAGTTCGTGGTGCTAGACGGTTCATCTCGCGTAAAATTAATTCAAAAAATCAATAATAAAATTTAAAAAAATTAAAAAAAAAATGTTTGTCGGGTTTATTGATAATAAAATAAATAAATCACTATAATAAGTGTTCTTCGTATTTTTTACAAGGACCATAGTTGAATTGATTTATCGTAAAGAGATTCTTGAATGAATATATCATTTTAAATAGGGGACGATACTTTATCGTTAAATATACGGTTTGCTAAACATCTTCTATGTATATATGTACAATTAATAATTAATAATTATTTATGAGAATGTGAGTAAACATTAAAAAAAAAAATAAGAAACCGATTGCGTACTTTAATAATGAGAAAATGATACATATATAGAAATATAAATATTTTTTGGGGTTGTTTACATAATCAGCCTTACCAATTGGTTCGAGTCGTGAAAAAAAAAAAAAAAAAAAAATTTCTAAAATCCTAAAAATAATAAATAAATAAATAAAAAAAATTAAAAATCTAAAAAAGGCAGATTTAAATAGTCAGGCATATTATTATTGCCCATTTGTTGTGTAGTTGTCTTATATATTTATCGAAAAATGAAAATAACAAAAAAAAATAATAAAAATAAAACACTTGATATTTAATAGTACTAATTAAACTTTCTTGCCATACCAAATGTTAAGTAGCTGCATTCGTGTGTCGTGTATTTAAGCTTGAAGATTAAATAATATATTATATATTATATATATTTAATATTACCATATTTACAATTTTAAATAGCTGAGTTAAATGGGACAAGTAAAAAAAAAAAAAAAATATCAACGACATTAAAGATATTAAACTTTTTAATTAAAATATTTCAAATCGGTAATATATATTTTAAATTATTATAATAATAATATTTTAGACTTTTTATCATTTTAATATGATATATTATGTCTAAGCGATAGCGTTGTTAGGCGTTTTTAAAATCTTCTGGGCTTTAAAAATTTATTTAAATAATTATTTATTACAAGTATTTATAACGCGTAACTAATAAAGCCTATTACTCATTTAATGTTCATCATATTTGTAGAAATTTAATTTTTATATACACTACGGATGCGAAGAAACTTAAAATGAAAATAAAAAAAAAATAATAAAAATAAAATAACATAAAAAATAATAATTGATAAGTAATTAAAATATAAAACTTCTGAAAATGTTTAAGTAGTCGTGGTTAGCAAAGTTATAAAGAATAATGCCTGTGATAATAGTATCGTCAGGATAAGTTGTGTCCTTAAAGAGTCTCTGATGTTGTTGCTAGGTAAATATTAATTAGAATTTTGATGAAAATCTAAGTTAACGCTGATGTTATCTCGCTGTAAGAGATCATTATAACATTAATAGTCATTGAAAAAAAAAAAAAAAAAAAAAAAAAAAATTAAAATTAAATAAATAAATAAATTAAATTAAATTAAATAATTGATAATATAGGAAGAAAGACAAGGTGTGTTGTCCGATTTGCACAACGACACACGCAGCCCATCAACAGCCTCCAACGGTACGCTAAAAAATAATAAAATTAAAAGATCATTTTATTTGATATTACTTATAAAGAAAGCGTCAGAAGGAAGATGATTAATAAAAAAATAATAAAGAAGAAACTCATTGTTTAAACTAATGAGAAATGACCATTTAAAAAAAAAAAAAAACAAAATATAAATCGAGAGGGTCTTTTACCTCAAAAAATTATTATTATTATATTACGCTCACCTTATATATACTGGAATATTTTAGTATAGATTTACTCTATTTACATATTTTTATCTGTGGAAGACTACTTGGCTAATTTAGGCCACTGTTGAAATTCACCCCTTATTTGCCTTGATGTTTGAATTACAACAATAATATTTAAAAGAAAAAAAATAAATAAAAGAGGTAAATGAATAATTAATAAAAATTTTAAATATATAAGAATACAAAAAAAAAGGTAAAAACTAAAAAAAAAATTAAATATTAAAACGAAAAAAAAAATGTGAATTACTTGTTACGTAAATGGTAATTGTGATAGATTTTTTGATGATTTTTACAATCTCAAAAGTCTTATTATCCTAATTATATAGAATTATATCTCTTCACACTCTATGTAATAGATTTCTGCTTACTGTTAAAGTAATATACTTGAAAAAAAACGTTTTAAAGAAAATGTTTTAACGACAAAGTTATTATTAATATTAATATTATTATTATTAATATGAACAAGCAACAAACATAATGTCGGAATATATTTATTAAATAATTAAACACTTTGTCATCGATATTAATATCATAATCAGAGCTTCGAGAAAGACAAAACCAAGATCAAACAATTGCTTATAAGTTATTAATTATTGTAAGATTTATTACTTCATTTACCAACTCGCCATTGGTCATTTTCACTTGTGAAAGGACAAATTACAATAGAATTTTTTTTTTTTTTTTTTTACTACTATCATTATTATTATTATTATTATTATTATTATTATTATTATTATTATTATTCAAGAGCCATTTTACACTATTTTTTTATTTACATGTTTGAAACACACACACACACTATACAATCGTAAGTAGGAGCAATATTAAATAAAAAACACGAAAGCTGAAGAAATTATAGCTCACGATTCATAGTCTTCCTAGCAACACTGAGTTTTATTGACTATGCTATTAAAAAGAAATTTTAGGAAGTTTTTTAGTGATTCAATTTAACCACAAGATATATATTATATATTAAAAATAAAATAAAGAGGGAAATAAAATAAAATGTGAAAGAAGAAATAAAAGAACAAAGAGGAATTATTAATTATTCCCGTGGATAAAAAGCAACTATTGTCAATGTAAAAATAGCTGATTAAATTTATCGGCTTGTGCAATTGAATTAAAATCACTCATTTTATTTTTTTTAATGATATTGCTTCTTTGATTTATATTTATATATACAGATATTAATTAATAATTAATAAGAGACGAATTATTTAATTTAAGATTATTACATACTAAAAAAAAAAAAATGAATATATTTCATACAAAGCATTGATAGTTAATTCAAATCAGTATTTTATCTTAATCATTCAATGTATGTATACGTGAGTTTTCATTTCCAATTATTATTATTATTATATTTATAAATTTATGCATAAAGCATTGTGTTCCATTGGCTGTTTTGCTATACTATTTAAGAGTGCGTTTAAAATGTTAGAAAATTATTTCTTCATCTGCCAAATTAAATGCAAAAGTTAACTCTTATTAATTTATACATTTAAGTTAATTTATTTTAAATTTGCTATTTAAAAATCTTATTTAAAATAAATTACACGGTAAAAATAAGATTATACTGGATATTATCTTAGATTATACGGAGTGAAAAAAAATTTTTCAGATAGTAGCTGGTATAATCCAGATTATAATGAGTATAATCTAATATAATATCCAATGTCATCTTATTTTTTCCGTGTAGCTTGGATTTTTTTATTTTATGTTTTGCTTTTATTGAAATATTGTTCGTATTAATTAATGATAATTTTATAGTTAATCGTTACCAATTGATTTGTTACTAAAATTAAGGAAACTTATTATTATTATTATTTTTTGTTCATTTTATTTTTGTTCCTTTTAATACTCAATAATTAAGCTAGCTTTTATGACACAATATACAGTGTCTTTTTTATTATAAATAGTAATAAAAGTATAAACAAAAATAAAAAAAAAAATAAATAAAATAAAAGTATGAAAAAAAAAATATTAGTTATTAGAGAATGCGATATATATATTAATAAATATATATTTTGTGTGGTTTAAATTACATTCCATTTATAATTAATAAAAAAATATATATATTTATATTTGGTATTTCGAGGCAACTAATTTGCGGATTTATATTTCGTAAAAAAAAAAAAAAAAAAAAAAAAGTGTAATTTTTTATAATCATTAATCATTTTATTTTTTAGCTTATTAATTACTTTTATTTTTTATTTACAATCTTTAATATTTATATTTAAATAATTAAATTCTTTAGTGCCAAACAATTTATATACATATTATTATTATTACTTTTCATAAATATTAATATTTAAATTTATTTCTGTGCATTAATTTTTTAAATTTATAGACAAAAAAAAATGTTTAATAATTAATAATTGAATGAAAAGATAAATCTTGATTAGTCAGTTGAAGTACAAATATTTAATTGTATTGTGTGTTTTTTTTTAAATTAATTATAAGTATGACATTGTAAAATTATTTTTTCCGTTTTGTTCCATTCCTAGAGTGTTAATTATTATTTTTAATTTAATTATATTATATTAAATAAAATACTTAACAGGCTGATGATTATAAAGGGCAATTTAATAATTTAAAAAAGTCAAGCCCTTTTGGACTTTTAGTTTATAATTTTTTTTTTTTATTTTAATTATTTATTGTACGTTTATATTTTTCTTTTGTTTTACTGAGTTTAAGGTACTTTGGTTACATATCAAATTGACCACCGAAAATAAAATATAAAACAGTCGCATTCCAAGAGTGCTAACAGATTTAAAACAATAATTATAATTATAATTGTAATAATTTTTTTAATTTCTCGTGATCTCGGATTTATTGACACCAATGTTTATCATAAATAATTAATGTGTAATGTATATGTATGACAGTTATTTAAACTTTTAAAATAAGTGTTTTATTCTTGAGAAAAACTAATAATTATTATTACTATTATTAATTGTAATAAATATATTTAAAAAAAAAAAAAAAAAAAAAAAAAAAAGGATAAAATTTTTCGACGTATTATTTTGTTCGTAAGAATTAAAATTTATTTTAAAAAATACTATTGTATACTGTTATAAATTTTTCGCAAAATTAAGTGTTGCTATTGCGTACACTTTAATTAATTAATTAATTAAAAAAAAAAAAAATTTATTATCAATCTCAATAAATGGATAGTTTTTCTCTTTTATTAAAATTGAAATAAAAAAAAATCAATAAGCAAGTATTTATTTATGAAATTTATTTTTAAAAGTGTGAACGAACTGGATAAAAATTAATCGAGTGTTTTAAAAATAAAAAAAATTACTTCCGAGTGCATAATGAAAAAAAAAAAAAAATTAAAAAATATGAATCTTATTAAATAATTACTTCTGCATTAAATATAGTACAACACGAATTAAAATGAATAAAAAATTATAAAACTCTAATGCAATATTAAAAGAGTGTATACCAATATATTTTTTATATGCTAATCAGTGTTATCACTGTTAAAAATGCATTATTTAGACTTACATTATAATTCAGGTTTGCTGTTATCATATATCAATAAAAATCTTAGCTTATTTAAAGCCTATTTTTTCAAAGGTTGTACTATTTAAAATATTTAAAAGTGTATTAAAAAAAAAAAAAAAAAAAAATTAATGGCGATTATTGTCTACTCAAATAATGTGATTAATTTAAAACCACTTTCATTTTTTTTCCACCCTTTATTTTCTGTATTTATTACTCCAAAGTTCGAAGACTAGTCTTTAAAGCAAAGGTCTCATTTTTTTTTCTGTTTTTAAGCAAATTAACATTTTTTTCTACCTTGTACCTACAAAATTTAGTTGCGTTTTTTTTTTATATGACATATTAATATATATTTAAATTTATTGTATTTTATGTGTACACGTATTGTAAACTTTTACAACAAAATGGTTGAGAAGATATGAAATTTAAATATTTTATTCTATAAGGTATTCATTTTTTTTAAAAGAAGAAATATTGATGTAATGCGACATTTGCTACTTATATTGTCATTATTATTAATTTAATTAATTATTTCTTTATTATTATTATCATCATTATTGAAGAATGGATTATTATTGTCAAAGCGTATAGTTGAATCTTGTAAAACGCTAATTAAAAAACTAATTGTCTTAAAGTAAATTTATCAACGATATAATAATCATAAATATTAATGAAAAAGCAATAAAGCGTTTTACTTTAAAAGCTTTTTCATAAATAACTTACACAATATATTATTATATATATATTATATAGATAAAAAAAAATTTTACAAGACTCAGCTGATTTGAAAATATTTTAATATAGGATAGAAAAAAAAAATAAAATATAAACTATTAAGTGTTAGCCTTATAAGAAGTATTTTTAAATAAACATAAACAACTCTGTTAATTGTACATTGTTTGACCATATCAAACGGAATTTTTGCCGCCAATTTCGTCAATTCCACCCTATCCTATACTAAGATATTCTCAATTTAACTAATATCAGTTTTAAAATATGTAAAAAAATAAAAAATAAAAAAAAATGATAAAATTGTAATAAAAACAAAAAAAAAGTATGATATAGAAATATAACACTCTTGTGTGCGCATAGGCTGCAATGCAATAAATATATTATTATATTAAATTATATACATACAATATATATATTATTAAATTATTATATATATATATATATATACATTGTGATGCTCACAAAGCACATAACACAATTAACCAAAATTGTAAAACATTTCATGTGATTTTGGAAAGTGTTATACTTTTTATTTCCTGCCAATTGTTTATTTATAAAGTTATTCTTCGTTCTTTTTGAATAAATTAAATTAATAATTTAATTTTTGTGAATTATTCTTGCAATTAATTCCTAAATGTCAAAGTTTATCTTTATGCGGCTTCATTTCTTCTTTTATGACATTTAATTTAGCGGTCAGCTGTCAATTTTAAAAATTTTAATAACAAATCAATTATAATAAAAAAATGCTTATAAAAATTTTCATTAATTTTCACATGTGAAACTTTTTAATTAATTTATTTTAATAATAATTTAATTGCTACAAAATTCTAAAATAATTTTTAATATCTGTCAACTTCAGTGTCATTAAATTTAATATCATTCTTCTTTCTTCAGTAGTAACACAGCGCTGCCTGTCAGCTGTTTTAGGAAACTTTTCACCATACTGAAGTTAGCGGTCAGCTGTCAATTAAAAAATTTTTTTAACAAATTAATAAGAATAAAAAAACGCTTCTAAAAATTTTCACTTGTAATTTTTATTAATTTTTACATTTTAAACTTTTTAATGAAATTTTTAATAATAATAATAAAATTTTATAAAAAATATTTTAATACTTGCATTTAAAATTTCCCGCTTATTTACAAACCACAAAATAAGTCAAATGACATGTATAAAACTTCAAGCACGTGACGTCAACGTTATAGTAACCTCTCTTTTCATCCACTCGCTGTCTCTCTCAAAATTCAGTCCCATGATCACGACGCAACTCGAAAGACTAATTAAAAAAAAACACAAGCATTAACAATCGAGCATCTGAGCTGTCAAAAATAATCGCAAATTTCTTCCCAGGTAATTCACACATCTGTCCTCTAATACTTGCACTAATAGTTTACATTTATAAACACATAAATTTATTCTTACAACTAAAAACTCCCCCCTCCAGGCCAGCCAGCGAGGTGGCAGTAGCAGTCAGCAGACAGAGCAAGACATCAATTTCTGCGTTTGACGAGTTCTGTTGTACTTGATCCCAGCAATTAATATTTTGATTGTTTGAATAAGTGTAATTGCTGGTTTTTACAATGAATAAAAGCATTGGAAGTCGCCAAGCACACCAGGAACATGTCCTGGCGGTGTCCAGGGATTTTATTTCCCAACCGAGACTCAGTAAGTATTTATATTTTATTTATTTTGAGGAAAAAAAGATGAGACCTTCCTCAAGTGGGCGTAGTTGATCGATCTGCTGTCGGGTCAGCTGATTACTAGTAATTATCTGAATTTAGGATAATTATTGACAATTTATGTGTTATTAATTATGCTCTAAGTATTTTTAGAGGTAAATTTATTGTAAGTATACGCAAAATGTCAAAATTGTGAGTTAATTTATAGTTGGGTGAGTTTAGCAGTCATGTGACTGTTAATGACGATCTATCATGGTGGTAAAGATACATATTTTAAATTATATATATTAATATTATTCAAGTTCAAGAAATATAGCTTGATTAAAATTACATTTGTGATGTAATATTTATTTAATTTAATATTGGAGAGTCATTAAATTTTTTTTTATAAAATAATATTTTTAGAATGAAAAATAAAAATTTTAAAAACGGGCGTAGTCTTTTTTTGCATACAATATATATATATATATATATATATTTTTTTTTTTTTTTTAATTATTTTATATTATAAAAAATTTTTTTAATTTTTATTATTATTATTATTATTATTATTAATTATATGAATTATTTTCCAGCTTACAAAACAGTCTCGGGAGTAAACGGTCCTCTGGTAATCTTGGACGAAGTAAAGTTCCCGAAGTTCGCTGAAATTATTCAGCTGAGACTTGCTGATGGCTCAGTCCGTTCGGGAAAAGTCCTTGAGGTGTCTGGCTCCAAGGCTGTGGTCCAGGTATTTGAAGGAACATCTGGAATTGACGCTAAGAACACCGTCTGTGAGTTCACTGGCGATATTCTCAGAACTCCAGTATCTGAGGACATGCTGGGGCGTGTATTCAACGGATCTGGAAAGCCGATTGACAAGGGACCTCCAATTCTTGCGGAAGACTTCTTGGATATTGAAGGACAGCCGATTAATCCTTGGAGTCGTATTTATCCTGAGGAAATGATACAGACTGGTATTTCTGCTATTGATGTTATGAATTCAATCGCCAGAGGACAAAAGATTCCCATTTTCTCAGCTGCTGGTCTTCCTCATAATGAAGTAAATTATTTGATTAAATTTTTTAATCACTCACATACAAATAAAAATAATAATAACAATTTTTTAAATAATTTATAAGTCACTGAAATTAAATTTATTTTTATAATAACAAATAAAATTAAAAATATTTTTTTTTTTATAGATTGCTGCACAAATTTGTCGCCAAGCCGGTCTGGTAAAAACTCCGGGCAAGTCAGTATTAGATTCTCACGAAGATAACTTCGCCATTGTCTTCGCAGCTATGGGAGTAAACATGGAAACAGCTCGTTTCTTCAAGCAGGACTTCGAGGAGAACGGTTCTATGGAGAACGTGTGTCTGTTCTTGAATTTGGCCAACGATCCAACAATTGAACGTATTATTACACCACGTCTTGCTCTTACGGCGGCAGAATTCCTCGCCTACCAGTGTGAAAAACACGTACTGGTCATCCTGACCGACATGTCATCTTACGCAGAAGCTTTGCGTGAAGTATCTGCTGCTCGTGAAGAAGTACCCGGACGTCGTGGTTTCCCCGGTTACATGTACACCGATTTGGCCACCATTTACGAGCGTGCTGGTCGTGTAGAAGGTCGTAATGGATCTATTACCCAGATTCCTATTCTTACTATGCCTAACGATGATATTACTCACCCTATTCCCGATCTTACTGGGTATATTACCGAAGGACAGATTTATGTTGATCGTCAATTACATAACAGGCAAATTTATCCACCTGTAAACGTATTACCTTCACTTTCTCGTCTTATGAAGTCGGCTATTGGCGAGGGAATGACTCGTAAAGATCACTCTGATGTTTCTAACCAATTGGTAAGTTTTATTTATTTTTATTTATTATTATTATAAAAATAATTAAATAAAAATTTTTTTATTTCAGTATGCTTGTTATGCTATTGGTAAAGATGTCCAAGCTATGAAAGCTGTCGTAGGAGAGGAAGCTCTTACACCTGACGATCTTCTTTACCTTGAATTCCTCTCGAAGTTTGAAAAGAATTTCATTTCTCAAGGAAATTACGAAAACCGAACAGTCTTCGAGTCACTCGATATTGGCTGGCAGCTATTGCGTATCTTCCCGAAAGAAATGCTTAAACGTATTCCAGCGAGTACCCTCGCTGAGTTCTACCCTCGAGACTCACGTCATTAATTTAATTTAATAAAATAAAATAAATGTTAAATATATATCATTTAGATAATAATTAAAAATATATTAAAGATGATTCGTCGTGGTCTTATTAAAGTTTGCGTTATTATTTTTAAAATCGGAGGCTTTTAGAAATTAATATGAATCATCGGGCATGAATATATAATAATCCTGTACAGTTTTATAATCACAGGAAAGTGTTGGCAGACAATACGAGTAATCGGTATTTAAGTACATCATAAATATATTATTATTAAAAAATTTTAGTGAAAGCGATACACTGTATTAAATATTTAACGTTAAAATTCTAAAGGTTTATTCATGTAAATTGTAATATATATATTGTTCAGTATTATCATGAGGATAAAATAGCCATTATGTTCCTTTTAGTGCATCTTACATTCCAGCGTAAAAATTTATTAAACTTCCCGAAGTTCTAAATAATTATCAATGCCATTTATAATTTACAATCATTTAAAATTTAGCTGTGTAAAAAATATAAATTAAATTTTTATGGATTAATGCACAATTTTAAGAGAGCTATTGATCCTTGTATGATAATGCTTGCCTACAAAATAAATTGTAAGCTAAGAAAATAAGTAATTGATTTCTTCGTTATAAAAAGAAAGTTTTTTTTTTTTTTTTTTTTTTCCCCGAACTTAGAGCACTCTCTGATGCTTTGCATTGAGTCGTGTAATATAAATATGTATTGTGTATATTCAATTATGCATTATATCAAGTATTCAGATTGATAATAATGTAATCTGCAAAAATAATATATTGCTAAAATGTAAAAAAAAAAATTTTTTTCCATTTATTTATCCTGTGTCCTATTTTAACTGTAGCAGATTTATAAATAATAAAAAATTAAAATTAAAATGAAGTTAACCGACATCTAAAAATTTTGATAAATTTTTTTAATATTACCAAAAAATAAAAAAAAATTTTATCGGTAAAAATTCTAAAAAACTACACGTGCAATTTTTAAAAATTACAAGTGAAAATTTTAGAAACCTTTTTTTATTATAATTAGAAATTTGAATAGCGCGCCAAAATTTTAACCAATAATTAATCGTGGCCCTTTTTTGCGAGTTTCGACCTTTGACTAACTTCAAAACTTAATTTAGAGGATTGATGATTTGTTATAACAATTTTTAAAATTGACAGCTGACAGCTAACTTCAGCATTATCAATTAAATTATTATGAAAAAAAATTTTTAAAGCATTTTTTTTTATTGTAATTTATTTTTTATAAAGATTAAGTATCATAATTTTATTTATTAATTTTTAAACTTGATAAATTATTTAAAATTTTTAAAAAGTCAAATATTGACAGACTAAATTTAGAAAATTTTCAATATTGACATTGAAAGGTAAAAATTTTCCGACATTTTTTAAACAAATGAATTATAAAGAAACATTTTATTGCAATTAATAAAATAAAATTATTTTTTCCAGCCGACTAGACACATCAATAATAAAACAAATTTATCAGAGTGAGTAATTCTAGTTTACATTCAACATTAAACCGAGTGTTTTCATTTGGCAAGAGGTCGCTGTTGCAATAAAGAGCGAGCAAGAGAGTAAGCACATACATTAATTGAAGAGAGAATTTTATTTATTGAGCTAGATTCTGTGTCCGTGCCGTCAGTGTCCGAACGCCTCTCAATTGAGCAGTACACAATTATTACACACATTATACTAAATCAGAGTTAAAAATTACAAATTAAACTTTGTAAGTACACCAGAACATTCTTTTAAGGATTATTGATTTATCTTGCTTGATAAGATAATATTTGGTAGTGTACAGTTTAACAATTTTATTTTTAAACATAATTACTGTCTAGGTGTGCTGTCAACAAGTTACTTAATAATTCTTCTGTCTGGGAACTATAAAAATTACAATAATTCGCAATGGCTGCATTAAATCGACTTATTAAATTATCTGAAGGGTTTAAAGGTCTAGCGAGTGCACATGGGTATCGATTACAAGCTTCCAAGACTTTTTACACTTATGTCAACGAGCCGGCGATGCCCATTCCTGACAAGGAACCTTGCTGGGTCAAGTCCGCTGAGGAAGCCGTTGAACGGGCTGGTTTAGCATCTGGTTAGATTTATTTATTTATTCACGTTTAATTTAGCTGTTACTTCATAATTTTTTTATTTTTTTTAACAAGCAAAATTCTTCAAAAAAATTATTTTTAAAAAATTGCATTTTTAATTTATTAAAATTTCTAAATGTCAATTTTTTTTTTTTTTTGTGAAAATTAAGTTAGCCGACATTTAAAAATTTTAAGAATTTTTTTTTTATTAAAAAAATTATTACAAAAAAATAAAAAAAAAAATTATCTTTTGTAAAAAAACTTTAAAAATTGTAAGTGCAATTTTTTAAAAATATTTTTTTTGTTCTGATTTAATTATTAAAAAAAAATCAAACAATTAAAAACGTCAGATTTTTTTTTTGCCATAATTTACTTGTTAAAAAAATTATAAAATAACTGCTAAATTAATTTTTATATTTATTTATTGACACATTAAACCTAATTCATCAAACGAAAATACCTATTTATATCATTGGCTTGATAATATATTAATTATGTCGGGTATTGAACTAGTTTTTAACAGTTCTATTGCTTATTAATTGCATTTATTGTGTTGAAACGCTAGTTGTCTATTTTTACAACCTTTGACGTCAGATGACGGCTATACATTTCTATATTATAATAATTGGGTCAATGGTAAAATGCAAAAAAGCAAGATCTAAAGAAAACTCTTAAGAGCCTTGAGTATTTGTTTACATCAATATCAGTAACATGTCATAATCAAAATTGTAATTATATAATTTTGAAGATGAGGTTAATTTATTATTTTAATTGCTCGTTGTATTTTATTTATGAAAAAAAAAATAATCTGGTTAATTCAAATACTGACATTTAAAAACTCTGACCTTTATGGTCTCTGAGATTATATTATCCCAGTATTGATGTAAATAAACTCAATAAAATAATCATAAAAGATAATATAATTATTTGAATTTTTTTTTTTTTTTTTTTTTTTTTTTTTTTTTTTTTTTTTTTAGATCAAATTGTGTTTGTCCAAGGAGCAGCAGCAACTCCTGTGGAATTATTGCGAGGTCTTACCGAGTTTGGAGTTAAATCTAATGTTAAAAATGTACGATTGTGTCACATGCATTTGGAAGGAGCTGCTCCATTTGCAAAGACTGAAAATGCCAGTAAGTATTTTTATTTTTTTTTTTTTTTTTTTTTAATTAATTTTTTTAATTTGTGAAATTTAAAAATGTCAATAATTAAGAAATTACAGTGCAATTTAATTAAAGTCATTATTTAATAAAGCAAAATTTTATTTATTTATTTTTACAGAACACTTTAGATCCGTAAGCTTTTTTATCGGTGGTAATGTCCGAGGAGCTGTAAATGAAGGTACAGCTGATGCTATTCCAATTTTCCTCCATGAAATACCGAAGATATTTAATCAAGATTACATGAAACCTGACATCGCTCTTATTCACGTGACACCACCAGACAGTAAAGGATATTGTTCATTGGGAACTAGCGTTGACTGTGTTCGCGCAGCTCTTATTAAGTCGAAAAAAATTGTTGGTAAGTTTACGTAAGAAGTAAAATTTAAATAATCATAAATTACGATTTTTTTGGAGTAGGGATAATAATTTTAGAGGCGTAATTTCAATGGGAAATTAATGTTGATTTATTTTAATAGCTCAAGTTAATGAAAACATGCCGAGGACTTTTGGTGACGCAATTATTCATAAAAGTCACATCGACTTTGCTGTTGAGCACAATGGGCCTCTGCCAGCTCACCCTGTTAAGGCACCAACCGACAAAGAGCGGGCGATCGGCAAACATATTGCTGAGAATTTAGTAGCTGATGGAGCGACTCTTCAACTGGGTATTGGGAGTATTCCTGATGCAGTATTAGCTCAGTTGAAGAACCATAAGAACCTTGGTATTCATAGTGAAATGTTTAGCGATGGTGTTGTTGATCTAGTTAATATTGGATGTATTACAAATAACAAAAAGTCTATTCATCGCGGAAGGATTGTGGGATCTTTTTGTGTTGGATCACAAAAATTGTATGATTTTATGCACAACAATCCATTTATTGGTGTGTATTATGATTTTAATTTATAATTTTGACATTTAGAGATATTTTATTATTATTTAGAATTTTTAAATAAATAAATTGGAGTAAAAAAAATTTTTTTTCGTAGAAAGTTGCAAAAATTGTGAATTAAAATTTTTTTTAATAATTTTTTTTACAAATTATTTATGAGTTAAAAAAAAAATATATATAATGAAATATCTCCAAATTTAATTATCATTTGTAACACTTGTAATATTACTTGATAAAAAAAAAATTTATATATTATTAATAACATAAATAAATAATTTTACAGAGATGTTGGTTGTCGATTACGTAAACGACCCGAGAATAATAGCCAAGCAACCAAAAATGACTTGCATCAATTCGTGCATTGAAGTAGACTTAACTGGACAAATTTGTTCCGACAGTATCGGAACACGAATGTACTCTGGATTTGGAGGCCAAGTAGATTTCCTGACCGGCGCGGCGATGAGTGAGGACGGTTTGGGCCAGCCGATAGTTGCATTAAATTCAACAACCGCTGACGGAAAAACCAGCAAAATAACTCCGGTATTAAAATCAGGAGCTGGTGTAGTGACCAGCAGAGCCTTGGTCAGATACGTCGTGACAGAGCACGGAATCGCGAGTCTGTTTGGTAAGACTCTGAAGCAACGTGCTCACGCGCTTATTAACGTCGCTCATCCAGATCATCGCGAAGCTTTGGAGAAAGCAGCTTTTGAGCGGCTCAAAGGAATGCCCGAACCTTGAACTCGTTAGTCATCTTTATTTGTCGGTAATATCACTAAAGAGTATTCACAATCTAGAGATTAAGAAGAAATTAATTATGGCTTTAGATTGTGTATTCGAACACATATTTAGAGTTTATTTTTTTATTATTATTATTATTATTATTTCATGATAATATAGTGCATTTTTTTATCACGAGATTATGTGAGAGTTCATAGAACCATTTGTAACATAAAATTCTAATTGTAAAAATCTTCTAATTATTTTGAAATATGATTTAAAATAATTTTTATATTAAAAAATTAAAAATTAAAAATAGCCATTTTTATATATAGTATGCCATTTACTATTTAATAGTATAGCTAATTATAAAATTCTTTATTTACTTTCAATAAAAGTAATTCTTAATTGAAAAAAATAAAGTTTTTGCTTTATTTATTAATTTTTTTTTTTTTTTTAAATTAAAATAAAATTGCAACTGTCAATAACTGACTCTTTTACCTTATATGTTTTTTTTTTTTTTTTATTTTAAAAATTATTTACATTTTGATTTAACTTAATTTTGTTTACAATTTAAAAATTTTTAATTTATTAAAAAAATTTTTAATTTATTTAAAAAATTTAAAATTTATTTTACATTTTAAGCCCAACAAAATTATTTAACCAAAGTCAATATCTTTAGGAAGCGTCCCATCTTTTCTGCGCCTCTCAACATTTTCAAAAAATTCTGAAAAATCAACATAAGGTTGAATTTTAGCATTCCTATCCGGCCGAGTATTTACCGAAGAAGTCTCGGATGTCGACGTAGTATCATTTGTTGAAGGATTAAAATCTGAAACATTGCTGGTGCATAACTCGCCTTCCTCGACACTTGCAACAGCAGTCTGGACAATCGGGTTGAAGTGAACCGACTGGCCGCTCGGACTTTTTAAAGCATTTGGTAGAGGAAAATTAAAATTTCTCACCAGGAGTGTAATGTCCCCGCGCTTACCACTTTTAGAAGAATTTTGTGAGTTACTCATGTTCATATCATGGTGGATCCTGACCACTTTGTCTACGACTGCTTGAGCAACTCCAGTCAGAGTGGCCTGAATTCGGAACTGTTCGACTGCCATCAAAGCTAGTTCTTTATTGACCTGGTCAGTACCCGTAGCTTCTTCTAAAGACTTGTACAATCCGCGGGACATCAACAGAAGAAATCTGCACGAGTCATCCAGGTCAATACCACCATTGATTTCTGGCTCTGCTATTATTGGTTCTGACGTTGACGCTGCTAGCTCTTCAAATTCTTTATATCCTCCTTTGACTAAATAATTCCCTAGACACCTTGTGTTTTCTTGATTACCCAGGTGAGAACCTTTGAATGAACATTAATTGGTTAATTAATCATAGTAAATAAAATTATTTTTACTAAAAATAAATTACTATTTCTTCTAGAAAAAAATTATTACAATTTTTGAGCACATTTACATGTGGAATTTTTTATAATAAATTATTTTTGAAAAAAATCCTATAAATCATCAAATATCAGATAATTTTAGCACAGTTAAAAAAATACTTTTTTTTATGACACTAAAATTATAACTTTACCATTTTTGGATTTTATTAATTCTAAAAAAAAAAAACTAAAAAAATTATTTTTTAAAAATACGATTAATAATTTCAATATGTAAAATTTTTTTTTTTTTTAATAATTTCTTAGAGATAAAAATTCTAAAAATGGTCAATCGTCTAAACACCGATGTTACCTGACATTAGAAATTTTTTTATAATTTTATAGCAGTAAAAAAATTCCACGTGTAAAAATTAAATAAAATTATTAGTGGAAATTTTTTAAAGCCTTTTTTATAATGGAATTAATTTTTTTTTTAAAGTTAAAAAAATTTACAGCTGTCAGTTAACTCCAGTATCATCAATTTTAATATAATTTTTTTTTAATTAAAAAAAATACCTTGTCTAATAGATTTAGTATCAAGATTAAGTTGCGACAGCCTCAAAAGTTCATCTTCATTCCTTAAATCATGGTCAATACTCAACTGAACAACCCTCAGCACTTGATTACTGTCAGTTTTACAAAGCAGAGCCCGACTATCTCCAACATTAGCCACGAACAAATTATTCCGAAAGACCAGAGCGACAATTGCGCTTGTCCCAGCAGCCAGTTCGCGGTTTAACTTGTTCAGTTTGTTCACCAGATCCGGAAACTTCTGATAAGCTTCGTATGAATTAAGTTCTTCTGGGATGTCAAACTTCAAGCTGGTGCGCTCTGCCAGTAGATCTCCGATTGAATCAAAGTATCCTCGCTCCACTGAAATAAATGCCTGTCTAAAAAAAAAAACAATAATTAGTAATTAATAATTAATTTTTAAATCTAATTATTATTTAATTTACCTGAGAACTTCTTTGATTTCTTCATTAGTACTCTTGCCATTGAGCTGTCCCAGCAGTATCTCAGCGGCCATCCTCTGCAGAGCGAAATTAGCAGCCCTGGAGCCTTCATGCCCGTCAAATATTCCATAAACAAATGTTGACTCGTCGTATTTGCAATGAAAGCACCTGTCTTCAAACGGATGATCTTCTTGGCGATAACCATCTTCCCTGTAGATCTGGTTAGTGGAAAATCCTACTGCAGATTCTTTGCATACCGGCAATGCATCCGTCCAGTTGTCCTCTGAGTCTTCAAATTCCATCTGTATCATTTCTTTTACTGGCATTACCTTGATGACATTAAAGTTAGCTGTCACTATTGTAATTCTAAAAATTTTTTTAATAAATAAATTTGCTCCAAAAAATTATTTCTGAAAAATTACATTTTTAATTTTCTAAATGTCAATTTTTTTTTTACCATAATTTATTTGATAAAAAAATTTTTTAAATTAATTATTATCTGCTAAATTGATTCTCATATTACCTTTTAATAATTTATAACACTGAAGTTGACAGGTATACAAATTTTTTTAGATATTTATAGCAATTAAATTATTATAAAAAAATTAAATTCAAAAGTTTCACATGTTAAAATTAATAAAAATTACAAATAATATAAATTTCTACATGTCAATTTTTTTTCCTAATTTTTTTTGCCATAATTTATTTGTTACTTGTAATTTTAACTATGTAATGTTATTTGTTTGCGTTTGTTCTAGGTCTTGGAATTAAACAGTGGTGTCCTCTATATTATTCTATAGTAAGCTTTCTTGGGTAGGAAATATAGAAACTATAAACTTTTATCAATAATCTATATATCTTGTAAATTTTTTATGTACAATAAGATCCAAAAGACGCGAATGTACTTTATATTAGTTGTGCCGATTGTGGAGACCTTGTATATTTTTTCTGTCAAATAATCCAAACATTATTAGCAATTAATAACAATGGAATTAATTAATATAATCAATTTAGAAGGAGAAAAAATTTCTGAAAATTATGACAAATTTTGTGAAAAGGTATTACATATATTAGCAAATTTATTTTGTGATAATTTTTTTGACATTTAACTTAGCTGTCACTTGACAATTTTTTAATTTTCTTTAACAAAAAAATTATTTAAAAAAAAATTGCATTTTTAATTTATTAAAATTTCTACAAGTCCATTTTTTTAATTATTTTTTTTTTTTTGCTATAATTTATTTGTTAAAGAAAATTAAAACAATTGTGAAGTGACAGCTAAATTATGAAACTTGACTTAGCCGATAGTTGATAATTTAAAGATTTTTTGTAACAAATAAATTATGATAAAAAAAAATAACATTTAGAAATTTTAAAAAACTACAAATACAATTTAATTTTTTAGCACATAAAAACTGTAAAATTTGAAGATTTAGACCATGATTCAAGAGAAAAAATTTGGAATAATTTATTCACTCGGTTACAGAGTGATAAATATTCTGCCATTCATCTTAAATGTTTACAAGTTCTTAAAATATTGAGGTAATATTTGTAAAATACATAATATTAAATTTAATAGACATTTAACAAATTTAAAAATTTTTTATAACAATTAAATTATACTAAAAAAATTCCAAGTGCAAATTTTTTTATAACGATTAAGTTATTAAAACAATTAAAAAAATTGTCAGATTTCTGTATCATAAAATTACCGAGTTTAAAATTTTATGTTAATTATTTATTTTTAATTTACAGTCGTGATAAAAAAGACCTAGATATAATAATAACAGACGAAAGACTAAACATTATTCTTCTGAAAGCTGATCTAGCTGCTCCAATTCTTCCACCGTACACAGAGACCACACTCGAAGCAGTAAAACTACTCTGTAATTTAATATACAATTCCCCAAGTGTTCAAATTCAGATAACGAAAACAGATTGTCTGAAAAATCTAGTCACCCGAATAAGCAATTATGACCCAACTGTCACAAATAATATCATGCTATTTGATATGAGAATTTTATTTTTAATTACCGCGTTGAATATTCCCTCAAGAAATATTTGCAGAAATGAATATAACGGAGATAAATTATTGGTCGACTGTTTGAATAATTTATCCAACAGATTATCATCTTCCAAGGTAATTATTGTAAATTTATTGTAAATTATTAAATTAATAATTAATGAAGTATTTTAATTTTAGGAAGTAGTTGAAGTAATTTGCGAGCTCCTAAAAGCTCTGTACAACATATACATAGACGCGGAGGAAACAACAAAAGAACAATCGGAAACTAATAAAAGATTAGTTAAAATTTTGTACCGATTATTGACTTTAGAGGACGTGAAAAAGCTTGACAGCAAAGAATTGCAAAGTGGTATTGCAGATTTATTGGTCGTAATACCGTACACCAGTCATGGCTCTCTGGTACCTCGAATAAGTCCCGAGAATAAAAGCTCTGAAGTTTTTGAGGACTCGGACATGTCGGCAATCTGGGAGCTGGTGAAATATTTAAACGAGTGTTTAAATTCTCGAGAGAATCTTGTTAAAAATACTTTACCTGCCGTGTCGGCCTTGTTGAAGCTCGCAAAAAACAACAGATGCATACGCAAGTATGCTAGGCTTAAAGTTCTGCCGCCTTTGAAGGATGTGATGAAGCGTCCTGAGGAAGGGACAACTTTACGTGCTAAATTGTGTAAATTACTGACGTTTCCGATCATGGAATTACGAGTTGCTATCTCTGAATTTTTATTTGTTCTGTGTAAAAAAAATGGTAATTTATTTTTTTTAATTATAAAAAAATTTTCAGTCATTTTATTTTTTCATAAAATAAAATGAACAATTATTCTCAATCGTTTGATTTATAATTTCAGTTGGTCGCATGATTAAGTATACTGGCTTTGGCAATGCAGCTGGAATGCTTGCTAATAAAGGACTTTTAGGCGGGAATCAGCCTGAGACGAATTACTCGTCAGAGTCCGGAGAAAGCGACACTGAAGAGTATGCTAAGTATAAAGAAAACATTAATCCTGTGACTGGATGCTATGAGAATCCTAAACCTAGTCCTTTGGAAGGAATGACTGAGGAACAGAAAGAGTACGAGGCTATGAAACTTGTCAATCTTGTCAACAAGTTGTCTTGGTAATTCTAAATTATTTACTGTTTAAAATACTTGATATAATTTTTATTGATAATTTATTTTATGATTTTTAGTGATGGAATCATCAAACCATGTACGGTTGGTGAAGATGGCAAGCCAAAACCTATTGAGCATGTATTCGAGCTACAGAAAGGTTTAAATTTACCAAAAAATGACAGTGATGAAGATTAATAAATTTATAAATTTATTAGTATGAAAATTTTTTTTGTAATATTTTTTTTTTTAACTTATTTGTTCGCTATCGGAGTATTTATACTATATTATAAAATATTTATAATTAAATTAACAGTTAGGTCCAATTGAAAAAAAAATTTTAAGATTGATTCTGTAATTTATAAAAATTTATTATGAAAATTAAGTTAGCCGACATTGAAAAATTTTTATAAATTTTTTTATTAAAAAAATTAAGAAAACAAATTTTCATCTGTAATAAATTTGAAAAATAAGTGCAATTTTTAAAAAATATTTTGGAGTATTAATTAAATAATTAAAAAAAAAATTAAAAAAGTCGGTTTACTTTTGTATGATAAATTTATTTAATATAATAACAATAAAAATAACAAAAAAATTCCTTCAGTTGAGTAATATGACACTAAAATCAGCTGACAGTTAAAAATTTTTCAATTTTATTTAACAAAAAAATTATTTTAAAAAAATTGCATTTTTAATTTTATTAAATTTCTACAAGTTGATTTTTTTTATAATTTATTTATTAAAGAAAATTTTTAAAATTTAATGTCATGCTAAATTAATTTTAATGTAATTTAAAAATTACTTACAAAAAATTATATTGTTAATTTTAAATATTTCTTACTTGTAAAATTTATCTTATAAAGTTTATTGTGTCATAATAATTGTAATAAAAAGATAAAAATTCTCTTAAATTAGCCGTACTTAATTCGAACAATGGAAAACTGTCAAACAACTCTTGACCTTGAAACTTAATACATAAATACCTTCCCATTTCTCGAGACTAAAGTGGGGGGAGTTCTCCTGTTTCTTCTATTCTCCGTAAGATATAACTATGTAAGCGATCGTGAGTCTCACTAACAAAAAAAAAAACAGAATAATTTTTTACAAATATTTTTAACAAATTATTGAGGATAATTTTTAAAAGAATGTCATAAAAAGAGGCGTCATAAAAGAGGAAATAATCTCGATAAACTGTCCAAATAAAGTGAGTAAACATTTATTTAATTAAGTGAGGTTAACACATGTTTTTTTTTCAGTATCCAGCATTGAGAGTTTATTAGATAATATCCAATTAGCAGATAGAGATGTACATAGGTACTTATATTTATGTATATATATATAAGCATATATCACATTGTAAGTCAATTGAGATTATTCGTGCAAAAATTGAGTGTGTGAGTTCATTGGCTGTCACATATGCATTTAACCACGTGCTCGTGGTGGTAAACGTCGGACAATTGAGTCAATGCATTTAACTTTCGCCTTTTCTTGGTCTGCGCTGGGTATTTGGATCGTCAGTCCAGTTACAATAGGACTGAAACAAGAATAAGTCTCCTTCTTGTCAGTCCAATTAAATTACTTCGCTGAGCTCGTATCGTTGCGAAAATTTTAAAGATAATAATCTTCTTAAATTGATAAAAAAAAATTTTTTAATTAAATTTTCAAGTAATTGATTAATTTTTAAGTTAATGACAAGTGATAAAAATTATTTTTTTTTTTTTTTTTAAAGAAGAAATATTGAAAAATTGTAAATTCTGTTTAAAAAAATTTTTTTAATGACACTGAAGTTGTTATTAAAAATTTTTGTAGAATTTTATAGAAATTTAATATTAAAATTAAGTCAGCTGGTATTTAAAAATTTTTATAAATTTTTTATTTAAAAAATTTCAATTAAAAAATTAAAAAAAAAAACTTGAAAAATTTCAAGTGCAATTTTTTATAAATATATTTTTAGTTGTAATTTAATTAATAAATCCTAACTTCAGTGTCATAAATTAAATTACTATAAAAAAATATTAAAAAATTTTCACATGTAAAAATTAATAAAAATTACAAGTGAAAATTTTTAAAAGGATTTTTTTATTATAATTAATATGTTTAAAAAAATTTTTAAAATTGACAGCTGATCGTTAAACTTCAGTATGATTCTGTTTAGGGGAAAAAAATTATCAAAAAATATCTAATGAATAATTTTTAATAATGTGAAAAGTAACGGTATGTGTCAATGACCGTAAGTTAATACCAAGACGATGGGCTTAGTGCCAATGTCTGCACTGTTGAATCCGCATATTGTGTACCAGCAAGTAGAAAGTTCAAGTTGATAACAACTGTGCTATAATTTAAGTGGAGTGGATGATGATGATGAGTTTGGAAAATTTTAAATATATCATCAATAAATAATCTACATCGATTATTTTTATTTTGTTATAATTATAATTATTTTATGAAGCAGTGATTATTACATTGATACACAATACTCGATACTCAAGTTGTGTTTAGTTGGTTGATGCCAATCGTATCATTAAAATATGACAGTCTTTCTTCACTATTGATTTAGTTCAGTGATGTGTATCGTGTTTTTCTCTTCATACTCTTGACAAATTATTCAAAAATTTTTGTTTAAATATTTTTTCAATATTAAATTAAAATGATTCTGTAAATTTATTATTTTTAAATTAAATTAATACAATTGTTTATAAATGTTTTAAAAATAAATTAACTGAGAAATTTTATGAAAAATTTTAATAATGACTGGAATAATTGAAATATTCATTTTTTGTGGTATCCTCTACTACTTTTTCAACTATAGGTATTTATAATTTTTTAAAAATTTATTTTATAAATATTTTCATTGCAATAACAAGTACCAATCAATTGAATTTATAAATATGAAGGCTGTGGTTTTAAAAGTAATTTGATAACGTGGTCTATTGTGACCGAGTTATCAAGTACTTGTTAAATATTACTTGATTAACATTTAATATCATTTACATAATCATTAATCATAATCATCGACATTTATTTTTAAATCGTTTAAATAATATTATTTTTAATTTTTTGTATTTATTGTTACTTATTTGCCGGAATTTGAATCAAGAAATTTTTAATAAAATTGATAAGAATTTTTAATTAATTATTTTTTTTTGTTTCAGAGCAAGTAATATGCTGGATGTATTATCAACAAGGATTCAAGAAGTCTATGCCAAGTGGGACTCGAGAACAGATGTCATTCGTGATACTGAAGATAATGTTCAACGTCTTTCACTAGATGGTTTGTTAAAAATTGTTTATATATTTATTTATTATTTTTTAAATTATAAATTATAACAAAAATAATTTCTTATTTAATTATGCCTTATTAAAATTAATAATATTGCAAAATGTATTTTTTGACACAATTATTGACATTATCAAAGATATAAGCTCGTTCTGATGTTGTACTCATCAAGAGCTTTCATTTGAGTACCCACATCAATTTTTCATATATATATATATATATATATATATATATATATATATATATATATATATATATATATATATATATATATATATATATATATATATATATATATATATATATATATATATATATATATATATATATATATATATTATATATATGTATATATGAAAAATATATTAAAAATGCATGTGGGTACTCAAATGAAAGCTCTTGATGAGTGTAATATCAGGATGAGCTTATATCTTTAAAAAGATTATAAGTTGACTAAATACTTAGTAATTTCTTAATTATTAATGTTTTTTGAGATACAAGCTTATTCCGATATTACACACATCAAGAGCTTTCATTTGAGTATCCACATGCATTTTTGATATATTTTTCATATATACATATATGTAATATATATAAATATATAAAATATATGAAAAATTAATATGGGTACTCAAATGAAAGGTATTGATGAGTGTAACATCGGGATGAGCTTAGATTTTTAAAAACGTCAATATTTAAAAAAATACAGTGCAATTTAACAAAATTTATTATTTAATAAAGCAAAATTTTATTTATATAAAAAATATAAAAAAAAAATTTTTATTATTTATAATTATTTGAAGAAATTTTAACAGTAAATTTTTTTTTAGGACTAAGACGCGCAGGCCAGCAAAGTCAGAGAAGAAGAATTCAAAGCAGAGAACAAATAAGAAAATTAAGAGAAAATTCTCTGTTCAAAATAAAGGAAGCTGAGCTTTTTGTTCCTCCTGTACCAAAAATATCTTTATTTATTTATCAATGTTGTCAAACATGCACACCCACATCAAGAGTAAGCATAAATTGAATTTATAATTTTTTTGTTCCGTAAAACTAAGTTGGCGCGTTGCTAAAAATATATATATATATATATATATATATATATAATTTTGAGCGTGTCTTCAAGTGTCTGCATTAATGCAGTTTCTTCTTGACAGCACACTTGCACTTGTTGCGTAATTACACGCTGCGTACATACCAATAAGTCAAATATTATAAAATAAAATAAATAGCAGTATCACGATAAGTTAATTTATTTTTTAAAATTAATTAAAAATAATACTCAGAGTTCACAGATAAATTAATAAACAAACTTAAAAAAATGAAAACAATAGTCAAGTGTCAACGTTAGTTAGTTTTTTTTTTTTTAATTCTTTAAGCAACGCTGATGATTACACAATTGTTGTATTTTATTTATATCCTTTTACAATCGCTGATTATTTGTAATGTTAAATTTTTAATTAAATGAAAATATTTTAATTTAAATAATGAAAATTTTTACTCAAGAATTATTGTAATAATTTTTTAAATTAGATCAGTGCGATGCACAATGAACAAGATAATTTTTTTAAGCGATGGATAAAAATAATAATCATTCGCGAAAATTTAGAGAAAGTAAGTTTAAAAAACCAGCCATTGACTAAATAGTGTGCTAAAAAAAACAATAAAAATTACTGTAATTACTATTTTCAAACCGTGTCACGATTACGGTCAGAAACTTTCACAAATTCCTCACTTTATTATTTAAAGCATCAATAATTTTTATTTAAAAAAATTTTAATTATTATAATTAATAATTATTGTTATTTTTTCAGGGAACATTTTCCACCGAGGCTACAAAACAAAATCAATTATTGGGAAGAAATTTATTGCTCGTTGAACCGTGTGGAAATATATTTTCTAAAATTTTTTATCATTTTTCTTTTATAAGCAACGTCAAAAAGTATGACTATCCTCGAGTAACGCAAACAGTAAGTTCTTTTTCAATTGGAAAAATGAAGAGTCAAGAACTATTGACCT
The DNA here is from genome assembly GCF_013202065.1 of Cotesia typhae. NCBI lineage: Eukaryota > Metazoa > Arthropoda > Insecta > Hymenoptera > Braconidae > Cotesia > Cotesia typhae. Next base: position 1,673,096 of record NW_027423769.1, read on the forward strand.
CATTGATAATCTCTCAAGTAATTTATTATTTATAATTAAATGCTTCCTGCATTTATAATTGTTGATGAATAATAATTTAGTAATATTTAAAAATACACTTTTTTAAAAATAATAATTAAATTAATACCACAATATTTATTCTTATCTTAGTTCGAAATATATTTATTATTTGTAATTAAAATCTTTTTATGGCAATTGGTCAAACTTAATATTTATTGCTAATCTTTTATTTAGTTTTACGGGTTTTATACAATTATCTACACTTTAAAAATTTATTATAAATATCCATAAATTTTTCCAAACAATGTTATAATTAATTTTTTAATTAATTTCAACTTGCAATTTTGCAGTTTAAAAATAAATAAAATTTTGTGGTATTAAATAATTATTTTTGTTAAATTGCATTGTACTTTCTTAACTATTGACATTTTTAGAGATATAAGCTCATTCTGATGTTACACTCATCGAGAGCTTTCATTTGAGTACCCACATCAATTTTTCATATATTTATATATATTTATATATACATATATACATATATACAAGATACAAGGTCAATTCTCAATTATGTATCTAGAGATATTTTTAAAACCTTTGCAATGACATTAAATTTCACTATAAAATCTTGAAAAAAAATTTTTCTTATTCTCTTAAAACAGATAAAAAATTTTTACTAAAAATTAAATAATTAATTCCAGGTTCTAAATGACGAAAGGCTAAAAGGCGCCATAAAACAAACAGCCCTAGAAACCTCGAAGGATGATCAAATCCCCGAAGAAGAAGCTTTTTCCCAAGCAGAATCCCGCGCTCGGGCAATATTATCCCGGATGGAGAGCACGATGAGCCACAACTTGCTGCGGCTGACCGGCTGGCTGCTCTTCAAGCTTCTTCCACTATTCATAAAATCAGTAATAGTCCAAGATTCCCAAATAGAAATGGTCCAGAAGGCGAATAACCGCGGAGTGCCTCTGATATTCCTTCCTCTGCACCGCAGCCACCTGGACTACATCATAATAAGCTTCGTCCTGCTCTGCAACAACGTGAGAAACTCTTTAATCGCCGCCGGAGACAACCTGAGAATCCCGATCTTCGGCAAGCTTCTAAACGGGTTGGGAGCGTTTTATATAAAGCGTCGTATAGATCCAGTCCAAGGTCGCAAAGACATGCTGTACCGCGCTACGCTTCATACATATGTAATGGAAAGTCTTCGAGCTGGGCACAATATTGAATTCTTTATCGAAGGCGGCAGAACAAGAACTGGAAAGCCTTGTATGCCTAAAGGGGGAATCCTCAGTATAATTATCGACGCGTATAAGGACGGGACTATCGAAGACGCTTTGATAGTTCCACTGTCTGTTAATTACGACCGACTTGTCGACGGGAATTTCGTTAGAGAGCAGCTGGGCCAGCCGAAGAAGCCGGAGACTTTTGGCTCTGCTATCAAGGCAATTTGGTCGACCCTCAGAGGAAGCTACGGGATAGTAAAGATGGACATCTGCGAGCCGTTTTCGCTCAGAGAGATGATCAAGTCGATTGACAACCAGCAGTCCAGGCTGCTGCTCAATCCTGCGGACAACAATCAGAAGAAATCTCTCAAAGTTACCATGTCTACGTCCTCGCTTTATGGAACAGACGTCGTTGATGACGAACACCGGTTGCTGGTCGACTGTCTAGCTAGACATGTTGTCTACGACTGCGCTCACTCCATGCCGATCATGTCGACCAATGTCGTTGCTTTTTTGCTTCTCAATAAATTTAGAGAAGGATGCACGCTGGACAAACTTGTTGAAGCCTTCGAAGCTATGAAGCAAGAGCTGGAGTGGCTACATAAAGACATCGCTTTTTCCGGAGAGACTATTGATGTCATCAACTATGCTCTAGGAATTTTAGGACCAGGATTGGTCAAGCAGGAACGCCAGGAAATAATCCAGAAGCTAGAAGGACAATCCACGGTACTAAAGAAAGAAGTCGTCATTTCTATTCAACCGGTGTCCATCCTCCCGAACGTGATCGAACTCGCGTATTACAGCAACTCGATGGTCGTTCATTATGTCATGGACAGTATTGTTATCTCGGCTCTGTACGCCACGTTGAGAGAGCAAATAAACGATCCTAGGGTAATTGCTGAGGATAAAATTTATGTTTTTCAACATGTCTTGGTGGAAAATGCGCTGAAGCTTTGTGATATTCTTAGGCAAGAGTTTATTTTTTCTAAGCCTTGTCAGAATTTGGAGTATTCTATTATCTCGACTATTCAAAATTTGTCCTATGCTGGGATTCTTATGCTCTGTGAAGAGAGTTATCTGGAGGAGGAATTGTGGAGCAGAAGGTATGCCAAGAATTTTGATGACAGTTCTGATGAAGAGTATGCGGTGCAAAATGCCGCCAAGAAGATTCAGTATAAACTGAATCTGGAGGCTGACTCTTCGGGGAGGATGGAGTTTCTTCATACTATTCTCAGGCCTATTATTGATACGTATACGTTCAGTGCCTTTGCTTTGAGAAAAGTTGTTGGCAGGTCGCTTGTTGAGAGGGATCTAGTTCAGGAAATTCTTAGTGAAATTAAAATTAATATTGACAGAGGCGTTATTAATTATGGTGAGTTTTTTTTCTAGGATTATTATTCTTTTTTTTTTTTTTTTAATTAATAAATTAATAAAATTTATTAAAAAAAAAATTAACTTGACTCAAGAACCAAGAATATCATTTTGAAAAAAATGATTTTCTTTAGTCAAAATAATAAATTCTTGAGACAAAAAAATTTTTTTAATACTCAATAAATTTATTTTTAAAATTAAAAAAAAAAAAAAAAAAAAAAAAAAAAATTTTTAATATTTAATAAAATTAATTTTTATTTCTAGGTGAAAGCTTGAGTGTGGAGCCAATAAAAAATTCATTAAAACTCTTTGAAAAGTGGCAAGTTCTTGAATGTCACCCTGAAGAAAATGCAAAAATCTATTACCTGCGAGACGGGTATGACAACGACGAGGCAGCTAACCAGATTTACGAGTCTGTTGAAGTTTTCAAATGGACGAAAAAAAATTAACCAACAACTCAGGACTTAAAAATAACATAAAAGACTTTATAAAGATAATAATTAATAATAATAGTAAGAATAAGTAAGTTTAATACCATGTAAATGTAAATATTTAATTAGGAGTTAATTAACTGATCAGTGTCTTCCTAATTGAAAAACTTGGAGCGATAAAACGAATTATCATTACGGATAATTTATTTATTACTAGTTTTTTACAATGTAAATTTCTATTAATACTTATTAAATTTACCAAGAGAAATTATTTTTTCATTATATTCGCGCCAATATTATTATTGTATTAGTTTAAAAAATTAATAATTTTATGGAATTTAAATTCCTGTATTAATTTTAAATAAAAGAAACGAATTTACTTATTAAATAAAATAAAAAAAAATTTAATACTTTATTGTGCTAACAATCGGATAGCTTCTTCGTAAACTCATGCATTTTTCACGGTCAATAAACAGCGCGTCCATTTTAGCCTTCAGATCATTTTCTAGCTCGGACCTAGATCTCAATAGTTGGTTCTGCTGAGCTTCGCACTCCAGCAATCTTTTATGCAAGCTATCAATCACTGACCTTATCGTATCAATTTCCTCGACAATTCTCAGCTGTGCTGCATCTCTGCATAATTCTGCATGAGGTCTATGAATTCTTGCTTCCAACCGCGTGTGCGCTACTTTCATAGTCATCGCTTTGTCTTCCACGGCTTTTTTTATCTGCTCAATATTTTTTTCCACTAAAAAAATTTCATTTTGAACCTATAAATATAAAATACAAAATAAATTATTTAACATTTAAGATTATTAATGTAAAAATTATTTACATTGTTTAAATGAACTAAAAGTTTATTTTTAGCTTCCAAAATTTCATGAATCCGTCTTGAAAAAGTATTATTCGTATAATCCCAAGCTTTCCAGGACTTTTGAGCAACTTCATTTATCACATTGTCAATTTCGTTTATAAGTTGGCCAGATTGAGCGCGAATAATCTGGGATTTTTTTATAAAAGCGTCTGATGCTTCTGACCAAGACTTACCATCAACATTTCTGAAATATAAAATTTATTTTAATAATTAAATTGAATTAAAATAATCTATATTAATTATTTTAACTTACATTGAATCGTATTCTTCAATACCGCCGTAATATTGCAGCCCTCTGCTGTAATTATTTAATTGATGACACATTGAATCGATACCCAGTGCTAATTTTTTATTATCAATATCCTTCTCGATTTCATATTGTATCGCTCGGCCGTTTGCTAACTATAATTATTTATTACACAATTTATTATTATCTTAAAAATTATTATTAATTTTTTTTTTTTTTTTCTTCTGGTTACTTGTTCTTTGCATTTGTCTGTAAAAACTTCCAATTTTTTACGGCAATTTCTTATTGTTTCTACTTCATTCAATAATGCTTTTTCTGGCTCATCATGAATTAGCTCAATGCCTAATTATCAACAAATAATTTAATTATTAATAAATAATCAAATAAAATTATTAATAATAATTTTTATAAAAAAGAAAAAATAATTTTAATAAAACCTCTTCTAGACTCTCGATGATACAAGCACTCTTGAGTAATACTCAAAGGAATTTCAACATCCTGAATAGCCCTTTGAAGAGTTCTCATACATTCTTGCATTTTTTTATTTCCTATTATTATCCTATCCAGTTCATTAACTAATTCTCGTTCCCAAAACTCGATTTCTTTCACTCTTTGGCCTAACATCCGAGAAGAATCTCTTTGGCCTTCGTCAACTCTTTCTTCAGCTTCTCTAAAATTTAAATTATATTTAAATAATAATTAATAATTTAATTATTTAATTATAATTTATTACTTTATTAATTGCATGGTAGTATTCTTAAGTTTGTCGGTATAATGACAGTTTGCAATAACTTCATTGGCAAGACGGATTTCTTTTTGGTTCCATTCATCGGGAGTGTATCTAGTGTATAGAGCAGCTCTTGCAGCGTGAGATGGATTTCTTTCAAAACCAGTAACAAGGTTTGAAAATTTTAATGGCTCGGTTGCCATGTTGATTGGTGTGTAACAAGGGTCTACTAATTGATTTGTAATTGACTGTGATGGTCTGAAAAAATTAGTCATTGATAAAAAAATTAATTTTAAATCTAAAAATAGAATTTATAATTATAATAATTGCACATACAAAGACATAATTTGAACATTTTCATATCCTAATGTCGGTCTCCATGGATGAGATTTAGGAGTTTTATAAATTTCTCCAATTTTTGACACTTGACAATTTTTTCCTCCAAAACTTTTAATTGCTCTCCATGGTTGAAGATGCTAAAAAATAAATTAACATTAGAAAATATCTGACATTTTTTTTTATAAAAAAAAATTTAACAACAAGTTATTTATTTATAAAATATAATTATTAATTATTTATTAAGAAAATGGAAAATAATTTAATTTTTACTCACTGAATACATGACAGTTTGCTCCATATTTATAAATTAAATAAATTTCTAAAAATTTAGTAAATCTTCATTAAAAAAAAAAAAAAAAAAATAAGGATACTGAAGTTAGCTGACAGCTGTCAGTTTTAAAAATTTTTTAATAAATTAATTACAATAAAAAAATACTTCTAAAAATTTTCACTTGTAATTTTTATTAATTTTCACATGTGCAATTTTTTAATTAATTTTTTTTTTATAATAATTTAATTGCTGTAAAATTAAAAAAACAATTTTAATATCTGTCAACTTCAGTGTAATAAATAAATATTAATCTAAAAAAATAAAAAATAAAATAAAATTCAAGTGAAGTGAAGTTGTCACTAAATAAAATTTAAAACACGGAAACAAGTCTAGTGGTCACGTGGCACATCATATGACTTCTGCGGGCTGGTCAGGCGCGTGAGCGCCCATGGCAGATAGTAAGTTGTGAATTAACTGCTCGATTGGTGATCTTAAAATTCTATACTCGGTCCAACTTCAGAAGAGCAGCCAGTGCTTGCACTAACCCAAACTAAAATAGAAACAAGTAAGAGTAAATAAATAAACGATGCTGAACTTACAGCTAAGTGTGATTAAATTGTTGGTGCTTGGTTTTACTGTCTCCACTGTTACGTCAAGTATCACCGATGTCCCAGTTTTAATTTGGGGAGGCGGCAGCACGACAAAATCAATCACCAAGTCCTTCAATTTATTTGACAAGACGTCGCAGAAAGATTTTAAGGACATAGTGACCAAAAAAGTTGGAGATTCTCAGCTTCCAATAATTGTTTTCTACCGGGACAGTTTCTGTCGTGAGGATGTTACGTTGCACGACACGGTAAGTGTCCAGCCTTTATTTACTGATAAACTGTCAATGCTTATTGACAAAAAAAAATTTTTTTTTTAGGACCAATGGAAGCAGCTTGAAAAATTCGGCTCGCTGGAATACGTTCCAGAAGTCGAGAGCCCGCTGGCTGTCCTTGAGGCTCTTCAGTTTTATAATCAAACTGTAGACGAGGACCTTAACTCTGTGTCTAATGGTCAGCTTGCTATTAACAGAGCCAATGACCTTGAATACGTTGCTGAAACTTTCAGGATGCTCAAGGAGTCCAGTCCTCATTTAATTGGAATACTCACTGGTAAATCTTGCCAAAGGTCTGACCGCATCAAAAGAGCTGCTTCTGCAGAACCTCTTGCTCAAAATGGAAGCGATCCGATATTTCATCAGTCAGAACGAGTCTTGTTTTATCTTGAAAATCCTCCAACTCTTCAGGTAATTTAAAAAAATTTTTCTTTTAATTTTAGGACATTTAAATTAGCAAAAAATTGATTGTTTATTTTTTTTTTAAATAAACTAGGTCTGAAAAATTATTTTAAAAAATTTGCATTTGTAATTTTTTAGAGCTTCTTAACAGGGAATTCTTAAATAAATTTTTTTTTTTTGCATAATTCATTTGTAAAAATATTTATAAAAATTATTAAATGTCTCTCCATTTCAGTATCATACATTTAGAACATTCAAATTATTATTTAAAAAATTGCATTTATAATTTTTAAGAGCTTCCAAAGATGAAATTTTATATTATATTAAAGTTAGCTGTCAGCTGTTAATTAAAAAAATTTTTATAATAAATCAATTACAAAAATAAAAATATTTTTAAAAAATTCCACTAATAATTTTAATTTTTGCATGTGGAAATTTTTTATCAATTTTTTTTTTGTAACAATTTCACTGCTAAAAAATTACTGTCTGTCAATTCAGTGTCATAATTTTAAAAATAAATTTTTTGTCATAATTTATTAGTTAAAAATTTTCAAAAAATTATCAGATGTATCTAAATTTTTTAATAATTAATAAAAATAAATTACAGATGAAAGGTTCAAGCTTCCTGAGCGTTGGCCAGCCAACAAAAGTAGAAGACGAAGGTAAGGACACTGCTGACTCTCCTGTGGTCATAAAAATGGACTTTGACGTCACTGGAAACGACACGACGTCATACAAAGCCAGCCTTGCCTTTGAAATAGTAAGCAGATCCTCTGGATACTACACCCTGCACCGAGTTAATGTCACCCGAGACAGCAAAGAGTACACATTGAACACCCGAGAAAATATCGTATGGCCCAACAATTTTTCTTACCACTGCGCGCAAGTTGTTCAGTTCTCCATGCCCAAGGTCAATGACACCGAGGAAATTAAATTGAACTTGTACAATTTACAAGTTCAATTATTCGCTAAAAAATTCGGCGACACTTATGACTGCGTCGGCTTCACGTCGATATCCATCTGGTCTGGGATCTTCGTCACTTCTATCCTGGCTCTCATCATGATCTGGGGCCTTGTCATGATGATGGACATCCGCACAATGGACAGATTCGATGACTCTAAGGGAAAAACAATTACAATATCTGCCCAAGAATAAAATAAAATAAATAATTAATTATAATTACATACTCGTATTGCATACTATCATGTAAATATGTCTGTAAGTCTTGTATATTTATGGCTCGTTGATTGTCTAGATTTTAAGAGCGAAGATGTCAGCTAACATTTTTTTCAATAGAACAATTCGTTTAAAATTTATTTTTCTTCTTCTCTTCTGTGACAATTGTTCAGTATTTATAATATAATTTTAACTTTATTTGTATAATATATACATAAATATTAATTAAAAGATGTTAATACGTAATTATTATTATTAATATATAATTTCATTCCGTTAGTGTGTTGGCGAGTTATTTTGACTAAATATCCAGTCTTGATTATTATTAAAATAATATCAACTTTTAAAATGTGTATGATAATTATAAATAAATATAAATATAAAAATATTCGATACACATTGTGGTAACTTAATAAGCACAATAATTGTCAAAATCTTTTTTAAAAAGATTCAGTTTACATGCAAGCCCGATGTTCGACTCCGTGCATTAGTATAAACGTCATCGAGTACGGAGGTAGAGTGATTACTTGTGAGTCCATTATTACAGGCTTGAAAGCTGGCAAACTTCCATCGGGATTTAGATTTAAAATTTCTCCGTTTAATCTTATGTCTCTGTAAAAATAAAAATTTAGTTTGTAAAAAAAAATAATTTTATTATTGATAATTGTTATTACTATTTTAAGTTTGCTTATAACTAACGCCAAAATTAAAAAATAAATGGTTCAAATTTTTGTTAAAAAAAAAAAAAAAAAAAAAAAAAAAAAAAAATTTAATTTTATAAAAAAATGTGCCACTAATCATAATTATAAAAAAATATTTTTAAAAAATTGGCACTTGTAATTATTAAAAATTTAAATATGTAGAATATTTTTGCTAGTTTTTTTTTTTTTTTTTTTTTTTTTCCATTATAATTTAATTGTCATAAAAATCTAAAAAAATTTTAATAGCCTATTTAATTAAGTTAAGTATCGTAAATAATTATTTAAAAAAAAATCAAACCTGGACTGCAGGGAGTCTGCAGTGAGAATATACAAGAACAGTTTCGACTTCCGAGAGTTGTTGCTCAAAAGTAACGACAGTCTAACGTAATCATTGTTCAAATTAACTCCGTAAACAGTAACAGCAGGAACGCGATAAATCAGAGCGCTTTCAAGAGTGCAGTGTGCGTACAACCGTACAGTACCAGAAGCAGAGGGTGTCTTGAGCTTAAGTACACGCTGAGAGACAAACTGCTTGTACATTACACTGACCCACCAGTCAGGATTAGGCTTGAGGTCCTCGCCAACCATGGCGTAGTTACCACCGAATAAAGATTGTCTAACTACTACATCCACGCCAGCAGCCGCACCGTAGCCGAGTTTGTCGAGCCACAGAAACCCGGCTACAAATCTGTTGGATAATTCCGGAGCTCCTCCACCCCAGGCGGTGCTTGTTTCTGCTTCATTAAAAAAAAAATAATTTTAGAAAAAATTATAAATATTATTTGGAGTAGAAAATTTTTACATACACATCCACATTCTAATTTTTTTATTGGACTGGGTGATAACATCTTGAACACGGTCAACTTGCATCGGCAGTCGATTGAAGACATTTGGATCCACAAAGTCCATTACTTTGGCTTCGTGGCCATTGAGATAGTACTGATGCCACGTGAGAAAGTCTACGGTACTTTTGGAATTATTAAGAAATTCAGTAGCGTATTTTTCACCTGCTCTGTTATCGTCTCCTATGTGATTGACTTCTGGTCCCACGAGAAAACTCATTTCGTAACCAAGGTGGTTCAATAGCTTTCGAAGACGGATGTAATCAGCGGCTAATTGTTTTGCTGGTATTGATACATTAAATACGTGTTGAAAAGAGTTTGGTTCTGTTAAATAAAAAATTATTTTATTGTAATAATATATTAATTAATTACTACTGAAATTTAATTATTAAAAAATTATTTTTGTTAAATTGTACTGTAATTTCTTAACTAGTGAGGCTTTTAAAGATATAAGCTCATCCCGATGTTATACTCATCAAGAGTTTTCATTTGAGTACCCACATGCATTTTCATATATTTTTCATATATTCATATATTTAATCTATATAAATATATAAAAAATTGATGTGGGTACTCAAATGAAAGGTCTCGATGAGTGTAACCTCGAGATGAGCTTATATCTTTTAAAATGTCAATAGTTTACTGGATACAAGGTCATTTTTTAATTGTGGATCTGGAGATAGAATATTTTCTAATGCAGCCTAAATATTTAAAAAATTTCTAAAAATTTTTAAGCATCATAATTATAAATGCAATTTTTTATCTATCTTCTTGGTATTCATTTAATTTTAAAATGAATCCAAAAAATTATTAATCGTCAATTAATAATTTAAATATCATTATAAAGTGTACCATTGCCAAGTTGCCAGTCCACTTCCATGGAGTGTCCTTTAGAAAAATTGATAATATCCCGAGCATTTGAGTCGTTCCAACTTCCATCAGGATTTCTGATCAGAGCGTTGAGGTCAAACATCATCCTCAGCTGTGACTTTTTAGTGAACTGATACACCGCGAGGTAATCGTCAGCAGCCAAAGTAAAGTTGCTTATGTCCTGACCATCGACAGGACTCGTCGCTTTTTCAGAGAGCACATTTTCGTCGAAAAAGAGACAATCTGCGGATGTTCCACCCACTCTCACGAACGCAGGACTCAAATAACGAGCTAAATTTATAAACTTATCTTTTTTGACCGGAAAAACAGTCATATCTCGAAGGTTCGACGAATCTAAGCCGAATGATAAGTAGCGCTCAGATGTTTTTTGCAATAACTTTGAGTCTGTATCGATAATTGCTACGAAATTTTTTGATAAATGGTGACTTCGGCCGACATTCCATAGTGATATTACAAAGAGGATTAAAAATATGCCGACGACAATTGATCCGATTATTGATTTTGCAGCTTCTGTAATTTTTTTTATTAATTAATAAATTACAGAAAAAATTAAAATTAATTTAGGAAATATTTAATAATTAAAAAAATTTTTTAAATTAATAAAAACAATAATCATTTTTTTATTTTTTTTTTTTTTTTTTTTTTTTCAAATAAATTTTTGTAAAAAATTTTGCTTGTAAGACCTAAAAAAAATATTTAAAAATATTTTAGTGCTAATTTTAATGAAATTTAATTTTTAAAAAATAATTAAATGTCTACTGATGATTTTAGGATATTTAAATTAATTTTTATGCTTGCAAATAATTTAATATTTAAACTTACGCTCATTTTCCTTCCGACCAAGAGTATGATACTCATTTTTATTCCAAATATTATTTTCAAAATACGACATTTTATATTACCTATAACTATTTAGCAATCGTGTAAATATTTTTCCAATATTTGCCGATAAAAAAAAAATCGCCGTATCAATACACCAGCAGTTTAACATTTATTCAATCATAATAAAATGCTATCATAAAAACAAATGATTAAGCCGCTTAAATATGTAAAAATACATATATACTAGTGGTGGAGAATTAGTTGACTGCAGCGCTCTGAAAAAAAAAAAAAAAAAAAAAAAATCAAATTAGAATTATTATTACAAACAAATTTTGATTAATTGTGAATTATAACTTAACCTGTCACTTAAAATAAATTATATTGACAACTAACAGCTGAATTTTTGTACGGTAAAATTTTTTTTACCCACCGTATTTTAAATAAAAGTAAAAAACTACTTTAATTTTTTTATTTTCATTTACAGAAATCCGTTTGTAATGATCTGAGACAATGAGAATAGAGAAGTAATATGTATGGAGGATAGATTTTTTTTCTGAACAAACATGAGAGACATCTTCAGCAGGTATTTGATAATTTTTAGAACTTTTGTTAACAAATAAATTATAGAAAAAAAAATTTACATTTAGAAATTTTAAAAAATTAAAATTGCAATTTTTAAAAAATAATTTTTTAGAATTAATTTAATTGTTAAAAAAAATTAAAACAATTGTAATGTGACAGCTAACTTTAATGTCATTAATTTTTTTTTTAAATAAATGAGCGCACAAAAAATTAAAAAAAATTAAAAATACAATTTTTTATAACAAATTTGTTTGTTAAAAAAAAACTAAAAAATTATGATGACATTAAAATTAGCTTTAGATTTTTTTTATAAATTAAATTAGAATAAAAAAAAATTTTTTTTAATCAACAGCTGACTGCCAACTTCAGTATTATAAAAAAAAAAACAGCGCCTCTGACGGATGAAAAAAGAACTAACTTTAAAAACAAAATCTTACCGACTGAAGCTGAAGTAAACCACAGGTCAACGGATGAGAGTGGAATGAATCACACAGGACAAGACAGAGCTGTATGTAATGGCTGATCAAAGGCAAGCTGTCAAAGCCTGCTGAATTTATTTGTGATATTAAAAATTAATTTTATTTAAAATTTTTAATAAGTCATATTATTTTTTTTAGATGTTCAGTTTGGATATGTGTTAAATAAACCTGCATTATGTAGATAAAAGTAGTTATCACTCGTTGCAGTGATAAATTTGGCTCTTCGAGTGCATTGTGATCAGTATTTATTAATATACATATAACATACATATATACACATACATAGCAATAGGAACATATAGACACAGTATATATACAGGGAGATTGAAGATAAAAAGGACGTGAATCATGTATTCCCATCATCATCATCACCATCATCATCACCACAGAAGACGAGCTAATAATTTCACATACGTGAGCTCCTGTGTTAAATATATGATTTTTATGCTCAACTTTATCTTCTGGGTAAATAATATTCTCTATTATTGACTTATTATATTCTTTTGTTTACTATGGATTATTTTAATGAGATTTTTTTCCACTTGACGACAGCTTTTTGGAGGATTGTTGATCGGAGTAGGAATCTATGCGTTCTACGACAAATTGCAAACTACTGGGACTATTAAAGTCGAAAATGTTTATGATATTGTTCTTAATATCTCACTTGTGATGGCTATTGCTGGCGGAGTTGTGTTTATTGTTAGTTTTGCTGGCTGTGTTGGTGCATTGAGAGAGAATACATGTCTTCTTAAATTTGTAAGTGTTTCATTTAAAATATAACACACCTGACAGCTACAATTTATTCATTTAAATGTCAGTAATGCATAAGTGATTTATAAATTTATAAATTAATAAATTAATAAATTACCTATCAGGTATCAGCTGTTTTTATTCTAAATTATCTTATGCATAAATTCCGGGTTAATCTAATTATTGTAGAAAATTTTTATTTTTAAATCTGGTTTTTTAAAACTGACTCAGTAATTGGATAAGGTATACCGATACAGTGCTATTAAATCTCCAGATTATAAATTAAAATCTACTTTAATAGAAACTTTAATTTTATTTAATAATTTTTTTTTTTATATTAATATTTTTCAGTACTCGTGGTGTCTACTAGCATTTTTCTTACTTGAAATGGGAATAGCGATAGTTGGTTTTGTATTTCCTCATACATTGCAAGCTGTTCTTGAAGAATCATTCACTGATAAAATTATTCAGACATACAGAGAGGATCCAGACTTGCAAAATTTAATTGATTTTGGTCAACAAGAAGTAAGTAAAATATTTTTAAAAAAATTGCATTTTTAATTTTTTTTATTAAAATTCTGCATGTGAATTTTTTTTTAGATAATTTATTTGTAAAAAAAATTATAAAATATGTGATAGATAAATTTTCATAAAAAACAAATAAACCTTGATAGTATTTATCAGTGTAAATAATTACTTAGCAAACATAATAAATACAGAAGCTGTTTAGCTCGTAAACTAATTTAATAACAATAACGAATGACTTATCAAAGATTAATGTTATTTGTAAAATAAAATAAACTAATCTAATCAACTGTTACAGTTTAAATGCTGCGGGCTGAGCCAGGAGGGATACTTGGACTGGCAGAAAAACGAGTACTTTAATTGCTCGAGTCCCGGGCGAGAAAGCTGTGGTGTGCCGTTTTCCTGTTGTATCAACACTACGGACATATCAAGCGGATTAGTAAATATAATGTGCGGCTATCAAATCCAGACGCTGCCATCCTCGGAGGCCAGCAAGAGAATATGGATAAGCGGATGCATTGAGATAGTTAGGACATGGGCTGAGCGCAATCTCTATACAATAGCGGGGATTGCTCTGGGCATCGCGTTAAGTCAATTGTTTGTGATTTATTTAGCTAAAACATTAGAAGGACAAATTGAGATGCAAAGAGCACGCTGGCGTTCTTGAGGTTGACCTCAGGCCACCTCTCGATACGATTTTGCCTCGAGGCATCAGGTGGCCGGTCGATCAAATCGTGGTCAAGAGCATTCTGAAAGCTGTGGAAGTACTAGGATGGGAATGCTTGTCTTACTTGCGGTAATACTTTACATAATGTGCATTTTATCACTTGTAAGACTCTCCCTCTACTTCAAAAATTATTTTTACAAGTATCTTGATTATGGTTAAGTAACTAAATTAATTATTATATATATATATATATATATATATATATATATATATATATATATATATATATATATATATATTTAAATTTAAAGTTAAAATTAAGTTTTTAGATTCATAGAATTTTGTCCTTTATTGATAATTTTATCTTCTATTTGCTCTTTAAATGAATACTTTATTGAAAAGGTTTATTGAACAAACTATTTTAATGTTTTTTAAAAAAAAAATATTATATTATATTATATTATATAGAAATTTATTGACAGTATTTATGAGAAAACACCACTGTGACAGTCGAAAAAAAAGGTGATTTTCGGGAATTTTTTTGACAAGGAAAATCAAGAAATTTAGAGATCAGATTTTTTTTATTTTATTAAAGATACATTAAAGATTATTACCCTAAATTTTTTTTTTTAATATTTAATTATTACAAAAGTTATTAACAATCTCGTAGAGCACTAGAAAAATTTTTTAAATTTTAATTTAAAAAAAATGGTGACTGAAAATTTTCTCATTATTTTTTAATAATAATTTTTTTAATAAAAATTTAGGGTAATAATCTTTACTGTACCCTTAATAAAATAAAAAAAACTCCGATCCCAAAATTTTATTTTTTTTCCTGTCAAAAAAATTCACCTTTTTTTTTTTTACCGTCACAGTGGTGTTCCCCCTTAAATTAAAGTCGCGATTATTTATCAATGTTTTTTATATTTTTGTCTATGCCGTTTAAATTTATTCTGCGTGTCTAACGTACAATTTAACTGCCATTATATTGAATAATTGCTTGTAAGTTTATTAAAATGAACAAAAAAAAAAATAATATTTAAAATTGTTCTTTCTGTTATTATTTAGAAAGGACTAAAATTATACAAATGTAAATGTAAATGTTTAAACAGACAATTTTATTAATTAATTAATTAACAATAACTATTATTAATTATTAATTATTAATTATTATACTCAATGAATTGATAATAATGTAAACGCCATCGTAATTGTATTTTGTCCGAGTGAATGTTTTATTATTGTAATCACGCACATTGCTGTTGTGAGGTTGAGACATTGAAGTAATTACTTTGGTTATATTAATTGCATTTAAAGTAAACATTGGATGGACTGTGAAAAATATTAAAATGATTATTTTAAAGTTTGAAGAATGCGCCGACCGAAATTGACCAATTTCTAAGATATAATATCAGATTTATTTTTGTTAAAGTAACTGAATAGGAATATTCGTCTCAGGAGGAATATAAGTAATACAATTTAAAGAACAAATTGTCGATTATAATTATAATAACACTAATAATAGTAACTATAATTATAATATTAATATTAATATTAATTATTATTATATGATACTGTCGTGCTCTAGTGCTTTATGCACAGTAGTACACTCAAGTATAAGTAAAACATGACTTGTACATAAATTTAAATTTATATCATTCGATATACTAGTTACTAAACGTATATATTAATATAAAAAAAAAATGAAAAAGAAAGAAAAGTAATTTTGCCAATGATCAAATCTACGAACAAAAATTTAACTTTAAGTTTTTTTATTAACTTTTTTTTTCTGAATCTATATCCAATGAAACTCTAGACTTTTAAATCTTTGGTAATTATTTACAAGTGGGGTCAAATTCATTTTGTAATTTTTTTTTGATTTATTATAAAAAATGTCGTGAAAAAAAAAAAAAAAAGAAAGAAAGAAATAAAAATTTTAATAGCTTCTTTGCCTTCAAAAGTTGGAAAAAAATTTTTTTTTAATGAACAATTAAAAAAAAAATTGAATATAAAAATTTTCTAAAAAATTTATAAATTTTTTAGAAAATTTGTTAAAATTGTCAAAATTGTGATAATTAATTTTTTTTTAAATGTTCATTTTTTTATGAATTAAAAAAAAATATACAAATAAAATCAAATAGAAATTTCGATCAAAAAAATTAAAATTAAAATGCTTGACTCCACTTGTAAATATTTACCAAATCTTTTTTTTTAAGATTTTTATTTAAATCGAATTTCTTTCCATTAAATCTCAAGAATATTTTAATTATATAGACTGACTTTTAAACGTCCAGTGCCAAAATCTCATTAAAATAATCTTCATTTCATTTTAAAAAAATAAAATTATTTCTTTTTTCTTTATATTTACCATTTTTGACAATAAATTTATTATTTAAAAATTTTTAAATAAAAGTAGACGTGAAAAATAATTGGCATATTTTTTAATACTCAGTGATATGTATGAAAATTAATGAATAAATAAATAAATAAAAATTACTATTAGATAAATCACGGATTAGTAACACATATAGTTAATAAATAGTTTTTATTACATGATCATATTGTTGTAAAGTGACTTTGTCACAACAGTAAATAAATAATCGTATACCTATACCTGAAGTAACTTTTATTTACCATCAATCATTATTATTATTATTTTTAATAAAATAGCTAATAAAAATAAAAGTTTAAATCCACCCACAAGTAAAGAAACCAATTACACATAGTACATAACTATTAAACGGTCAAACAAACGTCGAATCAACGCATTGGCTTTGTCTGAAGAATTCATCTCAGCCTTCAGCAATTATTTATCGCTATCACGGGCTCGTATTATCGTAACGGTAACTAAACCTTACAATATTTACTCTACAAATAATTATCTCGTTATAAATCTATCAGGATTATTAATTTTTATTTTTTCATACATTCACCGGATATAAAAAAATATTTATTGTAAGAGAGTACCGGTTAGTTTTATTTCTTCAAGCGAGTGACATAATTTGTTTATCAACAAAACATTATTTGTTTTATTATAACTTATAGCAATTTTATTTATAATTCAATTGATACACTACTTACTGTTAAATTAAATTATTTTATTACTTTTATTTATTTTTTAAGTACGAGCCAATTTCTCACTTTAATTTAAACATTTTTTTTTTTTTTTTTATTAAAGCTTTAAAAAGTTTTTCTTCATGTCAATTTTTTTGTATAAAAATTCTTGATTCCAAAATATCACCAAAATAAATATCACACAAATTTTAACAATTGTAATATTCAAAAATATTATAATTTTTACACAGTAAAAAATTTTGTGTTAAAATAAAATTAATAATTTTTTTCAAATTTATTTTTTTAAGATATTTTGTCCAGAGATATTTATTTTGAGGATATTTTGTCTGGGGATCAAGAATCATGGAACCAATTTTTTATGATTGTGAAAAATAGATGACATAAGTATATTAAAAAAAAAAAAAAAAAAAAAGTAATAATATATTCTAAAAACAGCTTGTATCAATTTAAAATACATTTATAAATATCTTATTAATTAAATAAATTATTAAAATACACGGACAGATTATTTAATCCCCATTCGAATTCCATTTGGACATGATTTACGTACTTACCTCGACAGAAACGAGGGATCTATACACGGAGTTTTCGATACCTGCATCGCCGGTACGGTGATTCGGTGAATGATTGATTGAGCTTGCGCCGTAGAATGTCCTAATCGTCTGTGATCGCCAGTGGTATCTCATTAAAAAAAACGCTCAGTATTTCTTTTTATTTAACCATTTTATCTTCATCTCCATCTTTATCTCGAAAATCGACGGCAGACACGTCGATTCCATCACCTGGACACAAATAATACAAATTAACTTATATTTTTACTATTACTGAGACTTTAATTATTGATTAGCTCAATTCACTGGTAAATTATCCTCCAATTATACCTGATTGATGAGAGACTTGAATTTATAATCGATAAGACTTGTCCAAATTTTAACACAGTAATTACGCCCATGGCTCACCAAATTACAGCGCCAATATAACCTAATATGTTTTTTACATTATTTATACTCTTACTTGTGAATTATAAATTGTGAACTATAAAAAAAAATTATTAATAGCAATAATTAAATAAAATGAAGTATATACCTGAATAAATAGGAAACTGGAGTCAGCTGACTTCTGTCATTTTTAAAATAAATAACCTACAAACAAAAAAAATTTTTTTTTTAAATCACAGCAATTACTTCCTGACATATTTACAAATGGAGTTTTTTTTTATAATACTGAAGTTAACTGACATTATAAATTTTTTTATAATTTTAAAGTAATTTAATTATTATGAAAATTTTATTAAAAAAATTCCACATGTAAAAAGTAAAATAAATTATCAATGGAAATTTTTTTATTGTTAAGTGACTTGTTAGAAAAATTTCTAAAATTGACAGTTGTCAGCTAACTTCAGTATCATTTTTTAATATAATACTGAAGTTAAATGACATTAAAAATTTTTTTATAATTTTATAACAATGAAATTATTATGAAAAAAATTTCACATGTGAAAATTAATAAAAATTACAAGTGAAAATTTTTATAAGAATTTTTTTATTGTAATTGATTTGTTGTAAAAATTAAAAAAATTGACAGTTGTCAGCTGACTTCAGCACCATGAATAAATAAATAAATAAATAAATAAATCCACAGTAATTTAGTGTTTGATATTAACCAAAAAAATACTATCACTGATTGCATACCCATCATACACTCTTAGAGTTAAACTGTCGATGAAATATATAAAAGTGGTTTGTTTAGACGTGGGCATAATACGCGGCTAAGCCTGTAATCATCGCGGGAATGGGAGGGCTCATATATATCACGTTTGAGTATAATAACAAAAATAAAAAAATAAGATCTATCTTCTATTTCTACACTTTACCCAGGATTGGTTCGCCATTTATTACAGTGTCTACTTTGTAAGTATATTCCAATATTTTTTCTATATTTTTCTTGACCAATGTATAAATAGGATGAAGATGATACGTAGGAGGAGTCGCCGAATGCCGACTAACTTTAGTTAATTTTAGGTTAACATTGGTTATATATTTTGTGCGGCTACTTTGTGGATTTCTTTTGGAGGTATTCAACAACTCATTAATAAACTACCATAAAATAATATAAATTAAACGTCTGACCTGATGGAATTCATTTGTTGGTGTGCTAATTTGGGAGATTATATACACAATATAAAAAACAATCGGATCTGAAAATGTATATAAAGGTTAGAATTACTGCGCTCTACACAGCAGTCGAAATTGCATGGATGTAAGGATGGATGTACTTGCCTATTATATGTACATTTGTATTTATAAGAAGAACAAGGCCTTATAGTAAATATAATTGAAGCATTGGATCTTTCCCTCGCGGATATGATTCCGTTGCCCGCGACCAACACTATTAATTTATTCCTCATGAAAAGTATAGCCTAAGTACGGTGAAAACGTGCTGGAAGGCATGAGATCCAAGAACCGATCGGTTCGCGCGATACTGATGCTTCAGCGGTTCAGCTCACCAGTCTGTAGATACATTAAACTTGCTGTTTGTAGTTTGTAGTATAACATAACCTGATTGCAGGGTGCCGTACAGTGGTGTTTGCTTTATAAATCGTGTTCACGGATCGAAGGCCGATCAACGCCAATGCTACAAATATAAAAGTCAATAAAAATAACACTGAGCTGTAAGTATACCAGCAATCGTTGAGGTTATATATGAAAAAATTATAAATAATAAAAACAAACCTTTATAATATGAAATAACATAACTACCATGATATCATCAAATTGAAATGCTCAATAAGATTGAAAATTAACCCTGTGGTAATAATTTCAGTCAGATTATTTTTAAAAATAAAAATAAAGGTATTATTATTTTATTAATTATATATTAATGATGCTAAAGCATGATATTAAAGTTAGCTGTCACTTTACAATTTTTCAATTTTTTTTAACAAATAAATTATAGCAAAAAAAAAATTATTAAAAAATTGAACTAGTAGAAATTTTAATAAATTAAGAATGCAATTTTAAAAAAAATATTTTTTTGTTCCAATTCTGTAAACTTCAATGTGATTGCTAATTTCAGTATCAAAATTATAATTATTTTAATTTACTCACATTTTTAATAAAATTTTTAGACTTCCTTACCCGTTAACTTTCGGTCAACCGAAAGATAATCACCGAAAGTACGTATAAATACTTAATAAAATATTTTAATATTGAAAATCTGGGAGGTACTGAGAATGCACAGCCCGAAGGAAATAAACCCGAAATTTATTTTTTTTTGAGCACATTATATTCCAAGATTGTGAATATAGCGAACCGATACTCTCTCGCTCGAACAATTCTTACAATTAGGTAATAACCTAGTGATTATGGGGCTCCTCGTCGAGTCGAGAGCATTATCGTCGACTCGTGTTGCGTTTATTTAGCCGGTGAGCCGCGTGTGTGCAGAGTAAACACGCCAGCACGCAAGATGATCAGGAAGATAATGATTATGATTACTTATGATGAGTCCTCAAGAGTTATGTGCCAGGTTTGTATTATCCATAATACATCACATATAATGTAATATAATATAATATATATAAATTTTTATTTATCCAGATTAATGGAGCGTCTGTTTAAATAGAAATATTATTTATTATTTGTCGATTAATGTAATAATAATAATAATAATAATAATAATAATAATAATAATAATAATAATAATAGGTGTACTTGCACCGGCAGACTAGATAAAGATGAAGATGAATTAATGGAGATACTGGTCCTGGTCTGGACTTGGCATTACGACCTACGGTGCACTAGGTTATTATAAAGAGTGTTACGCCTCCTTGTTTAACAAACTGCAGTTGTCGATGTAATGCCAGCACAGGGATTACTTGACCCTGATGTCGAGGACACGGTAGATTGGTTGGCTGGTCTTTACTCTTGCTCTTGGATTCCCATAAAGTGGTTTCCAGTTAACACTCTATTACATATGCTCACCTATCATCATGTACGTCATAATACATAATACTGGAGATTATTCTTCTTAAAGTAAGTTGCAGGGTGCTGGTTTACCATAAGCCTCGGCTTCTTTCCTGGAATACCTTCAGACATTTGTATAATCAAGTCTAACCCGTTGCATGCATCGATTACCATTTATTTATTTATTTTTTATTTTTTTCTTTTATAGGATAGAAGAAGTAAATCCGGAAGCCAGCTCTAATTAAATGGTATCAGGCATCTTGATCCTCCGACAAAATATTCCTGACAAAATATTAAAAAAAAAAAAAAAAAAATATCTTCGAGCGAAACTTTACAATTCTTATAATTTAACATCTTCATTTATTGTCAAAATTCCCAAGATTAAATTATTTAAAAATTGATAATTTTTTTTTTTAATTTATTATCTTGAATTGTTTTATTAAAAAATTTTGTCCAGGAATATTTATTTTGAGGATATTTTGTCGGAGGATCAAGAATCATGGAACCAAATTAAATAGACTCAGGTCTCAGGTTCAAGATTTACTTAACCATCTATTTCTTCCCCGGTAATGGTCGTCAATAAAATGACAAGGAGCCGAATAAAGTGTGAACAAGCCTGATAAATTTGGCTGGATTTAATTCGGGAGGATTTAATCTTGAGAATGGAGATCCAGGCTTATGGTGGGTTCATCACGCGTCATTAGGTGCCAGAGGGGTATACCTTGTATTTATCGAAAATTATTTAAGCTTCCCGAGAACACACGAGACGCTTAGCCGGATCGGCTGAGGATGAGGATGAGGATAAAAAAACAAAGTAAGGATGATGAGGAGACGAGAAGTGGGACTATAATAAAGCCGATACGAGCAACGGTAATGGACTATAATGAGGCACCCATAAGTATAGGTAATGATCCGTGCAGGATGGCCCCTCCGGTACTCCCGATACTCCATTTAGTCCATCATACGATGTGCTGGATCTCCCTTTCCCTATCTCTGCGCTCACTCACTCGCTCACTTATTTACTTATTTACTTATACACTTATTTACTTTGCTGCGTCCAGTGTTGTGTGTTGTCGGCCAACTCGTCAACTTGTCTTCTCTTTCGCTCTCCTCAAGAAACTCTCAAGAGCTGAAGCTGAGAGCACGAACCAGTTGCTCGAATCAATTTAATCGTATCTCGTTCCGAGAAAATCATAGGTGTCGGCTTGGTTATTTAGCTTTAAAATGGTAAAGACCACGCGATTAGTCCAGACTTGCAATTTTTCTATAAAAATATTTAATATATAATAATATAATATTTATTCTTTTAGTTTACTCAACAAAAATTATCTTGTTTCTATAATTGTTAAAAATAAATATATCTTTTTTTTATTTAGTTCTCCGACAGAATATCTTAAATAATTAAATTACCAAAATATTCAGCTTGTTTGTTTGAAAAAAAAAAAAAAATATTTAGTTTTCTATTTTTAGAATTAAATTAAAAAGATTTAATACTTATCTGATAAAAAAAAAAAAAACTAAATTTGATTCTGAGAGATGTTAGATTTAAAATTTATTTTTTCTTAAAAATTAAAATTTTGAATCAACACTTATGTGATTCTCTTATCTTTATCTCCGCAGATCAGATCTGAAACACAAAAAAATTAGACTCTGTAAACCAGGATTTAGATCGCCGTAGATTAGATCTAAATATACTATTGTGTTGACACTATAAAAACAATTCAATTAAATGAGCAATTTACAGTAATTTTTGTACTACCACGATCTCTATCAAGCGAATGAATAATTAATAAGTTTACAGTAATTTATTAACATTTATGAGTTCTACTATTAAACATCAATAGGATTTCTTCTCAGAATAAAAAATCTTGTTGCTATCATTTTATAAATAACAAGTAATAATTTCACTTTCGGAAATTTTTATTAAATATTATTTATTAATAATTTTATTTGTCAGTAAAAAAACGGATACGTGTTATTTATCAAATATTAATTCTTGTTCCATCTCCTATTGATATTTATAAAAAAAAAAATGATTACATTGATTGAAATGATAAAACATTAATAATTGTTTAATAATTAAACGGATTAAAAAATATCAAACAATGGATTTACCTTTTGATTATATTTCCGACGTTATATTGTAATTTAAATTGAACATATAATTAATATCCAGTTTAAAAGTGGGGATGACAACAATGCCGTAACGCGTGGTGCTTTAATTCGGCTATACAGCATTTCACTTGTGTTACACGGTCTTTCAGCTGAAAATGTGAATAAATTACTTTATTATTTATTTTTTATCAACAAATGCTGTTTAAACAGCCAATTATTCGCTACTGGCCGCGTTATATATTTTATCTTAACATTAAATCTCTATTATACATTTCGAAACGCTTTTATTAATCATTTATAATTCAAATAAATTTTACCTTTGATACATACCAATAACAATACACATAAAAAAAAAAATTTCTTCTTCAGCACAATGCCGGCCAATTTGCTCTAACGTTTTAATAACAATAATTTATTATTATTATTAATAATAATATAATTCTTACAGATGATATTCGATCAGAAGAACTCAAATAAATACAAGGGTTGATAATTTAAAGTATCAAAAAAATTTTTACAATGGCTCATCATATTCTTCCAAAATTTTCAATTGATAAATTCTCACGAAGATCATCATTTCCTGAGATTCCTAAAAAAGTAACAATAAAAAATCTTCGTTAGTAATTTCCATGACAATAATAAAATATTTTTTATTCCAAATAGGAGTCAATAGTCTATTGACAGATCTCACAGTACACATCGGAAGTATATATCTTTTCTTCTCTCCCATCAGAGATATCTCATACTCAAACCGGGAATGAAAAAGGCGAGTAGAGATGAAGCAAAGGTATACCGGGTAATAAGAAGATATAATAAAGGGAGAGTATAAAGAAGAGGACAAACTAAGAGAGAATAATATTACCGATAAGAGATGGGAATAAGTGAGGAAACGGGCGTGCTCAATGCTCGCGCATTGGTGCTTTATCAGGGTCTGTATGTTAACAGTCGCCATGTTTGAATCCCCTCCTGAGTATCACGTGTGTGATGCTGTACTGGACCCGGTGAAACTCAAGAGTATCCACATGCGTGATAATACACACACTTACATCGCTAATGTTTACCCTACTACTCCCAAGCAAGTGCGATTTCGAGCCTGCAAATGGCGATGATAAATCACCAGGTATGTTTAATTAAAAATCAGCCTTTTTTCACTTCATATCTATTAACATTAACATTATCATTATCGTTAATATCATCGCATCATATCATATCATATTCATAACAATTTATTTAGATCTATTTGCTAATGCCAGCTATACTCGCTATTAGCTTCAATAAAATATTATTTTATCACCAGTTATATTCTTCATTAATTTATATTCATAAATTGCAGGTTAATTATTTTTAAGTTAGCTTCTTTAAAATCCTCCGGCAGTTTCTCAACAAAATTGCTCTTATTTTTTTCTTCTTTTATTTCTTTTTCAAGCAAAGAGTTAAGTTAAGAGTTTTAGTTTGATGATTAGATAAGCCTCGCAGAGGAATTTTATGAGCAGTAACGAAGACATTAATTGTAAGATTATCGGTAATGTTGACTCAATCCTGGGAGATCGAACGTGAGCTGCAACCACAGGGATGATGTGTACTAAATATCCTGATCCCCAGATATGATATCGAGGAAAACAAGGTACATATTCCTTCCTATTAAAGGTAATTCTCAGATCTGTAATTGTATGTATGTGTGTTAAATGTTAAATTTCTTCCTCGATCTCTAGTTATTATAATTTCAGGCCATCAATATCCACCCACGGTGTATGACAAGAAACACTTGAGTTGATACGTATTAATTAAATGGCTCATTTTGATCGAGGATAAAAAAAAAAAGCGGTACCTTGTTTAACGCCCATCGTCAACTAAATGTCTCTCCCAACTGGTGGTCCAGCGGCTGGAGTCTGTTGGATTATATTCTTCCTGTCTTTCAGCCAATCGGCTGGCAACCATCCACGCCTACTGGTAACTCCCGAGCAAGCCACGCCTCCGAGGGCTGTTACTTTCCCACTTGGCTGCGGTGTTTGTAATCACAGTTTTACAGTAGGGGAACAAGTTACTTTTCGAGGTACCGATCTCCCCACTTATTGGCTCTCCAAGCGGCTCTGTTAAGCCGGTAATTTTCTCAAACACTAGCCAGCGTTCAAGCCAGAAGCATCTCCGTGATTTTGCGCTTAAATTAAATAGTTTAACTCTTGTCATTTATCATTCATTATTTATTATCATTTTCATAATCTATATAAATATTATAATTACCTGGAATTTAGATATTAGTGCCAGTTTGTTGTCAGTGCCTGTGTATTATTGATACTTTTATTTGGAAACTTTTAGAGCAAGGATTGTTCGCCAGGATTGTGAGTGTTCTGTGAAGAAATCTAAATATTTATAAATCGGAGTGATTAATTATTAATTATAAATATCCAGGATAATAATAATAATAATAATTATTATTATTATTATTATTATTATTATTATTAAAGAAGCTTTATATGTGAATAATTTGAATATCTGATTGAACTTCGGAGTCTGTGGATATGTCATAGTGCCACAAAAAAATAATTTCTTCGAATTCCAAGTGATTGATGATAATAATTAGTGATAAAAAATTTTTTACACTACCTTGGAGATGTCATTATTAAAAAGTGAAATATCGCGGCTTTGTCCGGTAAATAATTCGGTGTCTGATTAATATTCCTGATTGTAGATCCGTCGGAAGAAATCCTGCTAATACCTAGACAGTAAATAGTCTAAGTAAAAGAAACATTAAGCGTACGATGATGCCGCTTGCACCGACGCCAATAGTCCCGGTACCCTCTAAGCCGAAAATCGGGTTCAGCATCGACTCGATAGTGGGAGGAGGCGGAGGTCGGGAAAACAGATTGCACGAACGAGTGGAGATTGAGAGAGATGGAAGCCCGATGGAAGTTGTCGAAGGCTCCTCGTCGCCGAGACTGAGAAGAGTCACCAGGTCCCCGGGTGCCCACTCGGAAGGCTCTGACCGTCCGCTGTCCAGAAGTTCCTCTGTAGAATCCTACCCGTCGAGGCTGAACGGGCATCCGCATCCAAGGCACCACCATCATCACCATCTGCAAGGTCTGACTCACCTGAATTACAGCAGGACTCAGGCCAGGAGCCACAGTGGCGGCTCTACGCCCAACAACAGCCCGAGTCCTCCTCACAGGATTTCCCATGGAGACTCCCCGGTTGGAGCACATCCTCAGCCGCCTCCTGGTGTCGTCAGGCCTAGTCCGAACTACCTGGGACCTCCTCCTGGTGCAGCTACTGCTGCTGCCGTCGCTGCGGAGCAGATCAAGTCCTTGTATGGCCTCCAGTCCGGCCACGGTGGACCCCAAGGACAATCTGAGTATCATTCTCAGCAATTTGCGCTCGCTGCTAATTTAGCCGCGGCTCAGAACTTCCAGGCTTCGAATCTTGCGCTAGCGTTACAAGCGCATCACGGTGCTGCGCCTCATGGCTCGCCGCATGGACCTTATCCTCATGGAGCCGCTTCTGGAGGCCCTCATCCGCCGCCTCATCCTCATCAGCCTAGGGACAGCTACCCGCTTTTTCCCTGGTTGCTCTCCAGACATGGAAGGCTTTTTCCTCACAGGTTTCCTGCAGGTAATTTATATAATTAATTTTTTTTATGATTTTTTATTGATAGCAAAAATTAATTTGATACAAGAGAAGAAATTAAAAGGTTTTTTAGCTTAATTTAATAAAATTTTAAAAATATAAATAAATAAATTTTGCTTTATTAAATAATAAATTTTGTGAAAATTGCACTGTACTTTCTTAACTGTTGACGTTTTTAACAATATAAGCTCATCCTGATGTTACACTAATTAAGAGCTTTCATTTGAGTATCCACATCAATTTTTCATATATTTATATATATTACATATATGTATGTATGAAAAATATATAAAAATGCATGTGGGTACTCAAATGAAAGCTCTTGATGAGTGTAACATTGGGATGAACTTATATCTTTAAAAATGTCAATATTTCATTATTTAATTATTTATTAAAATTAAATAATCATTATTTTAATTATTTCAAAATTAAATTATTAGAAAATAATTTTCTTGATTCAAAATTTCTTCTCTTATATAACAAATTATTTTTTTTTATCAAAATACAAAAGTATATTATAAAACAAATAATAACTAAAAGTGTCGCTACAATTAAACGCTCCAAGTTTTATTTAAAGTTACGCAATGTTTCGTAATTGAGATTTTGTAACGACCGCTGACCCTATCGGCTTTCTTTGTTCACAAGTATTTTATTCCTCTTTCGCTATCACACGGTACAACATTGACCACCAAACGCTATCGATTAAATCATTAACCCGATTAATCCACGACACTTTTAAAGAATTACTAATTGCCAAATTAATTAGATTTTTATTTCTTTTTAATTCATCCGGAATCGGTTTTATTGCAATATTTGTTTTTTATATTATTAACATTGTAATTATAATTATATGTAATACGATGATAATACTTGACAAGTATATTTTTTTTATATTCACCAATTGTCAATAGTTTGTTATCATATTTGCTAATTGTCTAGTTATCATCATCGCCATTAAACAGGTATTAACGATCATTATTATACAACCGTCACTGTCACACGTGGCGATTATATTACTCGTTGTAATAGTTCAATAATTTTAATTGTTTGCTAATTTTATAAAAATTTATCGCTTATCAGACACTAAATAATTTTTTAAGTTATTTTACAATGTTAAAAATTATTTTGAGAAAAAAAAAAAATTTTACGTCATTGTGTGAAAAAAATTTTGTGTTAAAAATTTTTATATTAAATATTTAATACTTTTTTGTGTTCATTTAATACAATAAATGTTAAATTTACACATAAAAGTGTTAAATATTTAACAAAAAAATTTTTAACACAAAATTTTTTGACGCAAAATTTTTTGGAATTTATTTTGCCAAAATTTTAATTTATAATTTTGTAATAAATTAGAAATATAAAACTTAAATTACAATTATACATAAAAATGATAAAATTACAATTTTTAGTAGATTTCTTCACGTCTAAAAAAATTATTTAAATTCTAGATTGATTTAAAAATCAAATTATTAAAAAATTTTACAAATAATTTCGTAAAAAAAATTATTTTACTTAAATTTAAAACATAGTAAATCTAAAATTTTTTGTATTTACACTAATATAAGTACTAAGCCTCCTGAGAAAGGCTAATAAATCTACCTACTTGGTGTTCTGTTTCATTGACCCAGTATCTGGGTGAAACGTTTACTATTGAACTAGCTCATAATATTATTACATTAATTTATATGAGTAAATTAAAGATCATAAAGTTTAAATACATTTGCATTGGTTCGTGTTACTAAACTATTATAATAATAATAATAATAATAATAATAATAATAATAATAATAATAATAAATATAAATATAAATACAAATACAAGCAACAAGTATCGTTAGTGGCTGGAATAATCGTCTATTGTTAAACTTGGCAATTAAAATGTACTAATTTCATTTAATTATTGTTTTATCTTAAAAGCATATTTATTGAGTCGGAATCATAGCTTCCCCGGTTATCATTATTATTATTGTTATTATAACTATTATTATTATTATGATACGATAAACGATAACGAACCGAAGTAATCATTTATTTAAAAGTAATGTAAACAATTGTCATATAATAGTGTCGTAGTAAACCAATTACGTTAATAAACATTAACATTTCATCGAATTTATAGACTCCAGGTCATTAAGTCATAGTGTCACGATATCAGTTATTGATATCGGAATATAATTCTCCACGATTTGCAGCTATAGATCGGAAAAATACTCTTTAATTAATGGTATCAATAAAAAGTCATTTAAAATTTTATAATCTATCTTGATAATGAAAGAATAAATTAAATTAATAATTATTATTTTATATATAAATTATTACAAACATTTTTTTTTTATCCGACAATATCGCAAGATTAAAATAATTCAATTAAAATATTGGCAAAATAAAAAATTAGCTAAATTAACTTAAATCAAGTAAATAATTTTGAAAAACATTAGCTTTTTGATTTGAGTAGAAAAATTCTTAAATTAAGAAATATTTATTGGTTTAAGTAAATTTCACTTGATTCAAGAATTTTTCTTTTTGCACAGAGACAATAAAAATCTTCAAAATTATTTTCTTGGTTCAAAAAAGATTAAAATATTTTATAGCAACGTAGTCTGAACTTTTACAATATAAATTTATAGTTTGATAAATTTATAATTTAAAATTAAAAAAATAATTTTTTAAACTTACGGTTAGCGCAGTAAATAATTGAAAATGAAAAACGCATTGTATTTTGTATGACAAGACAATCTTTAGCTTCACAAAAGCGGGTTAATTGGCATTGTTAAAATGTCGTTTACCCTCGAGTACGCTCCACGGGATGTCTGATGTTCACGATAATACTCTTATAGCGTTTTTATATATATATATATATACTTTATATTTCTATTATAAAGTAGTTTCACACTTTTTTAATCCTCGATTTACTATATTGTTGGGATGACATCCCGCCTGCTGGCCTGTCTTTTTATTGTAGTCAGAAAAAACTTTTTTGTTAATGTGACTTTTCATGGGTTTTCTTGAATTCCGTATTCTCTTCAATAAAAAGTTCTTTTCTTATATCTGAAAAAAAAAAAAAAAAAAAAAAAAAAAATAAAATAAAATAAAATAAAATAAATAAATAAAAAAAGATCTACATTATCGACACTAGAAGTTTTAATGGACAGAACAAATATAAAAAGAATAAATGAAACTTATCAATTTACCGAACAAGGAAATTTAATTAACGATTTTCAATTAAGTTCCACTGCAAGGCATTCAATAGCTAATTTAAAAGGAATTTAGTTGATTAATTGCATATTTAGAATTTTATCAGCTTTACAAGCATGATCACCCGAGAAGATTGCTTCTAATGAATATTAAAAGTTAATAAGAAAATTTAAATACTTTTATTATTTTAATGGTGTTAGATAATTTATAATTATCTCGGCAATTGGCGTGAGTTATTAATCATCTTTCCAGTTTAAGAAGCCGATTGAATTTCGGTTCCGCGCCGCCTTGCGGAGGAACTATGTACTTTCTTCGACCAATAGAAACTCAGGACTTTACAACTCGTGCCTTCTAGCAATGTTCCATTGAAGTTATTATCGTAAACTGTAAATAAAATGGCTTAAAGTATAATTAATTTTTTTTAAATAAATAAAAAAATTTTTTTTTGATAAAATTTAAATGATAAGAAAGCAAAAGGTGTACAGTATAATGTCAATAAATAATAAAAATGTCAATTAACCACAAAATGGATTTCTCTGTGAAGTAAAAACAAAATTAATGAGAGACTAACGTTACCTCAATGTTTTTAAGTACATAAAACAACATTTCGCAATCGATCAACCAGAAATAAGTATATATATTAGCATTATACATGTGATAAAGCACTCACGCGATTTTCTACAACATTTAACGTCGTTGCAACTCGTGATCGCATTAAGAGTCTCAGCTCAGAACTCTGCGTCCAAGTAATAATAATACTAATGACTTGGACGCGAGGAATTTCTTAAAATGCATGTGTCCGATACGAGTGCAGTACAACGATTAATTAAAAAAGCATTAAGCCACTAAAAAATATTTATAAAACTCAACTAACAGTTGTTACCGTGTTAGGAAATACGTCAATCCTGTTAAGTATATCCCATAACTTCTCTTTTCAAAGTAAGATTATATTTATTTATTTATTTATACTTCACTTCAGAAGAGATCTAGATAATTTCATATGTTCCATCGTTTAGTATTATTTTTGAGTAATTCTAGGCTCCTTTGGGCGTACTCATAGTTTTTCATATAATTACTACCCGTCATTATTTTGTTTCTCCTTTCTTCTAATTGCTGTCTGCGATCGTTTCTAAAACTATTAAAATTTTTTCAAAATTACTATTATTTCCTTTTTTTTTCTTCACATATACTTACATGTAAAACTAAAAAAATATTCAATATGGCTCAGGTTGTATTTTAAAAATATTACAGACATTTGCTGCAAATTAGCAGTGACTTTTTTCATCTGAAATTTAACTCCATTATCATTAAAATTTAAATTGTATAATTTACAAAAATGAGTATTGTTACTTTTTTATTTGCTAGGTATGTGTATAT
The DNA here is from genome assembly GCF_013202065.1 of Cotesia typhae. Taxonomy (NCBI): domain Eukaryota; kingdom Metazoa; phylum Arthropoda; class Insecta; order Hymenoptera; family Braconidae; genus Cotesia; species Cotesia typhae. The sequence continues at coordinate 1,704,648 of NW_027423769.1, forward strand.
TTATAAGTTAAGGTTTACTAAATTGGTCTTAAAAATTGAAATTGTTCTAGATATTTTTTTACAGTATCTCATTTTTTTTAATAAAAAATTGTAATGAAAATGAAGTTGGCCGACATTTGAAAATTTATAGAAATAATTTCCATTAAACAATTAAAAAAAAAATTTCACATGTAAAAAACTTGAAAAGTTATAAGTGCAATTTTTTTGTAATAATTTCATTAATAAAAAAAATTCTAAAATTTTTTAAATGTCGGCTAACTTTATTGTCATATTAAATTCTAGTGTTTATAAATTTCAGTATAATTTATTTTGAAGTTAGAATAAAATTCAGCGACAGCAATGACAAACTCAGCTACTGAATCTAACCTTTAATTTTTTTTGCTTAACTTCAACTTTCTTAAAGAATATTTGATTAAACTATCACTAAACGCATAAATTAACCAAACAATTAATCACATAATTAATAATATTCATATAAATTGCTTAATACTTAACCACATGTAATCTTTACAATATATATAATTGAAATTAAGCATACAAGTGAAATATTACCTGCATCAATGTTTCTTAACCATCAATAAATCTTCTATTTGACGTAAATTAATATCTGTGTGCTTCCAGCCAATTATAGTTTTTCTAGTGTACAACCTTAAAGAAACAAACACTTTAATAAGTAAAAAATTAAAATAATAAAAAAACTTGTCAATTCACTTTAATATAATTATCCCTCGTGATTTGAATAATAATAAAGAAGAATATATCAGCAATTACAATCAATGATTATCAATTAGTGACATAAAATTTTTTGCGTCAATATTATTTCTTCCTTGGACGACAATAATAATTCCTTTTTATTTATATATAATAAAATTTGTTATTTATAGTTTGTAAAAAAGTTGTCGGGCTGAAGTTGTGCGTATTTATCGTAATTCCTTTCCGTTATTACTCGCAGCGTGTATCTTGAACGACTTCCGGCGTCGCTGGCGCGTGTATCGGACGATCGACAGGCACCTTTCGAGGTAGAATACTCAATTAGGTAGTTACAATAATACTCCCGCGCTCGCGCTGCTACATGCACCTCTTTTCAACCTTATACCTAATATTTACACGCGCCCTCTACTAATTTTAATAATCACAATAATAACGACAGTAACTTCACAAATAATAATAATAATAATAATAATAATAATAATAACTATTGAAGATGATCACACACTACATAGATTGAGAAGTTCAAAATACATACAAAAAGTTTTTCTTCTTCCCTACGAAGTTGATATTTAAATTAAATATTTATATAAAAAAGTATTTATTATAAATTATATTATTTACAAGTCATCCATCAATTATCTTTTATGTTTTTTATTTACAATTGGCTATCAATTTCTTCATTAATATTTATTTTTAATGACAAGCTTGTCATAAAAATACTTTTATTAAGTATACATTGTAAGTAAATAATAATAATGAAAAATACTGAAGTTAACAGACGTTAGAAATTTTTTTTTAAGGTTATAATAAAATTTTTATCAAAAAAATTTTAAATGTGAAAATTAAAAATTTTTTTAAGTGATTTTTTTTTATTGAAATTAATTTTTTATATTAGTTAGCCGACATTTAAAAATTTTTTTTATTTAAAAAATAATTACAAAATAAATTTCACATGTCAAAAATTAAAAAAAATTTTTTTATTTCTAATTTTAAAATTAAAAACATTTTTTTTTTATTAAAAAAATTATTACAAAAAAATTTTTTTTTAAATTTAATTTGTAAATGAGTAAAAAAATTTTTAAATAGTAGCTAGTATAATCCAGATTATAATGAGTATAATCCATGTATTACTGAGTATAATCTGGGACGATATTCAGTGTCATCTTGTTCTTTCCGTGTAATTTAAGTATTATTAATTTTATTATCATAAATAAAAAAAAATGTCAGCTTACTTCAGTACAGTTAATATTAAAAATAATAAAAATATTTTTTTGTTTTTAATTACTAGGTCCAGACATACCAGGATTTCTCCTCCAGCCATTTAGAAAACCCAAGAGAATAAGAACGGCATTTAGTCCAAGTCAATTATTAAAACTCGAGCATGCTTTTGAAAAAAATCATTATGTTGTTGGAGCTGAGAGGAAACAACTTGCGCAAGCATTATCTTTGACCGAAACTCAGGTAACTAAAACTATTAATATGACTAAATTAAAACAGATTTATTAAATTAACGATCTTTAGAAAGTATAAGAAATTTTATAAATACCTCAAAAAAATTCTATCTTAATTAAGTTCCTGCAAGCGTTAATTACCGAGTATGTATTATATGTAATATGTAATCCATCCAGCTAATTAACTATTAAAATATATTACACCTCCAAGACGTTTTGTATAATTGCATTGCGCAATAAAGTAGAATGGTCTACTTAGCAAACAAAAGAAACTAATTGAAAGATAATATTTGAGTTGCAGAACAAGTGGACAATAGCTTAAGTAATTATTAGTTATATTTAATATATATAAGATTATTAGTCGGCACTATTTAGAATTGGATACGTTATAGTTGAATGAGTTTTATGCTGTATTAAATTATATTAGATTAGTACTCGATTAAATTAACTAATCTCACTTTTATCAGCACAAATATCAATTTAAATGAAATTGTTGTTAATATATTGTATATTAAATTGGTTTCTGTACAAACGGACATAATTAATTTGATTTAAAAGGCAAAACACAAAGCTCAACGACAACACAAACGATAAAGATTATTTTACGGACAGTTGGGTGATGAGGCAATTAATTAAAATGGAAATAATGATGAGGCAAAAAATATAAACTCGGAAAAAAGGTGATTACACGTATTATATAGTAATATGTGAGGCTGTGAATACCTTCGGTGTATAAATCATGTTGTACAAGTGTCGTCGTTTCACTGGCATGGGTTTATGTTCGTAGAATAGTCCTCCTCGTTACTTTATACTGTCGCAAACTATATACTTATAATCATAAACATGAAGCATTTTGTATGAAGCGTAAATCAACTACTTAATCGCTTCTATTTTTTTTTTTTTTTTTTTTTTTTTTTTTTTTAATAAATATTCTTATTACTTAGGTTTAGTTTGTTCGAGTTGTTTGACAATATTATCTTCGAGTTATTAACAAGTCGAACAGTACACTGAAAAAAAATTAAGATTTTAATTTTTGAACCAAGAAAAAAATTTTGAAGAATTTCATTGTCTTCTCTTGTTAAGAAAAACTATTTACAATAATTAAAAACATTTAAATAATTAATAGAACTTAAAAATATTACAATAATTAATATAAATATTCAATTTGCATGTATCAAATTATTTTTAATTGTTTTTCTTAACAAGGTTTGAATTAAGAAAAAAAATTTTAATTTAAAAATTTTTTGACGAAAATTAAATTCTTAAAAATTATTTACTTTTTGATTTGAATCTAAAAACAATAAAAATTTTAATTAAAATTTTTAAATAAAAAATTTACTTAGCAAAATTTCTAAAATTTCCATTTGTTAAAATAACAGAGTTTGCTTTATTATACAAATTAAATGACAATGTTGCCGCGAACAAGTTCCGCGCGTGCGCAAAAAGACATTAACTGTTTTCAAGATTAAGACATTAAATATGTAAAGAAGAGATATTGTTTTTACTTCTATTTTCTTCATTATAAACTAGTAGAACAAAGTTATGGTTTCCAGAAACTCGATAAAGATCAGCACGTGGATTTTTTTCCTGAAACTAGAAAAGATTTGTCGGTTATTGACGCATTAAACGGAACTGTGTAATATAAAGTATACCAGATGTCGGACATTAGATTCAGAATTAGTATTCACAAGTAACTAATTCAGAATTACGACTTTTTGTTGAGAGTGAATGTTAATATAAAAATAATAAAATAGTACGAATAAGTAGTTGTTAAAAATAAAAGTATATGTATGCGAAAAGGCGTGCAATTTATTTATAAATATATTTATTGGTGTTGCGACGAACATATAAGTTGGTAACTTGCGAATCATTACGTTGCCACGTACGGTAATGGAAAAGTTTGCATATTATGCAGGATGCGTACGAGTCTCTATGCATAATGAGGCGCATCGTTGCTCGACTGGGAATTAAGTTAACACTGCCATTAATCAGTGCTCTTACAAATTAGCTGGATTTTTTATTTTACACTCCAGAATTATCAGGTGGAGCAATGAGTTATTGATATTCCCAATTCGCTGGAATTTTTGATAATTAACAGCGCCTGAAACATTGATTTTAAAAATAAAAATTAATACGATTATTAAAAAGAAATAAAATAACCATTAGATATAATAGTAAAAGCTTCTATCTTTTTATTTGTTTTTAATTGAGATTTATTTAATGATACGTGTAATAAAATACGGGTTTCAATATAAAATTTCTATAATTAGATTTAGGATTATTTTTCAAGTGTCGTTATCCGAGAAACAGTTTTTTGAACTTAAAAAAAAAAAAAAAAAAAAAAAAAAACTTTAATTGATTTTTAATATCTAATTGCTTGTATTATTATGTTGATTAGTAATACGAGTTTTGTAAAAAGAAACGAGTTTGTTAACACTATTTTATTTGTCAGTGATAAAAGTAATTACTAATGAGGAAAAAAATAAAATAATTATTTATAATTTGTTTTTTCAATAGAATGGGATAATTGTGTCAATTAATATTTAGTTGCCTATCCATTTTCATAATACTTTTTTAAATTATCAAATTTAATAAATTAATTATAAAATATAAAACCAGAAATTATTAAAAAAAAAAAAAAAAAAAAAAAAAAAAAAACTAGAATCTAAAAAAATTTTCCAGAGCTAATTCTTAACAAATTGAAGTCCAGTTTTTTTTTACTAAAAAAAAATTTCCTATTAATTATAACTAGGAAATATTTTTCTTCATATTTTATTGTCAATTAATTATGACATATTTTTTTAGATTACAATTAAAATAATTAAAATTTTTCTCTACTACCCGTTTACATAAATCACGTTAATTTTCTTTGTCTGAGGTTGACAAAAAAAATTTATTAACGCTTGTTAACTTTAAGCAAACAATTTTTTGTCTTACCAAGATTTTTATTGATTCTTATAAACAAGTCACGTTAATTAACAATGAATATTAAATTAATATAAGGAATTATTTTAATTGTTAAACAGAATGCGCGAGTGAAGAAAATAAATTCTCTTCTAAACTAATGCAAATTTAGTCAGTGTGTATAATTAAATGAATAAAATACAACTCAAACAAACCTGCAAAAATAGATTGAATTTTTCTAATCCATTTTTCATTTCTATTGTCTAATATTGACATTTTTTCTGCATTAGAGTTTAGTTTTAAACTCACAAAATTCTAAAAACAATCAAAATTGTAATAACCGACAGGCGTATCTCAAAATTATACAGAAAAAAAGGTTAAGAAAATATTTTTCTTCATAATTATTTTCTTGAGCGAAAAAAAAATTTTTTTTTGACAAAATTTTTTACTGTGTATTTTTGAAAAGCTCAAAATTCTTGATTTAAAAAAATTTTTCTTGATTTGAGGGAATTTTATTTAATTCAAGAATTTTTTGTCTTTATCCTCTTCAAAATTCTATTCTTGGTTCAATAATTTTGTTCTCCACTCAAGAAATTTTTTTTTCTGTGTATAAAAACAAAATGACCGCTAATGAATAATTTTCAACCTGACATTTAAATAATCAAAAATCCATCAAAGCCCAAGTACTTATTACGCAGATGGTTGATGTGTACTTACTTAAAATTGCATTACTCTAAATTAGTATTTAAGCTGAAAACATTGACAAAAAGTTGATCTTCGTTTATCAAGTAGAATTCCTGAAACTATAAAGATTTTATAATGTCATTATCATGAAAGAACCTGTCTTATCATCTTAACACCGCTATAACAATTTTATAGCTTACATACTTATGTAGACAAATATATGTTTATACATACCCGTTTAATTTCCGTACAACTGTTATTGGTTTATTGTGCGTAAAGCCCCTTAAATTCGCCAGATAATTTAATTTTATTTCTCTTTACCACTTATCCTCGTTCTCGAATGTATCTCCGATGGATCTGACAGAATAAACATAATTTCCCGTGTTGATTATATATCACACACATAGGGTGCATCGATGTCGTCAATTTTATCCTAAGCAAACAGGCTCGAAGAACGCTCCAAGCGTAATGGCGTCACTCCTAGGGATTCTATATGTTACATATAATTCTCATCATACACATATATATCCATTTATATTTTTATATATATATATATATATATATATCCACTCACCTTGGCAATATCGTCGTTATTAAACGCGTCTAGAATCGAAAAATAATATCGACAGTTTATTTAACATCCAACACCATCTCCAAGAGATTAAAAAGGTTTTTAAGTGTAACTTACCACTGAATATAATTCTATCAAGAATCCAAGGGATTTATAACTTAATCCAACTAATTAAAGATATCTTATTCGTTGTATAAATTTCATTTCCCAAATAAAATTAATTATACGCTTTTTAATTAGCATATTCTTCACCTGAAAAAGAAAAAAATAAATTAATAAAAATAAAAAGAGGAAGAAGAAGAAGAAGAAGAATATAATTAAAAAAAAAAAAAAAAAAAAAAAAAAAAAAAAAAAAGATTATAGAGAAATAAAAATTAATGAGCAGATACGATGTCATGGCAGATGTTTATTGGAAATCGAGACACATCTCGATTTGGTCTCGCCCTTGTGAGAAAACGATATCTTGCGCTTGATGTTCACACTCGGTTTACCTATAAGGTCCTTGCCTGTCACTTAGCGCAGTCAAAGACATGCTTTCAATTACATGAAATGCCGCCTTCTTCTCATGCACTCATGCACTCATGGAACTGTTCGAGTTATTCACTAGTTTGTGGATGGACACAAACTGATACATATCTTCACCGTAATAAATAAATTTTAAAAAACCAACAGCGACTAGTTTTGAATATGGCCGTGGTATATTTCAGGTAGATTTGGTATCAGGCTTCTTCATTCTCCGACAAAATATCTCTCAGACTAAATATCACGCAAAGTCCATGACAATATGATTACATTTTTATGTGTAGAATTTTTAGTAATAATGATTTTATACAATATATAGTATCTGCAAAAAGAAGATAAATTTAAGAAATTAAAAAAAAAGAAAAAAAAATTTTTTTTTTAATTTTAAAGAAAAAATTATAAAAAAAATTTGAAAGAAAAGAAAAACATAATATGTCTGGAATTTTATTATTTTAGAATAATATTTTAAGTTTTTGTAAAGTCGTGCTACGAAAATTTGTTGAAATTTCATTAATAAGTGTTAAAATAAATTTAAAATAATTTTTTTCAAATTTAATGTTTTAAATTGTTTTACTAAAAAATTTAATTGTTTAAAATATTTTGTCGGAGGATCAAAAATCATGAAACCGGTAAATTCATATTATCCAGATATATCTTTGAGAGATTTGCCGTTGACGGGTAATATGAACTCTTCTTCCCTCCTCTATTTCTTCTTTTTTTTTTTTTTTTGAAGGGTGAAAACGCACATCACAGGATAAAGATTTTAGCCAATGAGTTTCACCGTTGGTGGTTACTATGGATACCAACGAGGGTTGATTACTAAATGGGGGTAACTCGATTAAGGCTACAAGGCTCCAGAGTGTTGCAATAAACGGTAGGGGAGCTGGATCCAGAGCTAGAGGAGCTGCTAACAGCCAACAGCAACGGCTAACAGCTCCACTGGGTGTATGTAATAGGGCGTCTTCTATTTGCCCTCTTAATCACCTAATAAGTGTCTTATATTTTGAGCATTATAGACGCCGAGTTCTTGAGAATTAAGTGGTGTTGATGCAGGTACTGGAGCGAATAATGTACAAATATTGGCGACATTTGCTGGACGTTAATCCGGGTCTTGTCAAAACCACCATCTCTAACTCGGAGAGTATGTTAGGCCAACACTTTGACGGCAAATACACTCGTGAAAGCTTGTGACAATGCTGATTTAACGCCTGGATACCCTGAATATCCAGCGCTGGCTTGTTTTCGCCCTCACGAGATCACACAACCATATCGTATTCCCCTTTTATTCCGAGACCGTTAGAGAGGTAGGTGATACAGAGTTGATTCGCGGACAATAGACTCCTCAGAACAGATGAGATCAACTCTATATCATTTATATGGGTCTCATCATCTGAATTAATCAAATTCTACAATAAAATATAAAATAAAATATAATAAATGAATAGATTAAAGGGTAAAATGGGGAGATGTTTACCTAATGTAGATTTGCTTTATGCTGAGCTTCAAGCCAACAGTTCTTCTCTCCTGATGTTATTTGTCTGTTTTCCTCCAGGGTGAAATTGATCTAAAAAATTTATATATATTTACTAGCAACTTTGCAGTCGCTATCTGACTGCCGTGACTTGTCAACTATAAATAAATAAAATTTTTTTTTATTACATAATGAATTCTGTTAAATTGCACTGTACTTTCTTAAATATTGACTTTTTCAAAAATCCAAGCTCATCCTGATGTTACACTCATCAAGAGCTTCCATTTGACTACCCACATGCATTTTTGATATATTTTTCATATATACATATATATAATATATATAAATATATAAATATATAAAATATATGAAAAATTGATGTGGGTACTCAAATGAAAGGTCTTAACCACAAAAACCCATTTAATAATATAAATTATTTTAATTAAAAATTTAAGATCTAAAATTCGAATAATTATTGTTTTTTGTTCCAGGTTAAAGTTTGGTTCCAAAACCGCAGGACGAAGCACAAACGCGTGCAGCAGGAGGAAGAAGCCAAAGCCCAGCAGCAATCCGGAGGCAACAACAACAGCAACGGAAACGGGAATAATATTAAAAACACTCACCATGTAAGCAAATGGCAGCAAGAGACCGGGGATTACCACCCAGAAGACGATGAAGATGATGATTCAGAGCTGATCGACCCAAAAGCCGAAGACTGTTCGAGTGGCTCTGAAGCGTAGCTAGACATCACTTGCCTCGACTGAGGCACAGAATCACTTACTCAAGTCTCTAGACATTCAAAGGTCCTATCAGAGCGGATTTAATCCCAATGTCGACTCCTTATTCTGGATTTCTGGTAGTCTGGCAGTCTGGAGTGAAATATTCCTAGAGGAAGTCGGTGTAATGGAGCTATTGTCTGTTGCAAGACGCCCAGAAAAGACAAGACACTAAATAACCGCTGCGTTCCGCCGGAAGCTTCAAAGAATCGTCGCGGAAGAGTAAATCCAGGGGATGATGCTTTTATTTTCATTGCCAACTATCTGCAGATGCCGTTGTTGTAATGCGCAATCAGCGACGGATATTAACGTGTATATATCTATATATTTAATGTATATTTATATACATACCTATATATGTGTGTGTTCCATTATTTTATTTAATTGGACTATTTGTTTGTCGATCAGATTATTTGTTAACAATTAAGTTCTGTTTGATTAGCCATCTGAGTAATGCCATACGTTTACGATTTGCGTACCTGTAAATAAGAAGAAATCAGTGATTGGAGCAATGAGTGCCAAACTTGATATTTTAATTATAAATATTTAAGTACTATTACATAAATAAGACACTAAGAATAGATATTACTATGAGTAACAATAATTATTAATATCACTTTTATTTTTATTTATTTTTTTTTTTTTTATTATTATTATTAAGGAAGAAAACCACTGTGACAATCGAAAAAAAGGGTGATTTTCGGGAATTTTTTTGACAGGGAAAAAAAAAATAATTTAGAGATCGGATTTTTTTTATTTTATTAAGGGTACATTAAAGAATATTACCCTAAATTTTTATTTAAAAATATTTAATTACTACAAAGTTATTAACAATCTCGTAAGAGCACTAGAAAAAATTTCCCACTCCACAATCGGTTCAATAATTCAAAAACAAATCATCAGAAAATAAAAACCCAAATTTTTTTTTATCAGTTTTTATCAGTAAGGATGTAGTTATCGTCGTACATGAGGAATTTTGAAAATTTTCATTTTTAAAAAAATTGCGACTGATTGAAAATTTTTTTACTCTTTTTTTTTTAACCCGGCAAAAAAAAATCTTTAAAATAAAAATTTAGTGCTCTACAATATTATTAATAACTTTGTAATAATTAAATATTTTTTAATAAATCTTTAATCTACCCTTAATAAAATAAAAAAAAAATAAAATAGAAAAATTCCTTTATTTTCCCTGTCAAAAAAATTCCCAAAAATCACCTCTGTTTTTTTTTCGATCGTCACAGTGGTGATCTTCCTTAATATTGATTATTATTATGGATGATTGATGATGATTAAGCCCAGTGTAATAAATAATTTTAAGGTATGTATCTGTGGACTAGATTTATTATCTGAATTTAACGAAAATAAGAAAGAGAGAAGCAGTATTTACTTGAATGATCTTAACCGATACAACTTTAAATTATTTAGATAAATATATTAGTGTATTAGCATACGCGTGAAAGTGTTGTATATAATAACTGTACATAATAAATTGTGATTCTCATCGACTAGATATATTATATATAAATAAATATAAATATAAATATATAATTTTAATTGTCAAAAGAATATTAAGTTGGTATTCCGTATATGATATAGCTGAATAAATTATATCATTAAACAATAACAGTCATTTTAATTATTAATTATTTACCTGGTCTATATATCATCTTTTAATACAGTTGAAATTGCAATTTATACTCAGAATTCAGATTTAGTGTGAGTATTTCTGTCAGTTTAATGTTCAATGCACCGGGGACGGGGACGGGTTGGACATGCAAAACCCGAATCATGGGTTACCAACATAACAGCTAATTATGTAAATTGCAATGTGCAAATTACTCTTCCGAGTTGGCGTATACTCAGGGCAGAATCCTTAAACGGAGCAAGCACACCTCGCTCGGGAATTTGTCGGCTTCCTCTTGAGAAGATACTTAACTATTCCCAGATAATCTTATTGATCTTTTAACAAATTTCAATTTGTTGTAATGGGTGGCGGCGAGTTTACCTAAAAATAATAACAAAATATCAGAATTTATTTTTGTTGGTTTTATAATTTATATTGTTAAATTGCACTTAATTTTTTTAACTATTGACATTTTTAAAGTTATAAGCCCACCCCGACATTATACTCATCATTTAAATATATAAAAAATGCATGTGGGTACTCAAATGAAAGCTCTTGATGAGTGTAACATCAGGATGAGCTTAAATCTTTAAAAACGTTAATATTTAATAAAATACAGTGCAATTTAACAAAAGCCAATATTTAAGATTTCTAGTTTATAATAATTAAAATAGGCATGAGGGGCAAACAAATCGTTTAATTCAGCTTCAACGATTGAGGTAATGACGACGATAAACTGTAACAGAGCACACAACGTTTTCTGTGGTCAACAAATTGGGCTTGACAGGCGAAATAGGGCTTGAGAAAGAGTGTAACCTGCAAGCTGGAAGAAAGATGAACAAAGATGGACTGAGATCACCCGCTGGAAGAATAAAGAAGGAAGATGTGTGAGAATAGAGAGAGGCGAGAGTTATATAAACAAGAAGAAAAGAAAGAATCTGCGTGGATACACGTACACGTGTATTATACCTGAGCTCGAAACTAGCTTTAAGATGCCACGCAGGTCTGCCCGGGGAGGAGACCCGCGTTCCAGGAACCAAGCGTGTAAAACACCAGTTAAACCATGCTTTCTAGTTGGAATGGAGAAGAAAACAATGCAGGACGGGCCCTAAAGTCCCCGACAAATGTTCCAGGTTCTGGATCGAGATCCAAAGCCTCCCTTCTTGTGTTAAGGATTCGGATATTCTTCTTTAATTTTTTTTTTTTTTTTCAATGGGCTTGTAGACGGCTTATCACTCTTCTCACCTTGAGAAATTCCTGATATTCTCACTCATAAAAATCACCTTGATAGATATCTGCTGGTGACTGGTATCTGAAAAGAACAACATTAATTAATACACTAATCACTTCTCATTTGCTTATTTCAGTTGTCGCTTGTTAGTCTAATCGATTACGAAAGGTTTATCGGTTAATATATTGCAGTATTTCTGGTTTTGTACACGTATAGTCTTCGGGAGAAGAGGAAGAAGAAAAATAAAAAATAAAAAAAAATAAGAAAGAAGAAATAAGAACAAGAAGAAGAAAAAACTGGTGTATTGTCGTCAAAAAGGTGATCAGGAAGAATAGGATACGGTGTTAAATTTAAACAACACACGATCCTAAGAGAATATTTGTATTTGGTAAGGATACTAATTTTACATGCGACCTCAATGCCGGGACCACCGATATTGCAATTGTTTTTTTTTTTTTTTTTTGTTTTAGTCAAGAGTTTTCAATAAAAATAAAATTCAGTGTTTTTACGCCTGTTCTTAATGAAGTTAAGTATCGAGAACGGGAAAAAATATTTGCTCGAGATTTTAAGTAAAAAATCCTTAAATTCAGTGTAACAACCGTGAGAACTCGAATGAAGGATATAATAAACATATAGAAAGTGTTTTTTGAATTTGGCGGCCCGGGCGCTGTCGTCTTGATCCGCAAAAAGCAGTCGGGATTTATCGCTCTATTTGTTCGAGGTTAGAAATTCTACGCCTTGAAGATATATGTTGACGTAAGTATGCGTAGAAACGGTTGAAGTTAGTTTTTTTTTTTTTTTTTTTAATTTCTTTACTTGGATTAATATGGAAATTAATTTAGCAAATTTTTAATTATTTAGAGAATTTTTTAATCATTAAATTAAAACAAAAAAATATTTTAAAAAATTACAATTTTTTACAAATGAAAATTTTTTTTAATAATTTCTTGAATCAAAAAAAAAATTCTAAAAATTTTTAGAAACCAGCTGACTTAATTTTCATAAAAAAATTGACATGTAAAAACTTAAAAAAATTGAAAATGCAATTTTTTTTAAAATAATTTTTTGGACGAAATTTAATTGTTAAAAAAAAATTAAAAAATGATCGTGACAAACTTTAACGTCATATAATTTATATGAAAATAAATTTAGCAAATATTTAATCATTTTTTTAACAAATAAATCAGAAGAAAAAATTTACATGAAGAAATTTAAAAAAATTAAAAATGCAATTTTGAAAAAAAAATTTTTTTTGAAGAAATTTGTTTGTTAAAAAAATTAAAAAATGATTATTTATGTCATTGAATTAATTTAATTAATAATTGGTGTTTAAAAGACAGGAAAAAAGAAGCAAAAAGTCGCTGACAGAGGGGAAATTAAAAAAATAAGAAGAGTGTAAAAAGGCAAGGGAAATAAAGGTTAAACTAGTCCTCGATGTGTGTGGGTCCGAGGTCCACAAGTATCGGGTTACCAATGAAATAGCGATACCATTTTGTTTACAATATTGTCGAAGGTGTGTGTCCATACTCGTTGCAAGTTAACGAACCGAGCGGAGAAGGTATAAGGTAAGAAGGTAAGAAGGTGAAAAAGGTAATAAGAGAATAAAAGAAAGGGGTGGATAAAAGCACTACACGGTCCATATGTCTGCGAGAAACTTACAATTGGTTGAGCACTTCCGCTGACAGGAATCCCCGAGTTAGATCTATAACTCTAGAGCGCTGAAGATATATAGACTATATTCTGGATTGCATGTACACTGGTGAGTGGTAAATGTAGATCTCAGGGGTTAATTCTTATTGCGAGCTGACATTAGAACTCGTAGAAATGCAAATATCCAATAGCGAGCAAGACGTTACTGAGAAACATGTGATTAGCCCCCTGCCGATGACCTAGAGGTTATGATGGGCTCGCGTGGCTGGCCCACATTAGAATCATCGCCAGTCTTTTCTCGGATTTACAATTCTATAAATTTCAACTGAATCAAGTTGTTCAATATGTCATTAGTCATTATTCATTATCAACCTGTTTATGCATTGATAATTGTCGTGTAAATTACACGCCTCATAAGCCAAGCGGATGAGGTTGTGCTCTACACTCACCTTGTAAAAATCAATTTCTATCTTCTATATTTAAGATAAAATTTTAATTCTAAATTTAGTAAATAATTTTTCATACCTCAATCTGCTGATGAATATTTATTAATTATAATATTTTCAGATGACATTTATCTCCAGGAATTAGAAATACAGCGGGGAACTTTGAAGAACAAATAACTGGAGATTTATTATGCAGACAGTTGTGAATGCGTCTGTTATTGCTTTATACTTCATGAAAGCGTACTTGTAAAACGGCAATTTAATAATCTGAACGCGTTTGCTCGACTCGACTGACATGAATGCGCATAATGTTATTAATGGTGGCGTACCATTTATCCTGTAGGATGAGCATGCATGCTCTTGAGTTGCTCGATATGTTACGAGTAAGGCATGTTCTCTTACTTAACTTGTCTTGGTAAGTTTCTTTAATAGCACACGCAAGGTACGATTGAAAAAGCGTATTCTGTGTGTATAAAGAAAATATTGAACGCGACGGATCATCACTACATTTTACTTACATATTAAATATAAAATGTAAAAAATCAAGACTTGAATCTTCAGCTAATTTTCATCATCAATTTAATATTGGAATGATAATTTGTTGAAAATAAACAAAACGGCAACAATAAATATAGAGGATCAACGATCTATGGAAAGAGTTTCAGATTAATAAAAAATAATAAGGGCACGAAAGAGCAATAGGGTGTAATCACCTTAATGAATAGTCGCTCTACGTAATTATGGTGAAGCTGCCACACAGGTTTCTGCAGCACACACACACACACACACACACACACATTCTGTCTTCTTAGGCTTAAATATTCCGTTTTGTTTTGTGTTTATTGAAATGTATACGCTATACATAATACCATTTCTGATAATTTACGTTTCGATTTATTGTCTCTGCACGAACTTCACGATTTCTTCTTTTTTTTACTCGATAAACTTTTATTTTTCAAGGTTTCAAGTTCATGGGTAGTAGGATGTTGTGATTTTTTATTTTATTTTTATCAAAAAAGATTATTAGATTTTATTTTTAACTTTGATTTATATTTTTATAATTTACATGTTTTGAATATATAATTTTGATAATTTAATATTTCTTCTTCTTTTCAATTTTAACCATTTATTTATTTCTTCTTTTTAATTTTAACATTTTACTATTTCTTCTTCTTCTTCTCATTATTTTGATAATTAAATATTTCTTCTTAATTTTGACTATTTTTTCAATTCTACAAATACTTGTTAATAATAAAACTTTATTCTTATTAATAACAAGCAATTAAAATGCAGATAATATCTTAAAGTTTGTCATCGATTTAACATGTAGTAAATATTGTGCTTAAAATTCCGAAGAAATAGACACATGTCTTAAAAGTAAACTACAAGTGACGTTTGTTAAATAAAAAAAGAAAGTAAAAATATCGGTGAGCCTGAAAAGTCCTAGAAATAAATACGTATATATATTACACACAGTTAAGGCGAGTCTTAGTCAGGTTATAGCTCGGTTGAGACTGAACAACGTGGCAATTATCAGCCATTCCTCGCAAATAGCCGATGGTTAGTGATAATTATCTACTGAGAACAACACACCATCTCGAGATCTATATACCGGGTGTGTTCAATCGATAATTCTATAATAGATAGAATGATATTGTTGTTTATAATTCCCAATGGTTTATTAAATACCGACGTAACTAAAGCCAAAGGATATTAATTTTAATTTGTATATTGCAGGTTTGAATTATTTGTGTATGGATTAACTGTTTAATAAAAATACTTAATCATCTTGGGAGAAGAAATATAAATTTGCGTTCAGATTTATTGAAACGAGTAATATGTAATAACCAATAATAAATACAATAAATAAAAGAAGAATATAAACATGGAGGTATAGAGTGTGTTAAGCACTGGCATTAGAGTAATAAGCGTGTAAAGAGAGAGAGAGAGAGAGAGAGAGAGAGAGAGAGAGAGAGAGAGAGAGAGAGAGAAGTAATACTACTGGAGTAGTTGAGGTTTAAGGTGTAAGTATGTATGTATGTTTATGTTTATATCTGGCTCCGGTAAAGTATGCACTTATTTTAGCGCTCGCAAATATACATACAACCGGATGCCGCTAGCTCAAGAGAATTAATGCCTGAAACGTTTTTAGGCCTCCGTATAACGATCTAGGATAGAGAAAACGTCTATATAGCTTCTGTTTCCTATACATTCTCTTTTGTTCGCCGTATTTAAGTTAACTATGGTTAACTAATAATTATACACACTCTGGCTATACGGTTTGTACTAAACTAAAATAAGTTAAGTACATCTAGATGTGTTGCTTTTAGATTTCGATTTAAAAGTTAGCTAGCTAGAGTAAAATTACGTTTGATCGGAATAGAATATTGGTCAAGAAAACAATCTGCTATACCGATTATATTGTTATGGCTAAAAATTATTAACTATGCGGATAAATTTTACCTTTTTATTTATTTAATAGAGAAGATAATTCTCAGATAATTTAACGACCTAAACCTTTAACCCACTAACTGTGGGCTTAAAAGTTACCAAGGGTCAGACTTTAAATTGAATACAATCAATTTAAAGTTGATTGTTATTTATTTTTTTATTTTTATTATCATTTTATCGCTTCCAGGATTAATTTATATTGAAGAAACACTGGGTGGGTGAGTAATTAACAATGACAAGACTTTGGGGTGAAGTTAAGTTGTAAATCTTCACAAGTCTTTAGTTTTAACGAAGAATGATGGATACTTCATGTTAAGTTAGAAGTTACGGTTCAATTTTATTTTACTAGCTTCTGATTTATTTTGATTTTTATTAAATATTTGTCATCTGCTTCTTAGCTTTTATTAATTAATTATTCAATTGACATTCATATCTGTGAAAAAAAATTAGTTAATAAATTAATCAAAAAAAAATATTTCTTCTTTGTCCCAGGCTTTCGTGACTTAAAAAAAAAAAAAAATCTTAAGTAATAACCCAAATTTGGGTGTTTGAAATAAATCTTGAATTCAATTACTTAAAAATAAAAAAGCGACACTTTAGCCAGTCAATTAGAGTAGTAGAGAAGATAAGATTTAACCAGTCGGCATTTATATAACCAGCAGTCCAATTTCAAAAATTACCCGGCCACTTAAAAGCATGACACAGCTTGTTGGTTTTTTATGTAGTAAAAAAAAAATTATTTTGCTACTAAGAATATTTTTTTTGATAATCAAAAAACTTGGTATTGTGAACTGACTTATATTTTGAGCTTAGTAAACTTGAACGAGCCCAATAGTGGTATTTTGATGATCAAAATCTTTTTTTTTTTTTTTTCAGTGTGCAAAAAATCTTAAAAAAAAGATTTAAATGATAAAAAAAGAAGCAGCATAACGCATAAAAATTAATTTAAACCTTCCTTTTTTTGACTCATTTGTATAAATATAAGAAATAAATAGTGTATCTGATGGACAGGATGAGGCACATGAGGCTCGAGGGCAGCCCCTTGCT
The DNA here is from genome assembly GCF_013202065.1 of Cotesia typhae. Taxonomy (NCBI): domain Eukaryota; kingdom Metazoa; phylum Arthropoda; class Insecta; order Hymenoptera; family Braconidae; genus Cotesia; species Cotesia typhae. The sequence goes on from NW_027423769.1 coordinate 1,722,187, forward strand.
AACTATGTCCGTCAGTGATAATGTTGATGAATCGGCTCGCTTACAGTCAACCGCGAACAAGGCGTACTCCGTGAGCGAGGCGTATACCGAGAGGGGCAAGAGGAGGAGCTCGATGGATCCCAGCCGAGGATCACGTGCTTCCATCCAACATGTATGTAAGTGATCTACCGTGTTATGTGTAAAGTAATGTATATGTATCAGGATCAGTATGTATATCAGAGTATCCTGCTTGCTCCAACGTGCATTATCACTTTAACCTCCAACATATCGGTTTCCTTTCCTTATTTCTTTGGTTAGTTACACTATACCCTAACCTACACTACAAAGTGTACTGTCTCTACCTGCAGCAAGCCCTCACACTTGTTTGTCTCGCTCCACTCGGTGAGCGATCACTTTTCTCTCCACCCACCGAGCCTGACAACATAATCATCAGGTTTAACTTGTACTAAACTATAGTTAGCCGCGCATTGCGGTTACAGGTTACATGCAGTACCTAAAATGTGTATGTTTGGGCTACTCTATTCCCATGATTTATCACTGGGTACAACTCATTCAGCTTTAAATCCTCGAGATTAAACTGCCCTGATGAATCCTCGTGTGCCTTTGGCTAAAAATCACTCAAATTATAAATTATAAATTATTATAATAATCCACTTATATACCTTAATCCTCTTTCTTTTGTAAATATACACATCTTTACTTTGTATAACTTTTAACTCTCAAGGGCTAGTTAGCTTAATGGCCGAGTCACGGCATCATTAACGGGTCAACGTGACAATCCTCATTAATCATCTTCACCGTTCTACTCTCTCTTTTGTGTATATATTTGCGTTTCTAAGCTTCTTGCTTCTTATTAGCTCTTCAGTCGGGCAGTTAGGGATCTTGGACTTAGGCTGAGTCAACATCAACAGTACAAGTCAATCTATTGAAACATCAAATCACGTTGTCATCCATCAGCATCCTATTTAGCCAAGTTTCAAAGCTTACTTTCAGATGTTAATATTTTATAAAACCAGTAGCTTATTTTTATTGTAATTCCTCATTTTTAGGATATAATTGACATCTTGCTTCCAATTTTTACATTTCCAAAGCTAGATGTCCAGCAAAGTGGTGAAAAAAAATTAGCAACAATAATCTGATGACGAGAAGGATGTTGTGGGGGATTAATAACGCTTGGACGAGTGAAAAGGATATAAAATTAGTTTAACAAATAGCCATTGTCAGTGGCGTGGTCCAAGTGGGGGCTCCTTGGAGCATCTATCACCTGGTTATCATGATTATACCACTTGAGAGAGATTCTTACCTTTCTTTTTATTCCGTCTTACGTCTTGTAATTTTTTTATTCTACCTCGATTCTCGCTTCTTCTCTTCATCTATTCCCACTACCACCTGGATAACTCCTTTTGCCTGAACCTCAGCCTCTCTGCCTTTGAATAAGATGTCTTGATCATCAGAGAGCGAGAGAGATGAATCCAGAGTCCAGAGTTAGAGCCAGCAATACATCGGATTCCCACTGTGAATCTTTTCGCCGGTCAAACTTTTAGATTCCTCCATATAAATTGATGATCATTTAGTGAATTAATTTAATCGACGTTAAATGTGTTATAAATTATAATAAGAAAAGCCTAAAATTCTTCTATTAGACACAACACAAAATCACTAAAAAGAAGAAGATGATGATGATGATGATGATGATGATGATGATGATAATAATAATAATAATAATAATAATAATATTAAATAAAATATTACAAAAATAATGTGTATAAGATCCAACCTGGGTTTCTTAGTAGGTAGATTACCAGTGAAGCTTCGCATAAATATACCACTCCCAAGATAAAGATCTAGTACGGACAAGACCATTTGTTGTCGTGTCCATCTCTCTTGGTGCTTCTTTTCCACTTCGCATCGGGCTCTACACATCTTTCTTACATAAACGCGATATATCTTTATACCTGTAATAAATAGCCTTTTAATTATCCGGTAAATATGATCTGTTTTTCTAACCTGTTAAAATAACCTCACTCCTTGTTGCTTGGTACACCACAACCAGCCAATCATTAAATTCTTCTTAAGTTTTACGATAATCGCTGGTCAATGTTCCGAGTTTAGTTTGAAGTTTGACGAGTGGATAATTTGTTGCCCCAGGGAAATTTGCTAACCAACTTGTGTATAACTTGTATTTTCGTCAGCTAAATATCTCAGAGTATTGTGTTTAAGTATTTTATCCTGAAAAAATATCAACCAACTGTTATATATACACTACTGAACTAATTTTACTGTAAACAACCGAGTATTTTATCTTACCTTTATTTAGTCATGACATTAGAAATTTTTTTATCATTTTTTAGCTATTCAATTCTGACATCTGATAATTTTTATAAATTTTTTAACTAATAAATTATAGAAAAAATTTATTTTAAAAATTCCATCTTTAGAAACTCAAAAAAAAAAAATTATAAATGCAATTTTTTAGAGTGAAGTTAGCTGACAGCTGTCAATTTTTTAAATTTTTATTAAATTAGACTGACCCGCCATCTGCAATGAAAATGAAGTTAGCCGATATTTCAAAATTTTTTATTAAAAAAATTTCAATTAAATAATTAAAAAAAAAATTTCACCTCTAAAAAACTTAAAAAACTATATAAGTGTAATTTTTTAGAAATATTTTTTTAGTTGTAATTTAATTAATAAAAAAAAATCAAAAATTTTCAGACGTCTGCTAACTTCAGTGTCATTCATCTAAAAATTTTATTTGACACAATTGAAACATTTATTCGTAGAATTATTTCGTTCTCTAAAATTTTTATTCCAAATATCAAAAGTAATTTGTTAACCAAACACGTTTATTTTTCCAGCTCTTTTCTCTGACTTTAGACCTGGATCTTTGTATTTTTTCATATTATTATAGTTTACATGCCTCAAAAACTCACTGTCAAGGAGATTCCTAGAAATACATATCTCGCTAGGGACATCTGGATGTTAAACCCAAAGTCGTCCCGTTTATTCACATCCTTCGAGTAACAGGATCATATCTATCTTTTAATTTTAATTTTAACATTAATTTCCATTAAATAATAATTATTTGGCAGAATGATTTCAATCGACAATGGAAACACTAACCTTGTTCCAAACCTAAAAAAAAATAATGCGATTATTAACAATACTGAAGTTAGCAGTCAGCTGTTAATTTAAAAAATTTTTTAAATAAATCAATTTCAATAAAAAATTTTGAAATGTCGGCTAACTTCATTTTCATCGAGATAAATGGTAAGTTTACATAGAAATAATAATTTAACAAATATTAAATAATTTAAAGAATATTTTTATTTTTACAAAGGTGTTGTCAATCGTATTTGCCAGCTTAGAGCCTGAAGGAGAGAAACTAGGGAGTACGGTCCTAACTCCTCAGAGAGAATAACTTAACTTGTAACTCTCTCGAGTCATTATTTTTAATAAACACAGTGTCAGAGAAGATAAATGCTTTTATGGTTTGGTTGTCTCGACGTGCATTGCCCATTGCCCATTGCCCATTGGTATACAATGAAAACGGATTATTTATATTTATTTATCAGTGTTATATTAGTTCCCTGTAGTCTCTCCAATATGTAATGTAAGTACACTATGTATCTTTGCGTCTCATTAAAACATTTATAATTATAATTATAATAGCAAAATTATAACCACTTTGGCCTAGAATTAAAACCTACAAATATACATGTAAGTATATTTGTATGCGAACGTAGACATAAATATAGCCATAACGTTATATATTATAAATATATATCTGGATCTTAGTCATAATTATCCAACAATTTAATAACTCTAACCGGAGCATTAAGAGTAACTTTTATGAATAAATAAATGTCGTGAGTGGTTAATACTATTTTATATTCTATACTTAATAAATAAAAACTCTTCGGTTAAAGTAGACTTGTTTTAAATTAAGCCAACCTGGAATCATAACTTAATGTGTTGTTTATTTAGCAATCTAAAAATACCATAAAGACATATAATAATAATCTTTTAAATAAATAGCCTCGCGCACCGGTGTTGACTTTTAACTTAGAGATACTTTTATTGGCTTGACGTTTACTACAGAGAAATTGGAGAAGACGATGAGTCCTCCCTTTAGTTCGATTACACGTTCTCTCCCCCACGTGTATTATCCTTACTCTCCACTCGTATGTCCATTCAGAATTTATGCGAAACGTTAAAGCGACGCCTCGTAGACGCCCACACATCCAACGATAGAATATAACGGTATTACACACACAACTAAACAAACAAACAAACAAATAACACATATGTATGTAGAATGTTTCTCTAAAGATCTTTATATTTTACAGCGAGCTGGATCAAGGCAATAACCAATAACACACCCAATGGCCAACTATCAACTATCAACTAGTAAATATCGATATAATTAAACCTGGTATTACACGGTTATATTTCACGGAGTGGTTTTATTTGATAGCTTCATCTATATTATTAAGAGAATAAAAAAAAAATTTGTCTCCAGGATAAGCATATGATAAATTTGATTTTTTTAGTGTCATTGGAAAGGTCTTGATTTAAATTTGTGCCTATATTAAATTCAAGCTTCTATTTATTTAAATGAAGATATCACTTGGTATGATATGAGTGGCGAGGCTGCTGACACACGTGGTTAATGAATTCGCCTAATAAATAAATTGGTTAACTTTTGGTCTTGCTGTTGCTGTTATTATTCTTTTGGGTTTAATATAAAACCAAGATGACGGTCAACAGAATCCCCGTGGGGCGCTGCAGTGAGCCTCCCACAGTTCTGACGGCTCTATCCTGATATCGTTAGATACCCAAACAAGCTACCCAAAAGCTTGTTTTTGGTACACCGAATACCACATCCTCAAAAGTATGTGGATATATAGTTATTTATTTGTGTAAGTATATGAGGCTCTAAACAGCTTCTGTAGAGGATAAGGATAACGTTAATACACACACCTCGTGTATCATCCCTTTGTTTTCTCACCCGGGCAATTATATTTAAAGGAGAACGCGACAATTCAAAGCTATATGTACTTCTTATCCTGATAAATGTCATCGACATGTCATCTCGTTAATTTACAGCACCAGACACCGTATATATGAAGAGAAGAAAAGAGGAAAGAAGAAAAAAAAAGCAAGACTAAAATAATATGGAACGTGTTTCTTTGGGTTCATTATAAAAAAATATGTGTGAGACATGAAAAGAGATCTGGATATTTATCATTTAAATAATTATGAGAGGCCCCAAAACTTGTTCAGGCACATTTTAAACTTGTTATATTTATTTATATATATTTTTTGTATGTGTAGTGTGTGGAGCAGGTATATACAAACAAGAAACTATAGACTGCGGACTACAAACTTGGTGAAGAAATGAAAGGTATTATTATACAACGTAAAGGTAGGAGAAGTATGGATAGAGGAGGGAGAAAACCAATATGAAATTATCCTGGCGCGAGCGAGCGCCAAATTGCCGGTAATAAACCAAGGCGATAAACAAATGAACCAGCGTAAGAGAAAAGAAGAAAAGAGAGAAGATAATAAGAGGCGCGAGTTAAATCGCGTTGAGCTGCTCGTTGAGGACGCTCACCAATGGGTTAGTGTTGTGAGCAAAGGGAAGAGAACAAAATAAGATAACAGGAGGGAAGAGATGGGAAATATCCTAAGGGTTGTATATTGCCGATGGATAATAAGAAAATATAACGCGATAAACAGGAACAAGAAGAAGAATAAACGATAATGGCGGAAATGACGATCAGCTAAAACAAACTAACGCTACTACTACTTTGCTTTTGTAAATTGATGCTTAAAAATAGACGTGAGAGCCAAAATATTTATAATTGTATGATTAGATCATTTTTGTTTCTTGCAGAATTAGAACAAGAATTTATTCTCTTTATTCAAATCAAAAATGATAAAATAAAAACGAATATATTATTAAATTAATAATTTATGTTATTACACTAAAAAAAAAAATTAACTTGAATCAAGACGAAAAATTCTTGAACCAAGAAAAATTTTTTAATTTAAGAATTTTTCAACTCAAACCAAAAAGAAGAAATTTTTCAAAATTGTTTACTTGACCCAAGTAAATTTTTTTTATTTTTCTGTACATAAATAATGAAAGATAGTTATATAGAGGCTGCGAAAGTGTAATGTTCTTTGTCATCAAGTTTATGAAGCTCATTAAGTAGCTGCTCACCAGGCGAAGGTGATAATGAGTTAATTAATTAAGTTGGTAATGCGTCTATCGACACGCGATGGGGAGGCAATAACTATAAGGTGTGTGTATATTGTGCATACATTGGTGCGAATGGTCACTGTTAAACTGTTTTGAGGCACTCAGGTGGAACCAAGATGGCCGACGCGGTCCCTAGTATTCAAATAGTGGGGATAATGACGCTCATCACTGACTATGTTTTGCGCTATACCAACATTGCAACCCACTTGAGTTAACAAGTTGAGTGGCCTTATACTCACTCTCTGGTGCACTTGATCTCTCTCGATTTCATTAGCCATCTTATCTTCACCTCCACCTTGGTAAGTCTGCAACTCGATGTTTATTATTTGTTATTTGGGTATTAAAATAAATTATTATTTTCTTCTTCTTCTTCAGATTCTTATTATAAGAGTTATTCCTTTGTTTTGTCTTACATCTCTTACATCAGCAAATAAAAGACAAAGATCCTCGAGGAATTTAATGTACATGTGCATACACTTTTCGGCAAAGGTGATTTAAAACACTGAGCACTGTACCACGCCTCCACCAACCCTCGCGCATATTCTTAAGTACGTGTATGTATCATTCGTGTCGAAAGATCCCCAAGGCAAACTCGAGGGGCGGACATTCTGCTTCCCTTTACACTGCGCTAGTCTATAAAAAAATAACTATCTTAAATTAACAAGTATTGGTATTTTTATATTTATATTCATCGATCTTTCGATGTGTATCGATTTAAGTTTAATGAAGATGCGAGTCTTGATCAAGCTCAATAAAAGTAATTTTCTTTGGAGTCCACAGGCTACACAGAAAAAAAAATTTATTTTAATCAAATAAATAATTTTGACGAAATTAATTTTTTTTTATTTGAGTAGAAAAATTCTTAAATTAAAAAATTTTTCTTGGTTTGAGTAAATTTTTTTTTTTTTTTTTTTTTTTTTGTAAATTGGTAACTATTCCAAGTTATATTTTCGCTAGTTATTTTACTAATTTAATATATTTTATTTACAGCGACATTAAAGAGCCGAGTTAAAGAAGCGAGTAAATAAAAAGGGTTGAAAACTCTCGAATGATCCAAGATGAGAAGGTTTTTTTTTTTGCGAATACGTGTAAAATACTGTACAGGTTGGTGAAAAAATCGCTGTAGTAAACTTAGTATCAGTGTGTAATATTGTTGAGGATTTACAATGGTGCGAGCGTGTGAGTTAACGAGGGTGTGATTCATGGAGCTCTGGCAGCAGCGATGAGGTTCCCTCCTGGGTTTAACGGTGCTCATGTACCCGAATGCGAAAACACAGCCCGTCAAATACTCACACCAATTTCAATGATGACCGTGTGATATGCCGATGATAAACTGGTATATGGTAGGTATTCATATTATATATTATGTATGTGTTTATGTATACGTATCCAAAGCCCTAATATTTTGAGAAATAAATTTAGTGTGAAAAATGACCGGCAATTTCGTCGATATATTATGTCGATCGATTTCTTATTTTGCAGGATAATTTTTAAAATGGTTGAGAGTCGCTGTCTGTAAAAAAGGGGTATCATTTAACTTTCCTGAGGGGAGAGTGATAGAACGGTATAAACCTTGTAAAGGATTCCCGAGAGACATTAATATTAAAAGCTAAGTACTTTTATACACACGGTGGGATTATATATACATAAAATCCTGTCACGAGACAGGATATAAGCAGACGATAAACGATTTAAAATGAAAAATCGTAAAATTTGGTAAGTTTAATAAAAATAAACAAGTTATTATACAAAAGATATATTATTAAAATGACTCAGCAGTCAAATTTTTCCATAATTGTATTTTAGTGACTACAAAAGAATTTTCTAGAGAGACAACCAAGATAACTAATTTAATTCACATCTGTAAGGGGTTATGGTCATCACGTCTTAGATTATAGATGAATCATATTGTACTGTTCAATGCAAAGTATGAAAAATGTCTTTCCAATGTCGGAAAATGTACAGAAGATTTAAAAAAAATAAAGCTGTAGTTTATTTTTAAATGGTTTATGTTTTCAGAGGGATTATCTGGATTTAGTGGTTTGAAATAACTTACTTAGCTGTATTGATGGTATTTAAATCAACAAGAGAATTCAGTAACCTTATGGTTATGAATTTAGGAACACCCATGATGTCCTTCACTGGCCGAAGAATATCTTCGGGAGGCTCTAAGGCAGTACTTCTCCACCCTCAAGCCTTAATTCCATTGACATATTCAGTTGTCCAGTACTTAGCGGCTCCCTCACTGAAGAGCGGTTAATTTTATGGACAAAGTTAACTGGATGATTTTAGATTTTCTTGACCAGTATCGGCCTTATGTACACAATTACAAACTTTGGGCTTTGGGATAAGCTTGTTTGTGGTATATCCTTACGGGGGTTATATCCCCTTCCCACGTGTCTGTTTCTGTTGAGGCTTGAGACCAGCATTAGCCAGACAAATGAAATAGATAATCTGTATGTATATAAATGCAAATTTATTTGCTGTAAGTACGATGTATGATGGACCTTTAAAAATGGGTGTTTTTATTCTGACGATTGTCATACTCACCTGCAGATTATCACTTCTCCACCCACTCGTCATCGTTTGAATTAATGATTTATTGGCATCTATTGTCCTTTGACACTAATAAGAATTATTTAAATTAAACAACTTACAAAGAGGTGGAATAGAAGGATTATCGATTTATCGAACTTGGTAGTAATTATTCTATTCGCTTATTTTTTTTTTTTTTTTTTTTTTTAATCAGTAGACGTGAGATTTAACGACTTAAAGCTCTATTGTTGACGGTATAGTACCAATTATTGACACTTCATTTTATTTTATTTCTTGTTTGTAGCAATAAATAATTTATACTGAATTTTTTTCAGAAGACAAGCAGTTTATCAAAAGATCTTTAAAATCTGAATAGATAAGAGCTTAAAATTTCCACGAGTAACTAACAATATTCAATAACTTATATTTAAAGAAATTTATTTGTTATTTTGTGTACATATAAATATAAAAATTGATTAACGGCATTTATATGGCAAGGCGAAAAAATTCGAGCGCCTAATCAGCTTATAGAAGCTATAATGACGAAGCGAGCCCACAGGGGGTCTGCTACAGGATCTGATAATGTGCTCCGGCTTATTTATTATGTACACCCCGAGCCGCAAATCAAACACTCCCGTCTCGGTCCTTATAGACTTATAATACTGATTTCATATGTTAATTCTCAACATTAAAAATATACTTACTTAAATATATTTATACATGATGACCTGATATATATATATATATATATATATATATATATATATATATCGGGATACAAGTTCGAATAATCAAACTTAAAAATATCTTGATGTCTTGATTCGGAATTATTTTTTAAACATCATCCGTCATCAGTCATCAGTCAACATATATTTAAGATTATCAATGTATATTCTACGGTATGGTTCCTTTTTTTTTTAATTTTTTATTTTTAATTTTTTATCATTACATACTTTCTCACGAAAATATTTTTCTAATGTGTTTGTAACCATAGATTTATTTGATGAAGAGACTGGTCAAGTTTCAGATAATATATATGTCCGGTGTGTAATTAAGGGCAAGACCATTTATTAAAGTCAATATATAATGATAAATATAAATTTAAAAAAGTAAAAGTTTTATTATATTATGTTTTCACGGATATTAAATGCCAGCTCTTAAAAAGACATAATCTGAAGAAAATGGTGGATGCATTTAAAACGTCACGCTGAGCGAGCTCGATCACACCTTAAAGCCCAGCAGGAGGTAAAGTTTATTAAATTATACGACGACGAGCATTCCACGAATTTGAATTTATTTGTTTTAAAGTTTTTATTTAAATGTGGATTTTATCTCGATTTTCAGGCTGAACCGTCGTCAGGTTTTTAACCGGTAATTGATGGATTATATGACGGTTAATGATGAGATCGAGTGGCATTGCAGGAACAAGATACCTTGGCCAATAGTCAAAGAGGATGGTTATATTAGGTGGTTAGTTGGTTAGGTTAAGGTGGTGATTTTAACCAAGAGACGGACGGGACGCAGTATGATGCCGATCCTATCTAAGTGGCTAATATAGTTGTCGTGAATATTTTAAGGCTCGGGGCTTACATTCCTTGGGTTCTCTCACAGAGGGTCGCCACAGGGCGTCCATTCGATCTGGCGAAAGCATCTGCTAATTCGGAATCATGGGAATTTGATTGGGTCCGTATATGTTCTTGCCGAATCGAGATTTCACCCCGAGCCACAGACTAAAGACAAATTTGTGGCACTAGTTCGTGAAAAATAAGTCCAAAACACCTACACCTACACCTGGTACCTTGACCAGCACTCTCCTTCGAGCCTTCGACGATATCAATTAATTCCGGAGACTCATTAAGAAAAAAAGCTTCAAGTTAACTTGTAATTAAGTATGAGTTCCTTGAAATCCCTCATTTTAATTATTACAAATAATTTTAAATTATTTCAAATTAGATTTCTTAATCAACGCCAATTTGGTCGTCATTTTTTCAACCAGTTTCCTTGGAACAGTTATCTTCAGCAGTATTCAAGTTCAAAGCCTGCTAATGCGCAGAACAAGCAGCGCGCATGCGCATATACTGTTCCACGCAACCCAACCTGAAATTTAGAGGCTAAAAAAGGCAATTCGTCGCACGAATAAGGGGAATAGAAAGCTGGAGGTTAATTATTTAATATGAGACTTGATATCTCTGGTTTGATCAATAAATCTCGGTAACGAGCCGCGAGATCTCATAACCTAGCATAAATAATGTGATAGCAATGTCGCGATAGTAATATAGTGTCGGTGGGTTAGAGAAGAGATGCGAAATTAATTTATTAATCTTAAAGAGCGATCGATCAACCTGATGGGACGAAGATGAAGCAATAACCGAAAGATTATTTCATTTGAGAATATATATAACATTTATGGGCGAAACGACTAAGAAGAACTCGAGAAGAGATCGGTGTTGTTGATATCATCGCGCGCCCAACATTATTCGCATTTCGCGAAACCTTTAGGACACGTGTTTGCCGACACAGGATCAAGAGTTTTATTGCTATTCGTAAAACATATATACTTTTGCTCGTTTATTTGATGATACTTTTTTAAAAATAAATATTAACTGAAGACCCGAGATTTCAAAACTGGATAATTGTTGTTTAAATTTGTCCTCTAAAAGGTTAAAGTATATTTTTATATTTATATTCAATGTGAAGAATATATTATATATCGCTTCTGTGTAATAAAATAATAATAAATTAATAATTACAGGGTATAAATATAATAATACGGAAATTAAAGATGCAACACGAGCCATAAGTCATAACCATTTCTCGTTGACGTCGTATGCATCGTGCCAACATATTGATGTTGTGCGACGCATACACTATCGGTTTATGTGCATGCTCGCTTACTACTCCCATATACCGGGCAAATAAGCATATAATAATAAATAAAAAAAAAAAAAAAAAAAAAAAAAGAAGAGGCTTTTACACTTGGAGATACAAGAGTGAGACAGACGAGGACGAGTTAAAAACCGGAAGTCTGGGTGCGAGACACACGCCGATTAATTAGGTAAATGTCGACGCGTTGAGGTTAACGAATTAAGATTTATTGAGAACTGAGATTGAGAGTTTCCTCTGGTGGTAATTAACAGATCTATTTTTTTCATCAGCCAGATTTCTACAAGCTGAAAAATAATTAGGCTCTACGTTTATATATATTATTATTACAAGTAGATTAAGACAAACCGGTAATTGACAGGGGGTCTTTCTTTACTTTCGCCTAACCGCGGTAATGAATAACGAATAATGAATGGGATCACTGGTAGAGAAATAAGCTCTGTACCGGTATTTGAATCTCGTTAACGCTCAACATTTATCAGCTATCTCAATAAACATTAACATTAATGCCGTTTGTGAATAAGATTATAGCGTTATTTATTGCGTTATTGATGAAATTAGAATTGGTTGATATTTTTCATTCTTCTTGGGTTACATTAATTTTTTTTTTTATTCTTAAAACATATAAATAGAATAATTAATATTAAATTGTTTTATAGATTAATTACTAACCTCAATTTTCAGTGTTGCTGTAAGAAGAAATAAATTGTATGACAATGTGGCTTATTATTTTATATTCCGTCAAATTGTGAGAAGAAAATATTTTTATGGTAAAAAAATTCATCGACTTAAAATTTTTTTTAATTTATAAACAAATAAATTATTAAAAGAATTCCGTTAACTGAATAAATCACGCTCGTACCAAATAAGATGTTTCTTCCTTAACGCCATCTATCGACAAGTACCTGAAATGTAAGTATAAATAAATTAATATTTTTAAATTAGCAGATATTTGACAATTTTTAATTTTTTGAATTAATAAAAATTATAAGTAAGAAAATATTTTTAAAAAATTGCATTTAGAATTTTAAAAATTTTCTATGTCAAATTTTTCAATAAAAAATTTTCTGATGTTGGTTAATTTAATTTTAATTCAAAAACTTTTTTCCAGGTTGAGGTTATGTTAGAACATCCCATGGAACAAATGTAACATTTACCATCCGAGCACATCCGGCAATAATAATTCTAGCTCGATAATTATTATCTCTCGTAAAACTTTTTTGATGGTTATTTGTGTATAAATATAAATATAAATATAAATATACATATACATAATATGTATTCCTACTCCACGATCACTCGTAAATGAATAATTCTTAAAGATCGTATCGTTAATTATATAGGTACACTCGCTCCTCGGTCGAGCAACAATGGTGTGATTGTCCCTTGCGATAGCCTTTCCTCTCCAACTTCTCGCCGTTCGTGTCGGGTGAGTACGTTTTCTGTCCCGAGTATACGTAGACACAAACACAGTAACAATCTTAACTCTCTTATTCACAATCGTTAATCGGTGATAGTACAATACAAGCGTAAAAGTGTAAAAGTGTGCAAGTGTGCAAGTACATCTAACCTAACAGCTAACCACACAACTTTTGTTTTTAGCACTATAACCATACCATACAGATACAAACGAGCAAATAAAGTGAGGACTGAAGAAGAGAGAAGAGGAATAAAAAATAAGAATAAGAATAAGAAGAAAATGAAGAGGTGTCGTGAGGGGACTACGTCAAACTTTTAAACCGACGCCTCCGCAATCAAATTACAGCTCAAGACACGGAATAACGTATGCATTATTTATGGACGATAATGCCGCGTGCCTGGGACAAGTTATGCCTATGTCCACTCTAAGTATTTTCACGAGCCCATGCCACATCACATATCTACCTTGTAAATTTTTTTAATTATTTAATAAGCTGCTGAGTGGTGAGCTTTTAAGCTATGTAATTATTTTATAGATATTTTTTCTGACGTAAGTCATTAGATTTTCATCTTATTAGCTATTCAGTCTAATACAACAATTGTTTCTAATATTGTTAGCCTGTATTTCATCCCAGATTATACTCAGTGATATATCTGTGGTGAAAAAAAAAGTTAGCCGACATCTAAAAATTTTTAGAATTTTTTTTATTGAAAAAATTATGACAAAAAAATTGAAAAAAAAAAATTTGCACGTGTAAAAAATCTCAAAAACTGCAGGTGCAATTTTTTAAAAATATTTTTTTGTTTTAATTTAATTATTTTTTTCTGACAATTAGATAATATGTAGTTATTATCACATCAGTAATTAATTATTATTAATTCAAAGAATTAATTTTTATTACAGAATTGAATAATACAAACACAAACAGAGATTATGTCCAATGGATAATCTGACAGGAATACATTCATCCAGCTTGCATTGTTAGATGTATTAAATTTTATTATTAGACACAAATTGTACATGACAGGAATACTAGCTGGTAGACCACCGTGTTGACATCACCGGTACTGAGTATTTTTCTTATTCTTTATATGTAATTTTTATGGTTATGCTGTAAGCGCTGAATAAGAATATCCTGGATTGGGTATTGGATGTTGATGTTGATGGTGGATGAGAATACTTGTTGACCATGCCAGAGTTAACTATGTTGAGGTTTGTTAAATAATCAAGATGCTAGCACGCTAGCGCATCAAAGCGGTGAATCCTCGTAATGCACACCGCGGACTCAATAAGCGAGTTAAAGCTTCACGAGAATTACTTACAAAGGTGATGTTCAGAATGCCTGCACGCTCCACTGCCGTCATAACCAATTCAAGAAAGACTAACCTCATAACCACTCGCTTATTCACTACCCTATTCTCGGGTAAATGTGTATTATTACGCTTCATTTGCGTTCATTTTTATTTACATTGTTTTTAACTTGCTGAAGAAGTTTTATTTGTTAAAATTTGGGATTATTAATTTATCAAATAGAATATGGTACGTCTAGAATTTTTTTTTTTTTTTTTTTTTTTTTTTTACATAAATGATGATAATCATCCTGTCCATCATTAATGATAATTAATTTTAAAAATTATCTCAGGTAATTATTTCTTCATCCTAAAATTTATGAATATATCATTCTAATAACTATAATTTATAATTTTTTACAGGTTATCAGTACATTAAATCAATGATAGAGTTGATTGAAGATAAGCATACTATCGAAAGCAAATCCAGCCTTTTTGAGGCGTGTAATATTTGTTTATATTCTTCATATAGTTATAAATAATTATTATTATTCGTTGTTAGTTCTCAAGAAGACTAGTGCTTAACTTGTATTTTATTGCAAACATAAAGTTATATTATATTAGTTAATATTACTAATTCCCGAGGTTCGTGTAATAGAAAAGAGCAACTAAACCCTGGGATCTTCTATTGGATTGGCAACATTGGTCACACCTCGACCGTATTTCACGTGGCGTCACATTTCAAGCGGTTTGTTTATAGTAGCTTTGTGATTACCGTGGAGAACCCCCTTGTCTTATATTAACAAAGCAGCAAAACGCTCAGTCACTCATACTCGCATGCTCACAAACACTCATCAGGTAAATAACAGCATATAGGACATAGTACATATTCTTGCGATGATCAATCGACTGTTTCCAGGTAGAAATCCTATAGCTCTGCCAGCCTGTCGATAGCCACTCATTCTTCGTTATTCTTCTTCGAGTTATTTCTTCTATATATACTGTACTGAGTAGCAGAGTGAGTCCATTGTCCCTGTGATTAATAAGCAATTCGTAAAACAAAGCAGTCACAGCCGGAGAATAGGTACTAAAAACGTACGCAACAGGACTGCGTACTTTATTTCTCTCATCACTTTAGTCAAGAGTTATTTCTGTAAATATAAAAGTGAATGTTAAGTTATATTATTTAAGATTTTTAATTTAAAAAATAATTTTTATGACATTTATTCTGATCGTATGACTTAATTACAGGCTGATTATTTAAATAATATAAATTATGTGTACTTACATTTCAGCTGGGTTTAAAACCTGAATGCAAGAAAATTATTACATGTCTAAGTACAATGTATTCATATGTAAACTTTGTAAGTATGATAATGATAATACTTACTTTTTAAAGCGAAATTGTTTCTCTGGAGGTTATATTGTATTGTATCGGCGAAACCAGCTCGAAACACCCACTCGGGTATAATCGGGTTGCGTGTGAAATAATAGTCCAACGACCGCTGTATCTCGATCCTATTATCTCGTAATTAATAGTCTATTAGTAAGCTCTGTTTTGTGCCACTTTCTTCTCGGGTATTTTATACATTATGATTAAGAAAAATTTGTCTGTAATTTTGGGTTATTTTAATATTATAAATATATTTTTTTTCAGCAAAATTTCTTCCAATATTGGATCTTATAGAAAAAAAATTTTCTGTGAAACTGGAGCTATAACGTCTGGGCCCATAATCTGTTGGAAATCTGGAAATATTGAAGAATATTCAACAGCTAAAATTTAAATCCTGAAAGAAGAAATGTTTGCATTATAAAAATTCTTTGACGGGCATCTCACCACTCGCCAGGTTTTCAATTCAATCATAAAATAAAATCTATATTTTTTTTTTAGAAACAACGTTATTTTTCTGAATATACCATAGAGGTTTATAACTCACTTCAAAGTCAAAGTTATTCCAAAGTAGATAGTTATTTCAAAGTTGATCGGCGTCTATATTATACTATTATATTATATTAGTAGTGGGCAGCGGAGCGTACAAGAGATCACAACGGGAAAATAAATATTTTGAGAGTGTATTGTATTGATATAGTTAGGGACAGATGTAGCGAGACTTAAAATTCATTTGTATTTTATAGATTTCTTGGTGACTTTTCGACCGTGTGTTATATATGAAAATAATTCCTCCTTTGCGGTTTTTATGAATTTCCTTGGAATCAATTGAAATGTCAGAGGCACATTATGGTGCTCACCGAGCTTGAAAAACGATTATACAGGCAATAGGTGTCTATATTGTCTGTTTATAACACGACTTTTACGAGTACATCATCATGACACTCTACTGTACTCTATGAAGAATAAATACTGATCATTCACCCAATCAATAGACACCACGTCGATTGCTTGACAAAGCGCACTGATATTCTTCCTTTATGTCCTTTATTAGACTTATATGTCCGATGATTGCCGGTGAATGATGTTGCAAATAGACGATCCTTGCACTTGAGAGAGCAGACACACCTGGAATAAATATTAAATCATAAAAAATTTTGCTCAAAAACTAACAATCAACGTGAGAATTTTAAATTATCATACCTGGTAGTTTTATTTGATGGTCCTATGTCTTCTCCAATGGTTAATTTCGACTGACACTTTTTTGCTTCAACAAAAGCTATCTCTGATGAATTTATTCAATTATAAAATTATTAAAATTTCAATTTCAACCAACAATGGTGAGTAATTTATATTTCTTCTTTAGTCAGTAATCATCACATTGTTTTACAAAAAGTTTTTCCTAAAATATTTCAGAGAAGCAATAAATTAGATAAAAAAAAAAAAAAAAAAAAAAAAAAAAAAAAGCGACTAATATATAAGGTTGCAGAATCGATAAATTTCGGATTCCAAGCCGGTCGCCCGCGAGAGATATATGTAAACAAGAGCCGCTCAACGTGATTCTCATGAGAGATCGATAGCTTCTTCATCCATGATTCGATTAAGAAGAAAAGCTTTTCGTGGAAGATTATCCACCAGTAAGTGAGTAACTAACTTGTTAGTATTTTTTTTCCGTATTTCATCCTCATCATCACCATTATCACATTACTGTTCTCTGTTAATATCTTTTTAGAATTCACAGAAGTTAAATTCCCACAGGAGGTGATATAAGCACAAGCATAAGAGGCTCCGATCATATATTGCTTATTTGGAGACTTCAACACAGCAAAAAATAATAATTCTCACTTAAGATGTGTCTGCAGTGTGACGACGCAACAACACTTGCCTCGTTTTCTCCTAACGACTTTTTACGGTCCTGCCACTCATAAACGTACCGGTAACTATGTATATGTATTTACGGACATGTATAACTGTCTGTAAATTATATAAAAAAGCTCTCGGATTTCACAATACATTATTATCCTGTGGATGCAGTACCTACCATCGATAGTAAATGCACCCAAACCGAAACTTATATGATTATTTTTTGTTAGGATTCTTCGGAAGATAATGTGAGACAAATAAAAGAAGCAGGCCAGTAAATCAGAGGACGTACCATTTACGGGTCTTTTTGGGAATGTTGAACAAACAATTGACGACTAATAAAGCGACGGGAGGCCCACGTGGGAAGGGCATGCATCCCGAGATAATATTCCATTGGGTTTAAATTTTTTAGGAGAATAACTATACCAACGGAATCGTAAACTCCAGCAGACATAATGGTTGGTGTCGTAAAACGGACTATTAAACACGTTAAAGTAAACCAATATAAGATGTTTTGTTGGTAATTTAGCAATTTCTCGCTGATAAAATGTCGATCGAAGTTTTAAAAACAAGTTTAATTATTGGCCGAGGCGTTATCATTATCTTGGTCTGGAAAACTGATGAGCATCAACAAAATTCTTAGTGAATATGCATATAACATACAACATACACCTATAAAATTTTAGCTGGATACGGCTGGACCCCTCCGGCATTTTAGGTGTCGGTTGAACGATATTGAACGATCGGTTAAAAACGTCAGGTTCATTAAATCCGAGACAAGATTGTCATAATTTATAATTTAATAACGGTGTAAGAGGGCTATTAAAAGGCGGACGGTTTCCGAAATGCCGGTATATTTATTGCGACCTGTTTTGCGGAGGCGGCAAGATTATTAACAAAGATGGGAGAATTATAACTACACCAAACTTTTGGATCAGTCAATGTAGGTACACTTCCAAGCAGAAAAGAAGAAATATATTTCTTCGGCAAAGATAAACTGAATTTGTGGCAAACGATGGATTGCTAGACAGTTTTGGTGAGTATATTTAATTGTTTTGTTATACATACCCGATAAGCTTGCGCCGGGTCCCATTAGTTGGATTATTAAATTTCTCGGTCGTTGAGGAGGCTCATGGTCGAGCCAGCAGGTTTTGCGTTTAGGCAGCCATTAGCTTGAGATTTACGACGAGCCGTAACTCATCGAACTCATTTGTTCCTCGACTACCCTATCCTCTTGCTTCTCTTTCTTCAGCTCTTCTTCTTGTTCTTGTTCTTGTTAAAGCCTTGGTCTTCACTTCTTAACTTCTCAGCTCCTTTTTCTCGAGCTTGAGGATTTTAAACCATTTATATACATACATATATATATATATATATATATACCGAGTTTGCCAACACCGTTGAAATTTTTATCCACAGGGCTTTAAACGTCCAAGAAGTGTCTTCTTTGCAAATACTCATTTTCTCAGTGCCGAAATCGCAACACATAAATAAAATTCTGATGGACTTTTATTTTACATATAGTTTTTTAAAATGTGTACAAGCTATTAAGCTTTGTATGTTAGTCTCTAAATTTTAAACTTATTTTACACTCGTTAAATTTTTGCAGAACTTGATTCTGGCTTGAGTCAACGATTAACGATAAGCTTTTAGGAGTGAAAGGTGTCGAGCAAAATAAAGAGGGCAGGTGCGTGTAAATAATCGTTAAGTTTGCCGTTTTTTTAACGCGCTATACTTATTTTTTCTCAAGTTTTTGTTATTGAATATTTTGGTAAGTATGTTTGTTATTTCTTCTTTTTTTTTTTTTTAAGTCGGAAATTTAAAAATGATTTTATATATGTGTATCACTGTAGACTGTTGTGTATGCTAATTTTTAAATTCTCGTAAACAGAATAACAATTTACGATCAAGATGGAAGTTAAGAGGAGGGTTCAGTGAGTGGCTTGTTTGACGGATAACACGTAATATCATGCCTGCGGCGAATCCGTGGGCGCCCAACAACAGTGTGGATGGGCATTATGAGTGCGAGAAAATATCACTGAGGGCATCGAGTCAATGGCATTGGACTATTATCCGGTATCTTCGTATCATATATGATATGATGCGTGTATCATATTGGATAAAAGCTTCAGAATAGAAGACTATAGAGGTAAGACCAACATTAAAAACAATAAACTTTAAATTAATACGTTTGATACAAAGCCTCAAATGTAATAAAGATTCCTCGAGTATGTTGTACACCACCGAGCACATAAATAATCATAATAATTGACGCGTGTGTTCTTGTAGGTAGATTACACGTACGTATTAAGTTTCACGATCTTTGGGTGGAATAAGCGATCGGAATTGATAAATATTTTGCGCAAATGACATTGTAAGAGAAAGTTGTAAGTGTATTATTGATTTTAATTTATTTTATTGGTTGTTTTTTAATCTATATTATTGAGAGAATAAGCAAAATTTTGTCGCGGGTGTATTAATATGATAAAATGTTGCTAGTTAATTTTTAAATATTTAATTTTACAGAGTAAAGATAACCGGATCCATTTTGACGATTGATTCAGAATTCAGTGACAATATGCCGTGTCATAGGTCCATTGAAACGGTTTTTTATTGGAACAGAGGGGGATGAAGGCACGAGTTTGTCAGATCCTTGATACCGAATATAAAAAAGAGGCTGGGAAGATATCGACGCGCCTCTGGTACCATATTCTCGTGGTACTTTATTGAGCAGAAAATTCAACTATAAAAACAACTTTGTTCCTCGCTAGGTTTCGTCCCTTTTATTGTCATGCGTGGACGCGGGCCAAATACTCGCGTGTGTATCTATGTATTTATATTACCAAACCGAGAGATTTATTGGATGGCTTTTTACATAGATAAAAATTGATGATATAAAATGAAAATTCATAGAACTAAAATTGATTTCATTGGAGTTTAAAATTAAATAATGCCATCAGCCATCAGCCATCAGTTTCACATATCATCGTTCTTTTTTATTATAAATATCTATATATATTTATGAAGGTCCTTTAAAGAAGTATAATGGCTGTAATATTGTACATTATTGAGAGAAATGGTTCGTGGAAAGGCATGAAAAAGTAAACTAAATGGTCAATCTAAAGTTATAACTCAAGTACTAGATTTATAGTTAATTTTCTCTTCATAATATACTACTTTCAGCGTAGACATCTCTCAAAGGAAATAAGAAAAGCGTTTTAGATATTGAACAGATTCCAAATGAATTATTCTTGGCGTGACGTCCCAATACACAACACAGTGAATCCACTTTTCCACCTCCTAAACGCACGCTCCATAAAATTAGATTCTAACGCAAATAAAATGTATGGCGTTTATTGAAAATTTGTTTGTATTGAAAATCCGAGACCAGGTGACTTTAACTTAAACTTATCCTACTCAACACTCCACACAAAAAAAAAATGTGTATCTGTGTCTAGGGAAAAGTACCGCCTTCTTTATTATTTATACATACATAATATATAATATATAACTTTATCGTTCTGGTCCTTTATTGTAAATATCATTTTATTACAGACCCAGCCAGACAATAAAAGAAGTGCGGTAAAAGCTGGGAAGGAGTCAACCTGCAAATATACGCGCGGTTGAGTCTATTGTGAGACATGAGTGTCCTTTTGTATGAAGGAAGAAGGCTTCTACCCCAGTACCAGCACAACAACCAACAACCAGGACTAGCATAGACTCTAATACATATTTTTCCACGTATGGATCCCAAGGAGTGTCGATTTCATCCTCTATTATACTTTTTTGTAAGTTTCTTTTAAAGCATCCCTTCTATTCTTAGTTGTTAATATTTAAAGTTAGGGCTCGGTATTGTCAGAGTCAATCTTAGCCTCGTTAAGAGCTTATTTTCGCACTTGTTCTTTTACAGATACACATATAGACCGGACTAGCATAGACTTTTAAATTCTTTTCAACATAATATGTGACATTTCAATATTAAATTCCTACATACTGTCCTTTTAATGCTTAAGCGCAATAATGGAGTACATTATCGATAATATTTTTCAGAGGCAGCGTTTTTAAAAAGCATCAATCATGATTCAGCTCAGACTAATATTAAAAAATATTTCTCAGAAGGTTTGTGAATAAAAACCGTGTATTATATTACATTTATAATATAATATATAATAATATATTATGTATGTATATACAGTGTTATTACTAAAATTTTTATTCATTTCAGATACCAGGGTATGCGGTGATAAATTGATGCAGTGTTACATCTTACATCTTTATTATTAAGATAAATAATAAAAGTTATTAAAAATAAATGACTGGAGATGAATTTTCAAGTGTCCAGTATTTATAAATGGTATAATTGCAAGTGACCGTTGACGCGAGTAATTATTATAAAATATTAGTTTTAACAGATGAGCCGTAAGAGAAATAGCTTTCACTTTTCTCTCCCTGCAGGGCTACTCGTATAACCGACCTTTTTTTTTTTTTTTTTATTTTTACAGGAAAGAAAAAGAAGGAGAAAGAAAGAAAACACAATATAAATATACAGAATACCAACTAATGATATTGAAATTGATGCGAGTTATGCACTGAGGTTCTCATTTCGGCATTGTATCAACCCTGAGTAGTTATAGTGTATCGTACAGTATTATTATATATGAAAGTGTATACCGAGGTACTTGTTGGGTCCAACTGGGGTCAGGTTACCTTGTTAGTTCTCGGCTGGTCCGATCGCCAAATGCCCCAGGGGCCTGCATCCTCCGCAGCCCACTACGACATGCCTATTGTATTGTCAAGAATGTTACCAGCAACAAAAAGGTATAAATTAAATTAAATTATTTTAAAAACAACAAAAAGTAATACACTTTTAATATTGAGCATTGGACTTTTTTTTTTTATTTATTTATTTATTTTTTTTTTTTTTTTCAAGATCAGGACCCTAAATAATAAAATTTTAACAATATAAAATTAAATTATTAAAAAGACTAAGTATTTTAAATTCGTGGCTCATTAAAGCTGTTGGTCCTGCTCTAAAGAACACAGTTACTGTTACTCTTACACTGACCAGGTGCCTATGACTAACCAGTTTAATTTGTAGCCACTAAATTCCCAGGTTTATGGCTTTTAAATTTACACCGTTTTCACGGTTAACAAAGTTTTTAATAATCATTAGCTTTATGTCTCATTTCATTTACTATTTTTGTTAATTATTGCAGGTTCATTTTTTTAACAATGCCAAGGCTTGTCAATTTTCTTGGTATATTAAAAAATCATTATATGACTGCTGTGACTTGTGAACTATAGAAAATTAAAATTTTGCTTTCCTGGACACAAAATTTTTCTCATTCTCTCAATAATATAAATAATAAAATAAGAAGAAAAATTATTAATGATTTTTGGTTTGAATTCCAAAAGAAGAATACTTTTAAAAATTTCGAAGATGCTGAAGATAAAAATAAAATAAATTATTGAATGAAAAATAGACTGATGATAGGATCGTTAATTACGCTGTTAAAGAGTGAATGACGTTTTTAATGGATGAATTATCATCATTAAGCAGTTACTTACATATATATTTATTATGAAGAAAATAAACTGCATTATATATGAATATATACATGATAAAGATTAAAAAATGGATATTCATATTAATATAAGGATAGAAAATAATAGTGAGAGGTATTTTAAAAGTGACACAGTGTAAGTAAAAGTCAGTTTTGAATTGATGCGGCCTACCGAAATCCCCGTGGCGCAATCATTCGTCATGCTTAAGTGTACTAATGCAAGCATAACGTATTAATAAACCAACCAAGCATCATAAATATATCCACAGGAGTATAACTCAGACAAACGTGTGCACGTTTATATCCAAATACTTATGTTAATGCGATAAATAAAAAAAAAAAAAAAAAGGTAAACGGTGATATGTCTTTTTACATCTGCCAATGCACTCCCAAGTATATCAGCGAAGAAGAGAGTGATCCCGCTGCGATTGTTGCTTCTCAATTTATTTGTCGAATTATCAAGATGATGCAAGACCAATTCACCAGTTTCAAGATAGGTAGTCCAAAATATACATGTATATATACACTTATAAAAGAACCAGAGGGAAAAAACACACGTACAGAAGTGATAATTTTGTGATTGAATATATTCAAGTGCTGGGCCCCATGCTGACTTAAACTCGTCCGAGGCGTTCGAAAGAACAGTAATTTCTCCATTATATATATACATATGTGAGTATATGTGTTTATGTACAAATATATACTTTCTTTGTTGCTCACTCGTCTTCACACACATACACGCAACGCTTTTATTCTTTCTCAATTGCTGCTGGTAAAACATACATACATTATAACACCATTAAAATACTCAACGCGAATAAGAAACGCGCGTGACTCAAGGGCCGCTATTTTTTAGCCTACTGACACATTCAAACAAAAAAAAAATTTACTTTGTTTTTTAAATCATTATTTGTATTAGAAAATTTAATTAAATAATGACTTTTGTTAAATTGTACAGTACTTTCTTAACTATTAACGGTTTTGAAGATATAAGCTCATCCTGATGTCACACTCATCAAGAGCTTTCATTTGAGTACCAACATGCATTTTTGATATATTTTTCATATATACATATATATATATATAAATATATAAATATATGAAATATTGATGTGGGTACTCAAATGAAAGGTCTCGATGAGTGTAATGTCAGGGTGAGCTTATATTTTTAAAAATGTCAATAGTTCACAAGATACAAGGTCATTTCTTAATTATGTATCTAGAGATAGAAAATTTTCGAATGCAGCCAAAACCTTTGTAATATTTTTTATATTTTTGCTAAACAAAAAATTACTATTAATTTTTTATTTTAAAAAATTGTCATTCAAAATAAAAAAAATAAAAATAATTGATTATTGAAAAGGATAAATGATTTATCGAAAAATATTAGAGTAAATTTATAATGTAGATATATAATAAAATTTTTTCAATATATCGAATCGTTAGTAATTGAAGGGTTTATTCAAGCTCTAAATCATTAGATTCCTTTTAGAATACAATATTTCATGTGTAATACCTACTGAGCATTCCTCATATCGTATAGGTGATAAGTATCTCTACGATATATCAACTGAGCAAACAGTTTATGCTCAGGCTGTCTGGGTGCCAGGACCAGTCAAGAGGAAAGGGGATAGAGAGCCAGCGTTCAGTGGGATGAGGCTGGCTGGAGCTGGAAGTAAGAACGAAGAAGTTTAACTTGGGCCCAGAGGCAGCTAGCCCAGGTAAAGGTATCCCAGCAAAAGCCAAGAGAGACATCCATCGCTGCCGCGGGGGGTCCCTGGAGTAATTGTCTGCCAAACACCGGCCGATCCCTGGACTCTCGACTCACCTCCAGGTTAACGCCAAACTAAATTCCGAGGAGGTTCTCATTCTCTCCAGGATCACCAGTGGTAAATAAATAAATAAATTATTTCTAGCTAATTTGGCTAATGTATAATCGAATTCAGCGCTGGAGCTGAAGAACAATTATTTGTGTTATGTATGCTTACCTTTTGTTTGATGAATAAGTCAGCATACGTTTCAGCAAAATATTGTTTGACAGCTCTTAATCAACGTCTTATTATTGGATTATTTATCCTTGTTAATTTATATATTTATTATACACACAGGAATTGGCATGAAGCCTAAAAGAAGAAAGAAGAAATAAGAAATAAGAAAGAAGAAATAAAAAAAGACCGTCATTGGTCCCAGAGCTTTTTTTATATTTTTCTTCTCTCCAGTTAAGACCAATCCAACATACCCTCACTTAGGTGAAATAATGTTTAGCCAGGATGATAAAAGAGATGCGGGAGAGACCCTGAAATTGAAATGAGAACCACAAGGCAAGATGTCGACGATGATCAGTCATGCGATTTAACGTGGACAAATAATATTGTAAGGTACTGCTAACACCAACGAATATTACCATAAGACACGCGTTTTCGATATATTACTTCTCTCTCTATCTCTCCTTTTTTTTTTTTTTTTTTTTTTATTTCATTTATTATTATACTTTTATACACTTTTTTATACACTTAGCTTCGTCGATGTGGAGAGCCAGGATATTTATGCGTTTGTGTATTCACGCATGTGAGCCGTATATTTTATATTATACCCATACCAGTTAACAAACAAACTCCTATACTGTTCATACAAACCGTAAACGAGCAGCTCACATCAGCTAAGAAAGAGAAAATTAAGAGAAGGATAATGTTTTGCCCACTGGCGCATAATTAAGCCGCTATTATAAGCCATAACCAATGCGTAAAAACTTATTACTCAAGATTTATGAAATCCGACGGTATTAATGAGGGTGATTTTTATGGTCGAATTCCAACGCTCTCCAATCCTTTGAATGACTACCGTAAATAAATATTAATTAATATGTAAGGATACTCTTGTCTCATTCCTGTCGTTTACTTGATTAGCTTCTTTGTTTTTTTTTTTTTAAGGTTTCATTTTTTTTGTCTGAGTTTATTTACAATTTTTTTTTAAAAAGAAGAAAAAGTTTTAAATCAAGTGAAATTTATTTAAATCAAAAAAATTTATTAGTTTAAAAATTTTTTTACTCAAATCAAGAAGCTAATATTCTTCAAAATTATTTACTTGATTCAAATAAATTTTTTTTCTGTGTAAATTTTAATTAAAAAAAAAATATAAAATAATTTTTTATACCTTATAATATTTCTTCTTCTTAAAACAGTAATTTTCTTAAAAATACTCCCATAAAAACTGTGTAAAATTTTTTGTTTTCCAGTGGGCATGGCGCGACCGTAAGTCAGATAAACAATAGCAAGATTAGCAATCGATGATATCCTTAACATGAGGATTTACCTTTAAAAAGGCTCTACAGCTAAGAAAAAATACCGAGGAATAAGAATAAGTAACAATGCGCATTGACGAAGGCTCAAAAGGAGATTAGCCGTTAATTGTTGTTAAGGAATTGGATTTGGCTCTTTTGAGGATCATCATAGTAAGCTTTAATATATTTTATATTTGTATTGGTTAAGCCAATCTGAGAAACAGCAAGAAACAAGGCTTCTTTCTCATCATCAGGAGTCTCGCATCAGGTTAACGTCGAATAGTTGTCGAAAAGTTATGTTAACGCATCGCTGGAACTTCACCGAACTATCACATCAAAGAGATCCCCGTTGAGCACGAATAAGAATAATAATAACACCGGCACTAAATCTACCCGGTTACAATAATTCAGCTATAAATTTACGGCTCGAATTCACATGTGAAATTCACCTAAATATCCAAAGTTACAAGAAAAGGAAAAATTGGATTTTCTGGAAAATTTACTTGTATCTAAATTCTAGCCTGGCTGTATTGGTTATAGGGGTCCAGGCGTGCGACGGGCTCTTCAAAGGAAGTTATTATACCTGCAGAATCAGTGACCAAAACGAATAAGCTTGACTTGTACAAGTTTTGAATAATGTAAATCCCGGACAATGTACAGTATCTAATGCCACAGATCTCGGGAAGAATATAATAATATTTTACACTGAAACAAAAATTATTTTGATAATCAAAATACCACGTATTGTGATTATCGAAATATAAGTCAGTAATCTATATTATTAAGAGAGTAAGAAAAATTTTGTGTCTTATTTAATAATTTAATTTATTTTAAGAAGATTATAGTTTTTGGGTTTAAAAAAAAATTTATCTATTTAAAATAAAATATTATGAATTAATTTGTTTGATTTTATTGTTTCAGATGATAATTTTATTTGTAATAATAAACAAGATAAAAATCAGCAGAGCAGATGACTGATATAATGATTATATTTACCTATCGTTGTTCAAGACGAAGAAACAATTTAATATACCCACTAAAAATCCTCACGTATATAATAATATAATAGGTGGGCTCGTGTCAAGCCCAAGATTAATTTGTGGGAATAATAATGATTGGCAATCGACATTTCGGCGATAGGTTATTGCGATAACAATGAGAGAAGCCGAGGAGAGACAGATTACCTCGGAATTGAATGTTTGAGAGAGAGAGAAAGGTCTTTTTACCGGTGGGTTGCTAGTCTATATACATATATATATGTTTACATATATATATATATATATATATATATATATATATATATATATATATATATATATATATATATATATATATATATATATATATACACTTACATATAGTAGTGAGTAGTGAGAGAACTTGAAAATCCCTCGTCACTGAATCTCGTCTCGGGACCGGGCCATATCCCAACTAAACGCCTATCGTCCGGACGATCTGGTAATTAATTTTAAACACATGATATAATTGGTCCCAACGAAAATTGGGCAGAGCGTCTCTTCATCGAGATGATTAGCCCGTTTAGCCGGTTCCGAGAGGGACTGATTGACACATTGATATCCGAGAAATTTTTTACAACCAAAATTATCATGTTTCCTTGGCATAAGATACTGTTCACTGTTTCTTCCTTGTACATTGTCTTCTTTCTGTCTTATTTATTATTCCTTTACATCTAATTATTGTCTTGTATATTTGGTCTTATTAATTTTATTTTTTATTTTATTATTTTAGGCGATTACCTGCCCGATTAGTCATAATGACAAGACATTGATTCCACAATGCCAAAATATTTAAGACGGACGGTTTGTAATACCAAGAACCTGTTCAATAATTAGTTTGCATTAAACTGATCCAGCTGGTGAGGGCCAGTAGAATTCAGAACCGGTTTAGAATAACTTTTCCACAGTTGTTACTGATGCAATGATCATATCATGCCGTTAATCGGGATTAAGAAATTTTACTGATCGTTAGTATATTGTAAAGATGAGACTAGACAGACTAGACGGCTGGCTGGTTGGTTGGTTGGTGTCTTGTATCTTATGCCTTGGCTTTATTTTGTCTCCAAAAAATTTTTCTTACTTTATTAATAATATAGATTAATTTCTTCGAAGTTATTTACTTGATTTAAGTTAATTTTTTTTTTCTGTGCAGGTAAATAATTAATTATATTAAAAATTTCATCTGGATTGACATCAATTATTGACGTATTTATATTGAATTACAGATTGAAAGGATACGAAGAAACAATTGCATCTGAAAAAATGTATGTATGGTATATTAAATGGAGGAAAACAAGCTGGATATGGATAATGGATGCGGAGATTATTCCCAGTGGAAGACACTAGAATAACGGATTAGATTAGCCTGACGGACGGTATGGTAAACATATATCCTCTGTTAAAGTATTCTGTCGGCATCAGCAGGGACACAAAGTTTGAGGTGAGCTGGAGAAGAGCTGGTTCGGAGCGACAGCCGAGTAACATCACTAAAGTGTCAGCCGGAATCAGAATTCACAAGATCGTTGCTTGTTAGTGGGCCTGGCCCCGGCAAAAACGAGTCGCGCGAGTGCGAATACGGATCGAAAAAGTCTACGCCCGGTTGAAACTGAATCAACGTAACCGAGCCGAGTGATAAAGCGAGACAAAAGAGGAAGACAACGGTTGAATCTGTGTGTATAACCACCCTGACACTAAAAGACGCTTGTTATAGTTTCTGGGAGAAGGACAAAGAACGGCAAAGCTTGGCTAAAAATTCTTCCTTTTTGATCCATCCACGAATTGCCGTTTGTTTTTTTCCTCGCTTTTCACTCTTCTTCTCTCTATCGGCTGACGATTTTGGACCGGCAGGTTTCATCGAATCTCGATCTTCCTCAGCCTTTCGGTTATTCGGCAAACCGCCGCTCTCGATACAAATTACATCAAGGAAGAACCAAACGACGATTCCTCTGTAATAAAAGCGAGACAAGAGTTGCACTGAGAGACTGATGTTATCATCAACCTTCGAACCGCCTTTTTTTACCGAGTAATACCCTTCATTTTTATTTTACTTCTTTTCTTCATCTCTCTGCTCCCAGTTAACTCTCCTATCGCCATTTTGGTACATTTTCAGATGAGACAAGTCCAGTTGCTGGAATTCTAACGACAATCTGCCCTCATTATATTTTAAATATACAGTCTAAACTCTGTACAGTGACACTTTAAAGGCTGTGTATTTAATGACGTTATTAAGTAGAGAAGAAGAAAAATAATTTTGCGTATGTTTATATTGTATGTTTATATGTAAAAATTTCTAGCGCCAAAAAAATTTTAAAGAAGACAAAAATTATTTTGGAGCAAGAAGAAATTTTCTTGGCTCGAGAAACTTCATTCAAGAAATTTTAAATCTTCCTTAATATTTTCTTGAGCCAAGAAAATTTCCACTCCAGTCAAGAATTTTTTTTTTCAGTGTAAATATTCCAAGAGTTAACAAGCTATGACAATAGCAATCAAATCATTGGTAAAAAAAATAATTTTATTGCCATTTTATAGTCTTCTACTGTCGTTACTTTGCCTAAAAATAGGTTATGCATTATGATATTATTAATTTCATAAAAAAAGACACCAGCATTGAAACAAATCTTATACTGTCTTTATGGTAATTCATTGCCCACTTAATAGGCTTTGATTTAATCTGAGTCCACACTCGGATACGCTAGATTGAACAAATATAATTAGATGTTTCCTCTTGATACAGATCTGACTATAGATAACCTATAAAAAGTAACAAATATCATAAATCGATATGGCTTTCATCAAGCATTATATTACAACCTCCCAATCAGTGAAACGCGTACATTCTACAGCAGGTAAGTGTTAGAGAGTAATATAACTTAAATATAATACATAATAATAAATAATAAATAATAAATGATATGAAAAAAGCCTTTATTCGTTTATTGTAGGCCTATTTCTCAGCGTCATCAGTTAAAGAGGAATCGAATGAAGGAAGAAATGTAAAACGGATGCTATTACTGAAATAGCTTGAACAAGCCTTATGCCGTATGCCTGTGAGGAGCGAGAAGAAGACAGGATCAGCCAGCAGAACCAGAGATCTTGTTGTTCCATGGAAATTCCAGGCTTTGCATATCAAGGCGCCGCCACCGTTTAGCTGCTATTACCTCGAGCGCGAGCTATTCCGACATAACTTTGTATGTATGTACATTTAGTTGGATCTCGTTCTCTGGAACCTCGATTCCGTTCCATGTTTTATTTAATATTATTTTTAATTTTATTTGCAATACTTTAGCTAATAATTATCTTGATCTGAATGCTGAAGTTGTTTAAAATCTTTAAGATTTAATTATCTCGTTTTCGGATAGAATGTAGGGCAAAACAGTGGAGACAAAGGTGACGGGACGGTATGAGAATAGGACAACAAATAAGATAGGCACGTCGATTTGTTGAGAATAAAAAGTTTGATCCTGGTGAGTCGGATGGAATGCTGAGCTCGTAACGCATTCAAATCGACGTTCTTCGTTTTGGCGTCACTACTGAGCCTGGATTGACGTTGAGGGATGACGCTTTTGCTTATATACCTCGGATTTACGTTTGTAAGAGTGAAAAGAAGAGCCAAAAGAGGTATAATCTGAGAGAGAAGACTATAAGCTGTCGTGAGAGAGCTCGTCTGCCCAGCAGAGAGGATCAGTTGTACAAAAATCAAGTTAGCGGAATAGGGATAGGGAGAAAAGATTGTGATGTAGTAAACGATGTTGCTCGAAGAAGAAGAAGAAGAAGAAGGAGGAGGAGGAATAACAAAAAGAAGAAATAAAAGAGGCGATCTTGAGAGAAATGAGACTGCTAAGACGGAATTTTTGCCGAGTCTGAGCATTTTTGGAAGGTTTTACGAATCGTTCCTTGCAAACGTGCTGAGAATGATGTTCGGGATCTTCGCGGCTACCGCGTTTTAAACGGGCCAAGAACGGAATAATAATAAAAGAGGAAGAAAACAATATAAGAGTCCAATGTTACGCGCAGAATTCGTCCAGGTGCTTGTACTAAATTCTTTTAAAACATTTTGACGAGCGTGTCAATTCAATTACTTTACTGGTATTTTTATTGTTATATTAATTCGGATTTTTTTTTTTTTTTTTTTTTTTTTAGTTATAACTCACCCTTGTTTTTGCCTAAATTATATCATTAATCAATCTGAGGGATTTTTGAAGATATGACGGGAGATAGGATGAAGAAAAATAAGGAAGAAAGAAGAAAGGGTGATCAAAGTTGAATTGGCTGATATAGGGAGCTTGATAAGAAAATAGTTAAGAAGAATATAATAATACTAAATACCTTTTAAGGCGCGATCGGGGAGAACAGAGGTAGAGGTTGAGGTAGAGGTAGAGGTATAAGTAGGAAACTTAGCAATGAGACGAAAGGAGCAGGACATCAGAAACCTGCGTCAGAGACCAAGATAGTGATGAAAGGGCACAACTTATGCATACCGTGTAAGTGACGCGCATGAATAATTCAGCCTAATAAAATAATGCAGACACGCCTCACAAGCACAGCTGAATAAAGGCAAACAGGCAAACTCCAAGTTTGCAAGACCCAAGACCCAAAAAATCAAGATATACCGAAGATATCATTTAACTCGTGCTTTCTTTTAACTACCTATCGAATAATATTTATGAGTAATTTATAAAAAGTTTATGCTCGAAAAAAATATATTAAATTCTTGACTCCTCGGTCCTGATAAATCTGCCGAATTTCATTTATCAAGATCTATGTATTCAACACTCGCTGATTTAATCAGTGAGACAATCATAATTCTTGTGAGCGTCCACCTAACCGTGCTATCGAGGTGAGTGTTGTTGTTCTTCATTTTCATTTTTTATTTCTTCTTTTATTTTTTATTTTTTATTCTTTTAGGTTTTCAGGTTTTATCTGAAGACCTGTGTTTTTGGTAAATAATACATCCTCCGTTAGTTATTTACCTAGAAAATAAAACCGGAAGTTATTGTTGGCTATCAGGAGATAAAATCCTATTTCAAGATATCCAGTGAAAAATACTAGTCAAACCATTCAACTATCCTGGGTCCATAAACGTTTTATTTATCCACCGATCGGCCCGCGAAATAGAATCGTCTATGTGTCTTGAAGTCTTCTTGGCTATCTGAGCTAGATCGATACCACGATTCACCGGATAGGATCGAGGAGCCATGAGCCACCACTGGGAGTAGTCGGAGCTTTCAATTCCCGGAGTCTGTTGAAGATAAAAAACACACCAACTGCACATTTAAAAACCAAGACAGAGTAAGCTGCTCTAAAGGTACTGAGTGAGAAAACCAGAGCGTTAAAAAAAGCACCGGTGAACAATACTCGCCGAGGGAGACATTCAATCGCTTGGACCAAACGTTTTCCAATCCAAGATGGCTTCAATCCGTGTCCTTCTCTTAATCGTCCTGCTCACCGACTTTACAACTTCGATCTGAATTTATTGATTCCTCGGGAATTCCCGTCCCCGAAATTATCTTGTTTATTGTTCCATCCTAATTTTTTCTCCTTTTACAATTTTATTTTTAAACCCTCGAGGAAATAAACCCCCTCATACCCTCAATTTAAAATCCTCAAAAATTTTTATTTTTTAATTTTCAATTCTACTTTTTATTTCTGGACATCAATTTTTTTTTAACATTTTAGTCATCGAGCTATTTATATTATAAAAGTTATTTTTTATTCCCGACCACATTATCGATTATCTAATTATCATATCGTGACATATTTAAACTAAATGAAATCTCCGAGATATATATTAGATAGGAATGCTTAACGTTTTATTATCAAAGACACAACCTTTTTTAATCTCGCTTTAAATTCACGTATCTATCATCCAATGTATCTGTCAACTAACCGAGCTACCTGATGATTAATATTTATTCCAAAGGTGAGTGTGTTCCTGAATAGTTAACCATTCAAGGAGCAAGAAATAAATACATACATATACGATGCATATTTCACAAATGATTTAATATTACAGATTCTTCAGACTTCTGATCTCAGTGACAAGAATTTATTGATTAATCAGCTGGCTCATTGGTATATCTCATGTCTATTGGGATCTTGATTATTCCTCGACCAAATCTTCAGATTTCTAATGACCTCATGAGGTAAGCTACAACAAAATAAATATAATATTTATCGGTGTAATTTTATTTAATTTAACAATAATAAAATTAATCGCTTGTTGACAGGTGCATTTTACATTCATTTACTGTATACATTACCAATAATTTAATGTATATATCAGGAATATTAAATGAGTGTATGTAATCTGGGTCGAACTTTGTTCTACTTAAATTTAACCCAAGTAGAAAATACACAAGGATCCAAGATTGATGAGCGGTAACTTTATTTATTTCTTCAATGGTAAGTTTTAAAAATTTAATATTTCTTCTTATATATGAGATACTTAAGACTATTACACTGGCTATTATTACACTGAAGTTGACAGACATTAAAAATTTTTTAATAAAAAAAATTAATTAAAAAAAATATAAAAATATTTGTTGTAATATGACAGATTGTTTACGTATTTCCAGAGTGGAATAAACGTTTTAATATTAATTTACGATGTTATTTACACTCGGCTATATAAGTAACATATGATGAGTGACAAGTATTTCGTTTGTGAAGATAAAGGCGTCAGTTTTACAATCACCTTCTGGTGGAAGTAGTCAACGCATTTTGCCAGGCTGTTAATAAAACTAAAAATAAAAGTCTATTCTTGTATCCACACACATATACTAATGTATATATATGTATGTGTACCCATATATATATATATATATATATATATATATATATATATATATATATATATATATGGGTACACATGAATAATACTTGGTAGAATTTTAACGAGACCGGACGAGAGTAAATTCTCGTACCTTTTGCTCCTGATACTTTTGCCCAGGGCGAGGATTCATGCAGAGTGTTGCTACTCTAACAAGAAAAGCTCTCGCACCACGTGCTCAAAGAAAAAAAAAATAAATAAAAAAAAAAATAGTCGATTTAAACCGATGGTATATCTGTGTGTACATAAAATTGAGAATCGTTCTCACCTCAAGTCACCCGAAGCTCATAATGAATTATGATCTATAGTCAAGAGTCATTATTAACGTTTTGGCTTGTATCACCTTATTAATTTTTTAAAAAAGTATTTTCATCGATACATATAAATATATATTATTGTAATTGTATTATTCAAAATAATTTAGAGTGTAGAATATAGATCTACACCTACTCGGTTGGGTATTTTGGTCATAATTCAACCACGTGTACCTTTAATTTAAATGCTAATTAAATACTTATTTCTTTTTTTTAAATCTCTTACTGGAGCAAACTAAACACTCATATGTCTGCTGATAATCGTCATGGGATCGTCGACAAATTGAAACGCCTGTCATATCCAAGGTGTTTATTAAGACCTCATATTAATCATACAGATAATTGGAGTGTAAATTAAATATATAATATAAACATGCTCACAGCTAAATATATTGTTATGGATTTATACTACAGTATAATATATAAAAATTATTATGTAAGTCTTGCTCAATTGTTAACGGGACCAGTTATTTAAAAAAAAAAATTTAAAGGTATGTAGACAGAAAGAACAAGATGACACTAGATAACATTCCAGATTATACTCAGTGACATCTGTAGTGAAAAAAAAAAATTTCAGATAGTAACTAGAATAATCCGGAATAATATACTAATGTACTCATTATAATCTGGATTATACTCATTATAATCTGAAATTTTTTTTTTACTCAGTATAATTTAGGATGATATCCAGTGTAATCTTGTTTTTACCGTATAATCGATTTGGCAATAACCTATGTTCATATTTTTAGGGTAAAACTATCGAAAAATATGAAAACGATACTCGAGAGATTATAGCAGAAAGCGTTTAAGTGGCTGGTGAAAAATGTCAGCCCCTTATTAAATCCATGCAGCAAATAGGAGTCTCTACAGTGTATACGGTCTGTAGGGGAAGAAAAGAATATGGGATTTTATTGAGCGTAAGACTTCTCTGATACGCTGCTGGTGAATTGGCTCCATATCATGTTCACCATCAAAACGTTAGTGTCAAATCGTTTTCGTGATTCTCACGATGAGATCCCGAGGAAACTCAACTTAACTAAACTATATCATATATGTAGCCCTCTCCAACATTTTACAGCGTATATTTCACGTGCCACCCAAAAAAGGGATTTTATGATTTTAAAGTCTTGAAGAAAATAGGAGAAAATAAGACCAAGAATAAGAAAAAGAAAGAGAGTAAGAAGGGGATGATGCTTTCATAAGTTATTGATTGGCGACAGTGCAAAGGGTGGAGTTGCTCCGTGATCACCATGGCTACGGAACCTGCGCTCTCTCGTAGAAACGGTTACCTTAATGCCCGGGAATTACGGCACGTGATTTCATTTCTAGTGCATGGAGGATCGTTTTAGCCGTAATGTAATTTCGCTTTCCACTCTGTCCCCAGTTAATTGTTCTTCTCTTGTAGCTTCTGCAAACGCTGCAGTTAATTCACCGGTAGTTCCTTACATCGACAACTTCCAAGTCGATTAATCAATTTTTTACTCCCTTTGTATTTGTATGATAGGTCGTGCTGGAGCTATAACATGAAAATATATTAACAATAGGATGACGATTTTTGTGAGAGGTTGATTTATGCAACTGTCTATACTGAACGCACGTACAAAGTGTACAAAGTAACGGGATCGCGTGGTCGCTGGGGGTTTGGACCTCCCTCATGGGGGCTGTACCACCCGAGTTGGCATTAGCTAACTGCGCCCTGATTCGCCAACACATTGATCTGGAAAACGGGCTAACTTTCCGGGCATTAGCCCAGCAAACTCCGCAATAGCAGGAATCACAGATTTACTTTTATTTCTCAAAGTTATTTTTGAGATGCTGTAAACAGTTTCTTTACCAGGAAATTATCATCATCAGCACAGCATCTTCTTCTCAGCAGACTCCAAGCTCCAAGCTCATTCTATTGTCAATGTGAATAGTTATTTTAACTTTAAATGTGGATAATAGAGCAGTTAAATGTTTTTGTAGTTTGAAAAAGGTCATTTGGAATAGAGCATAATTGAATTCCAAATATCTTTCTCAAAGTTTTAGTTTTACTGGACATATGCTATGACACTTTACGCCAGGTCCTTTTTTCCACGAAGTTATAAATGCCAATTGACTATGGTTACCGTGGGCGTGGTTCCTCAAATTATCCCTTTGTGATATTCTAGAAGCCGTGATGTGTATGGGTATTTAAAACATCCTATACTATACAGATTTTGTGATCGTCTCATTTTTTATCTGGGCACTATACTTGGTTAATGGGCTCATAATGACCTTAAATAGCTCCAGTTTCCACACTGAAAAAAAAAAAAAAATCTGTTCAAATTACATGCTCTATGGTCTGTTATATGTTACTAAATTTTATTTAACGTTTTAAAAAAATTAAAATTTGCCTTTTTTAATTTTTTTATAAAATTTATTAAATATTTATAAATAATTTTTAAACTATTAATAAATATATTTAAAAAATTTTTTTTATTAATATTTTGAAAATTATTCAGTAATTTAAATAATAATATGAAATATAATATAAATTCAAAGTTAATGGGACTGAAAGAAAGAGAAAATAGTGGTCTATTCAGAAGGAAAAGACCGTGAAAAATGTTTCGCGGACTGGTTCCCGCATTTACGATTTTCCTGATGCGTTACCCAAGTCGTTTGTCTACTCGTAAAAGCTTTACAAACGATTTTATGATGTTTTCAAGATATTATACACTTTAAAATGAATAAAAAACAAAGGATAAAGTTTAGTTATGTGTTTTAAGCTAAAGAAATAAAATAGTAGTAAAGAAAATTGGATCGGCTGAAAGAAGGAAACGATTTCAGTTTGCTCAAACGGGTGTCGCTCGGGTAGATCGATTCGGTAGCAAATTTATATATACACACTAACATATATAAGTCGTAAATTCATTAATAAATTATCCCCGAGCCAATTATAATTCTGTCGAATTGCTCAGGCGGTCTGAGGTCAATAAATCTCGAAGGAAACAACCCGAATGCGAGCGTCGGGTTGTCCCTTGCCGATTTTATTCGACTGATGCATTATAAACTCAAAAGTCACGTGTATATAGACCTTTCTCGCCTTCTTCTGTTTATGTTCCGGTGCTTCAATATAAAAATACTTATTGGTAAAATAATTATTTTTTATTTTTTAAATTATTCACTGAAACAAAAAATTTTAAAAACATTATTATTTATTTTTAATTTATTATTTTATTACAGGAAAATATTATCTGATTAAAGACGTGAGTAATTGAGTGATCGAGTTGATGACTTACCAAAGAAGATGCGGCGAGATTTTAATGATCGCTCGACAAGTAAGGGGCCAGAGTTGATCCAGTTAAATAAAAAGTTATCGCCGCAACTTTTTTTACAGCCAAAGACATCACCAGGAAAACGAATAAGATGCCGCGTAAACGAGAGACGAGATTCCTGACAAGTGTCATGGGTTGTGTTCAAGTGTTTCGTTATATCCACCTGCTGCTGATGAGATTGCTAAGAAATTAAGCCACGCGACTAAATCATCTATTTATTAAATTTTAGTCCAGCTTTCATTTGCAATCCATCCTAAAAAAATGGTAAGAGTATATAAGTTAGTATATTTTTATTTCAAGACACAGGTTCTGTTGGGCATCCGTTCGGAACCGAACCCCATTATTTTTTTTGCTCAAAATCAATTTGTACTCACAGACGATTAATTTCAGGACCTAACCAGGTGGTTAAAGCGCCTCCGGAATCGGTGATCGGTGGTGTTCCAACTGCAACGATCCTCAGTAAGTTAATAATCAACGTGTCGATTTGATTATCATTCTATTATTTGTTTTGTTTTAGATTACCTTTTCAAAGTTTCATATCATTCTCACCGATAGTCAATTTATTATGATAATCTCTAGATAGATAATTAAGAAATTACCATGTATCACGTGAACTATTGACATTTTTGAAGATATAAGCTCATCCTGGCATTACACTCATCGAGAGCTTTCATTTGAGTACCCACATCAATTTTTCATATATTTTATATATTTATATATATGTATATATGAAAAATATATAAAAAATGCATGTGGGTACTCAAATGAAAGCTCTTGACAATTGTAACATCGAGGTGAGCTTATATCTTTAAAAACTCCAATATTTAAGAAAGTACAGTACAATTTAACATATCGATGACCTGATGGCGTTGAGAATAATAAAGTTTCCACGGTTGCGTGGGTAAAATCTTAGGAATTCACAGCGAAAGCGGCGGAAGTCGTAACTCTGATGGAGAACAATTTTCGCTAAAGGAAACAAATAACCTAGCGATTCAAACTAAGAACCGATGATCGTAGATCGTTCTGAAAGTTAAAGGCTGAGCCTTTAAAATGTTAGTGAGGAAGAAAACAGGCATTAAAATAAAAGGGTGAAAACCAACAGAAGACCGGACGAAATGAGCCGTTTTGCTGGGCGGAGACGCGAATCCACAGACGGTTGAGCGCGCTAAGCAAACAGTAGTTTCGCTGATCGTTATTTTCCTTGGTGTTGAGAAGCGGCAATCGATGTTCCCGCGAGCATCAACGGTTAACAGAAATAGTTTCAAATATAAAAAGATTAATAAAAATAAACAACTGTTGAAGATCGGCATGTACACCGCGAGTAAAACGTGTACCGAGGAGCAGAGAATGGTCGGGCTCTATGATGACGAGCAGGTGAAAATTGCCGGTTTTGTTGGATCGTTCTGAGATGTATCGATGCCTCTTGAGTTTAGTTTTATCGACGCAAATTGGCTTGAAACTCCAAGCCTGTACCAACTCGTGTAAGATCACCATACCCTACAACGTACAATCGTTTCAAGGTTTTTATTTATGTATATTCTTATTTTAGATTCTGGCTCTACTGGCAACTGGAGATCCTTGGGCCAATCGTTCTCAATCGTTCTGGCTTTAATGACAAGCTCAACTCATAGTTTGAGTCAAAAGAACAAAT
This sequence comes from Cotesia typhae, assembly GCF_013202065.1. Lineage (NCBI taxonomy): Eukaryota > Metazoa > Arthropoda > Insecta > Hymenoptera > Braconidae > Cotesia > Cotesia typhae. Next base: position 1,761,782 of record NW_027423769.1, read on the forward strand.
TTATCATTAATTATGACGGAAAAGACTTGTCTCTTCAGTTTGGATACCTGAAACTAATTTCTAACCAGATCCAGATACTAGGAAGCCAACAGCTAACGGACAGTGATCAGTGATCAGTGATGATGATGATGATGATGATGATGATGATGATGATGATGATGTTGTAAAGCGTGAGAAAATTCTATCATCCATCTTTAGCAATTTTTCTAGCAGTAATATCTGTATACTGTTGAATGAAGCTCATAAAATATTTAATGAAGCGAAAAATGGTCACGATTAGTAAGTGATCCTATTTCACGATGGACAGAATGTCGTGCCTGGATATAATTCAAAAAGATAATAACCCGAGCTAGAGCTGCAGCCTAGAACTATGGATGGATGAGAGAAAATAAGGCTAGCTTCTCTCTTATTCTATCTCGGCTTCCTGGGATAAAAGGTATATCAGTATCGTGAAACGCTAGCGTGCGATAGAGCACACCATCTCACTGGAGAGTTAAGTAGAGGAGCATAGAATCGCACTAGGTAATTTTCCCCTGGATAGCTGAGCTGCTCTCGGTATCTCTCGTTTCCATCGGATCTTGACATTCAATTTGCGACTATATCGAGACCTCGGGTAGTATTATCCGTGAATTCAGTAGGCTTGGATTTCAGCCTCGATGATATTGCCCCTCGGCAACCACTTTAAGAAGAATTGGCTTAGGAGAAGCTCGCCTCCTTTGTATCATCAGTCCTCTTTGCCAATCATTTAACTTGCTTTTGTATTTTATCGTCTACTTACTACCGCAATATCATTATACACCCCAGTCATGCCCATTCATCTTCAATCTTCGTCAATTTACATTTCATTGTTATTGTTGGTAACTTTTAACATAAGATAGAAATTTTTACTTCTTCTAATTACATAAATTAAAAAAAAAAATTTACTTGAATCAAGAGAAAAATTTTTAAACCAAGAAAATAATTTTGAATTATTGTTTCATTGTCTTCTCTTTTTAAGAAAAATAATTTACAATAATTAAAAACATTAAAATTATTAATAAAATACTAAAATATTACAGTAATTAATTTAAATATACAATTTGACTAAAATAAAGAAGATAAAATCTATAAAAATTATTTACTTGATTCAAATAAATTTTTTTGTCTGTGTAAAAATAAGTAATCATCATCAATTACTTATTTATGATGTATATTATGTTTTAGGACAATAATGCAAAGTCAAAGGATGGGCAATTGCCCGTTATCCGATCGAACATGTGATGTATTGACGTGGTTGGAATAACAAGGGCGGGGATACCATGTCAAAGTCTCGATCTCGATATATTTCCACCCCTCAAAGCTCTGTATGTACTGTGTACTCCTCGCTATTGAAATTATGTGGACGGGGATGCTGAACGGGAACGGATGGAACCCGCTTTGTGTGGTGATGCTTCAACGAGCTTATGTATAGCTTAACACACATCTATATACACTTCTCCCCCAGTAGATTGTACATCATTCTCCAAACTGTATGTATAAAGTATAAAATATCATTCCCGGTAGTTAACTTAAATTGCATTAGGACCTCTTGATCCTCGTCCCGGGTGGGCGTATTGTTGTTCGGGGTTGCCATATTTATATCTTATATTCTTTTATCCCGATCTGGTCTATTTGTTTAATGGAACTTGTTATTCCAGCTCAATCGTCCTGAAACTTTAAATTTTATTCTATGATAGCTTCTAATTTATGGTTAAAGTGTTCAACAATTTCTGTACTTTTATTTTATGACATTTAATTTAATGACACTGAAGTTAGCAGACGTTTAAAAATTTTTGATTTTTTTTATTAATTAGTTTTTCAAATTTTTTTATATGTGAAAATTTTTTTTAAATTGTTTAATTGAAATTTTTTCAATAAAAAATTTTGAAATGTCGGTTAACTTCATTTTCATTTAATTAAACTGTCATTTGACAATTTTTTAATTTTTTTAAGAAAAAAATTAGTTCTAAAAAATTATTTTTAAAAAATTGCATTTTTTATTTATTAAAATTCCTACAAGTCCATTTTTTTAATAATTTTTTTTTTGCCATAATTTATTTATTAAAAAAAATTTTTAAAATTGTCAAGTGACAGCTAAATTAAATTTTTTATTTTAGGTTATTTTCACATTACAAAATAACCTCAAATAAATACAAATTACTATTTATAATTTAATTTATGTGTACAAACTTTAATTTTATTGGACTTACCGGTAATTTTGCAAGAGTAAATAATTGTAAATAGTTTAATTATATAGAGCAAGAGTTGCCTCGTTGAGAATGTAAGCATGGGTTATGATTCAGGAAATGGCAAATGGAGAATCATATAGCAAACGTCGGTATGGGAATTGGCGCAAGAGTAGCGTTTATTCATAACCTAAAAGGAGCGATAAAACTACTGTCTCTGACAGGACACAAGGATTCTTGGCTGGCAGTATGCATATTTTCTTACTCTCATACTCTCATTCCTGTTTTATACTACCCTTGTCCTGGAAAAATGACAGTTAATAAATCGTCAGGAGATAAATAAAAAATATCTAAACGCGTAAAGAATATTTTCATGACAATGAAGTTGACAGATATAAAATTTTTTGTAGATATTTATAGCAATTAAATTATTATAAAAAAAAAAATTAAATTAAAAAGTTTCACATGTGAGAATTAATAAAAATTACAAGTGAAAATTTTTAGGAGTATTTTTTTATTGTAATTGATTTGTTAAAAAAATTTTTTAAATTGACAGCTGTCAGCTAACTTCAGTATCATTTTAAGTTTTGTATAATTTTACTAAATTTATATTTTATAATTACTTTTTGTATTTTTTATAGGTTGTCTTCATTGTTTAAAATAAAAGAAGAGTTAATTAAATTCATCTGAAGAAATAGATAAATCTCTAGTCACTTTAATTAATAATTCGGTTTGTAAAAAAGTCAGCTAATTGACTATTGATTAATTATTGGTGAATGTTTATTACTTTCTGAACCAATTTGTCTTTTGTTCAAAAAAAAAAAAAAAATGTTTCGAATGTTCATTAGACACCTGATATTAATATTAAATGAACTGTAAATTATACAAAGTGAAAAAAATTTAATTAACGTACGTCAATTACGCTTACACACATTAATTAATATTATAAGAGAATATTTAAAAATAGTCGTTTAATTAAATTTTAAATACTGCGAGTTGAATTAATAAAATGAGTTAAGTTATTGATGTGAAAGGCCGTTTATCGTATTAATTACGCGGTTGGTTAGTTTTTATTTTTATTTGTTCGGTGTATTAATTATTTCTATGTTTCTTAATTTTGTAAATTTGATTATGATATATTGTGTGTCAAAATTATGTCAAGATTAGAGACGACGTTGAAAGAAAAATATATGTTGTATATTAATAATTTATTTACTTTCTGTTTCAGAATTTATTAACATTATAAAAGAGGTTGTAAAATAGGATTTGGAGCTAGAAAATATTAACAGAATAAATTTCCATAATCGGTATGTATGTAAATGATGAATTAAAAAAATAAAAAAATTTTATTTGAATTAATTCAGTTTAGCAAAATAATTATAAGATTAAGTTATAAATAGATGAAGAGATAATATTTAATAAACTAAATTTAAGTCTTTAATGTAATCCGACAAAAACATAAAATAACATGTGAAAACATTTAAAAAGATAGTGAAAGTTGTTAAATCTAACCGATCGGTTTTAGAGTAATAGGCGTGGCGGGCCGATCTTTCAAGAACGCACGCGACGATCAACTAAAAGGACTTAACACAACTTGTGTGGCTAACACGAGGACATAAACTTATCACAACAAGATAAGAGGTGTTGGACCAGAAGAACATAAAATGGATAATTTATATTCATTGTAAATGAAGAAAAAAAGATTGCCGCGAAAAATGTGTTTCGAATTAGCGTCCAGTTGTGAGTATAGTTAGCCAAGAAAAATTAAGATGGAAAAATTTATCTCGGAAGAGATAGAGCTCCGACATCTGACATCTGGTTAAGTAAGAACGCTTTAGCTTCACTGACAAAAAACATTGTAATTTTTTTTTTTTTTTTTTTTTTTTTTTTTTTTCAATCGCTTTTTAAATTTATTATTTTCTTTCGCACCTGGATAAAAGGAGTTTCAATAGTGCACACCCCTTGTAAAAATACATCTTTATACACACCACACACCGTGTTGTTTATACAGTAAACGTATCATTGTCGTCATGATCTAGACCCCTTAAATAAAATATTTGAGAATAAAATCATTCGACAAGAATAGAAAACATGTGTGGTAAAATTAATACAAACTTTAAGTTGTTTTAGCTTCTTTTATTAACACATTGGTTCTTTTGTTTGAAGATTATGTTTTCCTTATTATTTTTCCAATAATTTCATAATTGTTAGTAATAATAAAGTTAGCCGACAATTTTTATTTTTAGGTAGATTTTTTTAGAAATCTATCTAAAACTGATATTATAAATTTTTTTATAATTTTATAAGAATTAAATTATTATCAAAAAAAAAAATTTTTTTTTAAATTCAGCATGTGAAAATTAAAAAAAAATAACATTAAAGTTTGTCATAATTGATTTATTAAAAAAAAATCTAAAAATTATTATATATCTCCTAAATTAATTATCATAAAAAAAAATTATTAGTGAAACTTTTTAAAAAAATTTTTTTTTATATTGTAATTGATTTTTTAATCATAAATTAAATGTGTGTATTTTTTCCAGAAGAAAAAATAGTTTGCGCAGAAAGCAAATATAAATACAAAGCAAAAGTGTTAGACGTCAAATATTTAGCATCAGCAGCGAGCAAATAAAGGGGTTACATATAATAAAGTAAAGCATCCACTTAAATTAGAGGATGTAAAAATTAAGTAAAAGTAAGTATAAACAAATATATATTACATAAATATATCTTTCATTATCGTTAATCATTTACTAGAGCTTGTTTCAAAATATAATATTTTTTAAAAGCTTTTTACCTCGTGCACATCTGTAACATATAAATGACTATAAGATACTGGAGATAATCAAGGAATATATTGTGAGTATATGTATACAAACATTTTAAAATCCGTATGGATTCTAATGCATCCCTCTAACACTCAGGCATCTTTCGCGCTTTCACTGGAGATAGGTTTAAACAAGGGTCTGACAAGCTCGTTGCCGTTGTTATTTATCGGCGTCGCTCCTTACATCTTTCATACAGCGACGAGAGAGAAACTCAAGATGATGCTGACTGTATATTCTCTATATAGAGAATACATATGTATGGATCTGTGTACATACTCTACATTGGATGTTACACACTCAACAGTGGCGAGAAGAAAGATAAGAAGACGCCAATGATAATGATGATGAACGCTTATAACGCGCACGTGTTAAAAACTATACTTTTTTTTTAATGCTGTCTGCCATTACTTAAAGTGTAATCCAAGTATGTACATCTTATAAGGATTCGAGTACTTAATTTGCTTAGCCTTTTCTTATTCAATCTATTATAATAATCTTACACACACAGAAAATTCATTTCTTCTTCCATATATATGCGCTGCATTTCTTATTGCTTGATTTTTTTTTTTTAAATATTTAAAATTAATTAATAAAATTTTGCTTTATTAAATAATAAATTTTGTTAAATTGCACTGTAATTTCTTAACTATTGGCTTTTTTGAAGATATAAGCTCATCCCGACATTACACTCGTCAAGAGCTTTCATTTGAGTACCCACATGCATTTTCATATATTTTTAATATATATAAATATATGAAAAATTGATGTGGGTACTCATATGAAAGGTCTCAATGAGTCTAATGTCAGGATGAGCTTATATCTTCAAAAATGTCAATAGTTCACAAGATAAAAGGTAATTTCTTAATTATCTATCTAGAGATAGTAATAATAAAATTTTATATTGCCAATTCTAATCATCGATAATTTAAATGCCTCTAAATTTTATAAAATATTTTTTAATAATTATAAAATTAAACGATTAATTATAACAAAGAATTTTTTTTTTTCAGATTACAAATAAACATTTCTTTGTGTGGTAATAGAGAAGCATCATCAAAAAGGTCTTTGGTCGTTGGCTCGCGACCCTCAACTCAAAATGGCAGTTAACGCCACGAGGACAGATTTACCACGAAATATCCCTGGAGACTTGTCCCCGTGACTGAACGCACCCTGGGGTACGCGTACGCTCATACATGCGAATTGAGAAAATTTAGCTACCCTTCCGATTTACCAGCTCTGAGCGGTGTTTCACCTCATTATTTACAAACTCTCTGGTGTTAACACCTATGTTATGCACCAGCATCGCCACCCGAGTGAAAGATAGAAGACTTGTACAGTGTACATGTGGCCAGAGTTTAAAACACGCGTAAACGAGCATCCATCATCAGCGCCTCGTCCTCGTTATGCTTTTAATCGTTTCATCAACTTGTTGTTATCACGCGCCCGGGACGCCATTTTTACACCGGCAGACTCTGATACGTTGCTTCATACATACATACATATACATACACGGTTCGTATAATATATAAATATAACATATATCATATATATGTATATAGAGAGAAGAAGTCTATATATAACTGATATGATGCTGATACCGTAACTGCTATTGGGGATTGCGAATAAAAATTGAACAGACAATAGCAAATATTGAGGGTGGATATGTGCATTGTTTGCTTCAATCCGTTTCGAGATTTATGTATTTTTATTTTTCACGCTTTACGTATTGTTATTTTATATATTTTTCATTTTATATTATTTTACTTTTATCCATTTGTTTGTTATCAGGATTTTCCGATTTCGCAACGATAGCGATCATCAACGCGTTATACCAGGAGTATAAAAAAAAAATAAAAATAAATGAATTAATCAAGTAAAAAATTCGTCGACAAAAAACTATACAGATATGTTAACATTGTAAATTTATATATTTTTTATTTTTATAAATCTATTTCTTCGGATAAATATTTGTGATAAATATTTACAAGTCGGGTAAACCATTTTAATTTTCATTTTTTTTTTTAACGAAATTTCTATTTGATTTTATTTTACAAAAAAAAATTGAAAATGTTAATTTTTCACCTAGTTATGGCCCAAAATGGATTTGACCCCACTTGTAAAAAATTACCGAAATACTTTCTAATCAGAATAATTTTTTATTATAATTATAAGGCTTAAAAATGTATGTTTGTTACAGTGAAGCGAAAATTTATACAAGCAGTTACTAGGAAATGGACTCACGGACTGCGTAAACATGGAACTTGAGCGGTGGGTAGATAAGTATTCAAATTAGCTGCTATTGGATTAGATAACAAGGTGTAATCACTTAGTTGGAGTTGTGTATAAGCATAGATTTTTTTTATTTTCTTTTTAGGCTTTCGCTGGAAGAAGGTCGATAGTAAACATGTCTTACAAGGGTTGCATCAATTAAATGGTTTTTAAAAATAATTTAGGAGTCAATTCACTAGATAACCAACTAGTAGGTGTGTAGTTCCGTAATTTAATTACTTAGAGTCATAAAAGTGTTCAGATGACTTGTTATTTAACGAGGAGAGATTAAAGTATTTTTTTTTATAATTTATAAAAATCTCTAGTTCCAGAAATTTTATTTTTTTTTTTTTTTTAAGTTTTAGTTTTGAAGATATTTAGTGACATAATTAAATTTGTACATCAGTTCTTGCAATTTCTTTATTGTAATTACTAAAAAAATTATTTAAAAAAAATTGCATGTATTGTTTTTTAAAATTTCTAAATGTCAATTTTTTTTGCCATAATTTATTTGTTAAAAAAATTCTTTAAATTATCAACTATTATCTGCTAAGTTAATTTTCTTTATAAATTTATATCATTTTTGCATGTTTATTTACTATTTTATTTTTTTAGGTAAAAAATTTAGTTCCAGAAATCTAAATTCACAAATCACCTTCTTGAACTGTCTGAAAAAGATGTTAAAAATGTTTTCCCCTTTGGTGAAAAAAAAAAAAAAATAAATAAATTCATCAGTGACGACTAAATTTTATTTTTCCAAGTAACACTGTCTAATATTTCATTGAAATTTAAATGAGAAGAAAACATAGTGAAGAAATAAAAAGGTAAATAGTTAAAAATAAAAACGTTTGATTTTATCCAGTTAAATTATGTCTTTATTAGTTGAGCCAATGACTCTAACGGTTTTCCCCTGTGACGATCGAGCCGCAGGTGTCCTAAAGACTGAAAGAAAAAATCTGTAGACCCTGGTGTGAGACAGAGAAATGTCCGTGGGGAACAAAAGAAAAAAAAGGCTGTACGATACCGAGGAATTGTGTTCAAGATACTCATTATTCACCTCAAGCTCACTAAGATATCACGATCCAGAAAGGATCGTTTTTCATCGTTACCCTTGTTAATTTTTGTGGTCAGTATCAAGTGTTTCTAACAAGCCCATTTAATTATAAAATCTCGCCATACATTTAATTTTTTTTTTTTTTTTAGATTATTTTTTCCTGGTACCAAGGGTTAAGTGTCGGAATATATTTAAAAAAATTTGTCTTTAAAATTAGAATTAATGATTGATGAGAAAATATCTGTTTGCTGTTAATTGAAAAATTTAACAGTCCGTAATGACGATTCGCTAAGGTTGGCTTTAAAATAGATCCTTGGGCCTGAACTTGAACGTTTTGAAGAAGAATAGAAAGAATAATATAATATAACAGACAGGATAAATGGAGAGAAGAATAAATGGTGATCGGACAACGTACCCGCAATGTCTTCACATCGGGGGTGCACTCGAGTTTGAATACCCGTAGGTAATGTCTCAAATAACAGAAAAGCTATTGACTTTAGTGTATTTGTCGCCGTTCGAGGGTGCGGCACAATTTCAGGCTTCACAGGAGGTCCAGGGAACATTTTTCCTCCTCTTGGTCCATTGTGTGAGAATGAGATGAGATTGAGGAAAACGTTTATTTAGTGGCTCAGGCATTTGGCTCGTGACTCGCACGCGCTTTTATATTTTAACTTAAAATTATATTTAATTTACATAACAATAGTTAAATAGTTAAATAGTTACATAATTTTTTTAAACACATTTTTTTAGTAAATAATAATTAATAATTAAAATTATTGTAAATTTTAATTTTTAATTAATTTATTTATTTATTTAAGATCTATCGGCAATATATTAATTTTTATGTTTAATTATTAATATTTATTATGAGGAAAATTAATATTAAATATTAATTGTTTTTTCTTACAAATGAAAGATTCTCTAAAATGGAGTTAGACAATTTGCTAATAAGAACGTCGGGTACGGTAATAATTTTTTTTTTTATTTTAGAATTAAATGAATGAAGAAATCCTCTGAAAAAACTGACATAATTTTGCTTAAAATATTTTTTTCAGAGATTTGGTCCAGCACTAAAGAATCTGAAGCTACTATATACATCAGATGCTTTTATCAACCCGTTAAAAACTTTAAAGAAGAAATTCATGTAAATTTAATAACGTTTATATATATCTTCTTATGTAAAATATGGCAATGGTAATTTAGTAAAAACAATTAAATATTTATAATTTATGATTCGTAATTATAAAGTCAACTTTAAAATTTCAATATTACAATCGTTATCTGCAACAATATTAATCTCAATTTGTCAAAATTATCATACAATAGCCAGCATAAAGGGATCATAAAGCCGCGATATTCTTAAGTATAGAGATAACGATAACATCACCCCTTACTCTATTCCGTCTACCACAACATACCATTACAATTTATTTTCCTCCATATTTTTAACAGTTAAAAAAATTTCTTTCATATTAAACTTAAAAAAAAAAAAAATAATTTAAATTTAAAGTGGATAATTTTAGTTTAATATTCTTTGACATTAAATTACAAAAAGGTAAAATTTACAGATTAAATAGGATTGATATTATTCACATGATAACTGAGGTATTCACACCCTAATCGAAATGACGAGGACCATTAAATCGGGCCGCGCCTTAATAACCGGGAACAATGTTCCATGCGGTGATTTGTCATCTGGAAATTGAGTCGTATGGAATGGTAGACGGTGAGTGTAGCATAATAGTAATAGTAATAGTAATAGTAATAGTATATATATATATATATATATATATATATATATATATATATATATATATATATATATATATATATATATATATATATATATATATGTTACAGATATGGATATATGGAGGAGAGAAGAGAGACGATAGCAGCATCTGTAGGTCTCCTCTCTTCAGAGTCTCACCCCCTATTGTTCGTGGTAGTTTGGACCATCATGGCTGCTAATCATTAATATATGGCTGGCATAACCATTGTTGCGAATTAGGCAGCATTCAACAGTGCATTGTCAGGCTCCAAGGGGGTTGCGCTCTCTCTTTTAGCTGTTGTACAATCATTGTCGCGTGTTAGTTCGACCCTCCGGCCAACCAACTTCTAATAAACTCCAAATGCTTGGATTTAATCAACCGGAATCTCTTTATTATATTTATTCTTATAGCTTGTATATAAAATTTCTGGTAAATATTTTTATTTTATTTATTTCTTCTTGTAAAAGTCTCATTCAAGAATTGATTGTTTGATTACTTATTATTTAAATTGTTGTCGCTAATATTAAGTAAGAGTCACTATAAGCTATAAGGATAATTTTTTATTTAAAATTTTTTATACAATTGTATGAACTTACTGAAAAAATTTACTGTTAACTACACGGCTGCCCAATTTTAAAACACATTAACTGCAAAATTTTAATTCTAATAATTATTTCAACTATTTATTCCTAAAAATATTTATATTTAAATATTTTCTAGCCATAATTCAAATTTTCTATCAATTTGGCGCGCAAATTTTTTTTTAATGAAAAAAATTTTTTTAAATCAAAATTGTACAGTATATTATTAAATAGATAATTTTTTATTTGCTACCTGGTCATTATCGCGTTGGCATAATTAATAAATTTCTATCTATTTGTTAATAAAATTTTTCCTAAATAGAAAGTTTTATAATTTTGTAAGATTTAATAATTTAAATTAATTACTCATAAATAAGTATTAAAATTATAAGTTATAAAAATTGTTATTTAACAAATTTTTTAGTAGCCGTAAATTCAAATTAAAAAGTCATAAAATATTGAATGTATAATTTAGATTTATTAACATAATTAAAGATAATTTAATAATGTTAATTGTAAAAGGATAAAAAATTACCCGTTAAGTTATATTAATTATAAAAAATTAATTACTGTCAAGTAAGTTTCTATTTATATCTTCTTATGTCTCCAAAAAAATGTATTTTTCTATTTACATGGAACGGAAGCGATTAATCTGAAAGTTAAAATTTTGAAACTGACTGTATTTTTAAAATTTAATTATTTATTATTAGTTTTATTTATTTGCTTATTATTTTTATTGTTATTATTTTTTAAGGCACAGTAAAAAAATTTTATGTAATAAGTTCTAGAAAATTGTTGAAAAAAAAAAAACAATTATTTCTTAACAAAAAATTGTAAATTTGAATTTGTAATAAACACCGTCTAGTTATTCTTTTTTAATTAATGTCACAATTAATCATAATAATAATAATAACCATAAATGAACTCAAGAACTTAATGTATTTAATAAGCCATTAAAAATTAATAGCCGATGTAATTATGCAATAACATTACTCTACTGTTGTGTAATTAGTAATTACAATTATTTTTTACAACTTTTTTAACACTGTAGAATATACATACCGGATCCGCGTTAATTAAACTAATTATTCACAGCTAAATAATTCAAATAATTTTCTTGATTGCCTTATTTAAAATTTTAAATTTGCCGCGCTCGCGCCCTCTCGAGCCAGCTTCAGAAAACTCAAATCGATAATAGGGGGCAGCATTTGATGGTAGTGTTTTTTCGGAGCTGAAAATTAGAATAAATATTAAACTAAACTAACCTACAAAGTTGAAGGTAAGCATAAATATTTTTAATTTTTGTTATTTTAATTGTTGATAATATTTAACTAATTATTTATATTTTTTTAGAGTGAATAAAATACAAGAATAATTTTTATCTGTGTAATGTTATTCTTTGCAATGTTGGAAGATTAAACTGATGAATTTTGGTGAAATTACAAGGCGGTTTATTAAATAATTATCTATTGTTTATTTTATTTTGGTTGGTTTTTAAAATTGTGATTTTTGAACCACAAAATTAAAATATGACTTCAGTGCAAGAAAGTAAGTTTTTTTTTTTTTTTTTTTTTTTTTTTAATTGTATTATTGTTTATTTATAATATTGAAATCAGCTGATACCTGAACAATTTGAGGTTTTATTAAACAAATAATATTAATGACATTAAAGTTAGCAGTCATTAAAGAATTTTTTAATTTTATTTAACAAAAAAATTAGTTACAAAAAATTATTTAAAAAAAATTGCATTTTTAATTTTTAAAAATTTTTAAATGTCAATTTTTTTTTTTGCTGTAATTTATTTGTTAGAAAAAATTATTAAATTTATTTTCATATAATATTAATATTAAAAATTGATTAATATTAAGTTAGCCAACTTTTTTAATAGTTTTTTAAAAATTTCAATTTTTTTATGTTTTTGATATTTTATTTTATATTTTTCGAAATTTTCTTATAATTTATTTGTCAAGAAAAAATGATGAAATTTCTGCTGATTTTATATTTTAAAAACAGAATTTTAATTAAAAAAATTTAATATTTTTTTTCAATAGGACTAAAAACAAAACAACGAGAATCAAGAGACACATGGAGTACAAGAGAACAACTATGCCTAGCATCAAGTGTCTTAAAATCCGGGGACCAGAATTGGATAAGTGTCTCGAGATCACTAAAACCCTTCGCCGAGAAAGAAGCTCTGAGACCTCCAGATTGGTTTTCGCACAAAGCCTGCGCAAACCAGTACACCCGTCTCCTAGAAAACGTCGACACCCCTAAAAGAAAAAAACGTGAGAATGGAGAGACAATTGGAGAGTCAATTGTCAAGCGGCTGACCCAAGAAAGAACTGCAGAATTGGGTCAAATATTAGCCTTCCAGCGAGACGAGTACCAACAGCTAAAAGCAGAAGTTAATTTGCTGAAGTCTGGATCTATTAGCGATGACAAGCTCCAAAAGATGTGGCAGGCTATTGAGCAGGAGGAACGAGAGCAGGAACAAAAGGCCAAAGCTCACAGTGTGTGGTTGGCCAAGCGTCAGCAGAAACAGGATCTCATAAGTCAATCACCTACGACGCCATTGAAGAAAACTTTAGATTTAAATGAGATCCAAGAAGAATCTGTTAATGATGAAGAAGAAAAAAAGCGAGGGCCTTCTACTTTATTAACGAATCTTTTAAAAGCTCCCAGTCCGACGAAACAGATTCAGAATACGACTTCAACCGCTCAGGTTACGTCTCCAACGATCGCTAGTCTCCTGAATTCTAGCGCGAGCGTTCATATGGTGTCATCAGCATCCCAGAATGTCACAGCGCCGATTCATCATATTGTTACGTCAGTAATTCCTTCGGGGACGCCTGAAAGACCTTCTGCAGGGGCTCCGACGCTCTCCATGCTTCTGGCGCTGCCTGCTAATTTGCCGAAAGGCTCGCTGCCTACGTTACCGGCCACCAAAAGCGACACAGAGACTAGTGCTAGGTCTGCTACTCCTAAATCTGCGAATCAAGCTCCAACGATTCAGCTGTCGAACACAGAAGAGATAGCTAGTAGCGACAATGTGGGAGAGATTATCGAGCAGATTGATGACGTTATAGGTAAAGACAAACTCCCAGATGTTATTGATAAGGATGAAATCAATGAGATAATGGAGGATATTGAGGAACTGATTAAGGAAGAAATTACTAAGAGCCCTCAGACAGAGCCGACGCCGGTGGTCATTGAAACATTTCCTGGAGTAGAAAAAAATGAAGAACGCGCAGAGGCTAAGGTTGATAAACCTATTTCGTTGACTGACTCTCCGGAGAGCGAGATGGCGATCGAAGAAATAGATCACAGCACTTCGAATATTGCGGAGATTATTGGAACTGCTATTGACACTCCCAAGGTGGTGGGGGAGAAGGAGGAGAAAGAGGAGGAGGAGCCTGGGGAAAGTAAACCTGAGGAGGAACCGCAAAGTGAGGTTAAAGAAGAAGAAGAAGAAGAAGAAGAAGAAGAAGAAGATAAGCTTGTGGAGGAAGAAAGCAAGGACGAGGAAAAAATGGAGGTGGAAATCGAGGCCGAAAAAATTGAGGAGAAGGAAGAGAAGGTTGTTGAAGTTAAAGAATTGGAGGTTAAAGAAGAAATAGAGGAGGTTAAAGAAGAAGAAAAGGATGATAAAGTTGAGGAAAAGAAGGAGGATGAAGATAAAAAAAAGGAGAAAGGAGAGAGTGAGGAAATTTGTGAGAAGGAAGATAAGGATGAGGGTAAAGAAGAAATCAAGGAAGCTGAAGAAGGGCCTATAGAGTTGAAAGAAGAGGAAGAAGATAAAATTGAGGAGAAAGTTGTGGAGGATGATAAGGAGAAGAAGGAGGTTGAGGAAGAAAAGGAAGATTCTAAAGAAGAAATTGTAGTTGAAGAAGTTAAGAGTGAGGAGAAAATTGAAGAAGAAAAGTCTGAGGTTGAAGAAGTTAAAGAGGAAAATATTAGTGAGGCTGAAAAGGAAGAAGAAAAGGTTGAGGATAAAGAGGTGGATAAAGAAGTGGAGGATAAAGAGGTGGAAGAAATTAAAGAGGAAGAAAAAGAGGTGGATGTTAAAATTGAGAAAGAGGAAAAAGAGAAGGAAGAAAAAGAAGGAAAAGAGAAAGATGAGAAAGATGAGAAAGATGAGAAAGAAGAAGAAAAAATAGAAGGGTCGGAAATTGAGGAGAAGGTTGAAGATGAGGTTAAGGTTGAGAATGAGGAGGTGAAGGAAGAAGAGGCTGAGGAGAGTGTCGAAGAGGTGAAAGAGGTAAAGGAGGAAAAGGAGCTGATGCAGGAACAAAAAGAAGAGAAGGAAGAGGTGGTTGAAGATAAAGAAGAAGAAAAAGAAAAAGTTGAAAAAATTGAGGAGAAGAAAGTTGATGAGACTAAAGAGACGGAAGAGGTTGAGGTTAAGAAAGAAGAGTCTGTTACTTTGCCGGAGAATCCAGAAGTTGAAGAAGAGTCCTCGCTTATAAAACTCAGCGGCGGTCGCGCTATGAAGACTTACTCAAAGAAACAAAATGTTGCGATTGACAGAGATTCTGAGGGTGATAATATTGGCGAAGAAGCTGATTATAGGAATTGGAAGAAAGCTGTCTTATTGGTGTATCAGCGGTTCACGCAGCACAAGTATGCTTCCTTGTTTTCGAAGCCGATTACTGAAGAGCAGGCTCCTGGTTATCATTCTGTGATATTTCGGCCCATGGATCTGCTGACTATTAAGAAGAATATTGAGAATGGAACGATACGGTCGACGATGCACTTTCAGCGAGATGTCATGCTGATGTTCCAGAATGCGTTGATGTACAATAAACAGACAAACCATATTCACAAGATGGCTATGGAAATGCAAGAAGACTGTCTCCAAGAATTTCAGGTATGAAGCTATTTTTCATTAAAATTTTTGGATTTTTTTTTGGAATAATTTTTTCAATAAAAAAAAAATTCTAAAAATTTTTAGATGTCGGCCAACTTAATTTTCATTCTTCATTTCTTCTTCTTCTTCTTCTTCTTTTTTTTTTTTTTTTTTCCCCAATTTTTTTAATTTTTATATCAATTACAATAAAAAAAAATTTCTTCTAATAATTTTTAAAAATTTTTTAATTAAATTTTTTTCAGTGCTATAAAATTAAAAAAAAAAAATTTCTTGTATCAATTAACTTCAGTCTCTTCTTTTTTTATTTTTTTGAGTACTAATTATATTTTAAATTTTTTACAGATGCTAGTAGGAGTTACGAAAGACGTATCTTTTAGAAGAGAAACAAGAACAGCTGGAAGTAGTAACAGTGAATTCAACGAAATAAATATTTTAAAGAGAAAACGAAGCCATATTACTCCGAGTCCACTTGATTCTGAAAGCCCACGGCTGAAGAAACGCCGAAAATCTGAAAATGATTAATTAATAATCAGCAATAAAAATTAAGCATACATTTATCTATAATTTTTTACCTTTTAATTATTTTTTTTACTATAAATATTAAAATTATAAGTTAGAAGCTTATTTTCAATGGACTTATTGACTTTAGAAGTCATAAGTTATGAAAAAACTTACAATTATACCATTTAAGTTTGCGTACTTTTTAAAATAAATTAAGTACAACTGTAAAATATTTGTGATCAATAAATTCTACAAACTAGCGGATTAAAAATTGTATAAAACTATTTATATCTAAAAAATTTTATAATGAGATGTTGAATATTCCAATTGTCACTCAGGGATAATTACACGGTAAATTAATTACATATTTTTTGTACTTAGAAGTTGACACTCATCAGTCGTCGTTCAATTACCACTGCATTACATTATACAATATTTTGCCAGTAATGTTGAAAAATTTAAGGTATGCAACGATTAATTACATCTTCAATGAAACTCGATGAGCTATTAAAGTGAATTTTTTTTCAGCCGCTGACACAAACAAGCTTTAATTTTCCGAAGGTCTTACTATCTTAAAAAATTAAAAGAAAATGGATTCGATACAGCGAGTTTCACTCGAGGAAGAACTAAAAAAAAATCCAGAACTTAAAGAAGCAGATCTTCAAACTTTGCGAGAATGGTGCGAAAAACAGCCTCATCTGCCGAAAATGTTGGACAGCGAGCTTATTCTGTTCTTGCACAGTAATTATTACCGGATTGAACCGACTAAAACAACCATTGACATTTTTTACACGGTGAGGACTCATGTTCCTGAATATTTTTCCAACAGAGATCCGGTAGCAAACAAGGAACTCCATCATATGTTTGAAACTTCGTAAGTATTATAATTCACAAGTCCCGTAATGACTGCAAGGTTGCTAGTTTTATATTATAATTAATTGAAGTTAACTTTCAATGCTTATATTTAATTTAGAGCTTACATGCCGTTGCCCGGAGAAACACCAGAGGGCTTCAAAATAATCTACGGGCGCTTGATAAACTATGAGCCATCGGCTTACGTATGGAACGACGCTATGAAGTACTGGAACATGGCGATGGATCTTTGGATGTACACCGAAGGTACCATGAAGGGCCATATAATTGTCGTGGACTTGGCGGGCCTCGCTTTGGGCCACACAACTCGGCTCAGTCCCATGGGGTTCAAGAAATTTTTCTATTATCTTCAAGAAGGTCTTCCTGTTCGTCTAAAAGGGTTCCATTTTTTGAACTCTATCCCCGTCATGGACATCATTATGGGAATGATGAAGCCATTTTTTAAGAAAGAGCTCATGGATATTGTAAGTAAATTATTTTATTAATAATTATAATTAATAATAAGGTTGTAATTAATTTGCATTAAAAAAAAAAAAATTCCTTGAATTTGCAAAGTTATTATTAAATTATTAATAATAATTATACAAACATTTTTTTAAATCTTTTTAGCTTCATATTCACACCAATAATGAAACGGCAAAAAAATATCTTCCTTTTGATATTTTACCAAACGAATCCGGTGGAAGTGCTGGACCCTTCATGGAACTCCATAAAAAACATTTGAAAAGATTAGAAGATCATCGTGATTTCTTCCTTGAAGAAGAAAAGTGCCGTCGTATTGACGAATCATTGCGTCCAGGAAAAGCTAAAAGTGCTACTGATCTTTTTGGTGTTGAAGGAAGCTTTAAAAAACTTGATATTGATTAAAATTTCATGATAATTATTAATTATCAATTATCATTAGTTTTAAAATAATTAAAATTATTAATTACAAACTAATATTTAAATAAAATATTACATATCTTTATTTGTTGTTTTCTAGCATTCGATTTTTTTCCAACATGGCGTTTTTCATTGTTTCAGTTTTTTTGACAGTCTCAGCTTTCATTAAAATTAATAGGGGTTAGATAACTAAAAAAATTAAATTAAAGAAAAAAAAAATGGAAAAAGAAAATTATTGTGACAGCTTGTCCCAGAGTTCTGAAGAAGAAATAAATTATTGCAGTTTTAATTTACTCAGGTCACACTTGGGCTCTGCAAAATCAAAAGTTCCAACTGAAAGAGTAAGTTGGGCCAATTTAAAATCTAAAAATTTTGGTGAATAATTATTGTTTTATTTTTAAAGAAGACGATTTTGGTAGCAGACGATACTGACCAGCAATTTTGGGCGGAAGACGAACTAAGCAGCCAAGAATCTCGCGTGCAATTATCTAAGCGCAAGAGACGTCGCAGCCTAGCGCACAGAAATCGCACATACAGGAGCAGATCAAGGCCGAACAATTTATCCAGCTCGAGTGGAAGATCAGTGTCACGGAATTCTGCAAGGAAAAGAAAAAAATTAACGAAGAAATTGTTGGATGTGAAGAGTTTTTCTGGAGCGTCTCAGCCGTCCAGCAGCTCCAGGAGTGACAGAAGAAAAATGTCTTCTAAAATTAGAATCTTTAAAATGCGTAAAAAATAAGTAATTTTTTTTTTTTTTTTTTTTTCCCCTAATTTTATATAACTTAAAAAAATATTTAATTTCAGTGTCACTTTAGCAGATAATGCTGCGTAATGATGGATAAAATTATCCAGGCCATGATCGACTAATTACAACTCTTTACATAACGTTGATACTTATAAATATATTGTCTAGCTTTAACAATTTTTTATGACAGATAATTCCACTCAAAATTGTACTTTGATCGTTGGATAATATTTTAATAAAATAGTAATTTTTTTTTTTTTTTTGTTCATTATAAAAACTTAAATATAGTTTTGATATTTGGGCTAGCCTAAATTAATCATTATTTAATCAATGGGTGGTAAATAACCCACCAGTGGAATTTAAATAATATCATTTCGTACATTCGAATCATACAGATTAATTGTACATATGACCTTGCTAAGTCATACAACACCGTCACGCTAGAATCAAAGCTGTGCGTGCAAGTAACTTTTAATGTCAATAGAATTTTATTTCATTCAGTGTCTGAATTGCCAGCAGTTAAAATACAACCAGCTACTCACCTTAATCTCCAAGTAAATATATTGCTTTGTTAATAGTTGTATAAAATATATTTTTCAAGTGAAAATTTATTTTAATAAAAATTGTATTAATTAAAAAATTTTTTTTTAAATATTAATTTGTTCTAGGTTCTAGATAATCATGGCTCTGATTAAAATGGTACCTGTTGAAGAAGAAATGAAGCGAAATCCCGA
This sequence comes from Cotesia typhae, assembly GCF_013202065.1. Taxonomy (NCBI): domain Eukaryota; kingdom Metazoa; phylum Arthropoda; class Insecta; order Hymenoptera; family Braconidae; genus Cotesia; species Cotesia typhae. The sequence goes on from NW_027423769.1 coordinate 1,781,092, forward strand.
ATTGAAGGAAGCTGATCTCAAAATGTTGAAGGACTGGTACGAGAAGCAGCCTCACTTGCCAAAAATCTCCGACAATGAATTAATTTTGTTCTTGCACAGTAATTATTACCGTTTGGAACCAACTAAAACAACGATTGATACTTTTTACACAGTGCGGACTCACGTTCCGGAATTTTTCTTCAACAGAGATCCGTTGGGGAATAAAGACCTGAGAAATATGTTCCAAACAGCGTAAGTATTTTTTATAAAATATAATATATTCTTTTTCTTAATTTATTAAAAATAAACTCAATAAAATTAATAATATTAAATAGAGCTTACTTTCCACTGGAGGGAGAAACTCCAGAAGGTTACAAAATAATTTACGGACGACTGTTGAACTACGAGCCTTCTGCGTACGTTTACAATGACGCTATAAAGTACTGGAACATGTCAATGGACCTTTGGATGTACTCAGAAGGAACTATGAAGGGTCATATAATTCTTGTGGACTTGGCAGGTCTTGCTTTTGGTCATACTACTCGTCTCAGTCCAATGGGCTTGAAGAAATTTCTGTTCTACCTCCAAGAAGGGCTGCCTGTTCGTCTCAAGGGCTTGCATTTCACCAACTCCATTCCGGTGATGGAAATTATCTTGGGAATGATGAAGCCGTTCATGAAAAAAGAACTTATGGATATTGTAAATTTTTTAATTAATTAATTAACAATTTTTTAAAATTATTATTATTATTTTTAATTAATTAGTAACTAATTTTTTTAATTGATTAAATATAAATTTATTAATGTATAATTTTTAATTATACTTACATTTTTAATTTTTAGCTTCACATTCACACCACCAACGAAACTGTAAAGAAATTCCTGCCGCTTGATATCCTTCCGAATGAGTCAGGTGGCAAAGCTGGACCTCTTCGAGAGCTCCATGAGAAGAATATAAAAAGATTGGAAGTTCATCGTGATTTCTTCTTGGAAGAAGAATCTCGTGGCCGCGTCAACGAGTCTCTGAGACCTGGAAAGGGAAAAAATGCTACTGATCTTTTTGGAGTCGAAGGAAGTTTCAAAAAACTCGACATTGATTAATTTTTATCAATAATAAATAATAAATTATTCTATTAAATATGTACTTTGAAATATACTATTTTAAAAAATTATAAAAAAAAATTATTGGTTTATTTTTTATGTAATTTTTAATTATTAATCTGATAAATGAAAAAGATTTAAAAGATCATGAAATTTAATTTAGTCAAAAATAAAACATTGTTTTAATTACAAATAATATTTGCAATTAAAATAATACGTCAGGTAAACGGAAAAAAAAAAAAAAACGGCACATGTGTGAAGTCAATTACAAAAATTAATTTTGTTGATTCAGTGTTATTTCGTCAGTTTGTAATTAAATTATGTTTCAATTTATAAGTTATTTTTATCGCGTAAGTTAGAAGTAAAATTCATAAAAAAAAAAAAAAATCGATGACTTGCAACAGATTAATTTTTTAAAATTAAAAAAAAAAAAAAAAAAATTTTTTTTTAAAGTTACAAGACAACAAAGTAATTTTTGTTAATCAGAATCAGATAAGTGTTCAGTCATCGATCATTAATTAGAAAGGTACATTGAATTCTCTCAGTTAAATTAAATATCTCCGAGCCGAGTTATCTCCAATCACAACAAAGTAAGTAAGTAAATAATATCGGAAAATTTTTGATAACAAGTACAGTTGCACTTAATGCATTATGTTTTTTTCCAGAGAAAATAAGTCAGTCTGACAGTAAACATGACTGCGATACAGAGAGTGACTCTCGAAGAAGAACTGGACCGCAATCCGGAGTTGAAGAAATCGGACATTAAATTACTGAAAGAATGGTGCAAGAAGCAGCCGCATTTGCCTAAAATATTGGACAGTGATCTTGTCTTGTTCCTTTCTAGTAATTACTACGACTTGGAGCGAGCCAAGGCAACTATTGAGTCCTTCTACACCATCAGGACAAATGCCAAGGAATATTTTTCATCGAGAGATCCTCTGAAGAATCAAGAACTTCGTCAGAGCTTCCAAACAGTGTCAGTATTTTTTCTCATCTGAAATAATCAATAATTATCAATTAAAAATTAATAAATTTTTATTTAATAAAACAGAACTTTCATGCCTCTTGATGGTGAGACCCCGGAAGGCTATAAAATATTCTTCGGTCGGTTGATAAACTACGATCCTTCAAAATTCATGTGGACTTCCTCGATGAAGTATCTCCACATGTCGCTGGACTTATCGATGTTTACACAGGGCGCTGCAAAAGGTCACGTATTTATCTTTGACATGTCTAACGCTACTCTGGGTCACAGCACTCGCATGAGCGTTCTGGGCTGCAGAAAACTGATAAACTATCTCCAAGAGGGACTTCCCATTCGGTTGAAGGGGATTCATTTTATTAAATCTCTCACCATTGTCCAGATTGTGCTGGGAATAATCAAGCCATTCATGAAGAAAGAGATCACGCAAACTGTATGTATAAAAAAAAATTTTTTTTTAATATTTAATATTTAAGAAAATTATATTTAAGGTAAAAGACCCAATTATTGACCCTTGCAATTTTATTTTAATTAAAAAAAAAATCAAATTTAAAAAATTAATAAATGTAATTTTTTAATTATAAATTTTAAGATAATTGCTTTTTTTGAAAACATTTTATTTTTTTATATAGAATAAAATTGCAAGAATCAGACAACTAGGCCAATTTATGAAAAAAAAAAATTTTTTTAGATCAAGAACAATTTCTTAAACTAAAACCTAATTTAATGTATGGAGGACAAATCGTCGTAACTAAAAAGAGTTACTAAAAAGACCCGTCAATAGCTGGGTCTTTTACCTTAAATAAATATTTTTTTTTAATTCCTAAATGTAAATTTTTTTTATAAATTTTGATTGTCATAAATTGACTTGTAAAAAAAATTTAATTTTTAATTTTAATATTATTTTGAAGTTATAGACAATGTAAAATTGTTTTGTAGGTTCACGTTCACACCAACGATGAGACACTAGAAAAATTTGTGCCTGTGGACCTTTTGCCCAATGAATCTGGAGGAAAAGCTGGACCCTTGATGGAGATCCACCAAAAACATATAAAGTTTCTGGAAGATCACCGTGATTTCTTCTTGGAAGAAGAAATCAACTGTCGGGTTGATGAGTTTTTGCGTCCTCGTAGAAGCAGCGGTGCTATGAGTTTCTTCAGAAGAGGCTCATGAAGAAATAATAACAATTTTATTGAATTTATTGAACATGGGCTGTTGGATTTAGTAATAAATTAATTATTATGCAGATGCGTCAGATTATTACGTAATTATCTGGCAATGATCATGGCCAAGTTGTTTGTGATTCTTGATTTTAAGGTACCGTCACATTGGATGAAAAAATCCTAGAAAATTAAAATAGCTTGATTAGAACCATGCTCGTTAAATGTAATTGTAAATTAATGTAATAAATAATTGTTATAAAAAATAAAGTTACCTTTTAAATTGTTTTAATTTTGAATAGTTTAATAATTATTTAAAAAGCAATGGAAGTCATGTACCAATTGAGAAAGCTGCTTAAGCAATATGAACATTCTTACTTTCACTATTGAATATTTTATGTCAGTAAGATTAAAGACTTTGGAGCGTGACATTGTATTCCGAGTTTTATTTACAAAATGTCTTTTTTTATTGTTGTAACTTTGTTGCTTTCGATAAATTATTGTCTGGGTGATGTTTCTCATATTGTTTTAGAGTCAGAGTATCAAGATAAAACTACCATTCCGCCGCCTCCGGTTCCGTACAGTTTTAATTACAAAGCTGGAAGATACCCAGGACATGTTGATCGTTTTAGAGCTGAATCTGGTGATGGCGCTGGTGTAGTACACGGTAATAACTATTAAAATTAAAATTAAAATATTATTACTTAATGAATTATGTTAAAGTTAACAGTCAAAATTCTACATGTGAAAATTAATTTAGCTGACATTTGATAATTTTTTTAATCAATAAATTATGGCATAAAAAAAAAAAAAAAGAAAAAAAAATTGACATTTATAAAATTAAAAAAGTAAAAAATGCAATTTTTTAAAAATAATTTTTCGAAGCAAATTTATGTATTAAAAAAAAAAAATAAAAAATTATAATAGTCATTAAAATCAGTTGACATTAAAACATTTTTTAATTAATTAAATTAGAACTAAAAAAAAAATTGCACTTATAGTTTTTACAAATTTTTCTTTTTATTCCATTTCTAATAAGAAAAATGCAATTTTTTAAAAAAGAAGTGCAATTTTTTGTAAATATTTTTTTTATTGCTAATTTAATTAATGAAAAAAAAAAAAAATAATAAAAATAAAAATTTTTTGCTGTTAACTAATTTTAGTTTCACAAAATTGTCAGGTGTCAGCTGACTTTATTTTCATAATTTTTATGACTATAAAAAAAATGTCAAATGTCAGCTGATTTCACTATCATAATTAAATTAAAAATCATGAATTTTTTTATTAACTAAAATTAAATAAAATTTAGGTACTTACTCTTACATCGATCCTAAATTCAAAATAAGAACTGTTGATTATACTGCCGACAAAAATGGCTTCCACCCGATTCTTAAAAATTTCGAAGACGTCCAGGCGCAGCCGCAAGACTCAGAAGCTGTGAGGTTAGAAAAAGAAAAGCACCATCGTTTGTATGAAAAAATTGCCAACAGCAATGCAAATCCTGCTGCTTTAAATGACAATCTTCCTCGAGTAAGTTATAATTAATATTAATTAATTAATTAATATAATTTTTTATTTTAATTAAATTATTAAATTTATTTCAGGAGACTGTCAGCGTTGCTAGGGCTAAAAACCGACATTTTGAACTCTTCAACAAAATAGCTGCCGAGCATGAAGCTATCGCTCATCAACGTGAAGCAGAGCAACTGGCTTTCGAAGCAACTTCTGTTCCTAATAACGTCGAAGCGATTAATTATTACTGATTTATTTTATAACTCTAATTAGATTTAATTATTTAAATTTAGCTTGATATATGTCATAAATTTTATGACACTTAATTTGAAAGTAGCTTCAATGATTATGATCAATGATCATTAATTCAAAAGCAGAATAATAATTTTTAACAATTGATGAAAATTATTTAAATTTCTATTTTAATAAACTTGCTGACAATTTATGTTAATTTAACGATATAATTACAGGAAGTATATGATTATCAAGTATGAAATATTATCTATGATCTTTTTAATAAAATTTTATTTTACAATCTTCAAGATGATTATTAATTTTTATTTATTTTTTAAACAAAGCGCTAGTATATAAAAGTTGGTTTTTATCAGTCAGTCACTTAGAATTTATCTTTGAAGATTTTTTATTTTAAAGATGCGTTTTTTAAATGTTAATTTTTTTCTTTTTTTGGTCAGCATTCTGGTAAGTTTTTTTTTTTTTTTTTTTTTTTTTACTAAAAAATTTTTTATTCAAAAATTGAATAAATTTTTAAAATGAAAAATAAAAATAAATTTTCAATTTTTAATTTATCTGTATAAAAATTAATTATTAACATTTAATAAAAAAATTGTAATTTAGATAATTGCAAGCTCAGCGCACCTGGAAGCTGATCAACCTCCTCAAGAAGGCAAATGAGAACTAAAAAAAAATTCAATTAACAGAAATTGAATAAAAATGATCATATAAATTACCTTGTGTTTTTATTTATTATTTAACAATCTTTCAATTAGGCAGTCGCCTTTACATCAAAAATGATTTATAGACTTATATATATTTAGAAAAAGATATTAAAGCTCAACTTTTATGATACGTATTACTCAGTAAATATAAATAAAATTATTTAAAAAGATCAAATCTTCATTTGCATAAAAATAAACAATTAATTTTTGACATTTGTATACAAGTCACGATATCGGTATGCTAAAGTACGTACTATTTAAAAAAAATTAGCTAATTATTTACTTACAATAAATTAAACATTTTTTTTCAATGATTATTAAATTTTTAAGTTAAATTGTTGTAAAAAAAATTTAATTATATGAATTTTCCGATTACGTTTTTCTACACACTCACCTTAAAAAAAAAAAAAAAAAGATGAAAAATCCAAATTATACTCTAGCATACCCAAACACTTAATCCTAAAATTGCTCAAGTCTTTACACATATAATAATAATTATCATTAATTCGTTTTATACGGACAATTATACGCGTCCTATTGTATAATAAACTCTAATAGTAAATATAAAATCTTCACTTTTCCTAGCACTTAAATTTATTTTTTCAACAAATTTCTCATGTCTTTATTCTGTCTCTCAAGCATAATATCAGCCTTATCTGTTTTGGTCATAACGTTCTCGATCAAGTCGTTCTGAGAGTCAATTTCCTCGGACAGACCGATGGCCAAGCCCTTGAGTCTGGCCAGAGACCCGCTCATTTCATCGAGATTGCGCTCCAATATTTTGCTGACATTGGAGCTCTGAGATTTGTACTGACTCCCGTCATTGTCATCATCGAAGCTGTCGCTGCTCAGGAGTCCTCTTCGCTGCAGCGAGGGATGCTGCCCCGCTAAGCTTACTCTGGACTGCTCAATGGTGTTGCTCAGCACACTGCTGCCGGGTCCAGAGTACTCCGACTCGGAAAACTTGCCGCCGACAGTTGGCGTAGGAGAATCCACGGACTTGCCACTCAGGTAATTTTTTAAACTGCCAAAAACACTCTTTATACCTTGGATGTGCTTCTGGCTAAATCTCAGCGTGCTGTTTATGTCATCAAGTCTTTTTTCAGTTCTCTCGAGCTGCTCTCTCTGTCTAATTAATTCCTGAAATAAAAATTTTATATCAAAGGTCAAAGATCGATCAAAATTAATTTAAATCTATATTATAAAAAGAATAAGCAAAATTTTGACATTTAAATTTAATTTTATAAAAAAATAAAATTTTAAAATTTAATAAATTAAAAAAATTTTTTTTTTAATTAAATTTAGCCAAAAAAATTCAGAAAAAAAAATTGACAAGTGGAAATTATTAAAAATTAAAATTAAAATTTTTTTTAAATAATTTTTTGAAATGAATTTGTTGGTTGAAAATTTATCAAGTGACTGTTAACTTTAATATCATCAAAGATCATCAGACTTTTATCAATTATATCCAAGGTAAGAATTATTATAATTATAAATAAAACTAACCTCTGCAGTCGCTGCTCCAATCTGCTCGGAATCTCTCAACAATGTCATTGATCTTTCAGATGACTTTATCGTCCGTTCCTCGACGGCTTTTTTCCGCTCCAGGATTTGCTGATGCTGCTGCTCAAGGTTATTATCAAAATTAACAAACGGATTGTTTTTAGAGATGGACCTTGTAGGCGCGCTCTGTAAAAATGTTTCGTCGTCGATGTCATCTTCCAGAGAAAAAAATGGATTTTTAGAGTCGCTCAAATAATCGTGGGCCATTTTTTTTTTTTTTTTTTTTTTTTTTTTTTTTTTTTAAATAAACTAGTTAAATATAAATATAAACTATTGAAGCACAACTGGTGAAGGTGAAATAATTTAGTTTTTTGACACTAAACACTTGTCGCTGACACTGATGACAATAAACCTTTTTTTTTTTTACAGATTAGATTGGGAAAAACACCGCAGTGGCGCTCTGAGCGCCGTTGAAAGAAATAGATTGATATTGATATTGATATAATATGAATAATGTAATAAAGAAACATAATACCTGGAGACAGATTAAAGAAAATGATTCATGAAATTACTAATTTTTATGGAATAACCAGCTGATTGGTTTTAATTACCAAGGACAATTCATAATACTGAAGTTAGCAGTCAGCTGTTAATTAAAAAAATATTTTTAATAAATCAATTACAATAAAAAATGCTTTTAAAAATTTTCACTTGTAATTTTTATTAATTTTTACATGTGAAACTTTTTAATTTAATTTTTTTTTTTAATTATGAATCTAAAATTAGCCGACAGTGAAAAATTTACATTTTTTTTTTATTAATTGAATTAGCAATAAAAAAATATTTTTAAAAAATTGCAGGTATAGTTTTTCAAATTTTTACATGTGGAATTTTTTTGTAATAATTTTATTAATAAAAAAAATCCTGAAGAAGTCTAGATGCCGGCTAACTTAATTTTTATTTTTTAATTTATTAACATAAAAATTTAAAAATTTTTAGAATTTATTTATATTTTAAAAATGTCAAAATTGTTCTCAATATTGTAAAATATGACATTTAATTTTTATTAATTTATTTTTTGCAGGAAAAAGAAAACAAGCCAATAATTTGACGGATTTTTAATAAAAATTTAGTTATAATTAATTAATATTATGAAATTGACAATAAAAAAATTGATTAATATACTTAAAAAAAAAAAAATCAGTAAGTAATAAATAATAGAAAAAATATGTAAACTAAACTTAGGAACTAAAAAGTAGCGATTTTATTAATTGAACTCAATAAATTAGCCAATCTAATAACAAAAACGTTGTTTATATAAATTGGACCAGTTTAGAGATATATCTAGAGATAATTCAATGAACAATCAGCGATTATTGCTAAGGAGATAACGATTTAGAAAATGAGTAACGCTTTTCTCGCTGTGAAGAATTGAATTTCAGTCCAATATTAATGATTGATTTGTCTTTACAATAAATTATTTTAAAAATTGCAAAGTGAGAAGTAAATAAGCAATTTTCGGCGGATAAAATATTGTTTAAAATTTTTTTTTTCTATATAGCGCTGAACTTATTAATAAATTATCTTTCTGCAGTGTGATGTCATCGAACAAACATATTTTTTCATGTTTTCGTCTGGAATACTTTAATCCGCCGTTATTGAAGAGATAACACCTTGAACTTGAGCAGTGTTCTCTAAAAACTCAGAGAAATATAAGATAAAAAAATTAATTACTGTGGTATTAATTTTGTTACGGTAATGCTTAATTGATTTTTTTTACAAATATACATTTTGAATATTTTGTTGCTTCAAAAATGTATCTAGTTATCAATGAAGATATCAGCTATTAATATTTAAAGTTATATTAGCTCAGGGACACTGATTTAATACAAATTAAATATATTTGTCTAATTATTTAAGTGAAGACAAATTTTTTAAGAGTTTATTTATTTGCATAGTTGATGCGAGTGTTAGCTAACAATGAAGAAAAAAATGGTGATTATTTGTGGCCTAAGTATCACGTTATATGCACTGTGGATTTTTAATTTCAATTGTCTCAAAAATACAACCGTTGGAAGTAACCAAATTTCGGTAATCAATCTTATTAAGAAAAAAGTGAACAAAGAAATTTCCTGTTACTTTGATCCCTCGAAGATTCACTCTATTGAGGCTTTCAATGAAAATGGTATTTATTTTTATGAAACTAAAATTAGCCGATAGCGAAATATTTTTATTTTTATTTTTTTTATTTCTTCAATGAACGAAGAAATCACAGACGACAACAACATTTTTTTCATCGAGACTTCTTGCTCTGGCGACGCAGGAATAGAATTAGATGCAAGACAGTTTTGTTCAATTGAATCGGCAGCGAAGATGAATCCCAAAATGAAGATACATTTATTAATCCTGAGTTCTTCCGAATACTCACCAAAGACAAAAAAATTATTGAGCCACTTGAAAGACTATAAAAACATTTTTGTGAGAAGAATATTTATGGAAGACTATGTTAAGAACACACCTCTAACAGATTGGTGGCAAAAAGGCGAGCTGACAACAAGCAGATGGCCGAAACATCATATGTCTGATGTCCTCCGTTACTTGACACTCTGGAAGGTCCCTGGAATCTACATGGACCTCGATGTTGTCACGCTTTCGTAAATTATTTTAGTAATTACTTAATTTATGATAAGATTATTGATTTATGTTTTGTATCAGGTCCTTTGAAAAAATGAGAGATTTCGTCGGTGCTGAAGACTCGGACACCCTTGCTTCTTGCGTGATGAGCTTCGGAGGCTCCAAAATCGGCCGGGAAATTGCTGATGGTTGTATAAATGACTTGAAAAATAATTTTCGCGGTGACGTTTGGAGAAATAATGGACCTGATGTTATCACGAGAGTTTTAACTAAAGTTTGCGGGAAGGCCGTAAGTTTTTTTTTAAATTATGACAATGACATTAAATTATTTAGCTGTCACTTCACAGTTGTTTTAATTTTTTTAACAAATAAATTACGGCAAAAAAAAAATTACAAAAATTAAAAATGCAATTTTTTTAAAATAATTTTTTACAATTAGTAACTAATTTTTTTTAAAAAAAATACTTTTATTATTTTAATGTAGATCACTAATGAGACAGATGGTTGCAATGGCTTCACGATATTTTCGCAATGGGAATTCACGCCAATTTACTACGATAACTGGAAAAAATATTTTGAAGCTGAAAATAAAGATGAAACGTTAAAATTAATCAGGAAGTCTTCAGCCATTCATATTTGGAACAAAATGAGTCATTCGGGGCGGGTTAAAGTTGGAAGTCAAGTTCCTTATGGGATTATTGCTAGTCAATTTTGTCCTAAAATTTATAATAATTGCGGGCTTTGGTTTTAAATTTAACATAAGATAGAACCACCGGTTTTGGACACCTTGGTAGTAAATTTTTTGGTAGTAAAAGTAAGTTGAAGCATCTTCTGTGTCTATATTCAAGCCAACGTTGATTGCCAAAAGTCAGTCTTCTTTAGATTATTTTTTTTTTTTTTTTTTTTTTTCCAATGAAAATGATTATCAATAAATTAACCATTAAATAAAAATCTTATTTTAATTACTTTAAGCACAGTCAGACCTCGTTATAAAACTATCAATATCTTTCTCAAATTATTTTAATGCCTGGTTGATAAAAAAGAAAGCAAACAGTTTTATAAAAAAATCCAACTGTCCTCAAAGTAAAGTTAATTTATTAAATTAAATACAAATTATAAATATTTCAAGTAATCATTTTTATTTATATTTTCTTTGATTGTTAGTGTCTTAGTCGCGATGGTGTTTTTTCATTTTGGAAAATTGTCGAAATAATAAAATATTAGAAAAATTAACGTTGATCAATTTAGCGCTATATATCAATTGAATTATAAATATACAATATAATAATATTGACACATTATTTATTAATTACCAAAATAATAATAATAATAAATAAATAAATCAACAACTAAAACCCTTGAATATAAATGGTAAATAATAACAAATAGGAATGTAAACACATCAACAGATTTTTTTAGTAAAAATCTGAGTAGATTAATTAGAGTAATTGGCACTAAACTGAATTATAAATTGATCAACTAATTTTACACTTATATAAACAAGTTAAATTATCAATAATACATTAACGAATAATTATTATCAATAATTAAGAATAATAATAAAAGCGATGGGCAAAAAGCGATTAGGCGATTAAGCACCGAAATAATTAGATAAATCTTATTTTTATGCCGATCGTATATAAAATATGGCTCGTACTATCATATTATCATATCATACATCAGAGATCCGACCGTCTTGGTTGTTGTACACTGCAGCAAGTACTTAAGATAATTAATAATAATTACAGTAATCATTACCAATATTTATCTTCTCGTAACTTTACTCATTAATTTTTTTTTTATTAATTTTCTTAAGGCATAAAAAATTAATTTTATTTATTAAAACTCAGGTAATTTTTTTTAGATAAATTTATGACTATTTTTTGGTGTTAAACAACAATATAACTTAATAAATAGCCGAGATATGGCACCCAGGAGCCACAAGGGCGTATAATAAAAATTCCGTTTTTTTTTATCCAAGTCCAAAAAAATTTTTAGTTTGAAAAAAAAAAAAAAATTTTTTTTGCATTTATTACTCATTTTTGTATGAAACGTGTAAAAATGCAAAAAAAAAATTTTTTCTTCAAACTAAAAATTTTTTTGGACTTGGAAAAAAAAAAAAAACAGAATTTTTATTATTTGCTTTTATGGCATCCTACGATGTGTATCCGCTATTTTTTAAATTATATTGTTTTAAAATATGAAAGAATATAAATATATATAGAAAATAATCTGATAGTTTCAATAAATAAAATTAATTTTCATATCTTAAAAAAATTAATGAAATATCAGCAAGAAAAAACGTCAATCTAGACGTATTTCCCCCCTTAAAGTAACATCGATTATCCAGACCTCAGCTTTTTCTTCAGATTAATCATTAATCATAAACATGATTAATTATAATTATTATTATTATCATTATTTATTACAAAGCCTTGTACAAATTAGTGTCTTTAAATGATGCCCCTGCGTCTTTTATAAATTATATCGTTCATCATTTTATTAAATTTATTTGTGTATTTATGTCTTTACACACAATACGTCGATTATGTGTGAGTGCGTGTCTTGTATAATAGTACTTCGCATTTATGACGACTAAAAAAAAAAAAAAAAATACTATTTACTTTACTACAAAAACATAACATAACACGTATTAGGTACATCACAATGACATGAAAATATGATACTAAAGTTAGCCGATATTTTTAATTTTTTGATAATTAAATTGGGACAAAAAAAAATTTTTTTTTAATTGTACTTACAGTTATTAAAGTTTTTTACAAATAAAAATTTATTTTTATTTTTTTACAATCATTTTTTCAATGAAAAAAATTTTTTTAATTTTTAAATATCGTCTAACTTTAGTTTTATCACAATGACGCAGGCTCACTAGCCGAATTATAGACACACAATTGCTAAAATCTTGGCTCATTATCATCAAACTTACCTCCGGCTCAAAAGCGGATTTAAAAAAAAATTTACCTACTTGTATAATTAATTAATTAATTAATAATCACACTCATACATTACACCGAGATTCATTTTTAATTCTAAACATAAATTAGATTACAACTGACTAATACAATGACGAAACAATTACGTGTCTTTATTTAAATAATTTTTATTGATTAATAAACTCTAATCGCTACAAAAATTTAAAAAATTGTTGAGCCAAAATGAATATTAAAATACTTTTACACCATAATCCAGTGGCATATTACAAAAAAGTATGATGACTGATTTTTTTTTTTATGAAAATTAATTCGATTCATTTTTTAAATAAATTTTATACAATTTACTGACAATCACTTGAGCCTTAGTTTTTTATATCCATGTACTTTTGTGAACTGAAGTTGCGTGTAGTGATAAGACAACAAACACCACACATAAATATATTTTTTTTTTTTTTTAATTTTTAATGTTAATGAGAACGAAGTAATTTATTTCGTATAAAAAAGAATTTAAATTATAGTTTACCGAGTTAGGCCTGATTATTTAAACGGTAAAAAAATTAAATATGTTGACAAAATAATTTGGAGTTGGAAATAATAATTTCGACAAGATCGCTGTGAAATTTCTATGTCGTACAAATTGAAGGTAGTTTATGAAATTTTTTTTTATTGAAAAATAAATATATTAATAATTCACTAAAAAAATTTCAGATTAATTCACCTTACCGTTATTGAGTAATTAATTTTCAAAATTAATTAGTGAGTTATTAATATATTTATTTTTCAATAAAAAAAATTTCATAATTTTCTGTTCACGCAACAACTACCTCAAGGGGGAAAATACGTGTAGAATTCATGAAAATTAATTTAGCCGACATGTAAAAATTTTTAGAATTTTTTTTTTTTAGAAAAATAATTTAAAAAAAAATTAAAAAAATTTCACATAGAAATTAATAAAAAATCAGCATGAAAACGTCCTTCTGCACGTATTTCCCCCCTTAACAATCCCAACAATGAAATGTAGACATTGAAAAAAAAAAAAAAAAAAAAAAAAAAAAAAAAAAAAGTCGCCTCGCGGTGATAGTCTCTATCGCCGAAGGCTAAATAATAACCCAGCGAATAATTAAATTTAAGAAATAAAGACTGGGGCATTGAACATTACGCGCGCACTAATTTAAAATGAGTTGTTTTGATTATAAATATTCCCGAGGATCACATAAGATAACTGCGCCGCGATATTTATTTATCAATAAAATTATCATTACTCCATATGCATGTATGTGATTACTGATTACATTCCTTTGTACAAGCTGTGCGCGCGTTGTATGGATAAGATGATAAATGTATACTCTATAATTCATCAGTCAAAATTCCAATGACTCTAGTCTTTTTATACAAACAGCTTACAAATGTTCAACGCCGTGCATCACATTCAGGTCAATATTAAGCGTTGAATAATCTACAAATAAATATTCATTATTTTATTTACAAGATAAGAGAACTTAATAAAACACTAGTTTACAAGTGACAAATTCAGAGCTTTATTTAATTACTTTATTTAAAATCTTATCTGATTTACGGGCTAGAAATTATTAAATTTTTTTTTTTTTTTTTAATATATTAAATCACTAACAAATAAAGTTATAAATATGTAATTTTAATTTATGATTTTAAAACATTCGCTTCTGATTTTTATTTAAAAAGGTTTGTGAACTCTATACATTTTTTTTTTATCTTAATTGTATATTAATTATTATTCTGAAAAGTTTTATGTAAAAAATTATTATTTGTAAACTAGTGTAAGTGTAATTATAAAAATGAATACCTGCACATAAATGTGCTAGAGTTTGTCTTGGAATAGAAAGAGATTGTTCGTAGCTGCTACGGCAACTACATTTTCCGAAGGATGCCATGCAGTATGCAGAATTTTCTTGTTGAAATCTAGACAATCGACGCTTATTTCATCCTTTTTACGTTTTCCTCCCGTGCAAACCTGATTAATAAATAAATTTATCATCACAAAATTCATGAATTATTAATTAATAGGGCTATAAAATAGTTTGTTAGTTATAGGGGTATTCTGGTCCAGAAGCATAAATTTCAGGTAATTTTTTAAAGTGCCGTAAAAAAAGAAATCAATATTTTTACTATTAATTTTTTTATAAGTAATTTTTTAACATTATAAGAATACAAAAAAAAATTTTTAAAGTTGAAAATTAAAATAAATTTTAACACAGTAAATGCAAAATTTTTATACCGAATTTTTTTTTTAATTTAAAAATTTTTTTCTGTATTCTTGTGATGTTAATAAATAAATTTTTAAAAAATGGATAATAAATTATCTGAAATTCATGCTTCTAGACTAGAATACCCCTTTTAAAAAAAAAAATACCGACCTTGCGTGGTTTTAGAAGTGTTTTTGGCTTGGCAATATCACGTGCCGCTTCTAAAGTAAGGTCACGCTTAGATGTTCGATCAAAAACACGGAAGAAATTGTTGTAAGAGCCGGTCATTATAGCCGAGTCATTGCCGCTCCAGCAACATTCAAACTTATCAAAAATGCAATCATTTTCATAAAGAGAACATAACTTAGATCTCAAATATTCATGTACCTAAATAAAAAAAAAAAAAAAAAAAAAAAAAAAAAAAAAAAAATGTTAATTATAATTAATAATTTAAAATTTAAAAAAAAAAAAAAAAAAAGCAATAAGACTTACAGGATAACACTCAATAGGCTTAGTCTCCATGTGTAAGTCCCACACTTTGACACTGAGGTAGTCTCTACTGATCATATAACGGCCGGAATTGCTTAACTTGACATCACTTATACTAGAAATAATTTCGGAGAAGAAACTTCTATTTGTTGGGTCCTCGGGCTCCTCGAAGAGCTTGCTGTGACGATCGCAGAGAGCTGCGGATCTCATATCACACAACCTTATCGTGCCCTTACTGCTGCTGTAAACCAATAAATTACACTCAACAGGATGAAACTCTGCCGCGGTGATCACCTCCGTCAGCTCCTCCATATTCGCTGGCTTAATGTCTACAATATTAAAACTTTGATCAGTTATTTCCAGGTGCCACAGATTTATTCTGAGGTCGTCGGCACTTAGGTACGTTTCTTGATCGCTGTTTACACTTATACTGTTAATGTGGTAGGTGTGGGCGTTTGCGAATATTCTTCTCGGAGAGGCTTCGACCATCAGCTCCATTGGCTTTATGGTTGGTACTCGCAAGGCAGTGATGCACGCTGGATCACGTATTGCTCCGCTTTCCTCCTTGGTATTGTACCCCTCGACTCTCTTGTCGCGCTCGCTAACTTTCCATAATTTAATTGTCTTGTCATTTGTCGACAGCAAAAAATGCGCCGGGTTTTTTCGTTTTAACCATCTTATTTTATTTATTTTTTCTTCTATCTCCAATGATTTTAGATAATCAAACTCGGGCTCATGACTTTGAAATGTACTGTACACGTTGTATTCTCCTCGTCTTGGTATACTATTTTTACTCTGAAAATATTATTAGTTAAATATATTACAATGACAATTTATCTCGAATAATGGTCAATTGTTACAAAACTTTTAATATTATAACTAATATTTTTTTTTTCTAATAGTAAGACTTATTATTACGTAATAAAATATTTTTTTTAAAAAAAATTCTGACGAAATAATTCATAGGGATACTTAAAAAATTATTAAAAAATTCAGGTAATTATTTACAAGGATTCACCCTATTTTTGGTCATATTTAGGTGAAAAATTAATAGTGTTTAATTTTTTTTAATCTGCTTTTTTTATGTATTTAAAAAAAAAAAAAATACATCAATAAAATCAAATAAAAATTTTTTTCAAAAAATCAAAATTAAAATGTTGGACCCCACTTGTAAATAATTACCAAAATAATTAATATGTATACACAAAAAATTAATAAATATTCTGAGAAAAAAAAAATTTTTTTTTACAGGACATTTTAATAAAAATTTCAAGTCGTAAAACTTGGATAGCAATTACTCGTATAAAAATTTCGGATAATATAAAACAAATAATCTCATAAATTTTGAACTATAAATAAATAAATGAATAAAAATATTTACTATGGGATCTCGTTGGAAAATAACAACTCGTCCTCCCTTATCTCCTGTTGCCAGAAGATCCCCATCGTGATTAAATTCCACACATGAGATTATATCAGCTAAAAATAATCAATATTCAATATTAAATATTAATAACCATGACTATATATCAATAAATATTAATGAAGATATAAATATATTCTTACCATCAGTGACATCGTCCTCGAGTGTCCCCTTCACCTGGGAAAAGCACCACTGTATGTCACCATTGCCTGTAACAAAAATAATAAAATGAACCCTGTGCATTTTTTACCTCCTAAAAATTAAAGCATTTTTTAAAGAGATCCATATAAACAGCAAAGAAAAAAATGTGAGGCTAGGATGCCCAGGCATTTGAAAGCGTTTTAAAATTACAGCATTAAATTAGTGCGTCTTTAAATTATAAATTGTTTATTTTATAAATAAAATAAATAAAAATATCTAGATGTAAGTTATTTTTTAAATCTTTGAGAAATCTGATGGATTATATCCATAGAAGCCTACTTGAAGTTTCACCACAATCCATCGTGTTATTAGACAGTCGCCACCGTCGTCTTGGTTGTCGTTGTCGACGACGAACACATCTGCACCCGCGGTCGCGTGATGGCGGAGGGATGGAGAATTCCCTTTCGATAGTCTGGTAACGGCGGGGAATGAATTTTTACAACTTACTTAGTAAGTATAAGTTGACTAAGTACATAAAGAACGAAAAAAAAAAAAAAAATAAATAAAATAAAATAAAATAAAGGAGAGACTGAGACTCGCTTGAGACGGACTGAGTCAGAGAGAGGGCAGAGAAAGACGTCGAGAGCAAGATGGAGTATCTAACTTAAAGAGGGAGATACAATCACTGTACAACTAAAATTTTTTAGGTTAAAAAATTGACGCTTTGCTTCAATTCCAGGATAAAATTATTTCAAGAGCTCCAGAATTTTTTTTCATCAATTATTTAAATAAAATATCAACCAGGACTGCTTTTGGTAGACCTTTGGCGAAACAGTGCCAAGGATTTAAAACACACCAATTATTTAAAAGATGCGGGCCAGGTGGTTGCTGCTCTATTATCTTGCAACGGCAACGTGGGAGTATGAAAGAGAAAATAGTAAAGATTAAATAAAATAAAGAATTATTTTTTGTTTAAATCTATTAATTAATAACATGACGAGCCACCTTTACTTACCGGCCATTATTTATTTAACAACAAATTGTTTTTTTTAAACAAACAAAATATTATTTCTCTCTCTCTCTCGCTCTCTTTCTTTCTTACAAGCTCAGGAAAGGAGAGAGTGGGTGGAAATACGGACGACCTGCACCGGTCTCAGTTCGTCCTTTTTTTCAGTTTGGATTTTTTTTATTGCTATTATTTTTTTTTTTTTTTTTTTTTTTGAGTTTAAAAAAATTAAACTTTAAAATCCAATTTTATTTTATTTTTCAGCAAACGGGAGCTGCGTAATCACCAAGATAATATCTAAAAAAAAAAATCAGAAGGATTTATTTTATCTAATATTATTTTTCCGACACACGGAGGTGTATTGTCACTGAGTACAGCTTGTGTCACATATTCGCAACACGCATATTTATTTATTTATCTTTATGATTTAGATTTTTCAACAAGGCGCTATACTATTTAAAGTCACGCGTGTCCAACCACCATCACTACCCCACTTGCCACTCGGTTACCTTCCTGTCGTGGGCTCAGTGTCACTGTTTTATGCTTTATATACTATGTACTTCAACATGTACTATTACTGTCTACTATTTTAGTGGTTTATTTTATTTAATAAGACTGTTCCTTTGGCTCGACAAACACTAGCCAATTTATATTGTATTATCGAGGCTCGCTTCGACGGCACACTCGCTAATTTGATCTCGGACGATTAATATGACGTCAAGCGTCAGACCAATGGTAATTTGTATTCGAGAAACGTTTGTTACAGCAATCGAACGCCAGAGGTGGATTTTATGTGCGTCTTTTATTCTACCAATGTCTACACCCCGCCATATTTGTGGATCTACAGCCGGCTTACACGCTCTCTGTCGTTTTTGCTGAACTGATACTGCCGCTGCAAATGCAAGTGGTAACTAAAAATATTTTTTATAATTATTATTATTATTATTTGTCGTGATTTTTTTTATTTTAATTTTTTTTTAAGATTGATTTTTGACTTTTAGAGAAAAAGAATACTGTGAAGATGATTTTTTTTGCCACTGAGGGAGCTGTCAATCTGTTTAGTAAGAATTTATAGTTTGCGCGGGAATTTTTGAAGTATGTTTTTAAAAAACGTGGAAATTTTTAATTTTTTTTTTTTTCATTTATTTAATTATTATAAAAAAACATTTTTAAAAAATTGCATGTGTAATTTTTTAAATTTTCTACATGTGAAATTTTTTTTAAAATAATTTTTCAATAAAATAAATTATTAAAATTTTTAAATGTCAGCTAACTTTATTTTCATTTAATTTAATAATATTGAAGTTAGCCGACAGCTATCAATTTTAAAAATTCTTTTAAACAAATCAATTACAAAAAAAAAATTCTTTTAAAAATTTTTAGAATTTTTTTTTTAATGAAATTATTACAAAAAAATTAAAAGAAAAAATTCCACGCGTAAAAAATTTGAAAAACTATACGTGCAATTTTTAAAAAATATTTTTTGATTGCTAATTTAATTAATAAAAAAAAAAAAAAAAATAAATAAATAAATAAATAAATAAATAAATAAATTAAAAATGCCATTTTTTAAAATTAACTTTTTGGAACAAATTTGTTTGTTAAATAACATCTAAACAATAACTTCATAAAAGTAAAATAAGTGAGAGTTAAAATTACATAATTTAAAAAAAAAAAAAAAAAAAAGTAAGGAAGAGTCTCTTTAATCTACAATCTCTAATGTAATTTATATAACAGCTTTTATATAAGTATAAAACAACAATGCTCCTCAGTTTGCTCATTAATAATAAAATAATTGTAATAAAAAGGAATCATCTAAATATTTTAATTAAAAAAAAAATATTTTTTTTTTTTTTATCAATGTTAAATTAATTATCCGCTTATATCCAAACAATAGATTGACAAATAGAGCCGAGCGTTCACAGGCTGAAATAACAGTTTTTTAAATAATCACCCGATTAGTAAGTAGTTATTAAAACAACGCTAAAAATAAAAAATAATAAATAATAAAAATGATTTGCAGAAAAGAAATTAGTGGATTTCTTCAGAAGACTATAAGCCAGTCTAATGCTAATGAAGGTAAAAATCGTGATACGAAGTAGTCCCTACACTACATACTCACGATATCACTAAATTGAGACGGACGTCGTCGTAATTACCCAGGAGTTCATTGAGCTTGTCACGTAACTCTTCGAGGGAAAAAAAGAGCGGGCCACGGTCTCTCAGCTGATGGGGAGCGAATCGACGGCTCGATCGAGCAGATCTTGGAGAACTTGGTGAAGAAACAAACTCCTTAATCTCCATTGCAAAATTAAACCAATAAACTCACGAAAAATAAAGAAGAAATAATAAATTTGAATGGAAAATATCGTAAGTGAAGCTACGGCTTGAAAATAAATAAATATTTTATTTTATATATGACAGATCCTCTTCTTTAATCGCTCGACAATGGACTGAAGGCTGATATTGCTGCTCGAAAGATACAGAGTTGTTGGATTGCAGAGATAAATAATATAATATAAATGACAAAAGTCACTCGAGCATATTAGAAGATGCACGCTAATCAACTACTCTACTTCGTTATTGACAAGCCATCTGCACACATCTATATGTTGTAACTGATGCCATTTGCTTCACTTCTATACCATCGTTTAACAGTCTATAAAATCGGTCTTAAGTTTTTCTACCGATAATTTAATTATTTGCTAAAAAATCTATATATACTTATCATAATAAATTTACTATCGGTGAAAGTGATATTAAACCTTGAAAAGGCACAAATTCAAATCAAAACTTTTGCAATGACACTAAATTTCACTAAAAAAAAAAATTTTATCATATGGCTATCCAGGATACAAAATTCTGCTTTATTAAATACAATTACTTTTGTTAAATTGCACTGTACTTTCTTAAATATTGACGTTTTTAAAGATATATAAGCTCATCCCGATATTACACTCATCAAAAGCTTTCATTTGAGTACCCACATGCATTTTTGATATATTTTTCATATATACATATATATAATATATATAAATATATGAAAAATTGATGAGGGTACTCAAATAAAAGCTCTTGATGAGTGTAACATCGGGATGAGCTTATATCTTTAAAAATGACAATGTCTAAAAGAAAAAAAAAAATATTTCATATGAACTTGAATCCATCAGTAACTATCTATAAAGCAAGATTCAATAAATCACTGCCAAGAAGCTTTAATAATACAATAAATGAATCAATGAAATTAATTGTTTGATAAAATAACAAACTTGACAATAATTGTCAGAATTTGATGACTCAAATTGGAAAAAAAACGTTAGTATATAAGTAATAATTTGTTTACAGAATTTATCAATACTATGAATCCGGTGTGTCATTGCTCAAAGATTAATCGAGAAACAGATCAAGAGAAGAATAAAAAATCTATTATAATATATATTAAAAATATTTTTGTTTTATTTTCAGATTAATAC
Organism: Cotesia typhae; assembly: GCF_013202065.1. Lineage (NCBI taxonomy): Eukaryota > Metazoa > Arthropoda > Insecta > Hymenoptera > Braconidae > Cotesia > Cotesia typhae. The sequence goes on from NW_027423769.1 coordinate 1,802,626, forward strand.
TCACTTTTGTAAGGAGGACCGAAGATATGCACAGAATTTTTTTCATATCCATCAGAATCTATTTCAACTTCAGCACCGATACTTAAATTAAGTGGCATTATTTCCAGACACTCTTCCTCCATTTTATTATTGATTATTAATTATCAATTTTTATTTTTACTATTAATTTAATTATATCAATATTGATATGATAAATTAGCGAATAACTTAAAATAGTAAACTATAAGACTTAAAATTATAACACGCTGCTATACAGTGTCTAGCTAGTTGCTGAAACGCGATATTACTGACCAACTGTCCAAAAATTAAGAAAAATAATTTATTTCGTACATTATAATTCACGTGACCTCAGTAAACACTGAGGTGTTTAGGTACAAATACTTTAGTTTACTATTTTGTTTTGTCTGATAAGTTTTGTTTACCCACTAGAAGGTCACTCAGTACTGATATTTGTACTCAGCATTATATTATTGTTGTATATCAAAAAGACATTTGAAGATAAAATTATTTTTAGTAATTGAAATTTAAATTACTTTTATAAATATCAAAATTAAACATAATATTTATTTATTAATAAATAAATATTAATTGTTTTTTTTTTATTTTAAGTTTTGCCCAAAAAAAAAAATTTCTATTTATATTTTTAATTGAATAGTTTTAATAATAAAAATAAAATTAATTACTATCACCTGGTATTGGGTCATTAAGATACAGATAGATATTAAAACGAGCATTGGACAATTGTAGTGGCAACGGTAATACGAGTTGGTAATCTTGTGATTATGAATTCCTTCCATCTACTACCTAATACCCTCGTTCACGTGGAATTAAGCTCAAGGTCGATATTTTGTGTATAAAATCAACGGGTAGGAAGGATATCTCCGGCTCGCTATTAAATATTTTCCGTCCGCATTGCTATGTCAAGGAAATTATTCATGATATTTATCAAATTGATATTGATTTATTACTTTATTGTGTGTTTACCGTCCCGGCTTAAATAAATAAATAAATCAGGTATTTTTTATTCATATCGAGGCTAAAAATAAGTTTTTAAATTAATTGTAAGCTTGAAGTGTGAGAATTTTAAAATATACAATAACCTTTAAAAATTTTAAGCGATTGAGGGAAAAAAAAAAAAAAAAAAAAGCAGAAAAATAGCTTTAAAAAAAATTTTGTTTTGTAAAAAATTTTGTGAAAATTTTTTAAAATATAAATTATCATTTTTTTATACTTTTAAATTAAAAAAAAAAAATTCAAAATTAATGATACTAAAATAGAGAGACATTTTTTAGTTTTTAGAAATTTTTTAACTAATAAATTGTAGCAAAAAAAAATTATCTTTAGAAGCTCTAAAAAATTATGAATGAAATTTTTTTAAATAATTTTGTAGCTCTAGTTTATTATTAAATAAAAATAAAAAAATTAAGTGTCAATTTGAATTTCATAAAATGAAAATTAAGTTAGCTGACATCTAAAAATTTTTAGAATTTTTTTTGATGAAAAAATTTATCACAAAAAAATTTTTTTTAAATTTCATTTTTAAAAAAACTTTAAATGCAATTTTAAAGAAATTTTTTTTTGTACTATTTTAATAAATAAAAATAATAAAAAATGTCGGTTAAGTTTAGCATTATTGTTATAAAAAAATGATAAATTTTCACAAAATTTTTTCTTGCAAAAAAAAAAAATTATATTCTAATTCTAAAACTTACCAGCTCTTTTATTGACAGCAGTATTAATCATAGACCCGAGCTTAGTGAGGCTAGACTGCCTCATGATCCCTGAGGGACTCTTCATTTGTTTGGTCCCAAAAACCGGGGAAGATAAGCTCGAGGTCGAGGACAGGGTCCCAGTGCGACCTAAGATACCTAGGGAACTCCAGCAGTTGGCCCCGTGATGACTCGAGCTGCAGCAGGGGGTCCGCTGGTGCTGATGCGGCGGAGCCCCCCATAGACCTACCACACCCGCGTGACGCGTTGTGGAAGTTAGTTCAGGCTTTATAACCTAGCAGCCTCGCTATTGTCTCTAGATCTGGATAATAATCCTCTAGCTCCTCATTCACTGGGCTGAAAACAATAAAATTCACTTGTTAGTACTCATTTATCCTCGTTAACATTCACTTATCATTTATCACTATGACAATAAAAAATTCGAGGCTTTCATCCCGGCTACGGCGCACTGGTTAAATCCACCTTATTATCGCGAGTGCTAAAATAAAAGGCACATTACAATGATGATGATAGTAAACACTGAGAGACTTACAATACACTGTTCACAAGCTAGTGTTTTTTTTTTTTTTTATTTTAAAAAAGCGTTGAATTTTAGTGAGCCAGTAGGTCATCATGTACTAGATGAATCCATATACCCGCGAATCCAATTCTTTATGGCTTCAAAATACAAGTCTGTTATAGCGAATGGATCTTTGTAATTATAATTACTTAACTCGCTAATTAACGTTTATTATACGGATAATTGTTACAACTGCGTGTCTTTGAGTTATAAGTTGTTGTTTGTAATTAAATAATAACTGGTAACCTGTGGAATGATGCGGCTCTGATAATTTTATAATAGAATACAGTTTTTAAAGTTTTCATTGAATTAAAAATTATTTAATTTTAATTTTAATAAAAATAAAAACTAGTTTAACTGTACTTCCTTAAATATTGTTTTAAAGTTTTCAAAAATATAAGCTCATCCCGATGTTACACTCATCAAAAGCTTTCATTTGAGTACCCACATGCATTTTTGATATATTTTTCATATATACATATATATAATATATATAAATATATGAAAAATTTATGTGGGTACTCAAATGAAAGGTCTTGATGAGTGTAACATCGGGATGAGCTTATATCTTTAAAAATGTCAATAGTTTACGAGATACAAGGATATAATAATATGAATTATTTAATTTTATTAAAAATTAAAAATTTTTTTGATTCAACTAAAAAAACAAATATTTTATTTGAACTTGAATCTATTAATAACTATCCAGAAAGCAAGATTCAATAAATCATTGCCAAGAAAATGTCTGCGGTAAAATAAGTTTTAATAATACAATAAATGAATCAATGAAATTAATTGTTTGATAAAATAATAAACTTGACAATAATTGTCAGGATTTGATGACTCAAATTGGAAAAATAACGTTATTGTAAGTAATAATTTGTTTACAGAGTTTATCAATACTTGGAATCGGGTGTGACATTGCCCAAAGATTAATCGAGAAACAGATCTCGAGAATAATAAAAAATAAAAGAGAGTAAAAGAGATGTAATGAGACACGTGGTTGGTTTGTGGCACAACAAAACCAGTTGGATTCGGATCCAATAAAGACAATTAATGCAAACATTGTAAAGTGTTTGTACAAGACAGCATCATACAAACAAAAATGAATCTGCAAATATTACGCTCTAGATTAAATACGCTGCAAGGTGATTTTATAGCATACACAGTATGTTAATTCTTAAGCATCCATTGACATTTTTTTGCTCTCATTATAATCCCCAGAGACTAACACTGAAGACTATCATCATCATCATCATCATTACTTCTTTTAATTACTCCGATAAAAACGAACATATGCTGTCTTGGCCAAAAAACAACTTTTGCTTGATTTCTTTATCAAGGTCTCGCAAGTTAACGATCAACATATGTCTCATAGCTTACAGCGGTCATATGTTCCAACGTCTATGTGTATCAGTGTACATTAATATGCGTTTAGCTATTTGGGATAAAGTTTGTGCGTGTATTGTTCACGCATCACAACAATTGGGTCATGCGCGCGTGCCACGGCGAAGATTAGCGTCACGCATTTTTTACTTTTCATCGATTTATAAATTTATTACTACGTCTTGCAAACTATCGCTGGTTATATTGAACATTAGCTCAAGATTTTTGCCTTAATTTCAAAATAACAATTAAAAAAAAATAATTGAGTCAAATTTTTGAAATTATGGCGGGAAAATTGGCCGTAAAAAATTTTTTTTAAGTAAAAATTGTTCAAATTTTAATTTTATAAAAAAAATGTCTCATAATTTTTTTTTTTTAAACCAATAACAAAGTTACAATTTCAAAAATGAGATTTTTACAATTATAAAAAAATTAAATTATCTATTATAAATTTTAATTGGCTGTATAAAAAAATTATAAGAGAAATTTCTTGTAAAAAAATAAATTTTCAATTTTTTTTACAAGACTTAATATTTTCAGAAAAAATCTTGGGCCTAGTTAAACATCTGCAACCAAATCACGAAAACTCACTTGAATATTTTAATATTTAAAGGCGCTGATGTTTTTATTTTTATAGATTTTTTTTCTTTCCATACTGAAGAAAGAAGTTAAAAATCCTTAAAGTCAATTTTATCGTCTTCATTGGTATTTTTAAATTTATATTGTTTTCATAAGAAGGTACTAAAATTTAGCTTAAAACTAAATTCCTCAGACCTTGTAACGGTCAATTGTAATCGTCTACCCCAGGGCTATTGCTTTATATCACTATTTTTGTCACGTACTCTCCAAAAAAAAAAAAAAAAAAAAAAAAAAAAAAATAATGTCAACTTCTTTATACTATTTTTGGATTATAAACAGAAACGAAAAATTACACCGAGCAAAATCAAGATCCCTCCAATTAGATTTCTGCAAAAAAAAAAATAATTTTAATATCTAATATAATTTTATCGAAAAGTAAAACAATACAATGACAGAATAAAAAAGAAAATAAATACATATTTAATAGACTATCAAGTACTAATCTGACGATCAATTCAATAGGATATAGGGTCGATGAAATTTATTTGTCTGGCAGCATAAATCGAGTCATTAATTCGCTCTAGTTACCAATAAGATCAATCTTTTAAACAAAAGCCCCATCAATATATTTTGAATGCCTAAAAACATAAGCGATGATTATAATTACAATAATAATAAATTACTAGCAACCTTGCAGTCACTAGTATTTTCTTAAATATTGATGTTTTTAAAGATATAAGCTCATCCCAATGTTACACTCATCAAAAGCTTTCATTTGAATACCCACATGTATTTTTGATATATTTTTCATATATACATATATATAATATATATAAATATATGAAAAATTGATGTGGGTACTCAAATAAAAGGTCTCGATTAGTGTAATCTTGGAGTGAGCTTATATTTGTAAAAATGTCAATAATTCATGAGATATAAGGTAAATTCTTAATTATGTCAAATTGAACTACTTTCTTAACTATTGATATTTTTAAAAATCTAAGCTCATCTCGATGTTACACTCATCAAGAGCTTTCATTTGAATACCCACATGCATTTTTTATATATTTTTCATATATACATATATATAAATATATAAAATATATGAAAAATCGATGTGGGTACTCAAATGAAAGCTCTTGATAAGTGTAACATCAGGATGAGCTTATATCTTTAAAAATGTCAATAGTTCACAAGATACAAGGTAATTTCTTAATTAAGTATCTAGAAATATATTTTATCATAAGACTATTCTTGACGCAAAATTTTTCTTGTCCCCATAATAATATAAATAATAATACACATAAGAATAATACGTGATCAGACTATAGATATTTATAAAAAAATAAATTGCGTGTTTTGAACCCCAGACTCGGTAAAAAAACAATGCACACCAGGCAAATATTTAGTTATAAAGATTTATATTCAGATGTTTTGATACTGCGGTCAATAGAATCAGAGGTGACTCTCGTCAGGTGTATCGTTGATCAAAACTAACGGACAATACAGGTGTGTACCGTTTGCCTTGTATTTAAATAAGACAACCAAATAAAGTATGAGGTGAAGAAGCTATACTATATATTAAATAACAACCAGCAAGATTTAATAAAGCACGGCGGTGTCGAGTATCAAGCGGATAGGATACTTGTTACTTAAAACTTCCAATTATTAAGAATCAGCGGATTCTCGGTCACAGAGTAGTCTTTTAATCCATCCATAATATTTATACCTATATATATTCTTCTTTATTTTATTAAAACGCGAGATCAGCATGTTTGCACTATCTTGATAATTACCTCGTGGTTTTTCAGTAATAATAATCGATTTACGAGTAATGAGGACAGGAAGGAAAATCATTGAGCTGTGACAGGCTATTGTACGTCAAGAAGATCACTCCTTTATATTTAATATTATTTTATCTCCGTCTCTTTCTCTTTATCTAGCTTTTACTCACTTTTTTATTCCAGTGTGCATGGAGTATATTTATATTATATTTATTATATATTTTATATATATAAATACTTCCATCCAGTTTGTATGCTTGTATTTATCGGGAATACTATTATCGAACGAAATTGAGAGTAAGAAAGATGAAATATCGGTGAATAAAGAGAGAAAAATAATAATAATGTCATCGTACTGGCAGCATGCGAGAGCCAAGAGCATGTTTTCTCACACTAGCCGGCATTATTCCTCCTTTGATCAATTGTTTTGGTCTTCCAACTACGATTAAAACTTATCAACTAATCGTTAGTTTTATATTAATTTGTTTATTTATTTTTTGTGATCACAATGAAGTTAGCAGACTCCTAAAAATTTTTAGACATTCAATTTAGATGAAAATTAATTTAGCAGATATTTAATAATTATTTTTAACAAATAAATTATGAAAAAAAAAAATTGACATTTAGAAATTTTAAAAAATTAAAAATCCAATTTTTTTTAAATAATTTTTTTGTTAAAAAAAATTGTCAAGTGACAGCTAATTTTAATAAAATAAAAATTTTATTAATTAAATTACAATTAAAAAGATTTTTATAAAAAATTGCACTTGCAATTTTTGAAGTTTTTAACACGTGTAAAATTTTTTTTTTTTTTTTTATTTTTTTGTACTAATATTTTCAATAAAAAAAAAATTCTAAAAATTTTTAAATGTCGGCTAACTTCATTTTGATTTTGTGTGTTATAAATTAAATATATTAAAATCTAAATATAAATAATAAACTCACCATTTAAAAATAAACTTAAAGTTTAAGTATTAATCATGCCACTAATTTAAAAAGTCGGTATTAAAATTTCTTGAGATTTTTTTAAGATGAAGAAAAAAGTGACATTGAGCGATGACAGTTAATAAAGTTAATAAAAAAAATCACTCCACTTAAAATACATTATTTAAGACGGCACAGAGTACCGTACGTAAAAAAGGTGCTCAGGATCTCGCTGACAGTTGTAGTGGGATGGATAAATATTTAAAAAAAAAAAAAAAAAAAAACAAATAAAATAAAATATAAACTGCGTTTAGTTATGGGAATCAATGTCGGAGATTTTATAGTTTTACGGTGTAATTATTGTCTTAGGTGGATGTCCATGTTTAAAGGAATATTTAAAGGAGAGCCAGACGCAGCTATTTTCACTGGGTAGCACGACTGCACAATAAATATTAAAAAAAGCATGAGACAGTGTCACTGGCAACACACACAGCTGTGTCTGGAGCACAGCTAGAATTAAAACGCCAGACAAACGGCAAACGGCCAGCATACAACTTATGTACAGCCCAAAGGGGAGAAACGCTAAACCGAGCGCTGCCGAATATTCCCGAGCGCACCCCCGGTAAGAGAGCGCAACAGTTGCGAGTATGACTACGGGAATTTGTGTTTTATTGCGCTGATACTCACTAATACTGATGTAAAAGCTCTTCTGTGTACACCAACTATCAGGTGGACTGAAAAGTTAAGTCGGAATAAATTAAATAGAAAAGTAAGGAGAAATATTTAAAGATTTTTTTTATTACTTCAAAATTTGCTGTCATTTTACCTTTTTTTTTTTTTATTATTTTATTTAACAAACAAATTTGTTTAAAAAAATTTTTTTAATTCTTACATGTCAATAATAATAAAGTTAGCCGGCGTTTTTAATTTTTTAATAATTAAATTTGAACAAAAAAATAATTTAAAAAAATTGCATGTGTAATTTTTTCTTTTATTTTTTTAAAATAATTTTTCAATAAAAAAAAAATTCTAAAAAATTTTTAGATGTCGGCTAACTTAATTTTTATTACACGTGAAATTTTTTTTTATAAAAATAATTTAGCACATATTTAATTATTTTAAGAATTTTGTAACAAATAAATTATGGTAAAAAAAAAAAAAAAATGACAAAAAAGTCATCTAAAAATTTTTATAATTTTTTTTATTGAAAAAATTATTAAAAAAAAATTTAACTGACCAAGTATTGTTACGAAAAACTTAATAATTATTTAAAAATTTATATCAGGTAACAAAGTAATTACTTATCAATTCACAATCTTTATTTATCTGTTCCAGTAGTCCAGCGCCTTGTAATATGCGTCCTATTGCTTTTGGACCGATAGAACTTGGTGTTATATTCTTCGCACTTTTCCATATGTCCATCAGGAGCGAGTACATCGGTGTAGTAACTCTCCACCAAGCAAATTTCTCTGTACAGCACTTGAGGAGTTACTTCGATAATATTGACGCATTCGCGAAAGAGCCAGCGGAAATTAGCTGGGAACTCGCGTTCTAATAACCTGAAATGCTTGTGAATAGTTTCATGAAATCCAGAGATCCGTAAGAGCCAATACTGTTTGTAAGGAATAAATAAAGTCAGCAGTTCTTTCTCAGGCGATGAATCTTTCTGATTAGCGCCGGGACGTGAGTCAATACGTTCTGCTAAAATTGATACTTCGTCATCAGAAGACTCATCGTTAATAATAACTTCTTTATCTTTATCTGTTGCCGGATTATCATCAACTTCTTTACCAGAGTCGTCATTAATAATTATCTCATCGACACCGTCACTGAGCTCCACAGCTTCGGATTCAATACTTGGAACGTTTTTAACGTCAATTTCTATTTTATGTTCAACAGCTTCAAAATCAATGTTTATTTCACATTCATTTTGTTCATTTTCATCTAAAATCTCCATTGGAGCTTCATTTGTGTCTTTGCTTTCAATTGTTGCTCCAATTTCAGTATTGTCATCTAAAATTAAAATTGGAACTTCATTCAGATCTACGTTTTCAATTGTAGTTTCATTTTCTTTATTTTGATCATCATTAACAGCGATCACTACAGTGTCCGACGTTGTTGATTCCGGCTCGAGAATTTCAACAGCAGCCTCTGTGCTTTTTGGTGCTTCTTGAGTAGCATTAAGAGCTTCTATTTTTTGCTTATACCATCTTGAGTATGGCACAAGAGGATGTGGCCTGGGTCTATTATGTTTTACCGTCTCATACCACGGATTCCTGAATCTTTTCTTAGCATCCCAAGGATTTGGAATCGGATTAACTAAAGATTGTTTTTCAAATTTTGACAAAAGAATATTACCAAATTTATCTTCTTTCTCAGGAGGGTCATCAGAATCAGAATCAACCTCAGGAATTTTTAATTTTCCATTCGGAAGCAGTTGTCCGAATCTAAAATAATCATTGTCTTGATTAGTTTGATTGTTTTCGACCAATTCATCCTGGATAATTTCACTGTTTTCTTCTCTTGATTTATCAAGGATTATTTCAGGAGATTTTTCTTGAATAGTTTGATTACTTTCTTCAGTCATAGAGGCCTGAACAGTTTCGTTATTTTGTTCATACAATTCTTTCTCCAAAATTAATCTTTGCTCCTGGTATAATTTAATCATTTTGTTAAAAAGTCGCTGTTTTTTTGTTTCCAGGAGAATTTTGCCAGGACGCTTGCGATATAAATAGTCAGAAGGGTCGTCTGACATTTGAGAAATTGTCTTATTAGTTGGAGCTTCGACACGTGTCAAATCGTTGTGAATTTTTTTTAATCCTTGCATTAAAGTAATTTTAGGTGTAAGAGGTTCAAAAACTTGCATAACTTTTCTTACATAAGACGCTGAATTGTAGACGATATTGAGTTCGATGTCACACTGAGCTGCAAGTTCTTTGAGCCTGAAAAAAATTTTTATTTTTTAGATTGAAAATTTTTCACTATTCTTACTTTTTTTTTTTTTTTTAACCCGGCTAAAAAAATCTCTAAAATAAAAAAAAAAAAAAAATTGAGAATACTTACGACTCAGGATTTTTAATAAATCCAATTTTTGTATTAGGAAAATCCTGCAGAAGAATACTTGGCAAGGTGCGCTCAGTATCTTTTGTATCTTCAAGTAATTGCTGAAGATAAGAGTGCTGAGGCGTCAAAGATGGAGTAAAAATCTTGGACGGTTTAGGATCTGGTAAATTGTTAGCCATTTCATGGATACTATCAACCATGGAGTCTAATAAAGCTGCGGGGGTGTAATTATGTTTCATATCTCCGAGAATCGGCTGGTCTCTTTTATCTGCCAGTGATTGATGAAAGTTTACGCAAAGGTGGCTATTGCCTAGTGAAAATGGTTCATACTGCACTTTGCTCGGAAAGTGCTCATTTATCAGAGTGCGTCGTCGACACTCGATGTAACGCTGCCATTCGCGAAAACTGAAGAGTCTTGCGTCAAGTATTCTTCTCTCCTCAGCAACTCTGTAATTAATATTTTCTATATTTAGTCCAACTAACTTTATTTTGATTATGTAATCCTGAAATCAATAACTATTTTTATAGCATTACAGAGTCTATATTAAATTATACGTTTACAGCGATCGATACAATACTAATCAGTAAAATTTATTTATGTTGGTTGAAATTATCTATATTATAAAAATTTTTTAGCAAATACTTACTCATTTATTCTTTCAATAACTCGGCTCATTTCATTTTCGGTGACTCCGTCCAAACCGAACAGCATCTTCATAACAATGATAAGAATTGCCATGGCTTTGGCTTCGTAGTTAGGAAAGACATTGTACTTTTTATTGTCAAAATTAAGTCCCGGTGGCCACTTTGCCAAAATTCGTTCTGCATACTGAGCAACGCCGTCTGAAATAATATTAATAAACAGTCAATTAATAAAAAAAAACTTATTATAATATTATGATACGTACTGGGTAACTGTAATTCTGTACAGTATTTTTTAATTAATGTCAACAAATTAGGTACTGGAAACTTCCAGATCCGCAAAGATTTTTTCAATCGTTCGATGGGTCCTAACAAGCTCGAATGATGAAGCATCCGAAATGTGTTCATCTGAACCGCTTCTCTTTTTGTAAAGGTAACATCCGAGGGGATAAAATGGTCCAATTTATAGTAAGATAAATGTCCATCTCTAATGAATCTACGAAATAATAAATGCACGTTAAATTAATTTCATGTTATTAATTAATTAATATAGTAAATTAAATACCTCATTATATCAGATACATGAATATCTTCATTGTTAATTCTGAGAGCTAAATACAGAAGCGCCCATAATTTTATCGGCGTAATTGTATCGGGTCCATATTTGGATGTGAGAGACCGGGTAGTGGCTATGAATTTTTTTCTTAATTTTTTTCGCACTTTCTTAGCTTTTTCTGCGACTGATTTAATTTCTTCTCTCGCTAATGCGTTGAACTGTAATCTAAAAATAATAAATATTAATTATTGAATTTTTATTGGTAAGATATTAAAAAAAAAAAAATTGTAAAAATATTATATTAAATATTTTTAACCTTCCTTGTCCTTTAGGTCCTTTTTTAGATGAAGTATTAGATCCGTCCGAAAGCTCGCTGTCACTCAACTGGCTTACAATACTAGATTCAGCGTCTGTGATGCTCGAAACTTGAGACTTGTAGTCAGAATCAGCTAAAAGTCTCTAAAAAAATTTTTTTTAGTGAGAAAAAATTTAATTTATTATAAAATCGAACAATAAAGCAATATTAAATTGATAAAAACCTTTCGTCTAGCAATGTCTCGGACAGACGTTGACGTACTAGCGCTGCTACCACTGGTAACACTACCAGCATATTTTGATTTTTTTTTCTTCTTTTTTTCGAAAACTTTTTGATAAATAATTTCTGCATCTCTGAGAATTAAAAAATTAATTTTATTAGTTTGGATATTGGAAAAAATGTATGGGTAATAATTTTGCTACCTTTTATCGAATTTTTTGGAGAGTTTAGGACGAACTTCTTTATGTGTAGACACAAAAGCAACTTCAAGTTTCGCCAAATAAGTAGACCATAGTTGCGCAACTACCACTTTAAGGTTTTCCTTTGCTCCCACTTGAATTAATTCATTTGTCAAACCAATTAAAATGAAATTATACTTTTCCCAGGAAGTTAAACGTCTGTCCTCTGGAATAATAGAAATTTAATTATAAAATTATCCATCAAAGAGAAACTTTTAAATTATTTTTGTTAAAATGTCTTAAAATTTATCTAATGTCTAAATTTTATTGTTATAAATTTTAATAAAAGCATTTTTTATTTTACGATAATTTATTTGTTGAAAAAAGTTCTAAAAATGATAAAATATTTGTTAAATTAATTATGACATTAAATTTAGCTGTCACTTGATAATTTTTTTAATTTCTTAAACAAAAAAATTATTTTAAAAAAATTGGATTTTTAATTTATTAAAATTTCTACAAGTCAATTTTTTTAAGAATTTTTTTTACCATTAAAGAAAGTTAAAAAAAATTGTGAAGTAACAGCTAAAATTAATTTTCATTGTAAATTTTTAAATAACCTTCATCCAAAGCTTTCTTCGTCTGTTGAATCCTAGTTGAGGTCACGCGCGTCCTAGGGTCATGAGTAAACTCTACATCTTGTTCTTTTTTAGTCTAAAAATTAACATTAATTAATAAAAAAACAATAATCTCTTTTATAAATTATTAATAAGTACCTCATTTTGCATGTGACACTCATTGCAGTAATAAAATCCAGCTTCTGCGCGGAATTCAGTCCCTCCACAATTTTTGCATGCATCCATTATCAATTACAAACACTAATTATTGCAACAAAAAAAACAATACAGCAACAATAATTATCTTCCAATAATAATTCAGTTAAAAAACAATCGCACATGCAGTCCCGAGGTTAGTTTTCTAAAATTTAAAATAAGCGCGCAGCGCTGGGTGGCGAAACTGAGAACTAAAAAAAATGTCAGGTGGCGCCACTAGTGAATTCGGTTACTGTTGTCATTATTGTTTATATTTATATTTTTGTAACAAAAAAATTTAGAATAAGTTATAAATAATTAATAAAAATAATAATATTGTAAAGAATAAATATTTTTTTAAGGTTAAAATATTATTTGTTAATTTGTTTTTGATTAATAAAAAAAAAAAAAATTATAATTATTTTATTTTTAGGATCTGGTGGAATGATTTAGTTTATTTGACCCCCCGGAGGTTATATTTATTCAAACGTGTCATCAAAAATTAAATCAAAAATAAAAAATGTCAAGATTTTCAAGATTGCAAAAATTCGCAGCTGTTTTAGGAGTCGGTACAGTAAGTGGAGCCGCTGCTATTTATTATAATGGCTACATTTCTCCGAAGGAAAAATACGAAAGTACGTACAATAACTCGCCCAAGTTCCCAGGAGTTGGTGAGTTGACACCTTCTGTAAAATGGGACAGCAATTGGGATCGCAGAGACCCAAAAAGTTTGATAAAACCTAATAAATTAGAAACTATTTTTTCTGATGAAAATAAATACAACGCTGAAATCGAAGCACACAAGCCCCGAGCAGCAAGACACTTGCTGCTGATTCGCCACGGTCAGTATAACTTGAACGGATCAACGGACACCCAGAGAATCCTGACAGAGTTGGGAAGAAATCAGGCTGATTGTACTGGTAAGCGCTTGCAGCACCTGGCTCTGCCGTATTCTCTGATCGTCAGGTCGACGATGACCAGAGCGCAAGAGACTGCCAAGATCATAGAGACCAGCTTGCCCAACGTACCGGTCGTTGATGACAGTCTGCTGGTCGAGGGCTGTCCTATTCTTCCTGAGCCGCCGTTTGGAGGCTGGAGACCCGGGATCCAGTACTTCCAAGACGGACCCAGGATTGAAGCCGCCTTCAGGAAGTACTTTCATCGCGCCAGTCCTAAACAGGAGAAGGATTCCTATACCATAATTGTTTGCCATGCTAATGTTATTAGGTACCTTGTTTGCAGAGCTTTGCAGTTCCCTCCAGAAGCCTGGTCCAGGCTGTCGCTCAAGCATGCCAGCATCACGTGGATTTCTATTCAACCCAGTGGCCGAGTTATTTTGCGCGGCTATGGGGATGCTGGACATATGCCTTCCGAGTTTTTAACGACCAGTTAATGATATTTAAGTAAGCTGTCACTTGACAATTTTTTAATTTAAAAAAAAAAAAAAATTTGTTATAAAAAATTATTTGAAAAAAATTGCAATTTTAATTTATTAAAATTTCTACAAGTTCATTTTTTTAATAATTTTTTTTTTTACTGTGATTTATTTGTTAAAAAAAATTAAAACAATTGTCAAATGAGATCTAATATTTCAACCATTAATTAAAAATCTTGAACCTAAAAAAGGACACTTGCACTTAGATGTGATACTGAAATAAGTAAACATCTTGTCAATTTTTGATTTTATTGAAAAACTAAATTTTTTTTTTTTTAAATTCTGAAAACTGACAGATGTCTGTTACTGTCAGTATCTATTTGAGTACAAACATCTATGAAGATAAACTGCCAGTGGATTTACATAACTAATGTATTGTAATGGGTTGTATCTTGTATTATGTCAAGAGATGTCAATTCAAAGACGGTTTATTTTTTACATTTATACTGTAATTTTATAAATATTCAGGTGCTGTCGATTATTAACTGTGAATACATCTAATTTTAATTTTAAATTATATGTCTGGTGACGTTGAAACGGCAATAAAATAATTCAGTGAAGATGATACGAATTTTTTAATATTAAAAAGGTTTTTTAATATTGCAAGTAATTTAAAATTGATAGCCAAGGATGAGATTAAGTGGCTGTAAAATAATTAATACGGTTGAAGAGAATTACACAATGTCTAAGTTATTGAAAATTCAACTATGTTAATGAATATTATAGTCTTCTTGCAACGATCCAAATTTATATAATTTTTTAATGAAGTTACTATACTGACTGGGTGGGTGTTTATATTCGAGTAAATTTATTTTAGGATTAAATTAATAAGAAATTTTCGTAATAGCTTTCATTTATGTTAAATTTAGTCATGTAGCACGCTAGAGTGCACACGGAAATAATTTTATAAGTATAACAGAAAATTATGGTAGTTTTACTGTCTAATGTAAAGTTGTCTTTGATTTTAATATCATTAGAGAGGTCCTTTATCATTTTAATTTGATTAATTTATATAAATAAAAGAAGAAATGATAAAATTATTTTATTTTGAAAAGAAGATTAAATAATAGAGGAATAAAAGTTAGAGTACGACCACTTATTGGTACTGTCATCATTTTTCAAGTGTTTGGATTAAAAAGAGGCCAATCAATAAAAAAAATTTTCCATACTGTGATTGAACGTATATCATACTTATATAAAATATATATATATAGAAATTTTTTACATTGATTTTATTATTTTTTTATTAATGAGATTCATTAATAAAAAAATAATTTTTTTTTCAATTGTCCGTTTTTTATGTATTTAAAAAAAAAAAAAAATGTCAAAAAAATCAAAAAAAGATAAAATATAAATTTTATCCAAAAAAAAATACATAAAAAAATGAACAATTTAAAAAAAAAAAAAAAAGTTGATTATCACAATTTTGAAAAATTTTTTATAAAATTGTGATATTCAAATTTTTTTTTCAGTTGTTCGTTTTTTATGTACTTTTCAAAAAAATCAATTATTAAAAGAATTTTTTTACATTCTTAAAAAAAAAACATTGAGTTTGACAATTACTTCAAAAAAAATTTCTTAGTGAGGACAATATACTATAAAAGAAGAAATATACGATATAAACTATAACTTAATTGTTAAATCCTTAATCTTATGCTTTATTTTTTTTTTTTTTTTTTTTTCATCTAGACATTATGTTGAGATTCACATCATCACATAATAAAAGTACATAACAATACAATTATACAGCCAATAAACTATTACAATCTATGTGTCTCTATAAAATGCATGATGAAAATAATACTTCTTAATTTATATAATAATATATTTATGTATAATATATAACTATTGGATTACAATAATAATTTTAGGACACATACGCGAGAGAGATATGCAAAGGGAAGAAAATAATGGAGACAATCGGTTGGAATATCCAACGATTGTTTCCTTATGACGACTAGTTTTCTTATTTTATCATCTTTTAAATGTTGAGGACTCACATATGTGTATATTGTCTTTACAAGGTCCGTGTTACATTCGCTCAACTTAATTTTTACGTGAATTGTTTTTTTTTTTTTTTTTTTTTTTTTTTAAATGCAAAATTAGTTTTATAAACTTACTTACGTATCCTCATAATTTATTAATAATATTATTTTTAATTAGCTTATATAACTTGACGTAAAGATCAACAAATAAACATTTAATGTATTTAATATATGTAAATCTTCAATCAAAAAAATATTCAATCAAATTGATTAATAAAATTTATTAAAGTCCCTAAAATCGAACAATATAAAAACAATCTTAATTATTATTAAATACAATAGTATTTGTTAAAATTTATCATTATTCCATTCAACATTTAAAATCATCGGAATTATTTAATCATTAATCTCCAAGCTTAAAATATTTATACAGAAAATATAAAAAAAACCTATTTTTTCATTTATAAAAAGTATTAAAAAAAAAAAAAAAAAAAAAAAAAAAACAAGTATGTATTTACTGTAATTCGTTTTTGCCTTGGATTATTTTTAAAATTGATTATACTAAGTGAGTATTTACAATCGGGTAATTTTTTTTTTTTTTTAATTTTCATCCTCAATAAGGCAAAATTCTAAATTTACCTGTTTAATCTATTATTGCGTACGTTAATTAGGTTTTTTTACGTTATTAATACATCACGTTGTGTAGACGTTAATTTTAATCAATTAATGGTAATAATAATGACTGTAATGATAGAAATAAAATCATTAATTTTCTTGACAATGCGGCTTAATTTTTTCGTTGTCGAAATATTTATTTTGATTCTTTTCTTCATAATTAAGGGGGCACAATTAGTTCGAAATTTTCAAAAAATCGATTTTTTTTTTTTTTTTATATATTTTTAGATAAATAATTAATTTTCATTAATTTACAAGCATTTTTTTTATATTTTGATCGGTTATTGTATAAAAAAAAATTTTTTTCTTCAAAATAAAAATTTTTTTGGACTTGGAAAAAAATATTTAATTTTTTTCTTCAAAAATTTTACTGCATATTCTTAAAATATGCATAAATATATCCTTAAAATTTTAAAACAATTCATACAGTAGTTTTTTTTAATTTTCATTCCCAAAAATCGCCTTTTTAGGCTGTCACGCTGGTTGTGCCCCTTAAATAACTCGATAAAAAAAAAAATTGTACGGACGAGTAGCAATTTATACTTATTCGTTAACTTGTTTGTCATAACAAGAGTATCAACATTAATTTCTTCGTTGCTCAATTATTAATAAACTTACTGATAATTTAAACAAAAAAAAAAAATTAAATAATCACTAACTAATTATTGTGATTTGTGATTAATGATGAATGATTATTGATTAATAATCACTAATTACTTAAATTCATTCACCACGATGTAACGCTTTTAAAAATAAACACGATAATAATATAATAATGATAACAATTATCAATAAATTTAGTAGTCTATCTCGAAACATAAATCATTGACCTTTAGTGGCACGAATAGCGTTACAAATTTCGATCCAAGGATGACCGTACGTGCTACAAATTTCGCAAACATTGGATGTGCTGGAGGAGGGCTGCTGGCTAGCAACCTGCCCGGCAGTTGTTCTGTTTGGTGACGATGTACTTTCATCTCTTTTGGTTATTTTGCTTAATGTTGTTGCTATTGAGGTTATTGCTGAAGTTGTTGTTGTTGTTGTTGTTGCAGAGGGTGAAGACGACAAATGAAGAAAATCAATTGACGTTGGCAGCGAAGCGGGCTCACGTATTTTGCGCGGTGTAGGAAGCGTTGCTGAGTTGTACGATGAATTTATCGACGGCACGATAGAAGGCGATCGTCCAGGAGACGATGATTTTGGTGTGACAATCGTGCAGTTTGTTGGAGACAAAGAGAGGCGCAGACACCGCAAAAGGGTGAGTCAATCATTGACCAGGCCTTGATTCACGTTGATCAGTTGTTCTTTCAACACGCGAAATGATGGTCGTACTTCTGGACAGTGGGCCCAACATTTTCTCATTATCTGTGGAAGAAATTAAAAAATACTATTGTTATTTATTCTTTAGAGTTTGATATAAGTTAGATGACATTAAAGTTAGCAATCATTTGATTATTTTTTTTAACAAATAAATTTGTTCGAAACTATTTTTAAAAAATTGCACTTTTCATTTTTTTTTTTAATTTCTACGTCAATTTTTTTTTTTTTTTTTGACAATAATTTATTTGTTAAAAAAAATTATTAAATATCTGCTAAATTAATTTTCATACAAATTTTATAACATATAAGTTAGCAATCACTTAACAATTTTTTTTAACAAACAAATTTGCTCGAAATTATTTAAAAAAAATTGCATTTTTATTTTTTTTGAATTTTTGTGTCAATTTTTTTTTTGTAATAATTTATTTGTCACTAAAATTATCAAATGTCTGCTAAATTAATTTTCATCACTTTCTAAGCTAGATTAAATTTAATTAGACTACCTCGTAAACTTCTTTGACGCATGCTTTTGGTTTTTCAAGAATGAGACCACGTTGAACTCTATCTACAACTTCTGCGTTCTTCAAACGCCCGTAAGGCATTTTACCACAAGTGAAAACTTCCCACATAAGTACGCCGTAAGCCCATACATCTGATTTGGAACTAAACCGTGTATAATTAAGGACTTCTGGCGGTGCCCATTTTATTGGAAACTTAGTACCACCGCTGCTGGTATACTGGTCGTCCAAAACATACCTCGCTAAGCCAAAATCAGCAACTTTAACTACATTCTCCGATCCTACAAGACAATTGCGTGCTGCAAGATCCCTGTGGATGTAGTTGCGCCTTTCGAGATACGCCATTCCTCTGCAGACCTTAATCAAAAACAATAAAATTTATTCATTTATCAATTAATTATTTTAAATAATACTATTTAGTCTTACTTGTATACAAATGTCAAGAAGATATCCGACATTTGTCGATAAAGAGGCTTCATGACGACGGAGGTAGTTAAGAAGAGATCCATGACGCATGTACTCAGTAACAATATATATTGGTCTGTCTTTACTACAAACTCCATACAGTTGGACTAGATTTGTGTGTTGTAATTTTCTGTAATTTATTTACAGAATACTTAATTTATTAAAAAAAAATATTTCTTAATTAATTAATTATTATATTAGTAACTTAATATTTGATAAAATTATCAATTGAAGAAGATCATTGTCATTAGCATTAGAACGGCTTCTAAAGTGTTTGATAATTAGAAATTAATTTGCCAAACACCAAGTCAGCTTTATAATTATGCTAATTAAATTATTACCAGACTCGTGCGAATATCATGATCAAATAATTAATAGAAATTATCATTTATTACTATTGTTGAAAATAAAATTTTTATTTATTAAATAATGACTTTTTTAAAAATATAAGCTCATCCCGATGTTACACTCATCAAGAGCTTTCATTTGAGTACCCACATGCATTTTTTTATATATTTTTCATATATACATATATATATATAATAATATATAAAAATATATATATGAAAAATTGATGTGGGTACTCAAATGAAAGCTCTTGATGAGTGTAACATCGGGATGAGCTTATATCTTTAAAAATGTCAATAGTTCACGAGATACAAGGTAATTTTTTAATTATGTTAAATTGCACTGTACTTTCTTAACTATAGACATTTTGATAATAATAAAAAAAAAAAAAAAAACCATCTTTTAGAAATAAAATTTATGATGAAGATGATGATTATTAATTAGACAACTTACGTCATGACTTTAGCTTCCTCAATAAAATCATCTTCAGACATAGTACCCTCTTTCATCATTTTAACAGCTACGTCGATAGAACCACGCCATTTTCCACGTCGAACAACGCCAAATTGTCCTGAGCCGAGTTCTTCTAACAAATGAAGCTCCGTTGGATCAATTTCCCATTTATCTTCAAGAATAAAAAAATAAAAAATAATTAAGTTATTTATTTTATCAACAATTTGGCAGTATGTTATCATTATCACATTTGAGTAAGAATTAAATGAACTACCATGACTTAAACCAGCGGTAGGAGGAACAGGACGATCACAGGGGCTTGTTTTCAGGCGACTAGCTAGTCCACCGCTGTTGTGTCGGTGATAATTTACCAAGTCTGGAATGGAGCCGCAGCAGTGCTTTTCAGACAGGTAAAACTCGCCTCGGGTGTTCTGCTTTATGTGGTAATGTTTGACGTGAGGATGCGGTCTGCAAAGCATAAAAAATAAATTTATAGTGCGAAAATAAAAGGAAATTGTTTTGATGCTCGTTTATTCCTTCATTCAGGTGCTTTCCACCCAGCTGTCGTGAAACATGATGAACATTTAACTGCTCTACAATTTAACTGGAAATAAAAATAGCAATAAAACTATTGTCGGGTATTTTTTAAAATTCATTTTAAAATGTGACGAGAGATAGTATAAAAAAAAGTGTCACTGGTGTACTTACACTTTAGTGTAGAGCGAGAGAGTATACAAGCCCTTGGTAGATGAATTGCGAACGACGAAACAGCCCTCTTTGTCCTCTTGCTTGAGTAGAGACTCAGCTCGTTGTCTCGACATATCGCCCACGTACCATCTGGATACATCCCAACAGAAATTAATCTTTTCTATATCAGGGATTAATGTCTAATACTAAAACACTGACGTCCTCGTACACTTCCGTGCTTTACTCATCATTATTTTAAATCTACAGCCATTATAAGACTGCTCCGAGAGTTTAGAATACTATGATTGATTTTTAATGACAAATGGATGGATTTATTAAGAAGATATGGCTCAAGAGCTTAAATATAATTTATATTATTTTTCAAGAGTTATACGTACTTGAAATAAAAAAAAAAAATAAAATTTTTTTGTCAAGCTATTTTGTTAAAAATAAATATTTTGATATGAAAATTAATTTAACAAATATTTGATTATTTTTAGAATTTTTTTTAACAAATAAATTACGATAAAAAAAAAATTAAAAATTAAATTTTTTTTAATAATTTTTATATTAATAGAACGTTTTTAGATTTTTTAATTTCGTTGTAAACTGAAGATTTTTTCTCTGCTAGACACAATTTTTATAAGATCCTAAGATCTTCTACAGGAGCTAGAAAAATTATAATTTAAAAAAAAAAAAAAAAAAAAAATGTATTTTAATTTTCATATTAATCATTGGAAAAAACTTGTTCAGAAAAAATAACTTTTTATCTTTCTTCTCAGTCCGTATAACTTGACTATAACTCTCCTTGATATAATTAATAGTCTATTAAATAAATATTAAAATACAGTAATAAAAAAAAATTGATCTCCTGTCAATAACTGATACTTTAACTTTAACTCTGATTATTAAAACCAAAAAAAAAAAATAGCTTCTGTGAAGTGAATTGTTCTGGAACCCAGTCAGAGTAGCATTTATAAATTTTTGATGGAAAACGGGGTTTAAAATGACGTTTGATAGCTCTGGAGCTTTTAATCAATCACAATACAGAACAATATACAATTGGATCAATTACCCGATTGTATTGAAGAGCAATGGGATCTTTGTAATGGACAATTAATATAAACAAGGCTGGAAGCTGAAGCTAACAACGCGCTTGATAAGTACTTACTCGTATTTCTGAAGACCCAAGAGTTCTTTTTCTTTGACGTAATTACTCGGAATATACCCGATGGATCTGAAATATTTTAATTATTATTATTGTTAGGATTGTAATTAAAAAAAATAAATAAATATTTTTTGGAGTAAAAAATTGTGTTAATAAAAATAAAGCCTTACCCATTTTCATCCTTGACCTTCCACCAGTGCTCCTGTGAGTCATCCAGTACCTCGTACTCGGCGCCCTGAAAAATTAACACTCATCAAGCAAGGTTGCTTTTCACACTAGAGTTTACTTTACCCTAGTGGCTCTATTGTTTCGCACTCTATAGTATATATACACTATTATTTTTTTCTTCATGTCTCTCACGTCACTTTAACCATTTGCAGTGCAGTATGACCCGCATATAAAACTATCTTCCGGTACAGTACTGAGCACTTTATTTACCTTTTCCAATGACAAATCTCCTCCCTCGATTGCACGAAATGGATACAGTGCTACTACTACTTTTGTCCTCAGCATCAATTTTTCCTGAAAAAATTATTATTATTAGTATCATTATAATTTCATTAATCTTAAATTTTATGTCATTAAAGTTAGCAGTCGCTTGATCATTTTTTTTTAATTTTATTTAACAAAAAAATTTTTCTAGATTGGATTTTTAATTTTTACATGTCAATTTTTTTTGCCATCATTTATTTGTTAAAAAAAATTCTTGAAATTTTTTAAGACAGACATTAGAAGTTTTTATATAATTTTATAATAATAAAAAAAATTAATTTAACAGACGTTTGATAATTTTGAAGAAATCTAAAAATTTTTAGAATTTTTTTTACTGAAAAAATGATGACAAAAAAAATTATAAAAAAAAAAAAAAAAATCAATTATAAAAAACTTGAAAAAAAATCCGTGAAATTTTTAAAAAATTTTTTTTAGTTCTAAAAATTTTCACTGACAATTTTCTCTAATTTTTACATGTGGAATATTTTTTATAAAATTTTTTTCACGACAATTTAATTGTTAAAAAACTCTAAAAAAATTTCTAACGTCTGTCAATTTGACAAATAAAAATAAAAAACACTTTATTAGTAGAAATTTTTTTTTATTGTAATTGATTGTTATAAAAATAAAAAAAAATTGACAGTTGTCAGCTACTTCAGTATCATGAAATAAAAGTGTAACAAAGCAAAATAAAATTTTGTTACAGTGTATTGATTGAAGAAATAAATCCTCATTAATAAATAAAAAATGAATAAAATTTTTTATTATTTAATTAGAAGAAAAAAAAAAATTCATAACTTTTGAAAAGCTCTAAAAAATAAAATGTAAAAAACTTTTTATGGAATAATTAAAACTTTTTATAATTTAACCAAAAAATAAAAATGAATATCTTTTATTTTTCAGGTAAATATCAGTGACTTTGATATTCTAAGCGAACGAGATAATTAAAAGCAAGCACTTATATACGAGTATGGAAATTCCTGTTCAACTTGCCGGAAGGTAAACATATATTAATGTAAAAATAAATATAAATCTGAATATTGAAGAAGGTTAATATTTACCTTGGCTTTCGAGGAAGGCGTCCCAGGTGCTCCACCCGGCATTATCGGCGTCGATGGTGTACCTGCAACAATAAGTATAAATTACAATTAAAATTAAATACAATACAAATTTATTTATTTATTATTATGATATTTTCTATTCTAGTTGTCAAGACTAAAAAAACTTTTCCGAGCACTTCCTGACAGTACTCAACTCAGGGCAACATTGTGTCCGAGATAAAAGAATAGGAAGTAGAAGTGGTGAAAAAAGAAAAAAATACTCGAGCTGATGGCGAATGCGACGGAAAGACGCGCGCGTTTGAAAGGCGTTGTCATTGTCCCGTTGTAGCGGATCATCTACGGGGAATAAACAGCGTTATCGATAATAATAATCCTTACGGAAAAAAGAACCGGTAAGTATTTCTCAATAGGAAATAACATAATGAGATGATATTGATTTTTAATAAACTTATATCAATTTCTTTTTCGGGTTTTTATTTTTTAAATTAATAATTAGTAACTGCTTTCAATTTTTTACTTTCAGAAACACCTTACTAAAGTTAGCCGACGTTTTTAATTTTTTTCATTTATTAAATTAGGACAAAAAAATATTTTTTTTAAATTACACTCACAATCCTTCAAGTTTTTTTTATAAATTTATTTTTTTTTTAATAATTTTTTCAATAAAAAAAATCTCAATAAAGTTAGCCGACATTTAAAAATTTTCAGAATTTTTTTTATTGAAAAAATCATAAAAAAAATTTTTTTTTTTTTTATTTAATTTGCAAAAAATTAAAAAAATTGTTAAATTTTTTCTTATAATAATTTAATTATTGCCATAAAATTCTAAAAAATTTTTTAATGTCAAAAAATTTATGAAATTAAATTTTTTTTTTTTTTTTTTTTTTTAATTAATTGAATTAGCAATAAAAAAATATTTTTAAAAAATTCCACGTGTATTTTTTCAAATTTTCTAGATGTGGAATTTTTTTGTACTTATTTTATTAATAAAAAAAAATTCAGAAAATTGTCAGCTGTCCTAATTTTATTTTCATTAAAAATTTATGAAACTAAAATTAGCCGACAGCGAAAAATTTTAATTTTTTTTTAACTAATTGAATTAGTGATAAAAAAATTTTTTCTATTAATTATTTTATTAAAAAAAAAAAAAAAATTCTGAAAAAGTTTAGATTAAAAATTTATGTAATTTTATGATTGATAATTTTGCTACTAACACTTACAAAGTACACTGAACCAAACCGGATTTTTACATGCTAAGACATTTTAAAAATGACGGGGAAGATCACTATCAGGTTGATAAGGACACATGGTAAGTATAGTTACCAATCCTCAACCCAAAAAAGCCGGACTTTTACCCCATTTCTGAATAATTAAAATAATTATCACAGGACACATAAAGCCGGATAAAAAATCGAGCCGCGTGCAGGCGTATCCTCTGCAAAACTACCGGTGTCGTCAGGCGTTTTATAAAGTGCGGGTGGTGGCGCACGAGAGTGCAGAGCAGCGTCGGGACAGTACGTTGGTACTGGTATAGTCTCCACCCTGTCTAGACAAAATCAATGGCACCTCAACCACCCGCAGCTCTCTACACAGTACAGCATCAGCTTCTCTCTCGATTTTCTCTTCCTCTTCCTTTTCCTCTGTCTCTATCTCTATTTATGATTCGCCTTTGCACAACTTGTTTACTTGGAAGTTGCCACTGCTTCTGCTTCCCTTAGGCTTGCAGAGCATAGAGTATCGTCTCTCCGGACCACTAAACGCCTTTGAACCCTTAACCTACGTTGTACCTCGATCTACAACTTTACGCTCGTGTTTCTGCTCATGTTCATCGTGTCTTCCAATAGAGCTGATATCCACTTCCTATTCCGTGTCTCTTCGTTGCATGTTAACTTTAATTACTGTTACTATTACTTGTTTCATCTACTTATCAATCATTCAGCACACCTCTCGCTAATCAGATTATCGATTCATTTTTTTTTGTCATGTCTACAGTTATTCCAGATAATTTTGTTTGCTTGTTATTTTATTTAAATTGTTTGAACATCAAATAGTTAACATTTCATTGTATTAATCTCTTGCTTTTACAGGAAAAAAGTTTTTAAAGAATTAAATGTCAGGAGTTTTAAAAGCCGTTGAGATTTTTTTTAACAAAATTGGTTTAATTCTACTGGAAAAAATTAAACAAAAATTAGTAAAGTTATAAATTTATTTTTTTAAGTTTTCGTAAGCAATTTTTGTTCTAAAAATTTTTATTCTTTATATTAACTTCTAGAAGAAATATTTTTTTTTTTTTTTTTTTTTATTTCAGTAAAAAAATTAATGAGGAAGATCAAAATATCTTGAGTAATTATTTACAAATGGGGTCAAACCCAATTTTTATTTTATTTAAAATTTATAAGTTAAGAAAAAAAAAAATTTGAATATCACAATTTTTTAAAAAGTATAATTCAAATTATATACGGGATATTTTTAACCAGAAAAATTATTTGGTCAAATCGGAGATTATACTGAGTATAATATGAGAGAAGATATGCAATGTAAATTTGCACTGCTTGTTTTTATAGATTTATAGAAAAATAAAGATTTTGATAGCTTTTTTACCTTCAAAAGTTGAAAAAAATTTTGGCTCTCATATTTTTGGATAAAATTTCTATTTTATCTTTTTTTTTTTTTTATATTTTTGATGGATATTTTTTTGGAAAAAAAAACAACAATTAAAAAGAAAATTTGAATATCACAGTTTTTTAAAAAATTTTTCTTCAAACAAGAAACTCATCTTGACAAAAATTAAATTACAGTCTTTCTAAATAGTTTCTTAATTGAATAAAATTTTATTCTCTCTTGAATTGATCACCTGTTAAATTTTCACAACACCTAAACGAATAAGTTATAAGATATAATAAATGTTATCCAGCAATATAAATGCTATTATATCCATAAAAACAGAAATAGCAATTGGTTTGTTACAAGAGATAAGGAAAGCAATTGGTTGACTAGTTTGGTGGTTATATGTCTCTAGATTAGTTATCAGCAGTGACCATCAGGCCTCCAGTGTTAATATATACTATGTTCATAGGATTACGGATAATTAGTCGCAATAGGTGCAAAGATATACGATATATAGTCGAGAGGATAGGTTAAAACAAGATTTGAAGCATGAAGCTAAACCGCATCATACAACCCTGTTGTTTAATTCACTCACCAGCGTTATTATATTAGAACATCGATTTTCAAGCTGGGCATATCAATCTATCCTGCGCTAATTAAAACTGCCAACAACCTCTTTTACTTAATAAACGATTATTTCATTTCGTCACTCCCGTCATTAAAGCCAAGAGACAATTTGTCTTCTCAATACTTTTATACTTATTTTATTTATTTAGCTTTAATTCCACATTAACACAACTTCGGTCTTCCTTCAGGCATCCAAAAATTTTCTGGAGCCAAGAATTTTATTTTCTTTAACATTTACATTTTTTATATGTAATCTTTATATTAAATATTAATGCTTTATATCTTTAAATGTTTAGTTGTATTTATTTTTATTAATTATACATTTCCTGCAGATCATGATTTATGATCTGCAGGCATTTGATACAATTTAAATAAAATTTCTGGTCCACGAAGAATTAAATTCAGTTGTGAGGATGCTACCAGAGTATTGATTATAGTTATAAGCCGATTAACTGTAGTCGGAAAATTACTGAGTAATATAAGACGATTAACTTTTCTCTATATTTATAGAGCGAATCATAAAGTTCATTTTTCGCTATATTAAATGTTTTTGTTTTGTTTCTTCATAAAAACTTTAGATTATTATGACGAAGAAATATGGCCGGTTGTAAAAAATGTTTTTATTATTATAAAGACTGAAGGTACTTGATGATACGGTTAAATTTAGCTCATAAATAAGAGGAAAAAGTCGCATGTATAATTTTAAAGTCGAGTGAAAAGAATAAAAATAGCGATAAAGAGGAAATGTGAAGAAGAAGAAGAAGAAGAAGAAGAAGAAATGTTAAAATAGTTTTCAACAAAATTAAATCCATAAGAGTGAGGATCTTTAAAATGATGGCGATGGCTAGAATCGAAGTACTGTTCAAAGTTGCGGACGATAAAACTTTATTTGTTTGAAATTCAGCTCTTGTGTATTTTGTTACTGATAATAAGATAAATGTGTACCGGTAAGTAGTTTTTGTTTAAAAAATAACTTTTAAGAAGAAATAATAATTTTTTTTTTTTTTTTTTTTTTTTTAAAGATTTTAATAAATCCAAAGCATATTGACGCAACAGTTTGGAAATATTTAATATTTAAACCTGGTGATTTAATAATGACTGTGTCCTGTTCCCAGAGAATTCCCATGCGCTCAGCGAATTAATTTAACTGTACGTATGACAGTGTAGAAGCCGCACGAAAATCAAGTTTTCAGTGGACACTAAATCGATTGGTCTCACAAAGGCACGCTTCAGTGTATTTATCTTCAATAATTTGCTTGATAATTAATAATAATTATTGTCGGTGCTTTGCAAAAATTTAGCGAGTGCGAAAACTACTGGTTAACGACAATTATTAATTATTAATTATTAATTATTAATTGTAAATTAAAATGGAAAACTTGAAAATAATTTGTATTAACACAGTCGGAATAATTAATTAGATTAACAAGTAAACCAGAAATTAAATGTCAATATTGAATGTTTCTGCTGTGATTTAACTCGTAATTTGTTATTTAGTTTTCAACTATTGAACATGTTTAATTTTGCCTGAAGGCTGTCAAAACAGTGGGTGTTTTCAAACTTGACTCCTAAACGTCTGTTTAAAACTTTTCATTCTAACATACCTTCCCCTTCAAACAATTGCATTAATTAATTAATCACACATTCAAAGTTGATTTTTGTAAGATGGGACAGAAATTTTATTTATTTGTTTAATTTTAATGCCAGGACATTGTATAATTATTAATTTTTTGATTTTAGGTAATATTAGCTCTGGTATTTGTCAGTTTATGCGCAAAAAAATTTTTACATTCTGAGAAGTAGTACGCAATACTATTACACTGAAAAAAAAAACTGAGAAAAATTCTTGAACCAAGAAAATAATTTTTAAAAGTTTAATTTTCTTCAATCAAGATGAAAAATTTTTAAATTAAGTAAAATTTACTTAAACTAAGAAAAATTTTTTAGTTTAAGAATTTTTTCACTCAAATCACGAAGATTTAATTCTTCAAAATTAATTATAGTTTTTTTTTTTTTAGCGTTGCGTTTAAAATTTACCATTTTACTTTGTAAAAATTGACGTTGCTGTATTTTATACTTTTTACATATCATGCGATAATTTTTTAGGTACGAAATAATAAATATCAAAGTCAAAATTCTTAATTATTATACTTAAACATTTTTAATAATAATTTTTTAAATGATTTATGAAAGTAAAAAGTGGTTGAATAAAATATGTTGATTAAGATAATTAAAAACGTTATTTAACTTAACTGGGATGAAAATTTTAGATAATAAAATAAAGTTGATTATAAAACCACGTACTCGACGAAATATTTGAAAATTAAAATTTCAATTTATTTTAATACATAATTGCAATTAAATTCCGAGTTTTAGTATTTTTATTGAAAAAAATAAAAGTTTAAAAAAAAAAAAAAAAAAAACTCATTTAAATTTAATGGAATCAATTCGGAGGAATAATGTTATTTTCGTTAACATTAAATTCTAGATAATGTAAAATGATCAAAGAATTGTAAATAGCCTCGATCAAAGAGATAAAAAGTATTATTTTATATTGGATAAAAAATAAATTAGATTGTTACATTTTGACAGAATAACAACAAGCAAAAACTCGGTCTGTTATTTTTGTTTTACGGTATTGTCCATTTCCGTGTCTGCTGGAATTAATATATTATCATACAAATTAACTTCCTTGATACGCGAGTACTTTAAAATACTTCACCACAATCGCAATTAAATATTTTATTAAATTAACTTTGCATCCGCAGCTTTCCTACCGGCGGAAATAATAAAAAAACAAAGTTATAATCCGATTCTGAAAAGAAGAAAATTAGTTATTATAATTTACAATTTATAATTGATAAAATAAACAGCTAAATTTTATTTTAATATTTTTTTTTTTTTTTTTTTTTTTTTTTTTTTTTTTCTAGATGATGAACTGAATTTTATTTAAGAAGAAATATTTCAGAAGTTAGGCGCTCATTATCATTTGCATTACTTAATTAACAATGCAAGATTCCCGGTGCAGTTGTTAAGAAAAAGGAAATAAGAATAAAGAGGTCACCTTGGTACGGTGTTACGCGTACAAATACGTTTGAAAACTGTTCTTTGGGGCAAAGCATCGGCTTGATGTATTTCAGCGGTGCCGGAAGCCGTAATTACTTGCCTTCACTCCAGTCAAAGAACACTCGATGAAAAAGAGCTTGGACTACACAAAATACTGCTGCTACTACTACAGATCAAAGTAATTGAAGATATTAGACTTTCACGAACCTTTTTAGATATTTTTCTTCCAGGATTGTAAACCAAAATCTTCAAAATTAACCTTTATGCATGAAGAATCAATAAATATTCAAGTTCTGGGATTTTTTTTTTTATCATAAATTGTGATTATACTCAAATTAACAGAAATCTGTCAATTTTTTGGAGTTTTATAATAATTTTATTATTGTGAAAAAAATTTTCATATTTAAGAATTTATAAAATCACAAAAATGTCTTGTGACTTTTTTTTTTTATTACGACTTATATTTTTACCGTAATACCGCAATTAAGATTTACAATGAATAATTAAAATTTTTTTTTATCTAAAAATCTTAATTTTGAAATTTTGGCTTTATTATTGGTCCTAATAAAAAATTAAAAGACATTTTTTTATAAAATTAAATGTTGAATTTTTATTCCAAAAATTATAGTATAAAAAATTTATTATTATTAATTGTTATTTTTTTTTTTTTAATTAAGGGGAGAAATACGTGTAGAAGGCATAAAAATTAATTTAACCGACATTTAAAAATTTTTAAATATTTTTTTTTTAATTTATTTATTTGTTATAAAAATTTTAAAAAGTGTCTAATGTCTGGGCAATGAAGTTGAAAGACATTAAAAATTTTTTAGCGAAGAAATTATTATGAAAAAAATTTTTTTTAAATAATTTTTTCAATAAAAAAAATTTTTAAATGTCGTCTGACTTAATTTTCATTAAATTTTTTTGTTTCAGGAAGACATAAAACTGTAATTTGTCGAATTTTATAAAATTCTTTGATGCTATAACACAAACTCAAGTTTCTTTTTGAATGAAATCTTTGATAAAGTATCTAAAGATTTGGATACAATGGCACTAAAAAAAGATCTTGAAAGATTAATCAATCTTGTAAGTGTCATCGGGTGTTGCTGTTGAATTCCGATAGCCCCTCGCTCGGGGTTTGTTCTACAAATAGTTGACAAATGGTAAAGTTTACTAATAGCAAAGTAATACTATTCCAATATTCGAGAGTATGCTCAACCCAATAAATCGGTATTATAGTTAGTTTATATTTAAATTAAACTAAAAAAACTTTTAGATTAAATAATTTAAATGTTGAATTTGGAATAAACATAAAATCGAGTGAATTTCGAGTCGTATAAAGTCAAATAGAACTTGATAAATAGAATTCAGAGATACTTTTAATTCTAATAGAAGTATAAATTACTGACAGTGTATAACGATGCCAAAAGTTTTATAAATTAGAGTAAAACAAAACCGCTTTTGAATTAAGCTCGTTTCTTTCTTCAATTTAGCAATAAAAAAAAAAAAGTAAGACGTTTAATAATTATTATTGTTGTTAGTTTTTTTTTTTTTTATTATTATTATATTGCAATGTACTTTCTTAACTATTGAGGTTTTTAAAGATATAAGCTCATCCCGATGTTACACTCATCAAGAACTTTCATTTGAGTACCCACATGCATTTTTGATATATTTTTCATATATACATATATATAAATATATAAATATATGAAAAATTGATGTGGGTACTCAAATGAAAGCTCCTGATGAGTGTAACATCGGGATGAGCTTATATCTTTAAAAATGTCAATAGTTCACAAGATAGAAGGTAATTTCTTAATTATTTAGAAATTTAGAAATTTCACTAAAAAAACTAATTTTATCATAAGACAAAATTTTCGTTATTCTCTTAATAATTAATAATTATTGTGATTTATATAAATAGGGCGAAACAAAGTTTCTGGCGGATGGTGAATGCCAGATCGGAATTGTGCAAGCTGTGATGATCATAACAACACGTACGTGCTCGTTGGAGTATTGGAAATTGAAAGAGAACAAGGAGAGAATAAAAAAAAAACAAAGACAGAAGAAGAGAAAGAGGAAAACGTTATTTACACGGCATCCACCGGTTGGCAAAGTAATCGATCTGAAAACACAGTAAAACTCGATCACTTTATCATTATTGGGTCGCAATTTAGGTTTCAAAAGTGTATCACATTCGCTTGAAGAATAAAGTTGTCTATTGGTTATTTTTCGACTGTCCCTTTTTGGGTCGCTGTAATTAAATAAATATTAACCGAACTCCAATTAATTCATTTTCATTAAATTCGTTTGTTATCGAATTTCCTGTGTTCGGTACGGCTCGTTAGGCCTGATATGATCAATAGCAATAGCAAATTAGGTCCTTTTAATAATTGGCCAGTGGTGCGTTTAAACAAACATAGAAAATTTAAATTTACAAAGTACCTAAAATACCTAAATTGAACCTTGTATTATATTATATTATATTATATTATATTATATTATATTAACTAAAAGTGTTTTATTTTTCAGATGGTGATGGTGTGCCGTTATTCTCTAGAGGAGTGTATAGCTACTTTCTCTTCTTACAAGCATCTCGTTTTTGAATAATTCAACGGATATGGATATCGGTTCACTCCCCGAGATGAAAGAATGCCCAGGCTTCTTACCAGCATCCTCTTCGTCATACTGCTTTAAATTTATGGAATATAACTTATATCCAACACATGTAGCAATCCATTTTCAACTTACTCTACATTTATTTTATTTTATTATTTCATCGAACCGAACAATATATTGAATTGAATTGAATTTCAAGATTTTTAGCTTACAGATATATGTAACTCGGCATAATATTTCTTCATTTTTAAACTTGTGTTCTAGTCGTCGGCTCCAAGATATTGAATTCGCTTACCCAAGCGTAAGCTTAATTCAATTTTATTTTAATATTTTAGTACATTTATGTCATTCCCTTTTTTCATTAGCAATAAATCGCACTGCTGGAAGACATTCCGCGTGAATTTGAAAGCCTGAATATTAATACTTTTCTTTTCATTGTTTTTATTATTATTATTATTATTGTTGTAGGTATGTGCATTTTTAATCTACAGTAACAAGGACTGTTATTTAAAGGAGACCAAGTATCAGAGGCCAGCCGCTCTTTTTTATGATTCAGATTTTGTAATAGGCACAGTCTTTGGCGATGTGCCAATACCATCGATCCGAGTTTCAATGTGTATAGTCACTTGAAGACTCTTTCTGCTTCCATTATCTCTGCTTTCAATCTACTATCGCCTATGAGCCAGCAATACTGGGGGTGCAATCATCAAGACACCATTGTAATAGACATTTTATGCTATTAATGTTAGAACTTTTTCTCATGTTAACCTTGATGACACACCAAATCGTTTTATCGAGACAATTGTTATGTTGGCGTTTTTTTTTTTTTTTTTTTTTTTTTTTTTATAAATTTTACTTCTTGAATTGTAAGTCACATCTTAACTTATTCTTGGACATTTAATGTCCGTTGTTAAAATTTAGAACATTAATTAAGTCTATAAAATATTTTTAATAATAATTTTATCTTAAAACTAGTTGATGATTTAAATTAACGCTTTTGTAATTAGAGTTTAAATTTTTGCCGCCATTTTAAAATAAAGTTCAAATTTTTTTTTTTATAATTATGAATCTTACTTTTGGAATTATCGTGAAATTATTGATCCTAAAAAAAAAAAAAAAAACATAAGACACATTTTTTTTTATAAAATTTAATTTTGAAAAATTTTTACAGGACCAATATTTTTGACACAATTTAAAAAATTTAAACCATTTATTTTTAATTTCCGGCAAATATCTTGGCGCTATTTATAACGACATTGTTTTTACGAGATTAAGTTTTTCAGATCACTTTTTACATTATTGACAAAACTGAGCCATTGTGACATTTTTCAGATTATTAGATTCTTCAAAAAAAAGTAGACGCGCTGCCGGGAAATAATTTCTGGATAATATTTCAAGAATAAATAATCAAATTATAACAAAAAAATTGAAGAAATTATTTTTCAAAGTAACTTTTCGGGTTTAGTATTATCCATTCAACGATTTTTTTTATTGTAATAATAATCTAAAAAGCAATTTATTTTTTCCAGTATCCATACAGATGTCTAAAAAAAAAAACATCATACACGTTACGAGATTATTTCTGTAAAAATCATATGGAAATATGCGGACATCTCACAAGTATGCAAAAAACTTGGAAGCTTTTTAGATATACTTAGCAATAATTGAACAATTTTTTATGAAAAATTCTCTGTATGAATATCATTTTAGCTATTTGTTTTATTGCCCTTCACGAAATAGCAAAAGGTATAGTATGTCGAAAAAAATGAAATAAAATTAACGTTAACATAAAGCATACATATTTTGCATTTTATGAATGCAATATTTTCAGTTTGATAGCGTTTGAAAATAAAAAAAGGAAGAAAATACGTATATGTAAATAATCAATAATTCATCGGAGTGTTAAAATACTGCAGCGAGCATTCAGTTGATGAAAAAAAAAAAAAAAAAAAAAAAAAAAAACTACTT
Organism: Cotesia typhae; assembly: GCF_013202065.1. Taxonomy (NCBI): domain Eukaryota; kingdom Metazoa; phylum Arthropoda; class Insecta; order Hymenoptera; family Braconidae; genus Cotesia; species Cotesia typhae. The sequence goes on from NW_027423769.1 coordinate 1,836,872, forward strand.
TGTACATCCGTAATTAATATTGAGTGATAAAAGCTATAAAATATAGATAACAGGTAATAAATAATTGGAATATATTAAAATAATTATTTTAAATAACTCAATCGGTCAGTACACGGAAAAAAGTAAACTGTAATAAATTATAGTCGATTTGTACACGGTAAAAACAATATTACACTGGATATCATCCTAAATTATAATGAATGAAATTTTTTTTTTTTAGATAATATCTAGTATAATTCAGATTATAATGAGTATAATCTGGATTATAATGAGTATAATCTGGATTATAATGAGTATAATCTGGATTATAATGAGTATAATCCAGATATCACGGAGTATAATCTGGGATGATATCCAGTATCATCTTGTTTTTTCCGTGTAATAAGTAATGATCAATTTTTGTATTTTAGAAATTATTAAAATAATGTATTTATAAAAATATATTAAATTTTGTACTAAAAATAGGATTATAAATTAAATTGTAAAGTATAAAAAAACAACTCATTACAATAAAATTCAACTCAAATTGAGAAATAAATGTCCGCGGATTAGTTTTTATTTATTTAATTAGCTAATTGTTAGTTTGTAATATTTTTTAACCGCGGAATAAATACACAAAATAAATATAAAAATTCTCTATTTACTTTGTTTTTTTTTTTTTTTTTTTTTTAATCGAATAAATTTTTAGATATTAATTGTATCCAATAAAGCGCTCGAGTTTGTCAAATAATTTTAGTAAAGTAAATATTTAAACTCGCGACTATTAATTATAAATTTCAATCAATATTGAGCTAAATAAATAAATAATAAAATTGAGGGAATAAAAATATATTTCATACATTAAGTAATATTATTTGTAAAAATATTATCCAAGAATTTTATTTGAAATTGGGACAGGTCAAAGCAATTACGATAATTTTTTATTTAAAGTTTAAATGTTAAAAGTTGTTATTTTTTAATATATTTTAGTTTAGTTTTTTTATTTTTTTTTATTTTCAACAAGTCTTTGAGGAGACTCTTTGGTGGTTTCGCCTACGAAAGTCGTGGAACTCGATGATATTGCAAAGTTAATGCTTGCGCAAGTTATTTTACGGCAGTACACCGTAGATATAGATGTATAATGTAGATGTACATTACAAGGCAGAAGGCAAAAAGAGAAATGATTACGAAGACGGTGTTTGTATGCGTTAAAACTTCACCTCTGCTTGTGTATTACTTGTAACATTTAAATCTGAATAATGAATAATAACCGATAAATATAAATATAAATAAAAATGTCCCAATAGATTTATTTTTATTAAATAATAAGTAATAACTCTATAAATTACACATCACACTTTTAAAATCTTTCAAGAAACTTTTTAAATTTTCTCGGCTGATGATTTATTGCCAAGTGAGATTCAAGTTCGTTAGTAGACCGAATAGCTGATAGAAGAAAAGGCTATAACTCGGTCATTGTACTCTCTATATAATATATTAAATTAAATTATATTAAAATTAAAAAAAAATTTTTTTTCATTAGATGATTTTTTTTTCTTAAGAAAATTTAAACTGAAAAGTTTGGAGATAACTTTTCAGTAAAAATTCTATTAGCCTACTAATTTAGATTTACAGTGTCAGATTATTACAATAATAATGACATTAAAGTTATCAAACACTTGAGAATTTTTCAATTTAATTTAACAAATTAAAAATTGCATTTTTTGTTTAAAAAAATTTTTTTTGTAATTTTTTTGCCTAAATTTATTTGTTATATTGCACTGTACTTTTTTAAATATTGACGTTTTTAAAAATATAAGCTCACCCCGACATTATACTCATAAAGACCTTTCATTTGAGTACCCACATGCATTTTCATATATTTTTCATATATACATATATGTAATATATATAAATATATGAAAAATTGATGTGGGTACTCAAATGAAAGGTCTTGATGAGTGTAACATCGGGATGAGCTTATATCTTTAAAAATGTCAATAGTTCACTAAATACAAGGTCATTCTCTTAATAATATAGATTAAAAATTTTTTTAATTCTGAAATTTTGGCTCAAAAATTAAACAAAAAATAAATTTACTTAGTGATGCCTAGAAAAAATTAGAAAATTATTAAATATATCCTAAATTAATTTTTATCACAAAGTATGAACGTATTGCATGAGTTAGAAGATAATTTAACCATAAAACAGCTAGCTTAAAAAAGTCAATTCCAAGAAGCTAATATATATGTAAAGATAAAAATCTTGCGTTTTAAAACATAGATCGCACATCAGCTGCACATTTTCTACTCGCGACGCTAAAACAGAACACGATAAACAAATTCAAAAGGTATTATGCTATAAAATATTTACGGAATAATCCAACAACTGCATTTAAACTGATCATGCGCTCTGCTATACAAATCTATTAAAATTGTTATTGCTCTGTAGAGTACTGACATAAAATGACCGAGCGGTTGAAAAATAAATATCATTTCATTGTCGGATAAATGACAGAAACAAGTGTCTGGTTAAATTATAAATATTATCTCCGCACTTTATCGATTAATGCCAGTACATGAAACAATTAACATTGCTGTTAAATCGATAAAGAGCTGACGCAAGTTTTAAATAAATAAACAAATATTAATATTAATTAAACATATTTTGTAATATTAATAATTTTAACTAGGTACCATTAAATAAAAAAATTTTTTGTTTAATTTTCGAGCTAGAATTTAGAATATAAAATTTATAAATTTGTAAATTATTTTTTGTAATGATTTTTTCGATGAAAAAAAAATTCTAAAAATTTTTAGATGTTGGCTAACTTAATTTTAATTGAAATTTTTGCTTCTAGAGTAGAATACCGTCTTGTAAATTAACGAGTGCACCGGTGAAAATTTATAAAAAAAGAAAACTCAAGGAAAAATGAATAAAAAAATGAAATCCCGTTACAATGAGACATAGCGCAATCGACTAGTATAGCTTCTTTCATTATTTTTTCCTTTCTATATTCATCGTCGCTTGAGTGCTCTTGACAGTTGTGGATTGAATGATAGATAAATGGTGAACGTGCTAGGACGGTGCAAAACATACCGGAAGTGACGTGGCCATGAACAGTACTGGTGGCTGAATGTACAGCATTTGTCGCAGCATTTGCAACCTGCTTTAGGGCACTTATAACCATCATATTTACAACAGAACAATTTAGTCACTGGCACTGTTAATCTAAAATAAAATAAAAAAAAAAAAAAAAAAAAAAAAAAAAAAAACAGACACCTCCGGAAGATTATGGTACAAGTACCGTGCGTAATCACTTCCTTGGGGACCGGAAAAATAATAACTAAAATTATTGACTAATAATTAGATCGAATTACGCAGACACTTGACAATTTTTTGATTTTTTTAAAAATAAATTAGACATAAAAAACTATTTATAATTTTTCAGAGCTTTTAAATATTAAATTTTTTTGTTAAAATAATTCTTAAAATTATCATAATACTGAAAGCAGTCAGCTATAAATTTAAAAAATTTTTTTAACAAAAAAATGCTTCTAAAAATTTTAACTTGTAATTTTTATTAATTTTCACTCTGAAAATTTTTAATAAATTTTTTTTTTTTTGAATAATTTAATTTCTATAAAATTTTAAAAATCTATCAACTTTCGTGTTATACTTTATCAGTCTATCATGACTATTAATAACAAGAAAATCAAGTTAGCTGGAATCTAAAAATTTCAAAAATTTTTTTTTATAGAAAAATAATTAAAAAAAAAATCAAAAAATGAAAAACATCGGCTAACTTAATAATTTATATTAACAACAATCACAAGTAGTATTAACCGATAAAAAATGAACCTGGCGCGCTCGCGAGCGTTACCTAGGAGAGACTAGTCGACCTCTCAGTGGATAGCAGACTTCTCCTCCTCCATAATATTCCACTACAATTCCAACAACAATTACAAGCAAAACGCGTTCTCTGTCTTTTACTTTCACATTTAATAGCTGACAGTATTTGTCTTTGTTCTTTACCCATGAGTTTCACCTTCTCTTGGTACATACTCTTTGATTTAAAGTCACACTTAAAATTATACCAAAACTTTTCACTCGGATAATGTCTTTATCATCGTATAAATATTTTACTTCAAGTTCAGTAATATAAGGATGAGTTATTGCATAAGTTTTATAAAAATTAAAATGGATAAAATAAATTTATAAATCCGCTGTCGCTGTTTTATAACGACAGTAAAAGTTTATTATAATGTCTAAGGTGCGTTTCACCTTGGAATAGTTGACGGAAGAGTCCAATACTCGGGAACGTGATTGTAATTTAAATTATTAAGAAAAATATATTAAATAAAATAAAACAATGATGATGATGATGATGAAGATGATGACTTAAGACAAAGGAAAACATTAAATTATAATGAATTTTAATCCTCAGGTGAAGAATCTTGTTATTATTTTGCTGGTTGGTGCGCCAGTAAATGTCAAAAGAACGATTATGCTGAGTTGAGGGCAAAGAGAAGGGAAAGGTAATATAAAATATAAGTAAAAGAAAGGCCCTCTTTGCCTCCTTCTCGAGTTATAACTGTTGTTCTTTGAGATCGAGCTAAAGAAGAGAAGCCTCTATGTACAACATCCAGGAGAGCTAAATCGTGACTGATTCTTTTTCAGTCTACTCTGCTGTATATTTTATTTCTTAAACTGGTATTGGTATAGGACTGGGTTCAGTTGTTCTAGCCGACAAGGGAGATACAACCAGATCCACTACACACAGCTCACAAAATAATGTATTCTATATAATATAGATGCCGAGAAATATATTACATATCTTAGTAACTCTCGATCAAGTTTCACCTTATAATATTTTATTTCTCGAATTTCTCGTTTGGTTATTTCTATACATTGTATTTTTAGCCTCAGGCTAAAAGCTTTTCACCATCATTGGATTCAATGGACTTATATGTATTCACCTTCTATTCACAGATTCTATTTCCTACATTTCTTATTTTGCTGACGTTATATATTTGCAAGGATCAACAATCAATTATTAATTATCTGATGGATAATCATTCGATTCTGTGAGTAATAGAAATATAAAAATTTACTTCATTTAATAGATTATTCTTAGGAATTTTTTTTTTTTTTTTTTTTTTTTTTTTTTTTTAGAAGAATCATCAAATTTTTTTAACTTTTAGTACACAGAAAGAACAAAATTACACTGCATACCCTTTCATATTATACTCAGTGTTATTTGTGGTGAAAAAAAATTTCAGATAATATCAAATATAATTATTTTTGTATTATACTCAGTAGAATTTTGGACTATATAATTTTTTACACAGAAAAAAAAAATTTCTTGAACCAAGGAAGTTATTTTGGAGCAAGAAGAAATTTTCTTGGCTTAAAAAAATTTAACAAAAATTTTTAAAAGTTTCTGTGTAGAAAATTATGTTATTCAACTTTTTTCTTTTTTGGAAAAAAACATAAAAAAAATGAACAGTTTAAAAAAAATTAATTATCACAATTTTTACAATTTAAAAAAAAATTTATAAATTAAAAAATATTTTTAAAATATGCATTAATGTACCCTTAAAATTTCAAAATAATTCATACAAGAGTTTTTTTATTCCTTTAATTTTCAAAAATCGCCTTTTTTTAGGCAAAAATTAGTTTAAAAAAATACAGCATTTAAAAATTTTGAAAATTTCATACTCTCACTACGTCTCTCCTTCAAATAACTTTTGAACGCGTCGAGATATTAAATTTCTGTAAAATGCATCTGAAAGCTGATAAATTAAGCTTCAATTTACATGTTTGCATTTTTTTTTTAAATCAAAAAATATCCACCTTAGGATCATATTTGGCCTTTTTATAGTTAAAATTTTGCAGGTTGTTGATATCATCTTAGTATAAAAAAGAAAATAAAATATTCAAAATATAATTGACTCAATTAAATTTGGTAAGTGGTAAAACACAAGAAAAGCTTGCTTGTATTTACCGGATAATTCGTAAATATAAAATAAATATATATCCAGTACTTGGAGTTGTTATTAAGTTGTGTGAAAACGGTAGATGCTGTACTACCATCAATCACGTATGAAAGCTTAACACTCTTGCGTTCAAAGACGCGAATACGTCCTCGGATTAAGGTCAAATACGCTCTTTGACGCGGCGTGCAACATCAGCACATGTGTTGATAATATCCACGTACATAGAAATGCCACCAAATAACATTGATTCGATGAGCTCACATGAATCTAAAAAAAATATTTTTTTCTCGAATCATACATCAGCATTTGTTGGATTTTAAAAACTTATATTGATGCTTTGTCGGTGTGAAATAACCTACGATCAATAACTAATGCATACAACCTGTCAGCGGAAAAATAGCTGGGAAAATTACAGATAAGACTGAAAAATTTATAGATATTATATATAAACCATTTTTTTTTTTTTTTTATCTATAAATTTTTCTTCAACTAATATTTCAATAAATATTTTTATAAAGAATTTAGTAGTTAATTATCTCCATTAAAATGTTTTGAAATAATTAGCAATGCATATTTAACAATCCGCTAATTTTATTTCAATTATCCGTATAAATGTATTCATGAATCCAGGGTGTCGATTAGAATTTAATAATCGATTCAGCTGGTACGCTGTATTTTATTCATTCGGTTTATTTTACAATTCCATTTTTTTTTTCTATCCCGAGAATTTAAACAGCTCGGTGAATTTTGCCAGTAAATTTTTTACCTCAGTAATTTAAGCCGTTCAGTATAGTAATATAATGACAATGTATGAATTTCGCAAGTGATCGTTGTCACTTTGTGTGCAGATGCTTAACTCTGGAAGTTGATGAGGTTTTAAATCCAAATTCCATACTCCCATCTCAATCTTTCTCAATGAGCGCTCTCGTTACTCTTAAGTGCAGTTTAGTTGTGTTGCATAGCAAGTAAAGCGGTGAAGCGCAAAACGTGGATAAGGTTTTAGAATCCGGATTTCAGTGGCATGCTACAGACTCTACACCCATCACAAGCCATCTCAGGCTGTACTGCTGAAGGTTTTACAATTATCTAGGCGCAGCATCATCACATCCAGTTTCAGTTGTCAGTGGACTCGCCCAGCTCATTATCTTCTCTTTGCAACAACAACTACCACGACGTCAACGTGAAACGAGTGAGACGAATGAGCGAGCATCATCACAACACAATAAACTATAACTTTACTTGCTGTTACTCCGCTACAACAAAGATTCTATTCCAACATCAACATTAATTGTAGTTTGCTGCTAATTATCATATTCGCTGTAATTCATTCTTTGTCTTTGTGAATTTGTTTGCGCCCGTAAAAGCCTCCACGAACAATCAAATCCAATTATTTCAGATCCAGATTATTGATTTGTTCTTTATTTTTAATATTACTTCTTTAAGTCATTAATTTATATTAATAAGAAATGATCTTGTATCTTGTGAACAATTGACATTTTTAAAGATATATATTTAAGACCTTTCATTGACCCACATCAATTTTTCATGTATTTTATATATTTTTATATTATATATATGTATATATGAAAAATATATAAAAAATGCATGTGGGTACTCAAATGAAAGCTCTCGATGAGTGTAACATCGGGATGAGCTTATATTTTTAATAATGTCAATATTTAAGAAAGTACAGTGCAACTTAACAAAATTTATTATTTAATAAAGCAAAATTTTATTTTTTTTTAGTTTACAACTCACGGCAGTCACTATGTGACTGCAAGGTTGCTAGTATTAATTATTATTACAGACAAAATTATAAACAACTTAGCAGTCGAGAAAAAGACTCGGTGTCAACATGCTCCCAGTTGCATAATAAATGTAGCAAACTGCCCGGAGGTGATCAAGACTTTCGTATAAATATATAAAAAAATGTATTTACCAGATCGCAAATTATTCTTCATGCTAAATATACCCTCAGGCTGTAGGTTTATCTTTCAGCAAAAAATGCTAATTCGAGGATAAAAAGAGCAATCGATTGTTTTGCTTAAAAAAAAAAAATTAAAAATAAGAAAAAAAAAAAAAAGAGATTTTATCTAAGGTTCTTGACACCATACAGGTTTTACGAGTTTCAATTCTCTGATTTAAGTTAAGAACTTGGCTAAAAAGGACAACGTTGATCACTGAGTTTTATCTTTGGATTTAATTATAACGTTAACTAAACAGACAAAAAGTGTTTATGTTTATTATGGAGCCGCTTTTGAAAGTAGCCATTTTTGAGACTAGTTTCAATAATTTGGAATAACTTCAGTTGTAACTAAATTGTGATTGTTACTAAATCTTAAATTTTCTCAATCCAAGAAAAATACATTGAATTCCAGTGGACTTGTATCCTTCCGCGTGAGCATTTTTAAAATCAATAGCTCATAAAATTATTAAATTATCCGAGTGTTTTATGAATTTGATAAAAAAAAAAAAAAAAAAAAAAAAAAAAAACACCCGATCTCAGTGTGATGTAATTCAATAAATTTTTTTCTATTGACATTGTTTGTGAGGGCTTTAACAAATTTCGATAGTAGTAGTACTCAAGCGATGCTCGTGGAAGCGATAAATTGCTCGGGTGGTAGAGCTGCTGGTGCTGCTGATTTCGAGCGATCTCGCTTACTTCGCCGTCTCGGGTACTCGATACCGATGATTTAGAATCTCAGTAAAATCAATGGAATAATAAAACCAAAAATATTGTGTAATACCTTGCTACTAATGACACTGAAGTTGACAGACACTAGAAATTTTTTTACAGTTTTATAGCAATGAAAAAAAATATAATTAAAAAATTCCACACGTGAAAATTGGAAAAAAAATTATTCAAAAAAATTTTTTGTATGAATTAAAAAAAAAAAATTAAATTAGCTGGCATTTAAAAATTTTTAGAATTTTTTTTCAATTGAAAAAAAATATTTCTTAGTTTCAATTTAATAAATAAATAAAAATAAATTTTAATTTAAAAAATTATTTAAAAAAATTGCATTTTAAAATTTTTTTTTTGCCATCATTTATTCATTAAAAATTTTTTTAAAATTATCAAATATTTTCTAAATTAATTTTTATAATTAATGAAGCAAAATAAAAAAATAAAAAATGTCGCATAATTTTAGTATTATTAATTATTATAATTAAAAACATAATATTAAAATTTTTTTTCAGGATTTTAGCAGAATCCTGTGATTGGTATGTCTTCAGCAAACGAATAATTTATCTTCCGAAGAATACGCAATAAAATGACCATAATAAAGCAGTGCAGCACGTAGTCAAACGTAAATTCAATTTTTTTACGTAAAGAATTATTTAAAAGGTGTAATTTCCAGGCGCGACTGAATATTTAACCAGCATTTCCACGGGTACGATTTTTTACATATTCCTCGGAGCTCTGGAGTTTATAATAATAATGGGTCGGAGCTGCACGGTATATTAAGTCGGCCAGGGAAACCACTCAAGTCTTGGTATAGAGCCGGAGGCACTAGAGATCGGCACACAACCAACCGTTGCAGCATCAAAGACCGAGGAGGTACGATGTTGGTCATCGAACGATAAACTAAGGCCACCGGAAACTCATGCTCTGTAACTATAAACGTTTACTTTGGCTTGTAAATTACATTAGTTACACATAACGATTGTTTACTTCTCCTTCCTCTCATCAGCGTGTTTATTTATAGCAAATCACTTCCAATAGCCTGAGTGTTATCAATTTGCATATTTTTTGACAGGTCTAAGTCGCTAAGCTCCTAATTTTTAAGAAAACTGAAAAAAAATTTCAAGTTTCAAGCGCTAGGCAGCGCTGCAGGGGTGGCGGTAACGTCAGACACTTCTTTATCATACAAGAAGGACTTTTAACTATAATTGATAATTAATTTTTTTAATTTTCATAAGTGCACAGAAAAAAAAATTTCTTGACTAAAAAATTCTATTTTTAGTGGAAGTAATTTTTTCTTAATTCAAATTATCATAAACACTTGATACAATAAATTTTAAGACACTGGTTGACAGATATAAAATTTTTTTTAGATATTTATAACAATTTAATTATTATAAAAAAATTAAATTAAACAGTTTGACATGGAAAAATTAATAAAAATTACAAGTGAAAATTTTTAGAAGAATTTTTTTATTGTAATTGATATATTAAAAAAATTTTTAAGATTAACAGCTGACTGCTAACTTGAGTATTTTATTTAATTGCTATAAAATTATAAAAAAAATTTATCATACTGAAATTATTTGATAACTATCAATTTTTTTAATTTTAATAATAAATCAATAATAATTAAATGTCAATTTTTTTTTTGCCATAATTTATTTATTAAAAAAATTTTTAAAATGATGAAATATCTGCTAAATTAATTTTAATTAAATTTTCATTGTTATAAAATACTAAAAAATTTTCTAATTTGTTAATTTTAGTGTCTTTAATAATTTAATTTTGACAGATGAATTGACAGAAAGTAAAATTAATACCAATTATGAAAAAATAAAAAAAATGATATTTTCTTTTAATTTAATAGATCTAGACGCTGGAAACAATTGAGATGGTAAGACGATACAATATTTATCCGGACATCTGATAGGAAATATATCTGGTGATTACCTGCTGCTAGACCCATGGCAAAGTTCCAGAAGGACCAGCGGCATCCGAAGAGCTTCATCATCTCTTGGTCCTCCGGGCGTCTCTCCTTCATTATCCAATGTAATTACCGTAGTCAATTAAAATGTGTTGATCGAATAAAACAGTGAGTACGGTTGGGTATCAGGTAGCTATTGGATAGCACATAACATACACAAACATCAATGTGGTTTAACTTTCACGTAACACGTATCACTTAGCCCGACATATAGATGTAAACATAATATAATCCACTCATCACAATATGATGAAATGAAATTTAAAATTAATGGTCAGAAGCAACTGAACCGTTCTATTTCCAGTCTATATCACCAGCAAACTAAAATTCCATGATATCCATCCCAAGTAAAGAGATAACAGATATACCCACAAGAGTTTCAACATAGAAATTGATCTGATCGTATTTGATCTCTCTTCTGACAGTGTAAGACTATTGGAGCCGACCTGCTGGCAAGCTGGAGTGAGAGAACCCAGACGGAGTTCTCTATACACCATCACAACTTGACACACATCGACCAACTGAGAAAGCCCGTTTAACATTGAAATTGCATCGTGGCTTTTACTTGACTTACAAGAGTCCTGCATGAAACATTCATGCTTCGATGAATTTACCATTACTACTGGCTTCCCGGTCTGTCCTTAGTGACTTTTTTATTTTATAAAACCACTATCAAATTCCTCGGTGCTTTTCTTCAGGTAACTATTTTATTGCTTTTTATCCTAGCTGTAATATCACCAGTATTATGATAAATAAATTTTAGCAGTTCAACTAGAAGACAACTAGAGACAAGTTCTGTTAACTTGTTGTTGAATAAACTTACCCAAACTGGATAAGTTTATTTTTTTTTTATAAAATAAAATAAAATAAAATAAAAATTCGACTATGAAAGTATAATGTCTACTTATTTTTTTTTTTTTTTTTTTTATCAATCACTGCTTGATGTTTTTGATACTTATACATTTCTTTCTCTTATTTTCAGTCCGCCTGTGGTCGCATTGTGTTGGATTGAAAAAATTCTTCCGAGTCAGAGCCAGAGTATGAATAAATCTACAATACGATGTTGGATGGTAGTCTCTCATCTATCTTCTGGTGGATAGCATTTTAGTGCACAAGCGATCTCAAAACCACAACCGAGAGACATATTTCACCGCACATAAATATGTGTAAACACACTTTCTTCTCTAGCTGGTATATAAGCGATTTTCTTCATATTGTTTCGTATTTTACTGGCATACCAGCCGCATACATATGTAGTTGTTTTTTATTTTATTCTTATTGTGCAAAACCGGTGTATCGGATATCTGAGAAACTTGGAATGTGTTGAGTGAAGGCAACTAGTGTTGAGTTGTACTGCAAACAGCATTGAGAGTCGCGGCTGTTGACAAATTCCTTAGACACTTCCGAACATCTATTCATATGCACACATAACTTATATATTAATAATACTTTCATATGAATATATGTATAACTGTAATATATATAAATTTATATGTACATAGTTTAGTTGTCCAACGGCACTTGCTCTCTTATTCACGTTCAGGATGCGGAATCAAAAGTTTATAACTAGACTCAAACTACGGGAGTTTTAAACAACTTGGAGCTTCAACACCAATGACAAAGAGTCGCTCAGATTCACGACAGATGCGCGTGTTATAATCCATGGTTACTATGATGTAATCAACTCAACAACCAAGTTCACTAGGTATGTTTTGTTCTATAAACATCTCTATCTATTTCCGACGGTATTTTATTAATTAACTTGTATAATTATTTCTAGATTGTTAATTGAAACCTACAAAATTTTAACAGATTTTTAAAAGTTTAAACTTTTATTATATAAATAAAATTAAAGGTAAGTTTTTAAAAAGGTAAACGTTTTAGCAAACAAGACCGGAGAAGACTAAGAGAGTTGCTTCAAGAGTTTTGGTGAGAGGAAACCAGTACGTTGAGTCTTGTGGAGAAACCTGTTACTAAACTCTTATACATTTAGCGTCAGTAACCAACATCAAGAATGCAACCAAGATCCTGGACACATTGGAGATTCAACCCAGCTAAATTAATGTCATGAGTAATGAGTTTACATTGTTGTGCTCGTCCGAAAGTAAAAGCATTGTGTTTCGTTGTTTGGAGCCGAGCTTAGTCATCCATGGATTAAATAACCAGCGAGATATAAACTCGCGGCTGAATAACTCCTGGATCTATGATAATGTAGTCTGCTGTAATATTACAGCGGATGGATTTAAAAATATTATTATTATAGAAATTTCTTGCTAGAGATTTTTAATCTTCAAATAAAAAGTTGGTTTGATAAGATGTGACGCGTTATTGCTAGGCAATGGTTGTTATGGGAGCGATGCCTAGCAATGGTTGCTATGGAGACGTTACCTAGAGGGAGTTTCTATTTTTAATTGCAATTATCTTTAATTAGACGTGGTAAATTGTCTCCAAATTTTAACAGTATGTGCATTATGCATTTAATTACTTATATTATAAATTTGGAAGTTTTTTTTTTAATTTTGCTCGCTTTTTAATGTTGCGCTTCGTGATGAAAACTGGAAAAATTACAATTTCAGATTGTAAGTATTACAGATTTTATAAGAATTACATTGTAAAATGTAATATTTACATTGAAAGCTTTGAAAATTAACATTTAAAATTTGAATTTAGAAAAATGTTATTTTAAACTGTAATTTTTCTAGTTTTGAATACGACGGGACACTTATTACTATTTATAATGTAATTTTTCAAGTTTTTTTTTTTTTTTTTTTTTTTTTAGACGACCTAACTGTCTTAATTTTACTGTATTAATTTTATTTGTTATTAACTTCACTGAAGTTTACTTTTTTTTTTTTTTTTTTGTTTTTTTACATATTTTGTCTATTCAATAATTATATATCGGTGTTAGTATACAATTTATATTTTAATCTGATTTTATAGCAAACATATTACGCTATTTTCTTAAAATTTTTCATTAATAGCTTGTTTGAATTTTTTTTTTTTTCAAATTTCTAACGCAAAGTATTTTTTATAAGCATTTTGTTGATAAAGTATGACCGTTGCTGTCCAAGTAAGAAGAAGTTAACAAAACGTAAATTAGACAGGTTGATATTAAGCGAAGAGCATTTGCAATCGTCTTAGGAAGAATACTGAAGCCTTTCTCAAACGACTAGCAGTTAAAGTCTTGGAGCAGGTTCTAGTCTCAACTTCTATATCTAGTTAGACAAAGAGAATAGCGGTCGTTCACGGGCATTTACGTTTCACTCACATCCCACGTAATACTCTTTCTTCGTGTCAAATAAATGCCAACTTGTTAAAATTTAATGGCAATCCTTTAAGCCAGATAAATATGCCTTGAGTGTATTTGGTGGGTTTATCTCAACTTGAATAGAGTTTCTAACTCACTGGTGATAAAAAGTCTTGTTAAACTTGTTAGGTATTTATTTAGTATTAGTTTTTATAAAAAAATTACCTGCAGTTTGTCTGGGGATAAAGTTTATTAAGAAAGAAAACAATGAACGAAGAAGAAATACGTCTTAGTTGCTGGATATTTTTATTGTTTACCGTAAAATGTTTTTATTTCCAACAAAGATAAGACAGTTTGTAATTTTTTTAAAGCTCGGAAAGATATATATATATATATATATATATAATGTAATGAGACAACTAAAAGACAAATATAGCTTTTAATTAATCTCTTTCGCTCTAGAAGTAAGCACGAATTTGTAAAATAGTAGTCTCTTAAGCTCGGTACTTAATTGACTTGTGAATATCTTAAATTCCGTAGCTTTAAACGAAAATTGTCTAATTACAAAAACAAACTCGGTGAGTATTAAGGTATTTTACAAAATAAATACCTTAATAATTAATTATAATTTATAATTATCATTAACATGGATTATATACTATAATAAAAGTTTCTTTAGCTTTTTTAGATTAAAAAAGAAGCGGAAGTTATATATTTTTTTTCTTCTTAAACGAAAAAAAAGCACGTATCGTATCGTGACGACGTCTCTTGCTCGTTTTGCCCGAGGGCAACTCAGTCTCAGTTTGAGGGATGAAATGTAAGGTAGAATAGGGCAAAAATAAAAAGAAAACTCCGAGAATGAGGTAGGTAACGAAGAGAAAACTTAGAATTCTGAAAGTTGAGTATATGCATCAAGTTTTAACGATGTCTAGCAGCTACCAGCCGAAGAGGTTCTTCCATATGGTCAAGAGGATACTTTGCAGATAGAAAATTAGTACTAACTATCTGTTAGTTTATTAAACATCCCTCGGTTGTAATTCAAAATGTTCCATCACAGTTACAACTACTTTAATAAACTTAAAGGTAATTAGTTAATTTTTTTTTCATCTATTCACCTCTTAATAGTCCGTAATGGAAATTTGAAGCGAACATTAGGCAATGGTAACCTCAAAATAGATTTTAATGTCTCTAATGTATTTCATCAAGGTAATTACACCACAATTGGGTCGGGTTGTATAAATCCGATTTCATCGTCTTGTTTTTTGATTTAGCACTCGCCCTCATCTTGGATTCTTTGTTCCAGGGAAAAAAATACTTCTCTAACGAGCTTTGTTTTGATATAAAAGGCAAAACAAGGTTTATTTTTTCCTCAAATAAACTGAAATTCTCTTTTTCAAAGGAAATTATTTCTTCTAATCACTTATTGATCCGTTTGTTTGGTAGATTTCGTTGAAATTTATCTATTGCATTGGTCCTTGTGTATGAATTTTGTTAGTTTATCTCTTATATAGTCAAGCAAGACTCAAAATTAGCATTGATTCAAAAGTTTATATATTTATGCAATATAACGCGGCTTGTGAACACGATAGCGTCTAGAATTCTCAATGAATTTAGATGAAATTTGGTACAAATATTCTTTGGGTAATTACCTTGAACCAGTTCGAAGATGAGCAAAATCGATCAATTATTTTAAAAATGGCGGCAATTTTAAATTTTCAAAATAGTGAAAATCACATTTTTGGTGACTTAATTATTGATGTATAACTTTTGATTTAAAAGAGATAGCTAATTTTTGAAAATTTCATGCGATAGCTCATGAAATTACCTTTAATTTTACGTATATAACATTGACACTTTAACCATTTTTAGTCATTTTATCAAAGTTAAAAGTGCAATTAAACCATTTTCAGGCAATGTCTAGTTATCAATGTTATTTTATCAAGAATTTAATTCTGTAAAATCTACCTTCCATTTCAGATGTGGCCAAATGGCGTTTTATCTTATATTACAGCCAATAAATGTATACGGCTTCATCGAACTAGATTTAATTTACATAAAATATAAATTTTCGGATGTGAATAGCCAAGAAGACTGAATGACGTCCGTAGATTATTCGTGAATAATCACTTGATAAAACAGAAGTTTACTGTTGGACGTCATTCGAAATCCCGGGTTGTCGGATCGATTCACGATGAACATTCTCGACTAAACCGGGAGCATTCACTGGTAGCAATACAATACAATACAACAACAACGGCCAACGATCTTCTTTTGTTACTTATACTTTATTCGGAATAGTCATGTCTTCTTTACTTGGAAAAATACTTTCTTTCAGCTTGCAGACAGACATATACACACAATCAAACGTCTTTTTAGCCCCTAGTTTTTTATTTCTAATAGGCTTTCCTGATAGCAGTCTCGAAGAAACTTTCTGATTGAATTTTAACTGAGATTACTTCCTCAAATCGATCAACAGCACACAGAAAAAAAATAAATATTTGTCAAAAAATAAATCAATTTATTTAAATAAATTTAAATAAATATAATAATTGTTTCACGCAATTAAATCGCTCAAATAAATTATATATTTACCAGAAATAAATATTTATTTGGCCAGATAAAGTATTTCTTCTTTTTCTGTGCAGTATCTTATTTACATTCCAAGCCATAGTTGTTTTCAAATAACAAAAAATAAAATTTATATTTAATTTAACGTGTTTATATTCCGCCTCGCTTTTCACTTATCCTCTCAATATTAAATCGCTGAAAATAATATCCAATCTAAAAATTATATTAAACCAATAATGCAGTATAGATGATATTCAAGATACATTATTTTATATTATTTAACCTGAAAATTCGTAAATTTAAATTACGTCAAGACAAGTTTAAAATTTTTTTTTTTTTGTTATAATATTCATCTATATATACTGGTGAATTTATTAACATAATCCGTCTCTTCAGTCGACCAGAGTCTCTTTGGATCCGCTCTTCACCCACTTCTTTCTGCTCATCTATTCGGTTGAATATTCGAATGCTTGAATAGCTGATGAGAACTTTTGAATCTCAACTTCCATCGTTTTTACCTACTAGCGTTTCTATCCTCTTCACTTTTCTCCTCTTTTTAGTTTTTAAAACTCTATCACTAGTAGTCTTCTTCTCCCTACTCCTTCTCTTCCGCCTTCATCTCCCTCTTGATCTTCTCTCTTTCGACAAACTCGTAACCACGGATGAAAACTCCGTCTACAACACTGGTTACTTTTACAAAGTAAACTTTTCATACTTATATCCTTACACTTTATCAATTCTCTATAAAATAGACAGAGGTTCAAGTAATTATAATTATAGTTTTTCAATAAATTATCTGATGAATTAAAAAAACTGAATGTATCAAAGAAGAAAAATTTGTAAATTTGTTAGAAATTTGTTATTTTATCCGTCTCATTTCTATTGATATTTTCTTGATTTGATAAATTTATAGGTAATTCTTTTTTTTTTTTTTATTTCTAAGCACATGTGTACTTTCTTAAATATTGAAGTTTTTAAAGATATAAGCTCATCCCGATGTTACTCTCATCAAGAGCTTTCATTTGAGTACCCACATCAATTTTTCATATATTTATATATTTTATATATATGTATATATGAAAAATTGATGTGGGTACTCAAATGAAAGGTCTCGATGAGTGTAACATCGGGATGAGCTTATATCTTAAAAAATGTCAATAGTTCATGAGATACAAGGTCATTTCTTAATTATATATCTAGAGGTAGAGCATTTTCGAATGCAGCCTAAATACTTTTTATAATAAATTGACTATCGGTGAGAATGATATTAAATTTAAATCAAAAAAATTTTCCTATTCTCTTGATAATAAAAATAAATCTTAAAATATAAAAACAATTGAAAAGAATTCCATTAATTGTGACAAACAGCCAAAGAATCTTATCCAGGCGCAGATTTAGACAATTATAATTGATTTATCATAAGAAATAAGAATAAAGGCATAAGCTCTGGAGATTCTATTCGTTTTACCATATGAATGCCTCTGAAATGGAGGCAATAAAAAAGTCAGTAAGATATAAGAGCCTAGGAGCTTTCGGGATAACGTCTCAAGCCTCACACTTGTGTATAAGATTCTTCAATCGATAATGTATAGAGTAAGAAGCGTAAGCTCAAGTTAGATCAGCATATTTTCGGGTCACTGGCCCTGAGTCGTGGAATTCATCACAAATTTAACCTGCCACGCTAATATAATACTCACATGACGCCTGGGGGATTTAAATTTCCCTTTTAAATATGTAGCAATCAAAAGCCAATAGTTTGTGCCTACTTGTCGTTTTATTATTTTTCATTTTCACCACTCTACTTGACGTTTGAAATAAAAAACAAAAAAAAATAAAAAATGTAACTCACGTGTTATCGAATTGTCAATCGTTGTTGAATGATAAATACGTACGTATATATTTGTATATATATAGTTAGATTTATATACATACGTCAATAGTTTTTTTACTAAAAAACAATCGATCACTAAAAATCAGGCAAAGTGATTTATCACATTGTAGCGACATTGCAGCTTTTCTGTGCCATTTTTCATGGGCTTTATAGTACTGCCCGCAATCTACTTGCACTCTCTGGCTTGTATCATTTCTCTGTTAGTTATTATTTTTCTCTACTTCACGTCTATTCGTTGCACCACTTTTTTTACGGATGTTTTATTCCAATTTATAACTCGGCTCTCAGTACCCGGATTATATTTCTGAATTCATTGGTCTAGAAACTAAATTTTCCTCAGTAAGGATTCACTGAAAAAATAAAAAGAAGAAATAATAATAATAATAATAATAATAGAATGAATCTTTTTTTTATTTATAAAAAAAAAATATCTAGACAAAATAATAAAACTTTTTACCAAGAACTTTATAAAGCATAACTCGAGCTTATCAAAACAATTCAAATGTTAAAGTTTTAATATCAGCTGGTTTTAGCAATAAAAGAAAATATTTTCATTTATCTGACACTTGTATGCTTTACTCCGGGAACTAAATAACCTGAGTGTAACTGTTTGTTTAACGGTGACTCTTTTACTTTTTCAGGACTTTTAAATCCGCTGTTTGGTATACATATAATGCAAACTGTATATTCCAAGGTATTAAATTATAAAAAGCATTGAGACGGCGATAATGTTTTAAATAAAAAAAAAAAAAAAAAAAAAAAAAAACTCAACATACAAGTATGAGTTAACACTTGCATAATTACTCAACCTCTCACAAGGCTGAATAAAATAAAGGCCGCCGATTCACTGCATTAGATTCTCAATATATAATAAAATAACGTGTTACTAATGCCAAAAGGGTGCATCTCAATGTTTATACCTTTTTGATTTTAAGGCAAAAAAATTTTGAAGCCAAAAGAGCGTATCATTTTTTTTTTTTAATCATAATTAATTATGATTTAAATTTAAAAAAAAAAAAAAAAAAAAATAATTTAGTTCAAGAAATCGCTTGATTTTTGTAAGGCGAGTATAAACGGAAAAAAAAATTTAGCTTGAATCAAGATGAAAATTCTTGAACCAAAAAAATAATTTTTAAGAGTTTTATTATTTAGAAATCAAGACGAAAAATTCTTGAATTTAGTAAAATTTATTTAAGCCCAGAAAAATTTCTTAGTTTAAGAATTTTTCTATTCAAATCAAGAAGATAAAGTTCTTCAAAATTATTTACATGATTCAAGCAAATTTTTTTTTTTTCCGCTTCGCTTATGAGGCGTGCAAAAATTTTTTGATTTACTTTTTTTACAGATTTGAATGTCATAAACATTTTTAAGTTGATTAGAGGAAAAAAAAATTTTTTTACACGCCCTTTTGACTCTGCAAAGCCAAAATTTTGGCATTAATGACCCGATAACTTCTTTCTTGCTTTTAGTTTAATTTCCAGCTTTAATGAAACATGTCTTGTGTTCTTAATTAAACTTATGCTTTATCAACTTTAATAATACTTGATCTTTGTCCTAAAAAATCCGACATGTTTCTCTTTCTCACTGTACCGTCAATTCTTGCAACGATCAGCAGATAAATTTGTTCTCAGTAGCCCATCGAGTCATTCTCCAGAGATTTAAGAAACGATAAGCGATAAGAATTTCCATTTAAATAGGACAACATCCGCATGATAATAGCAGTAGGTTCTTGAATTTAATTTCGTCGCATATACCCGCAGTTTTTGTAGAGTGTAGTGTCCAAATTACCAGCTTCTGTTATTAAATTTCTTCTTTATTAACCTAAGCTAAAATTTAAAACAACAATTGCCAGCACCTGGACACACTTTTAAAAGTTTAATTACTAAATTTAATAACAATTAGTTTTTACAGCACACACACCAACATTTAATTTTCTCACTTAACTTCCAACTGACACAAATCGATCCGCAGTTCACCAGTTGGACACCAACACACGGCATTCTTCCTTCTTCCCTTCTTTCTCTCATCCATTAACCGTATCTAGTTAAATGAATATTTAACGAAGTACGTTATCAGTTAATTAGAGCTCCATATACTCTCTGAATTTATGAGTGATGTATATATTTACAGTAGTATAAAATACAATACACAGAGAAGCACTCTTCGGGTCCAACATTTGTTTATTCACTCAAAATAATCACAATAAACAGATTTAGTCGAGCTTTGATAACACTTTGCACTTTTTTTCACCATCACTTTGCTAATTAAACTCCAAAAAAATTGAAGTAACGAGCGGACATAAAAACCGAACTGAAGTTAACAGATAATCTGTCATTTTTATGATACTAAAATTAGCTAACAGCTGTCAATTTTTTTAATTCTTATAAAAAATCAATTACAATAATAAAAATTAAGTTAGCCGACATCTAAAATTTTTTAGAATATTTTTTTATTAATAAAATTATTGCAAAAAAATTTTTTTTTTAAATTCCACATGTAAAAAATTTGAAAAACTATACGTGCAATTTTTTAAAAATATTTTTTTATTTCTAATTCAATTAATTAAAAAAAAAAAAAAAAAAAAAAAAAAAAAAATTCGCTATCGGCTAATTTTTGTAGTGTTATAGTAAAATTACTTTAAAAAAATCATTATATGACAACTGAATTAAGTATCATGATATCTAAATGATATTTCTTCTTTAAAAATTAAAAAGAAGAATATAATATTTAAATTAAAAAAGCAATTAAAGGTACATACCAACAATCGAACGTGCCTGGGACTGAATGATAGGATTATTGTTGGCTTCAGAAGCAGTTCCCGTAGTGGTGGTTATTGCGGTAGTTATTGTTGTTATAGGAGATGGTTGCTGTTGAGTCCGTCTCTCGTGATCACCTTCAAGTGCGTTCGTTATCGTGTTAATAGCCGATAAAGGACTTGAGGAATTTATTGTAGCGTTCGAAGAGGGTGGCTTTGGCGGTGACCACGAGCTGCAAGTGTCGCAACCCTCGGCCGAACGGGAGGACAGCCGACAGCAAGACCAGCGCTTGCCACTCCACAATCCCGTGTGATAACGACCTGACAGCCCTGGGTTTTCACTGCACACTGTAATTTTTAAATTAATTATTTATTATTTTTCAAAATTAAAAATAAGTTAGCCGACATCTAAAAATTTTTAGAATTTTTTTTTACAGAAAAAATGATTAAAATAAATTTAAAAAAAATTTTCAATTAATAAAAAAAAAAAAAATTGCGGGAAATTAAAAAAAAATATTTTTTAGTTCTAATTTAATGATTAAAAAAAATCAAAAAATTAAAAATGTCGACTAACTTTAGTGTTATTTTTTTCAAAAGTCACTCTCGCATCTCGCGATCATCCTAGTTGCAAGTTTGTAACTAAAAAGTGACAGTTTATAAATTAAAAAAAAAAAAAAAGTGATTTTATGACAAGCGTATGAACTTTAACTAGCATTTACGGCTCTTCTCTGTTTAAATATATTATAATATATAATATAATTTAAATGACTGAATAAAAAGAGATGTTTACAGAACTTTTGAAAAATGTTTTTAAATGAAGAAAACTTTTTTTTTTTTTTTTTTTTGCATTGTACGTGGATGAAAAAAATTAGTTTCATTAAAAAAGGTCATTTTTATTTAAAATATTTTCTGGAGTTGTTCCATTAAATCTCGACGGAGTGGCTCCCAAGGGTTGATAAAATAAAAAGTGAACTGAAAAATAAAAATTAAAAAAAAAAAAAAAGTACGATTATGGAATGATACCAAAGTTTAAAACACACTTAAGCTTTTAGGATCATTTATAACTGAGAGAATTTGAAAACTTTTGAGCGGACTAGATCAAAGCTAGATGAAACTACGTATACAATTTTAGTCACTTAAACTAAACCGAAAGCTTTGGTTGTTTTTTACCTTATTTCAGTTCAATAGGAAAAACAACCCGCGGCATGTTGGCTCGTTAAAGCCAAATAAACAACACAATAGGATAATTACAGTAACTAACTGAAGTCGGACCACAAAACTCTTGTCCTACGCCTATGCAAACAGTGAAAAATGAGTTTAAAAGAGGTTGGCTTGTTTTATTTTATTTATACAAATCCTCTTCTCTTCTCTTATTCTCGAGCTTTCATCCGGAAAATAAAAAACTTCCAGCATGCGTTCTCGTGAAAAACAGGCATATTTTTTCCAGAATGTGATAGAAGACACACTTTATATCACCGCTCTCATTCTTTCATTTTCTCGTTTTGTGTTACCTGTCGTTTACATCCACACATTTTTACATTACTCCTTTTTTTATACAATATATATATCTACGTATGATAAACATCGAGTTTTTTTTATTTTTCGTTGCCCAAGGATCTAGACTAACAATTCAACTCGGATTTATTCAATCTTCTTCCTCAAAATCCTGCTTTTATTCCACTAATTTAAATGTTATTTCTGTTTCAGTAATGTTTTTTCTTCAGTTCCAGTTACATTGTTTGAATATTCTTCACAATACTCAAGTTAGCTGACAGCTGTCAATTTTTTTTTTTATTTTTATAACAAATCAATTACAAAAAAAATCCTTCTAAAAATTTCTACTGATGATTTTTTTTAATTTTCACATTTAAAATTTTTTTGATAAAAATTAAAAAAAAATTTCTAATGTCAGTTTTTTTTTTTTTAACTCCATAAATATTTTTTTTTTTTTTTTCAATTTTCACATGTGGAATATTTTTATCGAATTTTTCTCGTCATAATTTCACTGCTATAAAATTAAAAAAAAATTTCTGTCTGTCAATTTTAGTGATATATTTTCTTGAAAAAAATTGTTCTGTAAAAATGACAGAACATGATAGATATATCATACTTTGATAGCATAAATGTTGGATTAAAACCCCAACTTAAACTTAATAGACCCAAAAATTTATTAGTTGAAAAACTTTATACGGATAATCTCGATTTAACTTTCAGTCAAGAAACTTGTCAGAATCTTTGAAATTTAAACTTTAAATTAAAATCTTTCAGATCCAACAAATCATTTTGGGCATTCATCTTCGTCTGTTCGACGTGTCCAGATCTTTAAAACCATCCGATTCATTGATTACCAGTAAAATAACCTAAAGCACAAAACGATTTATGAGGAAGAATAGCAAAAATCACAAAGGATCAGGTCCTAACTCTAAGTTGACAGAAACAATTACGTTAACATATAGGGGTTGACAGTTTCCACATGACCTTCTGTAACTCTCAATCTGTATCAACCACATCTTTTCCTCTCAGCGCTTTCCGATCACACAAGACCGCACAATCTCGATACCAGGAAAGTACCAGTCCTCATCATGATAGATATCTTCTTTTCTCAGAATCAACATCGGATTCTGTTTCATCCGCGAAAAATCCAACCAGGCATCTTATATATTCTTCATTTTTATTTGCTTGAAAATACGATCGATGAAACTTAGCTTCTCTTTTATTTTTCTTCAAAAAAAAAAATTTCTTATTGTTATCTTCATGTCGGTGTACTTGATCTATTTAAAATCCACGATCAATTTTATTCTTTTTTAAAGTAATTAAACTTTTCCGAGAAATGAAATTGAATCTTTGATCACTTGCTCAAAAGTTTGTGCGCTGGTGGGTTTAATTTATTAAAATATCGCCGAGAGTTTGCTATTGAATAAACTCCAGCCAGCTGCGTCGATTAATTCTTTTAAACTTTTATGTTTTATTCACTTCAACGGTACCATACTTACAACCATTCAATTATTTTTATTTTCCCTTTATATTCATGTTAAGTCCATATTTTTTTTTTTACATTATTCATTATTATTTTTATTATTTTATTTAATCTGCCGATATTCGCAGGTGAAAAACTCTTATCAGGTTTTCATGAAAATTAAATTAGCTAACATCTGAAAATGTTTAGAATTTATTCATAGAAAAAAATTAATTAAAAATAAAATTGACATGTTTTTTTTTTTTTTTTTTTTTTTTAATTTTTTAAAAAATAATTTAGCACATATTTGATCATTTTAAAAATTTTATATCAAATAAATTACGGCAAAAAAAATTGACTTGTAGAAATTAAAAAAAAATTATCAGTAGAAATTTTTGGCAGCATTTTTATTATTTGTTGTAAAAATTAAAAAAATTGACAGCTGTCAGCTAACTTTTCACTATCATCAATTTTTTAAAACTAATTTTTTGGAAAAAATTTTTTTGTTTAATAAAATTGAAAAATTGTCCTGCTAACTTTAATATCATAATTTTTATTGATTAAAAAAATCAAAAATTGTCAAATTTCTGGTAATATTACTGAAGATTTGGGTATCAATTACTTTGAATATTAATGATACTAAAATTGAGAGACATCTGATAATTTAAAAAATTTTTTTAACGAACAAATTATAGCAAGAAAATTTTTATTTAAAAATTTCATCTTTAGAAGCTCTGAAAAATTATAATTGAGATTTTTATAAATAATTTTCAATGCTTAGTTTATTTTCAAGAAAAATCAAAAAATTATCAAATTTTTTGTCTCTCCCTTGGAGTTCGAGTTATAGAGGTTCTACTGTAATATTATCAGCTTATCATTCGCATTACCTATAACATATCCAAATTTTCTATTAATTTTTTTACTCTCCGACATATTCTTCACGGAAATAGTCAGCAGCAGCTCGCTGTAACTCTAAAGTACACCGTTTTGTTTCCTCAATCTAATCCCAGTAGTCTAATTAACTTTATAATTACTTTTCTCATTTATTATGAAATATCCAGTCATCAACTTTACGGGAAATACATCTCACAGAGAATGACATAACCTCGGCTTTAACTTTCCTCAAAAGCTATGCTATGATTTAACGGTGATTACCGATTCTCTTTGATATATATTTAAGGAATAAATTAACCCAGAATCCATTTTTGGTTTTAAATCTTAATTGAGATTACCAAACGCAAACATTTAGCTAAACGTTGAAACTTTTTAAAAATTCAATATAAATCTGACGGAAGTAATAAAAAAAAAATAAAAAAATAAAAAAATAAAAAAAATTTTAAAGCGCTCGGCTATTTCCTTAATCCTTTTATCAAATTCGTTTTTTACTCTTAAAAATGTCATTACTAAATCACTTTTATTCCTCTAAATACAAATTAAATTCAAAGAAAAAATATTTTTTATTTCCGAATAAAATATTTTTATTCCTGAACACAAAAAAAGTGTTTGAAAATTAAGTTAGCCAGCGACTAAAAATTATTAGAATTTTTTTTATTGAAGGAATTATTGCGAAAAAATTTTTGATTGTAAAAAAAAAAACGAAAAACTATGAGAGCAACTTTTAAAAAATAGTTTTTAGTTCTAATTTAATTATTTAAAAAAAATTAAAAACGTCGCCTAACTTTAGTATTGCGAAAAGTGTTACATATTTCACGTAACCCTTTTTTCAACCAGAACAAACATCGCGTTTTAATTAAAAGTTTATTATATTATTCAAAACTTGGGAAAAATTCAATCGTATGTATTTTACATACATACGGGTCTACGTCCAAAGTTGACTGCGCTAAACAATCGTTATACACGATTGAATAGAATTCGAGAGTTAAATTATGTATGCTCGTCAACACTTTAATTGATTAATTTCACTATTTCCTCAGTATTTTATTTTTATCGATTTAAATAAAATCATTCTGATGAAAATTTCATTTTGCTTCATTGTTTGGTAATAAAACACATTGACGGTAATTCTATTTTGGTAAAATTCCCACGAATTGCTTTAAAGAATACAAATTATAAATATTAACAAGTTAATTTTGATAATCAAATCCAAGCGCTTATTTTTGGCCATAAAAAATAAAAAAATTGATTAATTTTTTCTTTTTTTTTTTTATATTAACATTTTAAATAAATAAAATTTTATTTTTATAATTTTTTGGATATTTAAAAAAAAAATAAAACACTAATTTATAAAATATACAATTTTTTTTAAATCACAAAATATTGGCCGAATAAAAAAATTAATTTTAATATGATTATTCAAACAACTCGCAGTGAATTTTAAACAAAAAGCACATTTTTGAATACTAAATTAAAAAATTTAACATAAAAAAAATTATTATTCAATTTTTACTTAAAAAATCCGCCGCAAAAATGAACAAAAGATTTAAAAATATCACTCTTTAAATTTTTTAACAGCCAAAAATAGATGAAGCGCCACTTTAGTTTAATTAAATGATATTTGTAGATTATTCCAAGTAAAAAAATAAACAATATTGATCTGTGTATTACTAATACAGAATATTGTGCAAAAATATGTGTAATATTGTGTAAAAATGCTTCACAAATTTTCGAACCACAAATTAAAGAATTTAGTAATCTGTAACCCAAACAAAATATTAGTTTTTAAAAATAATAAATGAAATCGCGATAGCTTGACATTCCGAGTGTAATTTCCCGTGACGTATTTCTATCTGTTAATTCAACGAACTGAACAAGCAAGCTCTTGTACCTTGTCAAACGAAATTCCATTATTTGAACTCAACAGGAAACGGGAGTGCATATAAAACATATATACACATAACGCCAAATACATGAAATACATACACCTAGAAGTATAATATAAATAAAAGAATTTAAAAAAAAAAAAAAAAAAAAAAAAGGAATGCTCAGTCATAGTATTCCTACAAAAGTATTAAAAAAAAATCTTCCGACACAATTTTCAGCTCTTTTTTTACTCATACAATATTCTGCATCACGATCTAGAATTTTTCGCCACCCCAATCTCCAACCTTCACCTACTTTTTATAACGCTCTCTGTTGACGAGCTTAAAGGAGTGGGAAAACCATAAGCCCTAGAATTTTTAAAGCTACCATTGTGCTTTAATTAATTAATATCATGAACGCATTATCGGGGTGGTGAGCTGAAAATAATAATTACCAGCACGTAATGCACGAATCCACTCAGCCCTATCTTGTTCCCGGGCCGCCAGCAGATACAGAGTATATTCCTGGCCAGCTTCACGATATCCGACTTGAAACGGAAGGCCTGGAGGTATTCCACCCCCGCCTCCGGATCCAGATTCACTCCCGGCAGCCACGTTGCTGCTGCTGCTTCCAGATCCTAGGATTGCAGTTTCTACCACGTGTACGCTCTCGATGGCGATTCTTCCTCGTTCTTTTCGTCGCTGAAAAATAAATAATAAATTATTTCATTAATTTTTATTTTCGTTCAAAAGAGCTTTCATTTGAGTACCCACATGCATTTTTTATATATTTTTTATATATATATAAATATATAAAATATATGAAAAATTGATGTGGGTACTTAAATGAAAGGTCTTGGATAAGTGTAACATCAGGATGAGCTTATATCATTAAAAATATCAACAGTTCACGAGATACAAAGTAATTTCTTAATTATGTATCAAGACTTTTCCAACGATACCAAATTTAACCATAAAAACCCATTTTATTACATAAATACTCTGGCCACAAAGTTTTGCTTATTTTCTTAATAATATAGATAATCCAACTAATGACTTAAAGTAAAATTAAATTACATTAATCGCTCACAAGATTTATGGTAATAATTTCCAACGGGAAAATAACTTTCAACAAGTTAAAATCCATCATTTGGCAAGCTTTTCACTTCAGACTTAAATTATCAAACTAAATTTAAATTATAAAATCTAAAAAAAAATCTGTCAATTTTAAAAATCCACTTTTTCCACGGATTTACAGACGTTTTCCTGTAAAATCGCGTTAAAACGGGTCACCCGGGTGATTCTCTGGTCATAACGGATACAGAGGCGGGCGCGACGGCGCGTATCCTGGCCACTGCACATCCTTCCTCCGACTAGCCTGATTCGAGGACCAAATGTGTATATTTAACATGCATACAGATCTATTTCTGTCCATTATATCTATCAACCATCAAATTCATGTGTTATCTACAATTTCCAGCTGTACAATGTATATCTTTTTAATTTCAAACTCTAATACCTTTCTTCTATTCCGTTTAGTACATTTTCGAAGCTTTTTTTATCTTTGATGGGCATCCCGGTGTTTCTTCATTTTTTTTTTTTTCTGTTTTTGCCACTCCACTTTGTCGCAGCAACGAAGGTTTTGAAGTTTCCGGTCAAAGTAAATTTGTCCGAGTGAAGAATAATAAAAGAAAAGAAGAAAAGGCATATTAATGACTTGTATTTCTATTTTACTACCTCTCGCTTACGCTGTCTCTGATGTCACTAAAAGTGTGATTGAATTCAGCTTTCTGTTCTGTTCCACAAATACTCTTTCAGAGGATGATACCTCCACTCAATTATTCTTGTCTTTTACTTTAACCCTGTTTTAAATTCAAATATACTCTTCAATATTTTAATTTACATTTTTTTATCCAAAATATTAAATTTCCTCCAGTGTTGGATCCTCGTGTGATTATTTCCTTCAGAACTGACGCGCTTCACTGTGGTGTTATCAAATAAAATTAAATCGATTTATTTGAATGATAAATTAGAATAATATTGCCTCTATTTCTTCATTTAAGAGAAGCATTACAAACACCAGTTCTTGGTTCTGTTTTTTGCTATTGTTATAATATTGAATTTACAATTATAGAAGCTGACAAATTTATTCAATTGTCTTCCTTTATTATTTACTATTGGAATAAAATATTGTGCAATTTTTTTTTTAATTTTCTTCTCTGTTAATAATAGTAATTTAAATAAAAATTAAAATTAAAATTAAAAAAAAAAAAAAAATTCGCTGAGTTTACCAAGTGCTAAGCTTTCTTTATTATACCGTAATTTTTTTATGAATATTCCTAGGTGTGAATGTAACCATATTTTATTTTTTTTCGCACAATGTTTACCATAAGCTTGTGGTTTAAAATATTCTGTCGAGGGTTGTAGTAATTTTTATTATTATACTTAACAAGTTATGTAACGGCGGTGATCTGAATAAATTTTAACAAATGTTACCATAGAAATCGGTGAAGAAAATTTACATTCTATCTCTATCGAATTGAAGATAACTATTACCATAATATTAGCATCGTATAAAAAGATAGTGTTTAAATTTTTGTAAATGATCATGTTCTACCGAATTATTTTTATTACAACACACGTAACTATCTTTTACGGTTTTATATTTTAATAAAATAAAATAAAAAGTGTCGAGTCGCTTGAATAAAAATTTATGTTAAAAAATTTTCTAAGCTCGTTTGAATTTAGATGAAAATTAATTTAGCAGATTTTTAATTATTTAAAAAAAATTTTTAACAAATAAATTGACTTATGGATCTTTCATAAACATGGCCAATAATTGCTAATAAATTAAATAAATAAAAAACAAATTTGTTGGTAAAAAAAAAAATTGTCAAGACTGCTAACTTAAATGTGTTTCATTTAAATTCATCAATTAGCGCATTGAAGCAATGGGAAAAAATGAAAAGTACAAGACAAAAAAATGATAGGAGTATAATTAAGTATTACCACGATGCTCATAGACTTTGGATGCAATATCGGACCACCGTTGATGTCCCAGACGAAATTTGTTATGAATAGAGGAACCAGGATCGCCTGTAGATCGATTGAGAATACGCGCCCGCGCGTCTGCGACACTTAATATTTTTTATTTTATCCAACGTTCGATGCTCGATCACTCAAACGTTTATCTCTGTTGAAGGGGCTTTACTTAGGTCGATCCTAAAGAAGTAAGTGACAGCGGAACGTCAGCCGAGGATCTCAGACCGGCGGAGGTAAGCTCGTGCCCTGGAGTGATTGTCATAAACACTTTTTCTTATTTATAACAATCTTATTTGTAGCGAAAAAGTTTTAAACAGAGCTTTTAATTACAAACGCGTTAGTGCCACAGCACAGACAAACTCGACGGCGGCTTCGGCTATCAACTGAGCCGCGGATCCAGAGACGTGTCAGGATATGTTCTGTGTAGGAGGTGGTTGGTGGCGAACGCTGATAAGGGGGAGGGTTGCGCTTGCGCCAACCCCACAAATATCTTAATTATATTGAGAATTGTTCCCCGACATTGGCTGTACTTGTTTCTTTCAGTTTATAGACGACGGTTTTCAGTAACTCTTAAGCATCCTCACAGCCACTGAGTTCGGCTGTATTGTCTTGGTTTAACTGGACAAAAGTATGTCGCCGCTCGAACATCACTATTCGCTGGTTGGAACTCGTGTTAATACCTTTTTGAATTAATCCTCTTTACTTGAAAATAAGAAGAGTTTAGTTGATGAGAATAAAATAATCGCTGCTGAGGAACGATTGAAAATTCTAGGCATTGAGTATTACGGCTTGTGTCTCGTTCAATTAAATCTTCTTCAAGCTCGATTAGATTAAATGGTACGAGTTTCTCAAACGAACTCCTAACTTTGGTAAGTAATCAACGCTGACTTGGAGATTTGTATATCAATCGTTGTTGTCGGAATTCTATTTGAATTTGTATAGCTTTGCCCACTTATTGAAATTATTGTTTACTTGATTGATATTCTGTTAAGTCTAAATCGGCGGTGTTTCATTTATTATTATCTATATACTGAAAATTTTTTATTAAAAATTTTGTACAAAAATTTTAATAAAAAATTTATTAAAATAAATTTTAAAATGATAAATAATTATTTTATTACCAGTAAACTGAGAAGAAAAAAATTATGAAAAATTACTTGAAACGAGAATAAATTTAATTGTCTTAATTATTTTAATTTAAATAAAATTAAATGTCTACTATAATAAAGACAAATATTGATTATTATTTTATGGAAAAATCAATTAATAAAAATTTCTAAATAATTCTTCAGCTAAGAAACCTTTCTGTGTACAATAATTTTTCTTTTTCTCAGTATACTTCCGCACCGAAGCTATTAGTAACAAAAATACGTATTTAATATTTAATATCTTAAAAAAAAAAAAAAAAAAAAAAAAAAATTTGATTAAAATTAAGATTAATTTAATAAAATCACAAAACTTACTTCACCATCGCTGTCATAATAAGCAAGATAATATCTTGTCAGCACGAACCATCTTTGTTTGTAATTGATTGGCGTGAATCTTTTTTTATTCTGGGACCTCTTAACCATGTAGCCCTGTTTCACGACTTCTCGCTTGGATTCCACCTTCCCGTCTTTCCCAACCATCCTGAAGGAAACGCGGCCTAAAAAATACATTCCAGAGGCATTACACATGCATCAAAAATAAAAAAAAAAATCCGGCGTGACAAAAAAAAAAATAATTGATGAATTGCAACAAAAAAAAATATTCTCGAAAAAAAAAAAAAAAAAAAAATAATGTATCAATAAATATTTATAAAAAATAAAAACTAAATGCATATTTATTACCTATAAAATTTTGATTTAACGACAAAATAGAATCCGGCATTTTATAAAAGAATTTCCCAATGTGATTATTTCACTGAACCGAACCTATTTATCAGCAATAAAAAGCAACAATAAATTGTTTATTAAATACATAAATTTTTTTCGCTCAACAATAGCTAATAAATGAAATGAAAAAGATGAATAATAGTCAAGACATATAGTTTGTGGTTATCCTGAGTTTTATCATCATTTCCGTAGACACGATAAACACGTTTTGATATATCACGCTTAAGAGTACGCGAATAACAATCCACTGAACAAATTTATTATCGACATTTATTTATTTTTTTATTTATATATAAATACATATTTTGACTTACCATACACTCTGTTTTATTTACAACCCTAAAATTGTAATAATTGTCAAAAACATGACCGGTTCATGAAGGTAATAACAAAAAAATCACGTGGAAATAAAGCGCGCGCCACGCCAATCTGTCAAATAAAATCCCTCGGATACTCAATGGACTAAAAACAAAATATATACCACTGCAATGACACTGAAGTTGGCAGACATTCAAAATTACTTTAAAACTCCACAATAATGCAATTATTACAAAAAAAAATTAATTAAAAAATTCCACATGTGAAAATTAATAAAAATTTGACAAGTGAAAATTTTCAGCATTATTTTTTTAATTGTAATTGATTTTTTATTAAAATTTTTAAAATTGACAGCTGACCGCTAACTTCAGCATTATACACTGCAATTACACTGAAGTTGGCAGACATTGAAAATTACTTTTAAATTTTATAATAATGCAATTATTATAAAAAAAATTAAATTAAAAAATTCCACATGTAAAAATTAATCCTCTAAATTAAAATACAAGAGTCTTGAAGTTAGTCAAAGGTCGAAACTCGCAAAAAAACGGACCGCGATTCATTATTGGTTAAAATTTAGGCGCGTTATTCAAATTTCTTGCAAAAATTACAAGTGAAAATTTTTAGGAGCATTTTTTTAATGACACTGAAGTTGGCAGACATTAAAAATTATTTTTAAATTATATAATAATGCAATTGTTGTAGAAAAAAAGTTTAATTTAAAAATTCCACATGTGAAAATTAATAAAAATTACAAGTGAAAATTTTTGAAAGCATTTTTTTATTAAAATTTTTAAAATTGACAGCTGACGGCTAACTTCAGCATTACACACTGCATTATTCAAAATAAATACTCAATAAATAATTAAATTACTTTCATTAAAAATATACGCACCACATCACTTAAATTATTTTCTTCCCAAGATTTCTTCTTCAAAAAATTTTAATTTATAAAATTCAACAGCTGTCAAAATTTACAAGTATTTTTTTTGACAGTCAGAACCAGTTATAACCTCACTAGAGTAGTCAATGCAAAGTCTTCTTAAAAATATACAAAACAAAATGGCGGCGAGTTTATTTTTGTGACAATTGGCGAAGTCAAAAATCAACTGACAGAATTCTCACAGAAAACTGTAATAAAAAAAATCCAAGTAAGTATTTAATTAATTTAAAAAATTTTAAATAATATATTAATGTATTTTTATTTTTCCTAGGTGGTTATCTTGCAACATATAACCTAGATAATGAGCTAACTTACTTAATCCTAAAATATTGATCGAGAAATAATTAAAAATAATTTATTTATTTCTCTCCAAGGAAGAGAAAAGTTAAGATGGCTAATTCAGACACTATCCAAGTAAGTTCCTTACCTTTACCGCCACTGCAGTACATAAACTTGTACACTGATGAAAATGTACGCCGAGGGAGAGCTCCCAGGCCTCCGCCACCTATCCTTGACAGCTACTCTATGTTTGGGAATGGCTTCACTGCAGACGATACTATTATCAGGCCTCTGGAGGCTCAGGGTATCAGGAGGCTTTACCCTCAGCACTTTGATCGGCGCCGCGAGTTGAAAAAACTAAACCACTCGCTTCTGGCCAACTTCCTGGACCTTATTGATCTTCTGGTGCAGTGTCCCGACAGCCCTAAAAGGGCAGAGAAGGTAAATACTCTGGATATTGAAGCTAACTGGTATAAATTTTTTATGACATTAAATTTAGCTGTCAGTTGACAATTTTTTAATTTTTTAACAAGCAAATTTGATTCAAAAAAATTGGATTTTTTATTTTTTTTAATTTCTACATGTCAATTTTTTTTTGCCATAATTTATTTGTTATAAAATTTTTAAAATTATTAAATATGTGCTACATTAATTTTCATCGAAATTATTACAAAAAAAAAAAAAACTAACTTTTTTATTATTAAAAAATTAAATTAGATTAAAATATTTTTATATAATAATAATAATGATAAATTATTGCAGGTTGAAGATTTAAGCCTACTTTTTATTCACATCCACCACCTACTCAATGAATTCCGACCGCACCAAGCCAGAGAAACTTTGAGGGTGATGATGGAGCTGCAGAAGCGCCAACGGATAGAAACAGCGCTAAGATTTCAGAAACATTTAGACAGAGTCCAGAAAATCCTCCAGCATGCGTTACAGACGTTACCTGATACGTCAGAATTAGATTGCAAACTGTCAATCAACACTGAGACCATGGAGTGCAGCGATAGTTTGAGTTCCGAGCAACAGAACGCTGATCCCTGCTGCACCAATGACAGGATAATGTGCAAAATGATCGACGATATGATGACGTCTAATATTTTTTAATTTAGCTGGGTAATTTTATTTAAATTTGTAAGTACCTTACGTAATTTTTTAAATCTGATGTATATATTGGACTTAAAAAGGTTTTTTTTTTTTTTTTTTTTTTTTTTTTTTTTTTTTTAATA
This sequence comes from Cotesia typhae, assembly GCF_013202065.1. Taxonomy (NCBI): domain Eukaryota; kingdom Metazoa; phylum Arthropoda; class Insecta; order Hymenoptera; family Braconidae; genus Cotesia; species Cotesia typhae. Next base: position 1,871,390 of record NW_027423769.1, read on the forward strand.
TATATATATATATAAGATATTAAAATAATAATTAAAAAAAAAAATAGAAGATATTTTTTGTTATATAACGTTTCATTTTATTGAGACATTTAAATTTAAAATTCATCAGCACACTATCAAGAACATAAAGGTACCGACAATTGAGGTAAGGTTTGAGGACAGGTCAACAGGTATACAAAACTCACCTTAAAAATCAGCTACTAGGAAAAAAATTTAATAAAATTACAAATTAAATCGTTACTGGAGACAATAACTGGACTGACAGCATCTGAAAAATAAAAACTGCTTATTAACGGCAAGCGTTCTTTGACATGGTCCTTCTAATGCTCTGGATCCTTGCTCTGAAATAAATAAAATAAATTATTTTTCAGCAGCCGGGTTGTTGCTCGTAAATCTGAAAAATATAAAATTTTATTAAAGATTAAAGAAACATTCAATTATTCAATTTTTAAAAAATATTATAAATTTGAAAATTAATCTGAGAAATTTAATTGAAAATTTAGAATGTTTCTTTAACCAGAACAAAGTATGACTTATAAAGACGACGTGGACTGCAGCTCATAAATTTCCTGTTAATACAGACAAACAAAATAAAATACAAGAAAACAGGAAGGAAAAGGAGCTGACAAAGGCTGAGAAAGATAGTCTGAAGGATATACAAATTTCTTTACACTTATATCGGATTCTTGAGAATCAAAATGCGCTCGTTAAGTCACTTTTAAATAATCACGATTAACAGTCTCGAATCACTTGCACATTAATATAAAATGTTAATAAATTAATCGTTTTTTGATGGATAATTAACAGCGTTATTAATCGGATGCTTGAAAAAATACGTAGTTGATTTATCAGTCTTGTTTTAAACTGCAGTTTTGTTTGATATTCATCTTCTTTCACTCAGTAGCTATTATTCTCAATATTGAATTTTGCTTGTACTCTCAAACTCCCCGAATCAAATAATATATAATTTTTTAAATTTCCGAATTATCGCTGTTATAATTTACTCTCACTTATTTGATTAATTTATTTATAAATTAGTAAGAATTTTTCCTCCATGTTCCGCGTCCTCGTGGTCGGAATCCTCGTCCACCTGATCTGTTTCCACGGAACCGTCCGCGATTGCCTGCAATTATAATTATAAATAAATAAAAATTATTATTTTAAAAATAATTAATAAATTAAATTGAAGTTTAACAATTTAACAAAAATCATTTAATTGAAAAAAATTAATATTTACCGTAATTAGATGAGATGTTCGAGCTATATTTACCGCTTGGTGGTGTGTAAATTTCTCTTTTGCCTCCTTTATGTTCTTCTTTGCTGCGTTTTGTCGGGCTTCCGTTTCCAAAAGTAATTGGAGTATGCCTTTTTTGAGCCGTAGCTACTTTTTCATTCTGAAATAAAAAATTAAAATTAAATCAACGACCAATAAAAATAATTATTCAATAAAACAATTATTTACCTTCTTGTCAACAGTAGGAGTTTTCCATGAAAGATGAATAACACTCTTGAAGCTGGGTGGTGAGTGGAACAAATCTTTAATCAGCGTATTGATATTATTGGTAGTCTTCAAAGCGACAACCTTTAATCGATTTTCCTCAGTCTTTAATTCCTCCTCAGTTTTACCGCCAATAGCTTCGCGCAATTTTTTAATGTAACCTTGAATCCCACGAGCGAAATACTGGAGCCTCAATTTGAACTCTTTAAGTTGCTCGGTATCCTTGAGCAAAAACTCGGATGTCTGTTTGCACAGTTTATGAAATGCATACATAAGACACTCCACGTGACTGAATTGAAGCTTGGGAACTTCTGAGATTTCAGAGTCCGGCGGCAATGGCATGTACGTCTAAAATTTAATGAATCAATAAGTAATTTATTAAACAAACAATTAATTTATAAAAACATATCTAAAGCTGTACAAGTAATTTTTACTTACGATAAGCGCGTTGTAAATTTGCTGAACTTTTTCATCTGGCTTCTCAATGGCTCCACAGAAAGCTACCAACTCAGCAAGTAGCTTAAGAATTTCTAATTGAGCGTCTCGGCCATCAGGAGCTGCGATAAAAGACAAGTGGGGAAGTACCTGCATGCAAATGTACGATACATACCTAGAAGAATCTGTTTGAGCCTGAAAAAATAAAATTAATTCATTAAAAAAAAACTCATTTAATTTAATTTCGTTAATACTTTTTATGTTTTATATTATAATTTTTTTTTTTATATTAATTTCTCTCAAAATTTTGTATTACCAATGTGTATAAAGCCAATTAGCGTCTAAGTATATAAATAAATAAATTTATAAAACCCAGCATTGTCTGTTAATTTTAGAGTTTAAACTTACATTGAAATGAGGAAGCGCGTGTTTAATACAATGTACAAGTTTATCCCATTGTTCTACGTTGTTATGCTTGAATGGAACTGAAAGCTCCGCTTGTTCAATTGTTATTTCAATCAACTCCTGCTGACCAGCCACTGTTGATCCTAATCTTGTCCATCCTAAAATATCCATTATGTTGTGGAACTCTTCAGCAGTTACATCCTTTTAATGTAAAATAAAATTCTTGTTTTTACGGTGCATTTATGATAAAAAATGCCTTTAGAAGTTGAAAAAAAATTTTGGCTCATATTTTTGGATAAAATTTCTATTTTATCTTTTTTTGATATATTTTTTTTTTTTTGAAGAAAAAAAAATTGATCAATTTAATAATAAAAAATTAAAAAAAAAAATTTAATAAATTAATTTTAGTAATAAAAAAAAAAAAAAAATTAGAATTGAGTTTTAAAATAATTACCCTTAATACTTTCTTGCACTCAGTAATTAATAAATCCTCAGATTCTTTATTAATGATATCATGACCCAATGATTTCAATTTGGTCGCTAAAAACTTGATACAACTTTCACGAGTCCCATCATCTCCATTAACTATTTGGCTGAAACATCCACTCAGAGTGGCTGTAATTAAAAAATAAATTAATATTTTATTTTTTATCAATAAATAATTTAATTTTACCTTTTGAGTCATTTTTCATCAAAGTCATAATACTATTACAAACAACAGCTAATTCTGTTGGATCTTGAGCTTGCAATAACTGAGCCAAAATATCAGCAATTCTTGGAGTATGCTCCTTGTTGTCTTTACATAATGCTGGGAGATCTTTAATAGCTTGTTTGCGAATCTGTTGAAAATAAAATATTATTAATCTCATGAATAATAATAATAATAATTAACTAATATAAATAAAATTTATTTCTTAAGTAAATAAATATTTACAGCCATGTCTTCATCTTCGCAAAGATCTAGTTGAGCATCAATAGCTTGATCAGCTAATTGTGGAAAGTGCTTGAAGAATCTAGCAATAAATTGCGACGCCAAACGCTTTTCTTTGGCTGTTCCTTTTACTGCTTTCAAAATTTCCAAATATTCTTTCTCGTGCTGACAAAAAATAATTTTTTTAATTATTATGACATTAAAATTAGAAAAATTTTTTTTTTAAAAATTGCATTTATAATTTTTTAAAATTTCTAAATGTCAATTTTTTTTTCTCATTTATTTTTGCCATAATTTATTTATTAAAAAATTTTTAAAATTAATAAATATCTGCTAAATTAATTCTCATTAAATTAATTAAGGTTATAAAAATTGGGGGTTAAAAATAATAAATTACATACCTCCGAAACTTTGTCTTTGGCGTCAGCTAATATTCCGTAATTTTTGTACAATTTTTCAATATCATCAGTACTCATTTTGATTGTTTATATAATAACCTCTGATTAAATTAAATAACAAAAAATAACTTTGCAAAACTTAACGTAATTAAAAATATACGTGATTTTATTATTATTAGTATATTATTAGAAAATCAAGGACCGGCAAACGCCCTGAAAAATCTTGAAACAAAAATGGTCGCAACACACGCGGTGATGTATAGGTTGAGTCTCAGCCACCAGGCTTCCTAACTAACTTTCACTTTTATAAATATTTTTTTTAATACAATTTACATTGATTTAATAATTTAATTGTTTACAGACGAACAAAAAATTAACCGCGAACACAAATACCGATTTTTATTGGAGTTCAAATTAAAAAATACGATGCGTTAATATGTTAATGGCAATAGTAACCGACGACAGACCGTAAGATAATAGATTATTTTAATTTTTTGGAAATGACCGCAAGGGGGCGGCGTGACGGTTCAAGCAGGTGCTGCCCTCTGGTGATAAATTTTTAACTTCATTGTTTATTCACTGACTTAACCAATAAGTTGGGTACCGGAATTATATTTTGTTAAGTAATTTAGTAATTTGTAAATAAATAAATAATTATTTTTTGACAAGATGTCAACAAGATGGTAATTAAACATTTTTGTTTGTTTATATAGTCTTTTGTTTTAATTGTTATTGAGTTAATATTTACTGGATAATTTTTAACACTAAAGTTAACCGTTTTTTTTATTTATTAAATTAAAACTAAAAAATGTTTTTAATAAATTAAAATGGTATTTTTTTTTAATTTTTTACAAATGAAAATTTTTTTTTTGTAACAATTTTGTCAGTAAATAAAAAATAAAAATTTTTAAATGTCAATTAACTCAATTTTCAATAATAATAAAGTTAACTGACATTTTTTATTTTTTGATTTTGCTTAATTTATTAAATTAGAATTAAAAAATATTTTTTTTTTTTTTTAATTGCACTGATAGTTTTTCAAATTTTTTACAAATGAAATTAAAAAAAAAATTTTTTTCAATAAAAAAAATTCTAAAAATTTCGAGATGTCTAAATTATTTATAAATTTAAACTGAAAAATGTTCAATTATTTCTAATTTTAATGATAATAAAAATAATTAATATATTATTGTGTAATAGGTATCCCATTTATCAAAAAGGGAATCCCCAGCTGCGGGTATTTCTTCCCAACTTCTGGATGAAACTAGTAAAACCTCAATTTGAAGAGGTAGTACCTAATCAAATTGAATTTCACGTTTCAATGGAAATGACGAAGCACGACGTAAAAAACTACCTCCAAAAAATTTACAACGTCCCAGCGCTTGATGTCAGAACCAGAATTAAGATGGGAAGATTCAGAAGATGTCCTGATGGTGGTTACATTGTCAAAGATGACGATATCAAAGTCGCCTATGCTATTATGGTAGCTAAATCCTCCAGATTTATAATTACGACTCTATAATTAATCAATTAATCTATTTATAAAATGTGTAATTTTATGTTAATGTAATTTCAGCCCAAAGATTTCAAGTTCGAATTTCCAGACATATTCAAAGTGGAAGAGAAGAAAAAGGAAGAAAAGATAGACAAACGAACTGTTGATGATATGAAAGACGGATACAAAGCCTTTCTCAAGAACAACAATAAGCCTGGGGTTCCTGGATGGTTCAGCATTTAACTTCGTAGACCTAAATATATATTTAATAAATAAATAAATAAATACTATCTGTTTTGAATATAAAAATAAACACTGTGTTTTTTTATCAACTATATTCTCTTACAATTAATCTTTGAAAAATATATCTAATACTTATAGTATGGAATTAAATTTTAATATACATAAAATATATTAAATAGATTTTTTTTTGTACTCATAACAGAAACATCACGTATAAAGGTATTTAATTTACTTCTGCTTCCTTTAATTTGTCTGCTTGGTAGCACGCTGGACATAAATCAAAGTCCATCATGAATAATACCTTTGACAAATGACAATATAAATTAATTATTTTACATAAATATTATTATATAATTTAATAATCATTGATAGTTAATTAAAATTGGTCTTTTTCAATTATAATTATTTTTAATAATATAAAAATAAAAATAAAATTTTTAAATGTCGGCTAACTTAATTTTCATAAAATAAAAATGTCTTCCTAATTTTTTAATATTATATATACTTAAAAAAAATGCTTACATGAGGATGTTGATAACATTTATTACGCACTCTGCCCTTGAAATAATATCCACAATTTTCACAAAATATTTGGCTCTTAGCACGATCACATATGCATTTTTTCTCGTTTGAGTTTTTGAAACTCCCAATCATTGGTTTCCTCATTGCAGTCTTCATGTTGATCATTTAAAAAATATTTCATCTATTATTTAAATGAAATTAAATAAACAAACACTTCTACACTGAATAGTGTATACTGTCACGAGTATCCGAAATAAATAACACAAAGGTTTTTGCGTCAAAACCAATCTATAAGCTTCTTCGTTTGATCCGCGTGCGTTGCAAGAAACCAAAGTACCGACCAATCAGCGACAACGGATTCATAGACAAGAGACAACAGATTTATTTACAAAAACACACGCATAAGTATCATTGTTATTATTATTATTATTGAATATTTATTTTTTAGATAAGAAAAAAATAATAATACTGAAGTTAGCAATCAGCTGTTAATTTTAAAAATTTTTTTAATGAATCAATTACAATAAAAAAATGCCTCTAAAAATTTTTATTAATTTTTACTTATTAATTGTTATAAATATCTAAAAAAAATTTTATATCTGCAAACTTCAGTGTCATAAAAAATAAACAAATTTAATTTTGAAAATTTTAATATTTTTATTTTAGGTATTACTGTCACTATGGATTCATCGATCAAACTGTTGGTAGTTATTAATAATAAACAGTAATTTTAAATTATGGCGAGCACTGCTGTCAGTTCAGATAATAAACGGGCCGGAAGTAATAATTTGGCAACTATTTATGGCAGGTAATTGAAATGCATGATAATTGATAATGCAATTATCTTCCTTTCACTTTTTAATATTCAATACAGTTATTGTTTTTAATTTAAATACCATTGCGCTAGTCGCTGCTTGTTCATGTTTTAATTAATTAATTTATTATTATTATTATTATTATTTAATAATTATGAGTGATTATTTTTTAAGAGTGCCGACAGTAGGGGCTGATAAAATGAAGGTGACATTTTGCACAGATATGGACAAGTCTGTCATTATTTATAATTTTGAAAAAAGAGGATGGACACAAGTCGGGCCTGAAGATGATTGGAATTTTTATTGGTATGAAATTTTAGTAATATTGATTAATATTTTTGCATTAAAATGTATCAATTTATTTTTTAGGGCAGTTACTCAATCCTGCAGAAGTATTTTCAGTGTCGAAACTGGATACCGGATGGGAGATAATCAGTATGATTAAAAAAAAAATTTTTTTTTAAAGCTTTCTTGGACGTAGAAATAACATTTTAATTTTATAAATTTGATATTAAAATTATTGAATATTTAACAATTATTTACAGAACTATCAATCATTTTCCAAATCATTACGAGTTGACCCGGAAAGATTTATTGGTAAAAAACATAAAAAGATACAGAAAAGATTTAGAAAGAGAAGGAAGCCCATTAGCAGAGCGAGGAGATGGTCCTGGAAAATATCTTCACCTAGATTTCATCCCAGTTACATTTGTACTTCCAGCAGATTATAATATGTTTGTCGAAGAGTACCGTAAGTCTCCCCAGAGCACCTGGATCATGAAACCCTGCGGAAAGTCTCAAGGTGCTGGTATTTTTTTAATAAACAAACTCAGTAAATTAAAAAAATGGTCGCGCGAAGCCAAGAATCCATTTAATCCTAACTTATCAAAAGAATCTTACGTAATATCTCGGTAAGAAATTAAATTAAATATCAAATAAAAAAAAAATTATAAATAAAATATATTATATTTCAGATATATCGACAATCCTCTGCTGATAGGCGGAAAGAAATTTGACCTTCGTCTATACGTACTGATAACGTCTTTTCGACCGCTTAAGGCCTACCTCTTCAAGCTTGGGTTCTGCAGATTTTGTACTGTCAAGTACGACACAAGTATCCAGGAGCTCGACAATATGTACGTACATCTTACAAATGTTTCAGTACAGAAACACGGTGTAAGTAATTTATTTTGTATCAATTCGGCAAATATTTGTCGAGCACTTTCTAGCTGCTAAAACTAAAATTTAACACTTCCAGGATGAATACAATAGTCTTCACGGCGGCAAGCTGAGTGTTCAAAATCTTCGCCTTTATTTAGAAAGTACGAGAGGTAAAGCTGTAACTGAAAAATTGTTCTCTAATATTTCCTGGTGTATTGTTCATTCATTGAAAGCCGTAGCGCCGGTTATGGCTAATGACAGGCATTGTTTTGAATGCTACGGGTATGACATTATTATTGACAATAAATTAAAGCCTTGGTTGATTGAGGTAATTTTAATTTTTAATTATTTTTTATTTATTAGTCAATTTATTGCAATTAACATTTTTTTTATATCAATTTAATATTAATTTTATTTATTGGTTTAATTTTTTATTTTTTAATAGATTTATTGCAAAATTTACTTTATTAAATAATGATTTTTGTTAAAATGCACTGTACTTTTTTAAAGATATAAGCTCATCCCGATGTTACACTCATCAAGAGCTTTCATTTGAGTACCCACATGCATTTTTGATATATTTTTCATAGATACATATATATAATATATATAAATATATTAAAAATTGATGTGGGTACTCAAATGAAAGGTCTCAATGAGTGTAACATCGAGATGAGCTTATATCTTTAAAAATGTCAATAGTTCACAAGTATTGGTTTAATTTTTTTTATTAATTATCAGATTTATTGCAATTAAATATTTTTTTTTTTAATCAATTTCTGATTGATTCAATTTTTTATTAGGTAAATGCTTCACCGTCCCTAACATCAACGACTATAAATGATAGAATTTTAAAGTTCAAGCTTATCGACAATATAATCTCAATTGTAGTCCCGCCAGACGGAGTGCCTGAGTAAGGACCAAAAGTGTTTGAATAATTAAACCGATAAAAGAGTACTCAATGAATTATTTATTTGGCTCTAGTGTCAGATGGAACAAGTGTCCCTCGCCTGAGGCAATGGGGAATTTCGAATTACTGCTGGATGAAGAGCTGTATGCTCTCGAAGAAAAGGAAGGTCCTTCTGGGAAGTACAGATATACATCTAACAAGTGGAAATAATTAATAAAAACAATCCACAACAATGTAACCGGTTTAAAATACATCAACAAAAAAATTTATTATTTACTTTGTTCTTCAAATAGTATTTTTGTACAAATATGATACATTACACAGGGTAATACCAAATATTGTCACCTATGTATATGATAAAAAGTGAAAAATTCTAGTAATTTATTTTATTATTATTTTTCGTTTTTTTTTTTTTTTTTTTTTCGTTTTTTTTTATATATATTTCATTCAGTCTTGGATGCTCAATGCAATCAGTGATTTGATCGAGATTATTACTACTTAAAGGCGATCTATATTGGCAGGGCCAAATGTTTAAACTTTTTAGTTTTATATCTTAATTATAGTCAAGTTATAGTACTTCAAAATCGCTTTAAATAATTTTTTATTACAAAATAATTGTAATGAAAAATAAAATATCTCGCTAAATATTTACAAGTGGGGTCAACCATTTTAATTTTCATTTTTTTGAACGAAATTTCTGTTTGATTTTATTGATATATTTTTTTCTTTTGAAAAATACATAAAAAATAAATTTGAAAAAAAAAAAAAAAAAAAAATTATTACAATTTTAACAAATTTTCAAATTTTTAAAAAAATTGATATTCAAATTTTTTTTTTTTTAATTTTTTATGTACTTTTCAAAAAAAAATATCAAAAAATTATAAAATATAAATTTTATTCAAAAATACGCGCCAAAATTTTTTTTCAATTTTTGAAGGCAAAAAATTTATCGAAATTTTTATTTTTTCCTTTCACGGCATTTTTTATCATTCATCCGTCGTAAAAACAAGCAGAATAAAAAAAAATTTTTAATTTTTGAAAATTAATGAATATTTTTTAAAAAAAATAAAAATTTTAAAATAAAATCCAGCGATTCCGAAATACTATTACTTAGAAATATAATACATGGTTTTATTTTTATTATGACGATTATGGCACACAATCGTAATTGAAACAATACAATAAAAACAAGATTATCTATATTGTATATAAAGTAACAATAAATATTTGAAAAATTTGTTATTTTAATTGGAAAACTTTCATGTGCGTTTGTACGTTATATACTTCGTTGTACAGTTAGAAAAATTTTACACTTATAAAACAGAGTTAATTCTTAAAAATAATTAATTGAATAGTAATCATTGATAATTATACAATAAAAATAAAAATATTTACTCGAAGCAGCCTTTGGTCAGATGCCACGTCAGGTAAAATAATAAAGAAGATAAAGTGTAAATTCTCTCTTACAATTAAAAAAAATTAAAACGACATACTTTGTATCACAATTAACGGAGTATAGATTATAAACAAGATTAATAAATCTTGGCTTTGATTTAGTAAACAAATAAGCTTACGTGTCTTAAACACGATTGATATTTAAATGTCACACAAATACTCCATTCTGTACACTGGTATTTTTTTGTTTATTAATATTATTAAAAAACGTTCTAGTTATTTTAACTTATGACTTATGAGTAAATTTAAATATTTACATGCATTTGTATTTACAGAGTACCATGGACAAATTTGCTTTTATTGGCAAACTTTTGGTCGCGAATTTATTTACTTTTTTTTTTTTTTTTTCAGGCACAGAGGCATTAACTTTGTACACGTGTAAAAAAAACAATTATAAAAGAAATATTTGCACTTTGTTACGCGGCTAAGTGTGATCAATGCCCTCGTGCACTTTTTAAAAATATTTAGCACCGTGGTGATCATTCGAATTCATTAAAAGATTTCTATCACTAGTACACAGAGAAAAAAAATTAATTTTAATCAAGTAAATAATTTTGAAGAACTTCAATTTGAGCAAAAAAAATCTTAAACTAAGGTAAAAGCCCCAATTATTGACAGGGGTCTAAATATTGACACTTTAAATTATTTTTAGATATATTTAATTATCTGTGATAAGAATAACTATTATATAAATTTTTATCAAATTCTAATTAATTAAAAAATTAAAAAAAAAAATAATGTCAGTTTAAAATATTAAATATTAATTATTAAAAAAAAAAAAAAAAAAATAAAGATCAATCAATTTTTTAATCTGTCAATAATTGAGCCGCTTTTACCTTAAAATATTTTTTTTGGCTTTAGAAAATTTTACTTGATTCAAGACAATGAAATTTTTCAAAATTATTTTCTCAAGAATTTTTCACTTGATTTAAATTAATTTTTTTTTTTTCGTGTGTAATAAAACCTCGAAAATTTTAATTTTTACACACTTAAATTTAAAAAAAAACGATCAACTTTACAAATTTATAGACTTACAGTCTTATTTTCTCAGAAATATCTCAATAAAAAAAATTCCTCAAAGCAAAACAACTTGAAAACTAAAGTGACAAATACAACACAAATAAAAGCGATAATAATAACATCACCAATAATTTATAGAGACCCAGAATAAATAAAATATGGCCTGAGAAATAGTATATACAAGAATTATATTATTGAATGAGAAATATCTGAAAAAATAAGACCGGTTACAAAATTTATAAACAACCTAGTGATGGTATCATCACACTTAATTTTAATTTTTTTAGTTGATATGAAGCTCTTTTAGTTAATTTGTTAATTTTTTTTTTCTTATCAAGTCTTACTTAGTAGCCTAGAGTACTACGAATGGAAGCACCAAATTATTTGCCAAACTCGGGCGACGGAGGGGGTGGAAGAGGGCTGAAATAAGTTGAAGACCTCGAACTAGGTGACGGAGGACAGCTAATACCAGCATCGCTGTGATACACCGATTTAGGTGTGGGTGGCGGCGGAAATGGCTCACTCTCATACCTATACCTTGATGGGTAATAGCAGTCAGATTCGTCGCAAACATCTGTGCTGCAAGGCGTTGGAGGTGGAGGCTGATTTATACTCCGATAGTGTCTGTAGGGACGATATCGAGACGCATTGCTGCTGGAGCACCTCGTCGAGTTTGCTGTCGTCGCTGGACTTGGTGGAGGATTTAATGTCTCTTGGGGATAAACTCCACCGGAACTTCCTCTAGTTGAGCTCGATGCACCTAAAAAATTTATAATTATTATTTAATAATTTATTATTGTTATTAGATTAATTTTAAAATTAATATTTATTTTAGATTAAAAAATTTCGTAATTTTTCTATCTTAAAAAAAAAAAAAAAAAAAAAATACAATGAAACATTTATTTAAGATTTTTATGTTTGATTGTATTTTATGAGAATAAAAAAAAAATTTCCATATGAAACTAGCAAAAATAAGTCATTAAATTATACTACTGTGACAATGAGGCCAGTTTTAAAAAATAAAATTATTTTAACATAAAATTTCCATATAACTCATGAATATTTTTCAATATATAAATATTTTTATTTTACGTTATCAAAACCAGTAAACTTTTCATTCCGGTATTAGATTTTTTACCTTAAAAAAATTTAAAGATACGTATAAAATAATAATTTTTTTTTTATAAACTATGACAAAAAAAAATTTTTGAATTTTATTAAAAATTTATAAATTTTTTTGAAAATTTGTTAAAATTGTGATTATCTACTTTTTTTTTCTAAATTGTTCATTTTTTCATTTATTTTTCAAATTATTTATCATAAATTCCGTAAAATAATAAAAAAAAATTTTTTCAATTATAATTTTTTCCAATTTCTAAATTTGAAATTTTTTTATAAAAATTAATTTCCCAAAAAAAATTACTAAAAAATTTTTTAATTTATCAAAAAACTCGAGCAATACCTGTTATGTGACTGCGATCGTAGCTGGATCCAATACTGCCAGCCAGGGTGGACATTCTAACAGTCTTAAGTCCATTCTTATGATCCTTCGCGCCATTTTTCTGAACCAACATGGGTTTCCCGGACCTCCCAGGTTTCGGCGAGAGCGGATCACCCGCAGAATCATGCAAAATATCTGGGAGTTCTTCATTGCTGGCCAATTTTTTGCGACAGTAATAAAACCCCAGCACAGCAATAGTAACCACCCCAGCGACCACCAGGATAACAATAATATAAGCGCTTTTCCCGGACTCGGCTCCAACTGACCCAATAATCCCACGTCTATTAGACGGCGAACATACAGCGGGTGATTCATCGCTGCCATCTGCACAATTATCCCAGCCATCACACATGGTATTCCCAGCAATGCAAACAGAAGTGAGCGTGCACCTAAATTGCCCCGGCTGACAGCAGTGAGCCTCGTCTCCGCCATCCTGACACTGAACAATGCCATCGCAGATCCAGGAGTTATCAATGCACTGTCCACTCTGGCACCTGAATTGATCTCTTGCACAGCTAGGACAGCCGAGTTCGTCGCTTCCATCAGCACAGTCAGTCTGTCCGTCGCACTTCCAGGTCACCGGGATGCAGTCATTAGTAATAGAAGATCCAGAATCAGCACAGGTGAAATGATCAGCTCTGCAAGCAGACGCAGCGCTGCAAACCCTCCTGTCCTCCGACAGCACCAAATACTGCGGACAAGAGCACTTGGCAGGCTTATCAATGCCAATACAAAAATGAGAACAGCCTCCATAATCCTGGAACGGACTGCAAACATGGTTCTCCATGATTTGATCCTCTGGAGTCCTTACAGTGATAAAATCAGTCACCATTCTGTTTAACACGGATTGTCTCTCCATCCCTGAGCTCGCATTGACCCGCTCTACAATTTGAGTATCTCTGTTGAACCAGTAGACAAACTCATTAAAGACTGCCAGGTAAGCAATAGCTCCCAGCTCGTCTATAGATATCAAAACTCTCCGGGAATTTCCACCAAGCTCAGCAGCTTCAATCTGATGCTCATGCGCCCAGAATATTAAATCTGAAATGGTGTCAACAGCCAAGCTAGTCGGCTGATTAAGGTCCGACGCAATAGTTATCCGGTCTTTGCCGTCCATCGCACTTTGTATGACTTTCATTTTCTCTCCCACGTCCGTCCAGAACAGCAATCTTTTTTCCGGGTGAACTGCAATGTTCCTGGGCTTCTCTCCCTCGCCTTTGACAACCACCCCGAGCGCAGATCCGTTGTCAAGCCTGGTGACGTTTATCGCGTCATTTGTTGTACAGGACCAAAAAAGCAGCCGCCCGAGGGGATCAATTGCTAGATCAAAAGGATGAAAGCCATTTCCTCCGGAGATTATCACTGACGCGTGGGTTTTATTTTCAAGAGTTTTACGGATTGACATTGAGCGGCCGTCTATCCAGTATATGTGCTGGGTGATTGGGTCCAGGTCGATGGACTTGATGTTCCTCAACCCTTGGATCTTCATGACTACATCTGGACAGTCATTGGCGTCCGGCAGGTATCTTCCCATGAGATTTCTCGTGCTGTAAATCATAAAGTTTCTCGGCGCAAGACAAGTTTTGTTGTCTGCCGCGAGATTGAAGTGGGTCGGACACGTGCATTTGTGAGAATGTGAAAAATTACCAGTTGGATCTGATAAAGCGATACAAATATGACTACAGCCGCCGTTATTCTGCTTGCAGCTATTCGAGCCAGCTTGTCGCGATTCATGGAAAGCGAGAATGCTGGTAACTGACTCGAGTTTATCGTGAATCTTTGTACGATTGGCGCCGGTTGTTTTATTTGCTCGCTCAATGTCACCGGTGTTCCAGTCAGTCCAGTAAATGTAGTTCAGATGCTGGGTAATGCTAAATGGATAAACGATGTCTTGTGTAATTACGGCCTTACGATTGGACGTTTTGAGATCGTAACTTATGATAGCGGGCGTAAAGAGGTCTGCCCAATAGAGTCGTCTCAACTCGTGATCGATTGTTAATCCGTGAGTACGTCCGATGCTTGACAAGATTACTTGACGTTCTGCACCATCTAAATTAGCTCGCTCGATGCTCCCGGACTTTCCCCACTCGCTCCAGTACATGTGTCCGTGCTGCGGGTCCAGAGCTAAGCAGCGAGGTTCGATCAGCTCTTGCCATACCAGCACTTTTCTGCTGTTGTCTTCTAAGCGGACTAATTCTATTCTCTGCGTGCTTGTATCGCTAAAATACAGGTTACGTGCTATCCAGTCGAACGCCAGACCTTCCGGAGACTCCAGGCCTAAGTCTATTATTTTCTCGGCTTCCGACCCGTTTATAAAGGCACGTGATATTGTTTTTAACTTAACATCTGCCCAGTAAATTCGGTTCTGTGATATGTCAAAATCTAAAGCGCTGAAACAAATTTAAATTGGTATTTATCATTATATAAATATATAAATAAGATTATTAGAAGGATATTTTAAGCGTTCTTTTAACTTTTGATAAATAAAATATTTTTAGCTTTTTTTTTTTAGTTTCAATATTATTTTTTTTTTTTTTTATAATTTACAAAAATTAAAAATTAAATTTAATGAAAAATTAAAAAATAGTTTTGAATTATTTTTTATAAGTTTTAAATAAATTGTTTAAAAAAAAATTTTTTTTAATATTTTTTCACTAAAAATTTATTTTTTTTTTTTTTTAAAAAAAAAAAAAAAAAAAAAAAAAAAAAAAAAGTCTTAAATTCTGGAAAAATTAAAATTCAAAATTTTTTTATTTAAAATAAATAAATCTATTAAAAATAAAATTTATCAAAACCTAAATCTCCCAAAAGTACCATTAAATAATCTTTCCACCTAAATTGACAACTTAAATAATCCCCCAAGCTATTAATTAATCCCTCGATAAAATAATCAACTCACCTGGCATCTTTGACGCCCGTAACAGGAATAATATTATCATTATTAGCATTCTCAATGCTAATCCTCCCAATGTTATCTTTCCGTGAGAATAAAAGAAAAGCATCAGGAATGACACAAGTTTTTTTATCCTTCTTCAACTCATACCCAATCTGACACGCACAAATATAATTATTCCCCGGTCTGTTCAAGCACAAATGGCTACACCCGCCATTGTTTTTCCCACAGGGATTAGACCCTTCAATTTTCCCCAACTGAATAGCCTTAACACCCATAATATCAGGCAGAGGTTCAATAATAATTTCCCTATCCACGCCAGTGAGTTTATTAGCTCTCTCGACACTTCTTTTTTGCCAATCAGTCCAGTATAAAAAATCCCCCAAAATAGTCAGTCCAAAAAGATGGGGCAAATCCTCAGTAATTATTTCCCTCCTATCAGTCCCGTCCATATTACAAACTTCAATCTTATCCGTCTTGGCGTCGCACCAGTAGACCTTCCTCCGATCAACATCCAGCGCCAGACCATTCGGCCAGGAAACTCCCTTGGTGATAAGCAGAGTTCTCTCAGTGCCATCAAGATTGCTGCGTTCAATTTTGGGTTTCTTGACACTCCAGTCGGTCCAAAACATCCACCCAAGTTGCGGAGCAACAGCAATAGCCCTGGGATTCATCAGGTCTTCATTAACCAACACCCTTCTGTTAGTACCATTTAACCTGGCGACTTGGATCCTGTCCTTGTCAGAATCAGTCCAGTACAAGTTCCTCGCAATCCAATCAATCGCAATTCCTTCCGGATTAATAATCTCCCTAGTCACCAAATCCTCTTGCCCTGTCCCATTTAAATACGCTCTTCTTATCGCATGAGCGCCTTGGTCCGTCCAGTAAAACATTTCATCAACCGGGTCAAAGTCCACCGCAATAGCCCACTTAAATCCCGTCACCGGAATAATAACGTCCGTGTAATCCGGAGAGTCTAAAGACAGCTTAGACATTTCTTTTTTCTGAACAATCAGCAGCATATTTTCCGGCCGGTCTGCACAGGTGTAATTATTTATCAACTTTATTCCCGTGGGACACCCGCAACTGTACCCCGGCGCTTTGCGGCTCAGTAGACACAAATGGGAGCAATTTCCGTTGTTGTGTCTGCAAGGATTATCAGCGTAAGGCTGCCTTTTGGGGTCCCACACTTCAATATCTCCGGGTATGTATTCACCGTGGAGCAATTCTCGGGGGTGAGATTGACTGCCAGAGGACCTGAGATCATGGGAGTGGATGCACCAGGTAGACCAGTCGGTCCAGTACAGTTTCTGGTCGAAGAAAGTTATTGCATAAGGATAATCCACGCCTTCTTTGATAATTATCCGCTTGTTCTCTCCGGAGTAATCTACAACAGCAATAAATTTTAGCCTACCGTCTGCCCAGTAGAGCAACTCGTTGTCGTAATCAGTAGTCAGAGCATTAGGCCAAAAAATTTCTTTATCAACGATAACTCTTCGGGAATCCGGGTCGCCGTCCATCGCCGCTCTTTCAATTTTAGGGGAATCCCCCCAGTCTGTCCAGAAAATAAAACTCCTCATAGGCACGACAATAATTGCCCTAGGTTCGAAAATTTCGGTCCAAAATAATACTTTGCGCTGCGGAGGGCCATCGATGTTAGTCACCTCGATGGTCTTCTTCAGCAGGTCGGTCCAGTAGAGCTTCCCCGTGTACCAGTCACAAGCAAGACCGTCAGGCTTCAGCAGTTTAGAGTTTATCACGGTAAATCTCTCACCTGGTACAGTTCCGTTGGTCTTCACGCACTGGATTATCTCAAGCTCACTGTCGGACCAGCAAACGAGACGTCTCTCCCAGAAGAAATCTAAAGCGGCTCCCTGAGTCAGATCCTTGACAAGCATTGCGACTTTATTGCCGCGTGACACATTTGCCACTCGTATGTCTTTCCGAGTCGCGAATAGCAGCAACGGGGAACCTGCAACAATAAAATAATTGTGGTTAATGGTTGATGTTTAATCACCGTCTGGATTATTTAAATATTATTTTCAATTAAGTCGAGGACTTGGTTTAAAGATGAGGAAGTATGTTTTAAAGATTTATAAATGACACTTGAGATCTTCAATGCCAAAGTTGAGTGACGCTTTTTTTTTTTTTTTTTTTTTTTTTTTTTTTTTTTTAACCTTCTTGTGATGCTTTGAAGCTTCACAACAACTCAACGGTGTTCCTGCGCCTCATTATGTACTTTAACGCATTATTATTCCTTTTGCAGCAATCAAGATGAGAGTCAAATTAAGAGCGAAAGTGAGAGAGACTCCAGTTAAGATTGTATTGAGCGTACAAAGCTAACTTTATGCTCCGAAATAATTATCAATTATTTTATATTGTACTAGCAACCTTGCAGTCACTGTGTGAAGTATAAAAAAATTAAATTTTGCTTTATTAAATAATGGCTATTGTTAAATTGCACTGTATTCTCTTAAATATTCATATTCTTAAAAATATAAGCTCATCCTGATATTACACTCATCAAGAGCTTTCATTTGAGTACCCACATGCATTTTTGATATATTTTTCATATATACATATATATAATATATATAAATATATAAAATATATGAAAAATTGATGTGGGTACTCAAATGAAAGGTCTCGATGAGTGTAACATCGGGATGAGCTTAAATCTTTAAAAATATCATCAGATGACAAGATATCCTAAAAAAAAAAATTTTTTTATTCTGTTAAAATTGTTTTTTGAATTTTGACATTAAAATAACATTTGTAGTTAATAAAAAAAGTTTCAAGTTAAATAAATAAAAAATGCATAAAATTTTATATCTCCACCAACTATTACACAATTAAAAGTATTTAAAAAAAAAATAGTAAAACTTGTCCTCTAGGTCTTTAATTTAAGGTAACTTGGTCTCCAAGGCCAAAAAATATATTAAATAAATAAGTAAGATAAAATCCAATCCATCAGATCAAATCTAAGAACGAGGGATACTAAAAATCCTCATACATTTCATTAATATACTTTTTTATATGGATTTTTTATTTTAATCTCCAACACCTATTCATATACATATATAAATTTTTATATATATCTTCAGTTATCGAATGACAATTCTAAGGAGAAACAAAAAATGTATACTCAGATTCCTATAGACCGTGAGGTTGATTATTGCGACGGGAAAAAATATAATGTCGGGGTACAGGTGACGAAGCGTGAGATTAAACGAGAAGTGGAATAGAGAAATATAAAAACTACATGTACTATAAATATAAAAAAAAAAAAAAAAAAAAAAAAATACATGTAAATCCGTCTGTACATAATATATAAAAATAGAAAAAAATTAAAAAGGCCCCTATATTTACGCGAGTGGGCACTCATAAGTCTCGTAATTCCGGAGTAATAGGAAAGCACGTTCTACCGAAAAAAAACTAAAAAAATAAATATCAAGAGGAAACTTTCGTAAAAATGTTTATCTTGAAGAGGTGAAGAGAAAAAAAATATGTAGACTATAAAAAAATTGTAACTCATTTATATATATATATAATGTATATAGCGACTACGCCAATGAGAAAAGTAACCACAACGGGCACGCGAGATCATTTCTCGTTGGCAGTCCGTGAACCCAAAGTCCTTGCTGGTTTGTATCCTGGAGTATAAGAGAAAAGAGGAGGAGAGAGAAGACGGCAGTTAGCACGCCCCTCTTGCTGCCACGACTGTGCCTTGTTAGCGGCCGTTAGTCTTCTCATATTTTCTCTCCAGCCTCATTCTCTCTTCTTTTATCACCGGTTATTACTCATCTCCTTTTCTCTCACATACTGAGCCAAGAAGATAGGGCCTCCGGAAGAGATTCTCTCTTATCCTTGACACTCTCAGACTCAAATGACACAAGACTTGACGATTGAATGAGTAATTAGTAATTAATAATAAAACATTTTCTTCAGTCTTGAATTTTAAAAATTCTTCAGGATTTATCTTGATCTAAAAATAAATTTAAAATTTAATAAATTTATAAATAAATGAAAGTACCATAAAATCCACATGTAGAGCATGTTTACGAACAAATAAAAAGGGAGATTTAGCGTCTAAAATTGACGTCTAGACGTGATTCAATTTTAAATTAATGGCTGTCGGGGATAATGATGAAGGAGTGAATGCAAAGCAGGTGGCGAAGGAAAGGAGAATAAGGTAGAGTGATGAACAGCACGAGAGAGGGCTGACCCCAGTAGTCTGTAGCTGTACCAGCACTACACCATCTACATCATCTTAGGGTAGACCTTACTCACAAACACCATCGTCCATACAATATCACACACGATTATTTCAATGAGAATAAGAGCAAGACCAAAAAAACCTCATACTTTATCGTTCATGTATGATTCAATTCAAATACGTCGACCAAAGCAAAGCAAAGCTAAGCTAAGCAAAGTAATATAAAGCTCCACTCCACTCCACTCCATTCCAATTGTTCCTGCTATTAAGCTTATAAATAATTCGCTCTTGGCTATTGCTCTTTGATAAATATTAGGAATTTTTTATCCGTTTCTGCTTGAGCAAGCTATGGAGAATTACCATACACAACGCTCGGTATTGTATCTCCTGGAGCGGAGATAAGAATAAAAATAAAAATAAAATAAAAAGATACTTTACTTTAATAAAAAAATATTTTATGATTTTTAAACAATCTGACCACGTGGACTTTAAATTGTAAAGCTTCTGCACTGATAGAAGGATTTATTAAATATTTATTAAATCCTATGTTAAAAATTAATTTATTAACTTGTAAATAAATTCTTCTATGAGTATGTCGCTTATTTATTTAAATTAAAATATAATCTAAAATTTGTAAATGATGAATCATTGAATAAAAAATCAGTAGATAAAGAATAAACTAAACTAAAAAAATACTTTGCATTTGGAGGGTTTGATTTTAGCGAGCGCATACACCTGAGAGCATTATTTATATTGTGGCTTGTTAGGAGGCTGGCAAGAAAGACGGAAGATGCCTTAGGGAAGAAAAAAAGCTAGGTAAGCCTCACAGAGAGAGATAGACAGAGCGGAATAATATGCAAGAGGAAGACAGATCTAGAAGGAGGGTCTACATTCCTGAGGTTCGGATCCCTCAGCCGTTCTGTTGTTGTTATGTAGTGATGTAGTGAAACGCTGTATGCAAGGATCCCTGTATAATATCCTCTGTCCTCTTCATTCTCATTTCTTCCTCTTATTTATGTTATTATTCCACATCTTTCTTCTTCTATTCTCCAGGTCTTTTTTTTTTTTTTTTTTTTTATCGAGATAGGAATGAATACATGTACCCCGTAGTAGTTTGGTAGACAAGACTCGGATTTCTAGTCTGAGCATTGTATTCTATTTCGTATATTCAACTATTTATATTTATATTTATATTTCCCATTTAACCTTGTGTGCTCAGTCTACATCTTACTAGCTTTCATTTTTGGTAGTGCTACCTATATATCGTCGAGTTCTTCGAGTCCTTTTTCTTGTCCGGCAACAACGCACGTTTGCTTCCAGCTTCCAGCGGAGCGTATGCACACCTCACCACACGTTTTTTTAGTTATTCTTCAGCATTACCTTTTATGCCAGTCCTTTTGATTGTAAGAACTCCCGAGGAGTCCTTTGGGCGGGGGTGCTAGCGAGGAAGTGATTAAAGTGATCCAGCTTTTTTCTTCCATTGTCAAACGATTTTATTTCCTCCTACTTCCAAGTTCACGCCAATAACGTTTCATTATTACCTTTATAGCTTTAATTTCAGAGCTACAAATTTTAAGCTTAGTTATTTATTTATTTACATATTTAATTATTTACTTATCTTCCAGGAGAGTGTTTGTCTGTCAAATATTAATAGAAGACACAAAGCATGGATTTTAATCTTCAATAGAAACTCTAACAGCCGTTGTGTAAACATAGAAGCTATAAAAACCAGAGAATCTACACGGACTAGTTTGCGTATAGTAGTCGGTCTATTGTACCAAATAAAAATATGTTATTAGTACTTGGATTCCTGAGTAATTATAATTAATTACCAATTAATTTTTTTATTTAAATTACCTGGGTGATGAGTTAGAAAATATTATAAGAAGAAATATATTTTTTTAATTAATTTTTTATAATACTGAAATCAAAAAACATTTGATCGTTTTTTTAATAAATTTGTAATAAAAAAATTTGATAACACTAAAGTTAGCCGACATTTTTGATTTTTTAATTTTTTTGTTTAAATTTATTTAATTGAAACAAAAAATTTTTCTTAAAAAATTGCACTTACAGATTTAAAAATTTTTTACAACTGCAATTTATTTTTTTGTAATAATTTTTTTCAATAACTTAATTTGTATAATTTTAGACAATTTCTACGCATAGAATTTAAAAAAAAATTTTTTTAATTTCAGTATTATAAAAAATAAAATACTCTGAGCAATAATAATAAAATAAAATAACTTACCAAAAGCAGAAGATACGAGAGTGCACAAGATGTAGGCAGCGAGGGCGCCCCTCAGTTTCCCCAGAGCCATTCTAAACCCGTAAGGCATTTACGTTTTTCACATACATTTCTATGACAGGCGTTTGCTTTTTATCCTCCTAGAGTAATAACTTATTTTGTCGTAATTTATTATAATTTTTTTCAATAGAAACAAACAAATATATATCAGCCGTCACGAGAACCTGGACAGTAAACAACACTCAGTCATTGAACAGCAACAACAACAATAAATTTGTTGCATTACTCCGGCGTGTGCTATTGACAAACAAAATAACAATTATCATCAAATAAAAACATTCACTTGTTGATCAAGAAATAAAACAGCGGGTTATTTTTTGTGTTAACAATTAATTAATGGCTAGTTAAAAAAATAAAATAAACAATCACGCTTCTCTGCACCGAGAAAGTGAAGCGTCAATTGCCCATTGCCATGCTCGGCACGAACTGAGTAAAGGGATACGATGATACTCGGACTCAGATGCTGGAGATTGCTTCTACATATACTTACATGTTAAAATATAGCATGATCCTGATGTATAATCAGAGCTGGGAGCAAGGCGACTTTTTACTACGCGCAACTTTCTTTTGACTGCATGAAGAAATGTAAATATTTACTTTTCTTCATTGTTTATCTTCATTTCTTCTTAACAATTATTTTCAGATAATTTTTTGTTGTTCTTTTCTCAAAAGCAAACTCATTTTTAAATTTAATTTCCCAGAAACTATCTTTAAGGCTGATTTTAATGAAAACAGTCGCGCATGCGCAGTTCGCATTAACCTGTCAGAAATTTAATTCAAAAATAGATCCTAACGCACTTTTGACTCATTTCTGTCAGATCTTTCATGAAAGAAGGCGAAAATTATTAGATTTCAACACTGTCAGCTGTTTAATTTATTTTGATAATTTATTTAAGAGGTTATTTTAATTTTATTAAGAATTTATCCGAAGATATTTGAAGTAAGTGTTTAATTTTTACTTTTAATTCTTTTTAATTTCTGATAGAATTTTTTCATTATTTGGAAGTTAGAAAAATCCAAAAAATTGACAGATGTCTTTTAATTTCGTTATCATAATTTTTTTTCTGATAAATTAATTTAGATTAATTTTTCAATAATTCAAAAATTAATTAATAAATTATTTTTTTTAGATTTAAAAGGTAAAATTTATAAAAATGCAATTTAAAATGACATATATCAGCTGTTCATCAAAGTATCTTGACAAAATCCTTCGTTTTGACACAAATTACATTTTAAAACTAAATGTCAGCACGTCAAAGGAGTTAATTGAAGAAAAAGGCGTCGATGTCAACACAGTAATTATCTACGGAACATCAACAGGAAGAGTAATAGTTCTTACCCTGCTAAGTATCGCTGTAATGAATAAAGAAGAAGAATTAGTCAATTATCTTTTAAGTAAAAATGCCAATGTAAATTTAGGAACCGACACGGTGGGACTGAGCTCTGTTTACAGAGCACTGACAAGTGGAAGTTGGAGGATATTCTGCAAATTGATTGCTCATGGAGCTGCTTTGGACCAAGACTTCAAATTATTGAAGTGTCCGCTGATGCACATAGCCGTTGAAATGGGAAGCTATCAAGCTGCGAAACACCTTATTGATGCAGGTGTTAATGTCAATGTTAAATATAAAAACGTGACCCCACTGGAAGCTGCTGTGTCGCTTGGCCATATGGATATTATCAAAATATTAATTAACAATGGAGCTGACGTAGATGCAAAAGGAAGAGGAGTAATTCTTGGAAAAGCTTTGACGAAGGCTATTCTTCGTGGACAGGAAAAACTTCGGGACTTTTACTTGAGCTGTGGAGCTCATATTAATTACCGATCAAGTAATGAAAGAGGAAAAGACTCCGTCTTGCATCGAGTTGTCCAGTCGGGAAACTTCGAGACGTTTAAATTTTTGCTAAACTTTAATGAGATAGATATCAATGCTACCACAGATGAAAATCATTCAGCGCTTCATGTTGCTCTGGCGCAAAATCACCCAGTTGATCCTCGGATTGTCTACAAGCTGCTGAGCGCAGGCATTGATGTTAATATTAAAAGCAGAAATAAAAAATTAGCGCTTTATTGCGTGAACAAGTGCAATAATTCTTTATATTTAACTCTCGGAAAACATATTGTTAAATTAATCGCTGCTGGGTTTTATGTTTGTCCCAGAAATTCTAGAGCAGTTAATAATGCTCCCTGGGATTTTTTGAGAGATAAATGTCAGCAAGAAGTTAAATTATTGAAAAGTATTAAGATTACAGATTTTGTTACTTATTATGATGTGTTAAAGATGTCATTACAGAAATTGGCTGTTTTTTTTAAGTACTTTAATGTCAGAGCGATTTTAAATTGTAATTTAATCAAGGTCTTTCCCCAGTATGGAGAGATGATTTATTACAGGCTTTTGAAAGTTTTACAAAGGATACAACTGCTGGAAAAGGACAATATTTTAGATTTTATTTTACCTGATACGATTAATCGTAAAATTTATTATTATTTAGAAAATCATGATTTGGTAAAATTACTTTTATAAAAAATTTTTTTTTCTTTTAATAATTTATTAATACATATATTTATTATTTATTTATGAGAATAAAAATAACTAGCAATATTGCAGCAAAGTTTTGCTTATTCTCTTAATAATATAAATAATTATTTGTAATATTAATGGTGTAAATAAGTCTTTTATTGTTTCATATTATAATGATACGTAAAATACATCGAAACATGTGAATTAGTTATTTTACTGTATACACTTATGTTCAAATAAAAAATTACATTTGTGAATAATAAGTATAATAACTAATAATAATATATTATAAAAAATTTACGTTGTAGTGAAATTAAATGAAAATTATTACTATAAAAAATCAGACATTTTTTTAGACAAGATTGTGTTTATAAATTTGTCTAAATGATCGAACATATAAAAGTTTAATTAAATCTATTTTCATTAAAAATACTTTAATTAAGCTGACAAATTTATTATAAAAAAAAAAAAAAAAAAGTAGTCAGCGTAAAAATAATATATTATCTATTTGAACATTTTTTATAGCTCTAATTTTTTTAGAATTAATTATTAACATATCGAGATATTTGTTTTACACTTTTGAACAGTATAGCATTTTTTAGCTCGTAATTTTATTAAATTTACCATTAATAATTTAATAAATAGTAAATAAAAAAAAAAAAATTACTCTTATTTTAATTTTGGCACAATTGCTTTATATATTACTGTAATACATTATTCAATTAATATTTTTGCCTACTCGAATGTCTTTTGATAATGTAATCATCCTGCTCTACATAATTTTATTTTATTTTTTTAATTTATATTAATCAATTACAATAAATTGAGCGCATTTTAATAGCTCGCGGATATTGTACAGTAATTATAAGTTTGTATTATGTACTTCAGAAACTCAAATGTTAGATATGTTACGTATGAGCATGCATAATAAATTTAAGTTTGGTAAATATTTACAAGTAGGGTCAAATATTTTAATTTTAATTTTTTTGAACGAAATTTTTTTTTTTTTAAATACATAAAAAAATAAAGAATTAAAAAAAATTGATTATCACAATTTTAATAAATTAAAAAAATTTTTTAATTTTCAAAAAAATTTATAAATTTTTTTTTAATTGTGAAATTAAACTATTTTTTTTTATTGTTCGTTTTTTTTTTTTTTTTTATGGACTTAAAAAAAAAAATAATAAAATATAAATTTTATTCAAAAATATGAGCGCCAAAATTTTTTCCAATTTTTTAAGGCAAAATCTTTATTTTTTTTCACGACATTTTTTATCATAAATCCGCCGTAAAAATAAGCAGAATAAAAAATAATTAAAATACATTAATTTTTCACCTACATATGACCAAAATTAAGTTTGACCCCACTTATAAATAATTACCTTAACTTTTATACATTGTATCTGTTATAAAATATCGTACATTATTTTATAAATAAAAAATTTTAATAATAATCATCCATCCAGGCGCGTTAAAAATTTAAAAAACAATTATTTTCCAAACATATACCTTCGGTATATCACTTTGGACCAGAGATCAGTAATTTAATTATAATTGTAATTAATGCAGTGTGTAAAAGTGACAAATTTTATATTCAAAAAATCATTTATTTAATCAAAAATTTATATATATTAATATTGTCTTATAAGACTCGTAAAATAGATACAAATAAAAATATTAATATTAATAATGAATAATAAGAAAAAGGATAAAATATAAAAGCAGTTATGGTCCTAAAACCAGTCTTTAATGTCACAATAATAATTAATATTAATAATAATAATTAAAAATTTAATATCAATATCTCTAATCCAATATATAAATATATATTTGGCATTGTTATATTTTTCTTAAATAATAATAGTATAACACTTTATAAAAAACATAAATTTATCGAACTTATTTTGGACTTATTCACTGAATAATGGTAATAGTAATTAAATATTACAATATTGATGATTGCATCACAGAGCTTTGAGAAAAAAATCAAATAAATAATTATTAATAAAAAAAAAAAAAAAAAAAAAAAAAAAAAGCCTAAAATTTTATATAAAAAATTAAACTATTGATATGCAAGCATTATTATCTAACAAATCAAATAAATTTTTTTTAATTAAATTAAACTGCAGTTCTTTGGTTCAAGCGAAAAATATTACAATAAAAATAAAAATAATTGTGTAATTAATACTACTGGAACAATACTTAATAATAGCGCTAATTTTTTTTTCGTTATTCATTCTAATATCATTTATAAATATTTGATAAAAAATCATTATTAATATTATTATTTACAATAATTAACAATACTGTGCTATATAAAAAACCGGTATTGTGTAAAAAAATTCATTTTTTAAATGTGTAATTATTTTCATAGATAATTGTAACTTTTTAGGTCACAGTGATTAAACTAAAAATTACCTTAGCATGATTTTACAGAATTACTTTAATGTATCTATTATAATTATTTTTTTTTTTTTTATGAAAATTAAGTTAGCCGACATTTAAAAATTTTTATAATTTTTTTAAATTGAAAAATTGTTATAAAAAAATAAAGAAAAATTTTCTTTTGTAAAAAAATTGAAAAATTATAAGTACAATTTTTAAAAAATATTTTATCAAAATTATTTTAGAATATATTTAATAATTTTTTTAACAAATATATTATGGCAAAAAAAATTAGAAAAAAAATTGACTTGTAAAAATTTTTAAAAATAAAAAATGCAATTTTTAAAAAAAAATTTTTTTAACAAAAAAATTTTTTTTTTAATTTAAAAATTAAAGAAAAAAAATTAAAAATGTCGGCTAACTTAAGTATTATTTTTTTTCTATTATAGAGAGCTGAAAAAAATTTATTGATTTTATTTACAGTAATTAAAAAAATTAAACTGAAAATTTAAAACCGAAAAATAAATGCAATTGGAATGATAAAGTCCATAAATGAATTTAAAATAATTATGTCTGTTTAACTCTCATAAATCAATTCTGATTTGGTAATAAATATAAATATTAAATAGCTTAGTCATGCAAACATAAAAAATTCAATACGCCGATAATAATTATTAATAATTAATATACTTTGCATGTACCGATCGACGGAAATATTATTGTTTGTTTGTTTTTTTTTCTAGTTTCTTTTTAGTGTATAAATTTACATTATAATTCCAACTAAATAATTTATTTTATTTTTTATTTGGAGGGAGTCAAAACAGGCTCGTATTCACAGTTATATGTTTTCCTTACCCTCAAAAATATGACAATAAAAAGTAAGTGAAAAAATAATTTCAGTTACTTTAATTGTCATTTTTTAACAAATCTTTATACAATACTAAAGTTAGCCGAAATTTTTAATTTAAAAATTTTTTTTTTATTCAAGAAATTGAAACAAAAAAATATTTTTAAAAAATTGCACTTACAGATTTTTAAATTTTTTACAAATGCAATTTTTTTTTTTATTTTTTTGTAACAATTTTTTCAATAAAAAAAAAAAATTCTAAAAATTTTTAGAAGTCGGCTAACTTAATTTTCTTAATTTTTATTTTTATTCCAACAAACTTATTTTAAAAATAAAATAAAAGCAGTTCAGTTTTATGAAAAACTGCTTTGATTTATTTTTCATATCCTCGGTTTGTAAGTCAGAGTAACGTGAAATCTATGTTCATCTTTTTCAGTGCAATCCTGTGGTCCGATAGAAATATCCGCTGTCTGATCGTTAATAAACTCACGTGAGTAAGGCGACTCGTCATTCAATAACTCATCGCTTTTATTTTTTGGTATTTTTTCAGCTGGCTCTTGCGACGCTCTTTTCATCTTCATGGTCTCCATAGATCGGGATTTACAAGGATCTATAGATCCACGATTTTTCGTCCCATTTTCTTTGTGACGTCGCGATGAACTTCGATGGAGGCGAGACTTTTCTCTAGAAGCTGTTCTTCGTAGGCTTGGACGTTTTACTGACTCAGCGCTAGCGCTCAGACCTGTAGCTGAATTGTCAAATTTTATGTAAGTATTTATCAGAGGCAAAAAAAAAATTTTTTTTATTTTAAAAATTTTATAATTAATAATAAATAGCGCAAAAATTTTTGCTGCAAAATTAAAATATTAATTTATAATTAATTATTTTAATTTTTGATATTACGGCAAAAATACTGGTCTTATGAAAAAATTTTAAACAAAAGTTATTCAAAATTCAATTTAAAAAAAATTTTTTTTTTTTAATTAAATTTTGAACAATTTTTATTTGTTTGAAAAATTTTTTTAAAGGACCAAAATTTTCGCCGTAATATCAAAAATTTGAACCACTTATTTCAAAATTGCAGCAAAAATTTTATTTAAAAAAAAAAAAAAAAAAAAAAATACTTACCAATATTATCAGAAGAAGATCGATTGGATCCTCTGAGGATGTGTATGGCTGTAGGATCACTATCAGTTCCTGCCAGTCTTTCACCAACAGGAGTCAAAAACCACTCTGACCTTGTGCGCATACGAGCTGTTTGCCTCTCGTGTACCTGAACAACCGAGAGAACGCCCGAATTATCGTAAGAATAACGGGTTAATTATTATTGAAAGCATTTGTAATTAATTGTCGAGTGCAGATGCGTCAATATGTATTTATTATGTACATATGGTAGTGAGTGTTAAAAATCTTCCATCCTTATTCATTACATTAATTTATTATTATTTAAAAAAATTTTTTTAATTGAACAAAAAAATTATCAACTAAAATAAATTAATAGATTCATGAAATTAATTAATTAACATAAGAAAACGCTATAAATAAATTTTTTGTCATGCAAGCAGTTACAAATTGATAAAATGCTTAAACATACAATACATTAGAGGTAAATTAATTAATTAATTAACTAATAATAAATTTAAAAAGTAAAATAAACAATAGTGGTATAATTAACACAGTATCTCGAGGGTAATAAGACAAATTATAAGTCTCTTTATCTAATATCGTGATAATAAGTATCAAATGTCTGTACTGGTTTTTACGAACATACGGCAGAATGCAGTGGTATTTAATGACTATCGATTATAAGTAACCTGTTATCAATCTCTCGTCAATAATATAAATTATCTGATAAAACGTCAGTCAACAATCAGTAGCAACCACTCGTGTTTTGTTTACAGTAATTGACTTCTTCACATGGCAGGGATCGTTTTATGTTCTTAGAAGTGTTATTGATCTAGTTGGCTGTTAAGCTTCTCCAATGCCTACCTGTGGCAAATAGCTGAGACTCTTGGTGCTCTCAGCGTATCGATTAACGGCCCTTAATTCGTCTAGAGTCATTGCCGCGTGACGGGATTGATGACTTGCGTTACTAGACGATCTACTTGACGCCTAAAATTATTTTATTTACATAAAAATCTAATTTTTACTTACTTAGAAAATAAACCAATGAATTTATTTATTTATAATATGTAGATTGGTACTAGAAATAAATTTAGCAGTCACTTGATTATTTTTTAAATTTTATTTAACAAAAAAATTATTTTTAAAAAAATGCATTTTTTATTTATTTTTTTTTTTTTTTTTTAATTTCTGTCCAATTTTTTTTTAGTCATAATTTATTTGTTAAAAAAATTTTTTAAATGATCAAATATCTGCTAAATTAATTTTTATAAATTTATAACATTAAAATTAGCAGTTGATTATTTTTTAATTTTGTTTAACAAAAAAATTGCATTTTTAATTTTTTTTTTTTTTTTTAGCAATAATTTATTTGTTAAAAAAATCATTTAAAACGCTCAAACATTTGCTAAATTAATTTTCATAATAAACTTACATGAAACAATCCATTCTCTTCTAAACTGACAGATAGTCGAGTATAACTCTCAAGCAAGGTATTCTCAGGAATCATTCCTAAGGATGAGGTAAGCTCTAGAGACTCTGGCACGTGGATCAAAGCTGGTGTCGATTGCGATTCTTCTTGATGCGACATAGCTGAAGGTTGAAAAAATAAATAATCAATTTCAGTATGCAAATCAATAATCAATACTCGGTTTAATAAATATTTACATTCCAAATTGAACTTGAGTCCCCATCGCTCGCATTCGTATTGCAGCCACGTTTTCTCAGCTTCGAGAGACAATTGTCCTTCGGAATTAATTAAGAATTTATTTAATTGCGACAAAGGAATTTTATTTATGCTTTGATTTCATTTTAATTATTTATTAGTTTACTTACTGGAGACTAAATTATCAGGCGGGTAACGGAAACTGAATATCCAGTCTTCTTCAACTTTTAATATTCGTCCGGTAATTCGAGCGTAAAACTCGTAATTTTCACGGCCGAACAGATTCGAAACTCCAAAATTATCAATCATAAATTTCATTACTCGAGTCGCCACCTAAATTAATAAATAATCATTAAAAAAAATATTTATTCATCTTAAAAAAAAAAAAAAATATCTCAAGATAATTGAAGCGTTTAAAATTTTTTAAAAGCTAACGTGCGTAAGCTTCATGCATCAATTAATTTTATTCACTTTCTTCACAGGTTAAAATTATAATTTTTAATTTATTTAATGATAACTCAGACATGTAATATAATTATGAATACATTAGACTTACTGATATCTCCGCCTGATAGTGTGAAAAGATAAATATATTGAATTAAATGAGAGAGATGATTAAATATCATGCAATTGTATTTTGTTATTATGTTCATTTAATAAATTTATCATTTTTTAAATTTCTCTTTATCTATTTCCGGGTGAACATTCGTTTAACTTTAATCAGTAATTTAAGCGTTGTATTATTTATAATCATTAATTAATTGCCGGATATTAGCATTGATATCTAACATAAAAAAATTTTTTTTTTTCACGGAAAAAAGTAAACTGTAATAAATAATAGTCGATTTATAATAAGTAATGATAATCTGAAAAAAATTACCATTTTAAACAGTAAAATCGTTTAAATGCTACAATTTATTAATATCATTTAAATGCCATAATTTATTATTTAAATGTCCGCTGTACTGTTTAAAATCATAAAAATTAACCGGAATCCGAATGAATTTTACAGTTTACTTTTTTCCGTTTTTAAGTTAGCATTTGTCTCAGCCAATTTAGTGTTGTGCCGTTAAAGAGTTAAATTTATAATTATTAATTAATAATTATAATTAAATAATTTTTATTATTGTAATTTATAACTTATAACAAACCTTAAATCTCAGTACATCCTCCATTTTAGCGGTTTTGCCATCGCTGACACAGCTCTGAAAGAAAGAAGGTGCGACAGATACACCCAATGCTTCGCTAGACATTCCTGTGCGAGCTCGATCGCTATTAACAGCTACTACCCTGAATGTTCCGAAAAGTAATACTAATAAGCGTTGCGTGTAAATGGGCAAAGATGTGATTAATCTGTAAGCAATAAAAAAATTGTCACGAAAAATGGCTTAATAATATAAATATAAATATAATAGAAAAAAAAAATTTAATCAATAAAATTACTTATAGATCTGGTCCCTCTGTTGTTCCATACTGTCAAGTTGAATAACCGTAAATAATTGTTGTTCTCCCTCTCGGCCAAACACACCACCAGGTATTTTTCTAAGAAACTTTTTTAACACACTGGCTATTGTATAAACACTGAAGTTATCCATGTTAACTAAACGTCCTGTTTGGAGGAAATGAATAAGTTTTTTCATATTACCCTGATGACCTGGCGCTCTGAACACATCTTTTCTCAACGGCGCTTCTTTGTTGAGCTTTAGAATAAGAACCTAAAACAGACAATAACATTTTATTCAGACATTATACTCTTGGATTATTTTAAAAATGTGATACTAAAATGACAGATCAAATCTTTTTTAAATCTTTCATTAATTTATTTATTTAATGAATAGATAGTAAAATAAATATTACCAATAATGGGCCAGGAATATCATTTTTGCAGACTTCATCAAGTGGAACACCAAATTTAACTCTAAAAAAATAAAAAATAATTAAAAAATTTTAAAATAAAAAATACTATGACATTAAAATTAGCTGTCACTTGACTAATTTTTTATTTTTATTTAACAATTAAATTATTTTTAAAATATTGCATTTTTAATTTTTTTAAATTTTTACATGTCAATTTTTTTTCTAATTTATTTGTTAAAAAAAATTTTTTAAATTATTAAATATCTTAAATTAATTTTTTAAAAATATGACATTAACATTAACTGTCACTTGACTAATTTTTAATTTTATTTAACAATTAAATTATTTTTAAAAAATTGCATTTTTAATTTTTAAATGTCAATTTATTTTTTGCTGTAATTTATTTGTTAAAAACATTTAAAATGATCAAATATCTGCTAAATTAATTTAATAAAAAAAAAAAAAAAAAAAAAATACTCACTTTTCGAGTCTTCTGGGGTACGGCGATACAGAGGAAGGATGACCACAGCTGGTGACAACATTACCAAGGGTAGCTGCCCTTCTATGCATTCTCTCAGTCCAACTACTCATCATTTTATAGTTTAATAACTGTTATTAATTTTTGGCTTTTAGCTCAAATTACTTAAAATACATATTTAATCAGTGCTGGATAAATATATCACTACGTTCGCATGTTTTCACTTAAAAAACAAAAATAATAGGCTTATCAAGAGATTTGGTAGAACGACAAGCGTATGTCACTCAAAGAAATGATGCTAAAACTCAACATGAGGAGCATAATTTTTAA
Source organism: Cotesia typhae (assembly GCF_013202065.1). Classification (NCBI taxonomy): domain Eukaryota; kingdom Metazoa; phylum Arthropoda; class Insecta; order Hymenoptera; family Braconidae; genus Cotesia; species Cotesia typhae. The sequence goes on from NW_027423769.1 coordinate 1,904,803, forward strand.
TTCACAAACATAAGACTAACCTAACACAAAAATATTTGTTGGTTAGTCTGAATAAAAATAATTTATTTACTTAGTAATATAATTTTATCCGTATCCATACTTGAAAAAGTTATCCTTTTATTTATCCAGTAGCTAGTTAAATACTTGAGCTCAAACTCTTTATAAAAGTTAACTAGCGTAGTGTAATGTCATGTAATGACTAGTTATGTACTAGTACGAGAAACTACTACTACAACTTGCGAAGCATTCATCAGGTCATGAACCAATACCAACCACACCTTAGACGACCACCACCACCAGCAAATTATGATTTTGTTTTATAAAAAATCAATATGGCTTTGGAGAGACACCACGACGCTCTACGAGCCCAGCGATTGAATCCATAACCCCCCGACAATTCTTTTTTTTTCTTCATAAATAAATAAATAAATAATTAAATAACAATTGTGATTGTTTGTTATTGTAATCACAGTGGTCACTTGATTAACGTCCAGAAAATAATACACAGAAACTGATACTTGTCAACATTCAACATATTTTAGCTTCAGCTGCAGCAACTTCCTTTCTCTCTTTCAATCCCGCGTCGAGCTAGAAAATTTTCAACCAATCAAAAGGTTATATTCAACAAATGACACATTTTTTTTTTTTTACCTTTTATAGGAAGGGAGAAGAATATATATATACAACTTACTTGATTTTTGTGAGTTAGGAATTTTTTTTTTCCTCTAGAATAGGGAATCCGTCTTCAACACTTCTAAAGTCACCAAAAATTTGAAATTTTGAATAATACTGAAGTCGGCAGGTCAGCTATCAATTTTAATAATTCTAAAAATTGTTTTAACAAATTAATTACAACAAAAAATGCTTCTAAAAATTTTCACTTGTAATTTTTATTAATTTTAACATGTGAAACTTTTTAATAAATTTTTATTTTAATAATTGTATTATTATAAAATTTTTAAATAATTTTTAATGTCTGCCAAATTCAGTGTCATAATTATAACACTAATAAAAAAAATTGCATTTTTAATTTATTAAAATTTCTAAAAGTCCATTTTGTTATAATCATTTTTTGTCATAATTTATTTATTAAAAAAATAATAAAAAAAAAAACTATGAAGTGGTAGTGTCATTTTTTTAATTGTAATTGATTTATTAAAAACATTTTTTAAATTAACAGCTGACAGCTAACTTCAGTATTATAAAAAAATGCAGAGTCATACCACTTGTCGGCGCAGTAGCGCTCCATTTTGTCAATAAAGTTTTTCTTCTCTCCTTTTAATTTAAAAAATAACTGAAATTACACTGTGCGCTAAGCGGTATATTTTTCTCGCTCCCGGACTAACTGTTGGTTGGTTCGTTTTTGCTGGCGCTGATCTGTGCTTTCGACAGGGAGATAAACAAGGACGTACCGAGAGCCTGTTGAAGTGTAAAGGAGAGGTAAATTTGCGAAGACCAACACACGGGACACACCGGCAGATTGTGGATAGTGCATACACCATACAGACTGTACAAGTAGACAGTACATACTGTACAAGTAAAGTATACAGCATCCTGAGCTGAGGATATAACAGTGTTGATTGCTTCGGAGCACTTGGCAACTTGAGTAGTCCAAGTTTTAGTTTACAATTGACACAGTGTACGTTAATTACTATTTATTGTTAAAAATAAAAATCGTTTGTTTTATTAAATTAGTTTAAATGTCATTTTAAGTGTTTCAGTGTTTTAAATAATTTTGAAAGCTGGGGTTATTTAAAGTAAACGATTATTTTTTACGTACAGTCGGGGTTGAACGAGCGACGCTTGAGGAAGGCGTCTAAGAAGCTGGGATATGTTACGGAGAAAGGGCTAAACTCTCCTGGTGATGCTTTATCAACCAAACAGTTGACCAGCTAGAAGCGTAATCGTATTTTTTATTTGATAAAAAATTAAACAAAAAAAAAAAAAAAAAAAAAAAAAAAAAAACAGCAAGGATAACAGAGCCGAAGGGCACACGTACACGCCCGGCTGTCATAAACGAGCTGTCCTACGTAGACGCCATGTTACGGAGCTGTGAGTCGATGGCGAGTCTTTCCCTGATTTTATTATCGTGTTATATTCTCAGGATTGTTGCTGGCAATGAGCTCAACGAAACCAGTAAATATTTTTTATTTTATCTACTATTTTATACTCCATTTTTTTGATGGTCTTTACTTTACAAGTAAAAGATACCGTGATTAGTCATACCGGTAAATTTATTATTAACACGTTAATCATCATGATGATTAGATGTTAAAAGTTTTATAAATTATAAACAAATATTGTTTGGTTATAATATTTACTGTATCTTGTTTCAATTGGATGTAATTATTAATTATAGCACATCACAACAAGATCACTGTTTTGTGTTTTATCGTCAATTATATTTTAATGTCTTGTTTGTTTTTTATTTACAGCCACTAAGATAACAGAAGTGGAGACACAAAATGTTAATGTTCCATTTGCTAGTATGGAAATAGAAGCATCACAACAATTGGATGGTATTGAAGCTGATAGTACACCTCATTTTATATGTAAACTTAGTGAACCTAGTCATATCTGGTGGACATTTAGTGATAAAAATGTCACGACGATTAATGAATCCGACTACCGGGCGAGGTTTGATTTGAAGAAAGCTAGTAGGAAGGATTCGGGTAATTATAGTTGCAGAGCCAAGACTTATGGTGGTGAATTTTTAGAAAAAACTGTTTCCATACGGGTCATAGGTAATTTTTATTTATTTTTTTTTTTTTTTATTTAATATATGACATAGAAATTCTTTAAATATAGTTCTATATAGCAGTACGATGTTCTAATTAGCAAATTTTTTATGACACTAAAGTTAACAGACATCTGAAAATTTTTTATTTTTTTTTATTAATTAAATTACAATTAAAAATTACAGTGAAAATTTATTTTTTTAAATTATTTAATTGAATTTTTTAAATTAACAGCTGACTGCTAATTTCAGTATTATAAAATCTTCCATTAGTAATAATGTAATTTGTTATTTATGATTAATTATGAAAGCAGACATTGAATCTTAATTAAGATCCCATCTTGTCCACATTCCTGATATACAAATAATTTATGATAAATTAAAAAAAAATGATGCCTACGCTGTTATATTTATTTAACTATATTGAAAGTGTATTTTAAAAATATTATAATAGTGCTACTAACTCAGGCTTAAATTTTCAGAACCTGGTAGAACTGAACCAACTCAAGACATTTGGGTGAATGCAACAGCGCCAGTAATCCTAAAATGTAACTTCCACGGTTTCCCTTTACGTAATTTCACTTGGATAAAAGGAAACAACTCGGAAAGCATAGAGGACCTGCGAGAGCAAACTCACGTGATAAAAGTTAACGAAACTTATTACGTTTCAATGTTAAATTTTACGCGAGTATACAGAAATGACAATGGAACGTACTCGTGTTTATCCCACGACTTTAATAACTTAATAGTAGGTCTGAGGAATCTTTTTGTTGTTGACGTTCCTCAGGTAAACATTGATTTTATAAAAGCAGTTGGTGCTGATAAAATATACCTTAATTGGACAGTTAACGACGGTAATAAGCCGATATTACATTACAATGTTAAGTTTAGAAAAAATGGTACAAGTGATATTGTTTATTATCGTGAAAGAATTGGAGGTATTCATAAAAGTTATGTACTTAAAGGTTTTGAAAAAGCGACGGCTTACCAAATAAGTATTGAGGCTACCAATGAAATCGGAGACTCCCAAGTTTATACCGATCAAAGATTAATAACAACCTTGAATGAAGATCCGGTATTTGTACCAACGGGTATTGTTAAAGGTATTACCGGGAGTTCTATAACACTGGGCTGGACTTTACCGCCTCCAGCGTTAAAAGAGCACGTGCATTACTACAATCTTATGATTATTCACGGTAATGAAAAAAAAGAAGCGGTGCATCATGCTCAATCCGAATTCAAAGAACACCCATTTATTGAACTTACTCCAGCGACTACCTATCAATTCAAAATAGCTGCCTGCAGTTATTATACCGAACAGTGTGGCAATTGGAGCGCTGAAATAAATGGCACTACCATGGACGGAGTTTGCAGCGCGCCTCAAAATTTTACCGTGACTTGTCACTTTGACAACATTAGCCGGTCAAGTTCTGTCTCAGTAACTTGGAGTCCGCCGGCGATTTTAAATGGAGTAATCACACGTTACCAATTGGACCTGTCGGGAATTTCCCACTACCGCAACGATCGATCGCAGAGCAAAACCGACCGCTGGGGTCCCGTAAGCCACAGCACCCGAGAAAACGACTACAACTGGGAATTTAGAAGCGTACCTGCTAATACTAATTACACCGTTCGTATTTACGGAGTGACTAGAGTTAGATCTCCCGGAAAAGAAGCTGTAGCAAATTGCAGCATGCCAGGAACTATACCAGATCGTGAAGACTTGAATGCAAGGAGTTGGAGAAAAATTGCCAATGATGGAAGACATTTATTTAAAATAAATCTTCCCAGAATATCGGAGCGCAACGGCCCAATTTGTTGTTATCGGATATTTTTAGTCAAACTAGCGCCTTACAAAACTTGGGCTGACCTTCCGCCTCCAGAGGAATTGGACGTTCATTCATATCATTACGCTCACTTGTCCCCGGCCGGTGGAGCTTATGTAGCTGAAATGTTTGACAGTGATCATTTAATCCCAGAAATTTTTCTCGGCGATGGACACACTAATTATAATGGAAGCTCTGCTTGCAATCACTGTATTGGGTTACGTCCCAAGCCCTCGCCGTCTTTAAGGCTCATTCCTGAAGTGCCAATACTTATTAATATAACTAGTTTGCCTACGACAACTACAACTGCTGCTACTACTACTAGTAGTACTTCTACGACAACTACTACTGAGATTCCTACAACGACTTCAACTGTGAGTACGACTACTGCAGCTGCTACAACTTCAACTCCAGTAATAACTACTACTACGACTACTGCTTCATATACTACTGTTGCTATTACTACTACTACTACTACTCTAAAAGTTGAAACATCAACGATACCTCAGGCTACGCTACTCCCTGATGCGGACTCTAATGTAAATACTATTACAAATCAATTAGAAAGTTTAACTACTATTGCTACTAGACGAAGGCGAGATAATTCTATTGGTGATAATATGCTCATTGAAAATACTTCGGATTCTGGTCAATTTCTTCCGATAGACGGGTTCCTCGACGAGCATTCTAATTATACGGCGTTCATTGAAGTGACAGGTACGTTACTGTTTTATAAATAGATTAATTTACTTATTGCGTTGTTGCTGAATCATCAGAGGCTTAGTAAGTGTTATCGAAGAAATTACGATGACAATTTTTATTTATCAGCTATTTTTGTGATTAATTAATGTGATTTTAGTGAAGAAATCTCATGAAGGTGACTTTAAATTATCTTTTTTTTTTTTTTTTTTTTTATAGATTTTTAACACTTTACGCTGATAATAATTCAATTGATAATTATGATACTGAAATTATCATCGAGACATCTGATAATTTTTTAAAAATTTTTTAATAAATAAATTATAACAAAAAAAAAAAAATTATTAAAAAAATTTCATTTTTAAAAGCTCTGAAAAATAATGAATGCAATTTTTTTTAAATAATTTTTTAGACCTAATTTATTTATTCTAAAAAAAATAAAAAATTTTTAAATGTTTACTAATTTCAATGTCATTAATAATTAGTCACTGGTCCTAATTTCTGAGATTTTTTTTTTTTACACAATTTTAATCACCAATTATCAATAAATAATAAACTTTTTATTTTAGTGTACGGAAACCAAGAAGGCCAAGTAATACCTGCATACAGTGGCTATTTGAACACATTATTCGGAGGACTGGAGCCTCGTGCAATGGTCAGTGAACAAGGAGGAACGCTTGGAGTGATACTCCAAGTATCAGTTGCCTTAATATTAATTGTGATAATTCTCCTGGTAGCACTGTGCGCTTTGCACAGGTACACAAAGCGCGCAGAGCAGAATGGCGAAGAGAACATCAATTTAAGGAACAGCATCAGGTGAGTAATCGTGAATCTCGAGCTTGTTATTGGAGAAAATAAATAAAAAAAGGCAGTTAACAATCGAACAACTGGTTTTCTAATGGATGCCCTTTTTTGGTAGGCATCTCTGCAGGAGCTTAAGAGGAAGACATCAACTTGTAGCAGCTAGTCCCCCGGACATGCCGCCGATACCTAAAAATGAGTTGCTTCAGGCTTACGTCGAGCGTCATCGAGATTCTGATTATGGATTTCAACACGAGTTTGAATTATTGCCAGACAGATTTACCGATCGCACTACCCGCGGGTCTGAAGCGCGTGAAAATCTCTACAAGAATCGGTATCCTGACATTAAATCTTACGACCAGACTCGAGTACGGTTGTCGCTTATTGACGGGATAATTGGCTCAGATTACATAAACGCGAACTTTGTGCTTGGCTACAAAGAGAGAAAGAAATTTATTTGCGCTCAAGGACCCATGGACAACACAGTTTGCGATTACTGGAGAATGATTTGGGAGCAGCATCTTGAATTGATATTAATGTTGACAAATCTTGAAGAATATTCCAAAACAAAGTGTGCTAAATATTGGCCAGACAAAGATGAGACTAAAAATTTTGGTGATATTACTGTCGAGCATGTGAGGCAAAGAACATTTTCTGACTACGTTGTTCGGGAATTAAAAATGACTAAAGTCGGAGAACGTGATTCTAGAACAATTGTTCAGTATCACTTCTTAGTTTGGAAGGACTTTATGGCTCCAGAGCATCCTCATGCAATCCTCAAGTTTATTAAGCGAATTAACGAAGCGTATTCTTTGGAGAAAGGACCTATTTTGGTGCACTGTAGCGCGGGTGTAGGCAGAACTGGTACCCTGGTAGCTCTGGACTCTTTACTCCAACAGCTTGCTGATGAGGGACAAGTTTCTATCTTCAATACTGTTTGTGATTTACGGCATCAACGTAATTTCTTGGTGCAATCTTTAAAGCAATATATATTTATTTATCGTTCTCTGATGGAAATGGCGACCTATGGAGACACCGAAGTTCCTCTAGGACAATTGAAAGCGACGGTAGAGAAATTGAGACAGCGGGAAAATGGCAAAGATAAAACTCGTTTGGAAGAAGAGTATGAAGTAAGTTTTTTTTTTTTTTTTTTTTTTTTTTTTTTTTTTTTTAAATTGTATAAAAATTATTGATAAAAAAATTTTTTTCAGGATCTTGTTACACAATCACAAAAAATAAGCGCTGTTTTAGAGGAGCGTAAATCATTTTCAGTCGGTAGCGGTGATGAGAATAGAATTAAAAATAGAAGCGAATTAGTTATCCCCTATGACCGCAACCGCGTTATATTGACTCCTATACCGGGTCGCGAGCACTCGACATACATTAACGCATCATTTATAGAAGGATATGATAATTTTGAATCATTTATCATTACACAAGATCCTCTTGAATCAACGATTGCTGACTTTTGGCGAATGATTTCGGAGCAGTGTATTTCGACAATTGTTATGTTGTCTGATGTAAGTTTTTTTATATTTATATTATTAAGAGGATAAAAAGGTTGCTAATTTTATTAAATTTTATTTTTAAAATTTTATTAAATTTAAATTACAGTTGAATGAAGGATCACGGAAATGTCCAAGATATTGGCCAGAAGATGAAGCTGTTTATGACCATATCAGAGTGTCTTATATTCAAAGTGAGAGTTGTCCATATTACACCCGTCGCGAGCTTTGTGTAGCAAATACAAAGACCGATGAAACAGCAGTAGTAACGCAATATCAGTACCACGGTTGGCCAACGGTTGAAGGTGAAGTGCCGGAAGTAACTCGTGGACTTATTGAGCTCGTTGATCAAACAAGCTCCACAGATGTTGAATCAAAAGTTCCTATTGTCGTCCATTGTAGCTTTGGCTCGGATAGAAGTTCGATGTTTGTTGCTCTCAGTATATTAGTACAACAGTTGAAAACAGAAAAACGTGTCGACGTTTTCACGACAACGAAAAAGCTCAGGTCACAGAGACATGGCATGATTAGTAGCTCCGTAAGTAACATACTGTTAATATTGTTAATATTATTGTTATTAGTATAAATTTATTTTAATGAGACTTGACTTAATGGTTTAATTTAAATTAATTGTTAAATTACAGGCGCAGTATGATTTCCTCCACAGAGCAATTATGAATTATGCAGACCTACATAATCTAACAGAAGACGAGTCTAATTCATAATAATCTCATTCTCATGGTGACATTTATTCATATTCCAAAAGACTGATCTCATCTTCTCGTTTTTGTAAGTCACCCTTGATTTGCAGTAAACCAGATTTTAATCATTATTTTATAAATAATAACTAAAGTCATATTAAATTAAAATGTATCATTGATGGAGCCAATTATCAAGCATCTAAAATTTTTCGTGCCTGAGAATCATTTGATTATATGCTGCGTTTCATTTTATTAATGATACATCAATTTATCAGTCTTTTTGGTAATTATTTATAAGTGAAGTCAATTATTTTCATTTTCATTTTTTTTAAAGAAATTTATTGATATATTTTTTTTTTAAATACAAAAAAAAAATAAACAATTCAAAAAAAAATTTTATTATCACAATTTAAAAAAATTTTTTGGAAAATTGTAATATAAAATTTGTAATAGAAATTTTATCCAAAAACATGAGAGTCAAAATTTTTGAAGGCAAAAAAGCTATCTGAATTTTTATTTTTTTCTTTCGCGACATTTTTTATGATAAATGCGCCGTCAAAACAAGTAGAATAAAAAAAAATTCAAAAATGTTAATTTTTCATTCAGATATGGCCGAAAATAAGTTTGACCCGACTTGTAAATAATTACCTTTTTTTTATACCCTAATTATTAATATCAGTCTTATTAAAAAAAAAAATTGCTTATTTATTACCCAGATTACGTATTCATAATTGTAAAGGGTATTAAATATTTACAGAATTAAAAAGTATCATCATAAATTTATTATTTCAGCTGTGCTGTTTTAATTAAACGAAAAAAAAATGTACGAAAGATAAATATGGATGTATGTTTGTATACGTGATTTTTTTAATGAGTGCAATTGTGCGTTTTCGTGATGAAAACTGTAATTAAAAGCTTAGGCATTATTTTGTTAGCTGAAATTTTCACAAACCTGGTTATAACAATGAGTTATAATTAATATAACAATAACTTATTATTTAAAGGTTCTGTCATTAAAAATCGTCACTTTTAATATTGCCATAAAACAAACACATTCATAATAATAAATTGTAAATAATATACATATTAAAAAATATACAATATAAATTTCGTGACTGTGTCAGATTTATACATGAATATTATTATATATAAATAATAAATAAATATAATGTGTACGATTACAGGAAAATAAGTATGCGTGCGTGCGTCGGATTATTCATGTATTAATATATATATAAATATTATTCTTTTTTAAAATTTTTTTATATGAAAAACTATTAAATATAAATAATAACTGGGAAAGACTGATTTTAAGTGTAATTTTACAAGTTCGAGTATAATTACACAGCCATTATTTAGAGTCTCCCTTTTGAGTCGCTTTAACGAGAGCTCATTAATTAAAAATAAAAATAAAAGCACAAATAATAAATTATTTTTGTTACACTAAATAATATTCTCATAAAATTTTTCTACGGCTGAATTTATATTTTAAAATTTATGTCATGTATTTTTTATTTAACATCTAATTGTTTTATATTTATAATTATGTAATATTTTTCTTTAATCATGCCGGTAATATATAATACAAATGTATGAAATTAAGGAAATGAAACGTTTTTAAAAATTAAATTAATTTGCTACTTTGTTAAATTAAAATAATTGTTTGCTTTTTAATTTGTTTATTGTTTTCTAGTCAATTAAATAACTCCAGCACGCGCGCTGCTGAAAAATAATTATATAAAATAGTAATGGTCTTTTTTAAAAGAGAGACAATCGTAATAGAATATCATTTTACTACTGAGCATCGATAATATTTTCCTCGCTTATAAATTATATTTCACGCTTTTCATTCCATTTATTTCGTCTGTTGCGCGTCTAAGCGATAATTAATTTTTTTTTTTAATATAATTTTTTAGTTTACGCTAAAATTATCCCATATATTAAGGGGGATAGCCACTGTGAAATTTAAAAAAAAAAAAAATGTTTTTTTTTTTTATAAAATCAAAAATTCTCTGTAAGGTCGTCTTAAATCTGTACAAAATAGATTATACTGAGTGAAAAATTTTTTAGATAGTAGATAGTATAATCCAGATTACAATGAGTATAATCCAGATTATAATGAGTATAATCTAGATTTTTCTAGCTTTTCCCAGTCAAAAAAATTCCCAAAAATCAACTATTTTTTTGATCCTCACAGTGACTATCCCCTTCAATATAAAAAGTTATGTCAACTACACAAGATATATACATATGTAAATGATATATATATATATATATATTATATATATTTGAGGTAAACAGTTGTATTTACTGTTAACCTTTTTTATACTAAAAATTTCTAATTTATTATTAATAATTAAAAATTAATTATTACTATTACAATTAAATTAAATTCAGTAGTTTTGTTCCTTACTTTTTTTTTTGTTCTATTATTTTTGACAATCAGGTGACTGTATAAAATAATTATTGAACTAATTACAAACATTTACGTTAAATTATAATTTATAATGCATGCCTGAATAATTACCTCGTTAAAATACAGCCTTTTATACAAATAAAATTATAGATCTGCTTTATGTGTTGCCATTAAAATGCTGACAATTAATTTTATAAATAAACATATATATATATATATATATATATATATATATATTAATAAATAATAGATATATTATACATATATTGTAAATGAAATTTTGTTTTAATAAATTATTTCGACTAAATATTGAGTTGGCTCTTTAATTATTTAAATAAAATAATTGTAATATTTAAATAATTAAAAATAAAAATCTGATTCTAAAGTGTAGGAAAAATAATAATTAATTAATTAATTAAAATCTAAAGGCTCTAAAACGAATGTACAATAATCAGTATTTAAGCTTGTGAATATTTTGTTAACCGCAAACTTATGAGCCCCAAGGAATAAATAAATTTTAAATAAAAATAACTAATTGATACATTTTTAATCGAGACTGTCTTACATTAAAAAATTTTTATTTAGCAGTATTAATATGATCAAGATGGCAAAATAAATAATAATCATAATAATAATAGTAATAATAAATAAACAGCTAGTTCACAAGTCAATTCTTCATTTATATGTACAATTTATAAAAAAAAAAAAGTAAATTTTTTTAAAATAAAATTCTTATAAAATGATGAATCTCTACCTCATCTTAGCGTTCAGTATAAATAATTTTGTATTTTTTAATATCAATAAAAATTATTTACAACATTTTTTATAAAATATATTTTAAGTACCTATCAAATGAAGAATTGTGTGGCATTATTTGCTAGTAATTAATTTATAAAAATGATATTAACACCGAGTGAAATAATTGTAAATTAAAAGAAAAAATTAACAAGATATAATTTTTTCTCCTGTAACGAAAAATTCATTGCGAAGAAATAGTAATTACTGACACATTGTTGTCGCGTCTAAGTGAACGAAGAGTTTTGTAAAGTAATGTTTTTAAAATAATTTGAAATAAATAAATAAATAAATATTAATTATAAGATAAATAAATCAGTCGTCGATTATTCTTATTATTTTTTATGGTAAATTAATGACACTTAAATTAACAGACATCTTTTAATTTTTTATTATTGAATAATGACTTTTAATAAAAAAAAAAAATTTTTTTCTTATTAATTTTTACCTTCATAAAATTAAAAATTAAAAAAAAAATTTTTTTTAAATAAATTGTAAGAAAAATTTTAAAAAATTATGATATCTGCTGATTTTAGTATCACGATAAATTAAGCTAAAATTTAACTAATAAATAAATAATAAGTATTTGTATGTCAAATGTATGAACCTCAATCAGTTAAACATACATGTTATTTATATTACAGTCCTATTACGCTGAATTTTTTTTCGCTTGACGCGTTGCACCGGTCTAGTTTTGATTCCCACCATAGCTTCTCCGAATGGTGTCTTCGGCCTCGTTGTTGTGAGCTCGTACTTATCAATAGCAGCGTTGACAGTTGTTGTGAGGTCCAGGAGCTCATCATGGACCACTCGAGACCTAAACTCTCCAAGTATTCTCGGCAGAGCAATCACTCCAAACATAAACACTAAGGCCATCCCGACGAAGCTGCTTATTGCCATAAACAAAGGGTTTATTATTATTTGTTTTTGGGATTCTTGAACTGACTGTTGTGGCGTTAAATTATTCTGAAAAAATTATACAATTTTTATTTTATAATTATCTCTTTAAAAAATAAAATTAGACTACATTTAAAAATTTTTATTGAATAAAATTATTTAAATAAAATTTTTAAAATTCTAAGTCCAATTTTTTTACAAATAATTATTATTGTAGCCCGCTAATTTTGGTATTTAAAAAATTAAATTAATATAAATAATATATAAAAAAATTTTTACAATTGTCTTATATCCATTATTACTTTGAAGAGTGTCCATGAATGATTTTAGCGGATAAAAATAATACGCAAATTGCTGTTGCTGCTGCTGACTACTGTCAGGAATATGAAGATGATTACCAACGACAGTAGGAATTTGTCCAGATTCTAACGAGTTTTTCAATCCCGGCAAATTTATCGCGTTACCGGATTGCAGTGCCTGATTGTACATCATCGCTAATTCGTTTTTAGTGAAACCAAGAGGTAATTCAGGCATGTTAGTTTGGTCTGAAACTACAACCGGCATAGGTAGTGGCATCTAAAAAAAAAAATTTCAAAAAGTAAATATTAAAAAAAAATTATAATTAAAGTAAGTTCAGACACCTGTCAAATTTTGAGATTTCTTTTAATTAATAAATTACATAACATTAAAGTTAGCTGTCACTTGACAATTTTTAAATTTTCTTTAACAAAAAAATTTGTTCTAAAAAATTGCACTTACAGTTTTTCAAGTTTTTTATAAGTGAAATTTATTAAAAAATATTTTTGCAATAATTTTTTCAATAAAAAAAAATTTTTTAATTTTTGAAATGTCGGCTAACTTAATTTTCAACAGCATCAGTTATTTGACCATTTTTTTAATTCTTTTTAAGAAACAAATTACTTCCAAAAAATTATTTTCAAAAAATTGCATATTTAATTTTCTTAAATTTATATATATAAAATTTTTTTTCAAATTTTTTATGCTCCAATTTATTTGTTAAAAAAATCATCATCTATTAATTGACTTCATAATTTTTTTTTATATATTCACTCAGTTCTATTTAAAAATATATATATATATATATATATATATATATATATATATATATATATATATATATATATATATATATATAAAGTACCAAAAAATTTTTTCAAAAATTACCTGAGGATAATATTGATTAACTTCAGGCTCGCTTTTCTTCGGCGGATATCCGGGCCTTATATCCTGTTGTACTTGCAAAATATTGGCAGTCCTTGAGTACCTTTTCCCGGCAAAAAAGGGGTAATTAGGATAGAGCGGGGTCTGTATCCCTTGAAGTTCATGCATGGCTTTGCGTAAGTATTCTTCACTAGTCTCGTACGCACAAACTGAAGACACCAGCACCAATTGTATCACCTGGACCCACCTGAACGTCATTGTGCACTTAATTTAAATAAAACTCACCAATATTGCCACTCAAAACTTACTTTTAAAAATTAAGATAAGTAATATTACAAAATAAATTTTTTTTATCATCATAAATTCTGCAAGTTATATTTCTTCCAGACTTCCAGTGGAAAAATTCCTAAGAATTAATACCGAAGACTGTATAAGGAAGCACACACGATGTGGATGAAAGGATTGCGCGCGTTAAACTGGTTACTAAAGTGGTTTACTGATTCTAGTTCCCCACTTCCTGGTTGGGAAGAAAAAAAAAAAGGCATCCCTGAATCGATGTGTTACACATGCCTCATTTCATTCCTAAAAAAATAAATGAAATGTTAATAAAATGTAATAAAATGTAATAATATAAAACCAGTACCGGTCTTTGAGGTCACCAAAGTATACGTTACCTTTATTATTATTTTTTAAATTATTCTAACAATTGCATTCTTGCAATTTAGCTGAATAAAAGTGAAGGGTTCTATGAAGCCATATAAATTATTTAATCCCAATTACAAAAATTAAATTGATAAAATAGATAAAAAGCTTGACCAGAATTTGGAAATTATTATAATTACAAGCAACTTATTTTTTCTTTATGCTAAATTTTGAACGGTGGCCTCAAAAACTCTGAAATTGATGGGACAAATATTTAAATTTAAGTCGTAAAAATCGTTTGGTTTATAAAAATTCACGAATTCCAGGCTCGGTGTTGGATCTAGAATCTGGAACTGCTATTTAGTAATGATAGCACTTGATCTGTCAATCATTTTATAAAAAAGAAGGCCATTTGTTCACTTTATAATATTGTGATTTGTATTTAATTTAGTGATAAATTATTGGTTTAAGATTCGCGGTTCGCTGGAGTATTACCTAGCATAGTTGACTGCTAAGACCGTTAGAATACTTAAATGATAGATCTATCTTCTATTGACTAATAATTATTTATGCACTGATGGCATAATATACCTTTTTTTATATTATTTTATTTTATTTCTAAATAATAAGTAAATAATTTATATTATTTATAAGCATCAGTTAGAATTTTTTGTATTTGGAAGGATAATTGATCAATTTTTTCGCTTGATAATTTCTTCAGTCCTTTGGTCTGAAAAAAAGAAACAATTTTATGTTCATTTATTTTTATTTTTAACTAGCAGTATATTTATGTGTATTTTAAGAATTGTTAAATTTTTTTTATACAAAAATTTATTATTCATACTTTTTATGATTCTTGAATTAATTAAAAGAAAAAAAAATAATTATTATTAGATATTCTGCACCAATAATAGAATAATTTATTACACTGAATTTGGCAGACATTAAAAATTATTTAAAAATTTTATAATATAATACAATTATTAAAATAAAAATTTATTAAAAAGTTTCACATGTTAAAATTAATAAAAATTTTTAGAAGCATTTTTTTATTGTAATTGATTTGTTAAAAAAATTTATATAATTGACAGCTGACGGCTAACTTCAGTATGATTTTTTTTGCCATAATTTATTTATTAAAAAAATTATCAAATAATTGCTAAATTAATTTTTATTGAATTTTTTTATTATAATTTTTTCATGATAATTTATTTGCTAAATAATAAAAAAATTTTCTAATGTCTATCAACTTCAGTGTCATTATAAAATGTCAATACATCTAAGAATGATGAAATAAAGACAACAAATAATGTCATGTCAGCACTAACAATTTAAAAAATGGCGCATAAAAATGGGGTTCGTTTTCATTACTCACAACTCATGTGACAGCAAGGTAGAAAAAACGCGCAAGTAATATAAACTTGTGTATGTTCTTCTTAAAAGCCGGATGCTCACGTGTATTACCAAAAATATATACAATATAAACAGTGTAATTAAAACTATACACCTCAAAAATGGTGAGTACCAACACTTTTTATTACCGAACATCAATAACATACTTAATTAATATAATAAAATTCTTAAAATACGGATTAATATAATTACACAAAAATCCTAACCTACTTAAATATTTAGCAGCTGTTACCCTGTTATATTAATAATATTTACGACACAAAAATATTTAAATCTTTTTATTTCCAGGCTAATGAACGAAAGGGAACCTTCAAAGTAGAATACCTCCAAAAAATAGAAAAAGAAGTCCAAGCCAAGTGGAAAGCGAGCAAAGCGTACGAGGAAGATGCTCCTAAAAAAGCTAAGTCCAAAGATGAAAAATTCTTGGCTACTTTTCCGTTCCCTTATATGAACGGCCGGCTACATCTGGGTCACACGTTCTCTCTATCAAAATGCGAGGTAATTGTCTAATAAATTAAAAGTTAATGTCCCGAAGATGATTAGTTTCAGTAGACTCTACTTACTTACATCTCCAATTATAAATAATAAAAAATCTATATTAATAAGAGAATAAGGAAAATTTTGTTTCCAGGATAGTCATTTGAGTGAAATTTAATGTCATTGCAAATGTCTTGACTTGAATTTATGTCTTTTTAAGATTTTATATCATTCTCATCGATAGTCAATTTATTGTGATAAGTATTTAGACTGCATTCGAAAATGCTCTATCTCTAGATACATAATTAAGAAATTACCTTGTATCTTGTAAACTGTTGACATTTTTAAAGATATAAGCTCATCCCGATGTTACACTCATCGAGACCTTTCATTTGAGTACCCACATCAATTTTTCATATATTTATATATATATTATATATATGTATATATGAAAAATATATCAAAAATTGATGTGGGTACTCAAATGAAAGCTCTTGATGAGTATAACATCAGGATGAGCTTATATTTTTAAAAACTTCAATATTTAAGAAACTACAGTGTGATTTAACAAAAGTCATTATTTAATAAAGCAAAATAGTGACTGGAAAGTTGCTAATAATAATAAAATAAATTAAAGTTCGCAGTGAGATACAACCGGCTGCTGGGAAAGAAAGTCCTTTTCCCATTTGGCTTCCACTGCACCGGAATGCCAATAAAAGCCTGCGCTGACAAGCTGATGCGGGAGATGCAGGTATTCGGGTATCCCCCGAACTTCCCGGACCAGGAGGAAGAAGTCGCTGCAGTAGAAGACGCAGCTGACGCGATTATCAAGGACAAAAGCAAGGGAAAAAAGAGCAAAGCTGTCGCTAAAGCCGGGACCGCTAAATACCAGTGGCAAATAATGCGCAGTCTTGGAATCGAAGACGAAGAAATAAAAAAATTCGCCGACGCGTCTTACTGGCTGGACTATTTTCCCCCTCGAGCAGTCAGCGACTTGAAGTCAATTGGTCTGCACGTCGACTGGAGGCGAACTTTCATCACAACTGACGCAAATCCTTTCTTTGATTCCTTTGTCAGGTGGCAGTTCCAGCACCTGAAGGCCAAGAACAAGGTCAAGTACGGAAAGCGGTACACTATTTTCTCCCCTAAAGACAATCAGCCCTGCATGGACCACGATAGGTCCTCCGGAGAAGGAGTCGGGCCTCAGGAGTACACTCTGGTGAAGATGAAGGTGCTAGAGCCCTTAGAGAAGCTTAAAAATTTTAAAAACAAAATTTATTTAGTAGCCGCGACTCTGAGACCCGAAACAATGTACGGACAAACTAATTGTTGGATCCATCCTGATATTAAATACATTGCTTACACCCTGGCCAACGGCGAGGTCTTTATCTCGACTAAAAGAGCTGCGAGGAACATGGCTTACCAAGGATTTATGAAAGTAGAAGGAGAAATTCCTGTTATTGCCGAGCTGGTTGGTCAAGAATTAATGGGACTGGCTTTGAGCAGTCCCTTGACCAGCCATAAGGTCATCTACACCCTCCCCATGCTGACGATTAAAGAAGACAAGGGTACTGGAGTGGTTACTTCAGTTCCTAGTGACTCTCCGGACGACTACGCGGCGCTGGTTGACTTGAAGAAGAAGCAGGCCTTGAGGAAAAAGTACGGGATTAAAGATGAAATGGTTCTGCCTTACGAGCCGATTTCAGTTCTTGAAATTCCCGAGTTTGGTAATTTAGCTGCTGTTACTCTGTATGACCAATTAAAAATCCAGTCGCAGAATGACAAAGAGAAGCTTCAGCAGGCCAAAGAGATGGTTTATTTAAAAGGATTTTACGAAGGCGTGCTATTGGTTGGTGAGTATAAAGGTAAAAAAATTCAGGATGTGAAAAAGCTTATCCAAAAGAAGATGATTGATGAGAAATCAGCTGTCGTGTACTACGAACCGGAAAAAGTGATTATTTCAAGGTCAAATGACGAGTGTGTGGTCGCGTTATGCGACCAGTGGTACCTGGACTACGGAGAAGACTCCTGGAAAAAAGACGCTTTAAAAGCGCTGGATAATATCGAGACTTTTCACGAAGAAGTCAGGAAAAATTTCCTGGCTTGTCTGGATTGGCTGCACGAGTACGCTTGCTCGAGGACTTACGGGCTGGGAACTAAATTACCTTGGGATGAAAATTGGCTGATAGAGTCGCTGTCTGACTCTACGATCTACAATGCTTATTATACAGTAGCCCACTTGCTGCAGGGAGGAACCTTCAAAGGCGACAAGCCTAATGTTCTTGGGATAAAAGCAGAGCAAATGACTCCAGAAGTTTGGGATTATATTTTCTTTAAGAACGCAAAGTTACCTAAGACGGGAATCAAGAAGGAGGCACTGGAGCACATGCGTAGGGAGTTCCAGTACTGGTACCCGGTAGACTTGCGAGTTTCCGGGAAAGATTTGATCCAGAATCACCTTACGTTTTACATTTACAACCACGTGGCAATCTGGGCTGACCAGCAGGAGAACTGGCCACGTGGAATCCGGGCGAATGGTCACTTGATGCTGAACTCCGCGAAGATGTCCAAGTCTGAGGGGAATTTCCTGACTCTGACTGAAGCTGTGGAGAAATTTTCTGCTGATGGAATGCGACTGTGTCTTGCAGATTCTGGGGACTCTGTTGAAGATGCTAATTTTGTTGAGTCTATGGCTGATGCTGGGATTCTCAGACTTTACACTTTTATTGAGTGGGTGAAAGAAGTCATGGAGACCGAGAACACTTTCAGGAAAGGTAAGCCGACAACTTTTAATGACAAAGTTTTTCAGAGCGAGATGAATTTAAAAATTATGGAGACTAAGGAAAATTACGCGAAGATGCTGTACAAGGAAGCTTTAAGGACTGGATTCTTTGAGCTGCAGACTGCGAGAGACAAGTACATTCAACTCAGTGCGCTGGAAGGAGTCAATTGGGGTTTAATTATCGACTATATTGATTTACAGACCATCTTGCTGGCTTCGATTTGTCCGCACGTCTGCGAACATGTCAGGAGTATTATTCACAAAGAAAGTGTACTAAAAGCACGCTGGCCAGAAGTTGGGCATATTGATAATATTTTGATCAAGTCCTCGCAGTACCTGATGGACGCGGCGCATTCGTTTAGGATCTTGCTGAAGAATCATACAGCTGTTAAAAAATCTGGGAAAGGTAAAACGGAGAGCATTCAGGTTGAAAAACCAGACCGGGGAATTATTTGGGTTGCTAAAACTTTTCCTCCGTGGCAGAGCACGGTTTTGACGACGATGAAAGAGCTTTATTGCAAGAACAATAATTCTCTGCCGGATAATAAAATAATTAGTGTGGAGCTGGGGAAGAAGAATGAACTTAAGAAGTATATGAAGCGGGTGATGCCGTTTGTGCAAGCTACCAGGGAAAAGATGCAAAATGTAGGCCTCGCTGCGCTCAACTTGACTCTGGAGTTTGATGAAGTTAGTGTTCTTAAGGGAAGTAAGGAGTACTTGAAGAACACTCTTGATTTGGAAGATATTGAGGTTCAGTATACTGATAATGCGCCGGAGAAAACTAAGGAGGAATGCTGTCCAGGAGCGCCTTATATTAGCTTCTTTGCGACTCCAGGAGTTGGAGTTAAAGCTATCAATCCTCAGAAGTGTAGTGGGCTTTTTACGATGAATGTTAAAGTTTGTGAGGGGAATACTGCTGGAGATATTGCGGCTAAAATAGCAAAGGAAAATAAACGTATTAAAGGTAATTTTATTTTACACTTATTTTTTATAAGTAATTGAATTGCGGCTTTAAGAAAAAATTATTAGACATTTTTTTTTATAAAATTAAATTTTGAAAAATTTTCATCTAAAAAATTATATAAAAAAAATTTTTCACGAATAATTATTAATTGTTATTGTCAAATTAAAACAAAAATTCTGGCCTTACTTATTAATAAATAAATAAATAAATAAAATTTCTAGATGCATCATCGGTGCTTCTCTACCGGTACGAAGACCCAGTCCTAGGACCTAGAACAATCCCGCACCTGGAGAATATTCTCAATGGAAAAGTACTGATACCATCAGACGCAATATTCAACGTCAACCTCGAAACTAAAACAATAAAAGTTAATAGTAAATCAAGCAAGGAGAGCTATTCGCTAGGAGATGAAATTTTGTACTTTATCAAGTAGAGCTGTTAAAATAACTTAAATTTATTTAATTATTAAATACCATCTTGATAATTTTATTTTATTAAATTATTTAAGAATGAAAAAATTACATATAAATTTTATCAGCAAGATAACAAGTTCAAAGTATGCAAAAATATAAACTTTATCAAAATATGACCGTGAAAAAAATATTCAAACGGATGTTTCTCTCTCTTGGGACTTCCAAAAGTCAACTTGACTTCTAATTTTAGCGACATCAGCAGCGGTGGTTCTGCAGCAGCCTCCAATGTACTGGACTCCGAGTTCAAGCCACTCGTGAGTGTACTTCTTGATGTCACAAGATTTTCCGTCATTTTTCTTCCAACCTTCTCCAGGAGTAAAAACTTCTCCACTGTTTGGGTAAGCAATTAAAGGCACTGGTTTTCCTTGACAATCTTTGTTGATCTTGGACAAGTAAGCCGAGACGTGATGAGGCGACAAGCAATTAACACCGACAGCAATAAGCTGATCTGGCAAAGCGTTTTTGTAACAGTTCAGAGCAGTTTCTTTGAAGTTACTTCCGTCGACCAGGGTGGACCCATCAGTGGAGCACGAGAAAGACAGCCAGGCTCTGGTGGTTGGAAATTCTTTCAGTAATTCAACTAAAGCTTCAGCTTCCTCGGCGCAAGGAATTGTTTCAATTGCCAGAAGATCAACGCCGCCTTTTATCAGTGTCTCCATTCTGGGTCGGTGCCAATCTTTCAAAAATTCCTTGGACACTTTCTTACCGTAAGACCCGGTGTACTCTGAGCAGTCATGAAGAACGGCTCCGTAGGGCCCGCAAGACCCGGCGATCAACGGGTTGTCGTTTACCGCGTTCTCGTTGTCTTTTATTTCTTCTTTGTAGATTTTTACAGCCTGCTTCGCGAGGTCTACGGCTTTTAAAATTATGTCTAGGCTGTCCGCTTCAGTGACTCCTAGGTACTTACAGAATCCGTCCATCGATGCCTGGTAGGTGTTTGTCTCGATTATGTCACTCCCTGCGCGCAGAAAATCCAAATGTGTGTCACAGACCGCGTCAGGATTTGTCACCAAAAAACGTGCCGTCCACAGTGGATCTCCATCTGGGTTCTTGTTTACATGAGTGAATATTTGAGATGAATAGCTTCCGTCTAACACTTTTACCTTCATGTTTTTTTTTTTTTTTTTTTGTTAATTATTTATTTTCTGTAAATAAAATAATTCAAGGCACAGGTGCGGCGGAGATTAGAAATTAAGGTTAGAAATTTTATTCAATACTCTGGAACTGGACACTATCCGGCGAACTGCGTAATATTTAATAATGCACGTGCATATATACGTTATTGTGATTGTTGAAAAATAAAAATAATAAAAAAAAAAAAAAAAAAAAAAAAGAAAGACAACGCTACCTATTGGAAGTTATTTTAAGATGTTCGAATTAAAATCGTTAACTGTCAACCGAGTGTCATGGATAAATATTATAATGATAAATTTATGAAGCATTAATCTTCATAATTATTTTTTCATATATTTTTCTGAATTGATTTTTTTTTATGAAAATTTTTATTGATCAGATTTTTATTTAGTTTTATAAATATTTTATTAATTTGCAATTAATGTTCACAAAAATAAATCTGTATTAAAAGTGATAGTGAAGTTAGCTGACGACTGTCAATTTTTTGGTAAATTAATTATTTTTAAACAATGCTAAAAATTTACACTTGTAATTTTTATGACACTAAAATTTACAGCTGTTAGAAATTTTTTTCTCATAATTTATTTGTTAAAAAAAATTCTTAAATCTTGATAAAATTTTGATAAAATTTCTAATATTTGCCAAAGCTTTAGTGTCATCAATAAAAGCATAATAAGGTACTTTAAATAATTTATAATCCTAAAATCAGACATCTAAAAATAATTAATTTCATAAAATAAATATTTTTTAATTATCCACGTGGAATAAAAAATATTTTATAATTAATTTATAAAAACTACTAGATGTCAATAAAAGTCAGTATCATACTCAACAACCCAAATAAATTAAAAAGATAAAAATAATAATTAAAACAATTTTTATTAACAGTTATTCACAACAAGGAATAAATTTTTTCTTCTGCCATTTCCTGACTTCAATAATAATCTTGGCAACATCATCAGCGTAACTTCTACAGCAGCCTCCAACATATCTGACTCCCAGATTGAGCCATTCATCAATGAAAGTTTCCAGGGGTGGTTCATTTCCGTTCTTCTTCCAGCCTTCAGAAACAGTGTAAGTTTCCCCACTATTAGGATAAACAATCAGCGGGATGAATTTGTTACCCTTATTATTTTGAATTCCTTTTATCAGAAGCGTGACAGCGGTAGGAGCAAGACAGTTAATTCCCACAGCAACTAGCTGTCCGGGAACTGCGTTATTAAAACAGGAAGAAGCAACAGTTCTGAAGTCACTGCCATCAACGATAGATTTTCCGTCATTTTTACACGAAAAAGACAACCAGGCCTTGATGTCCGGGAACTCCTTGATGAGCTCCACCAGCGCTTCAGCTTCTATTTGGCAAGGAATAGTCTCCAGAGCGATGAAGTCAACTCCGGCGTCAATGAGGGTCTGGATGCGAGGTCTGTGCCATTTTTTTAAAAATTCTTTTGATATATTAGAAGCATATTCACCTGTGTACTCCGACCCGTCATGCAAGGAAGCTCCGTAAGGCCCGCAAGACCCGGCAATCTTCGGTTTTTTGTTAGAAACTTCCTTGTCCTTCGTCTCCAGCAGATAAACTTGGAGCGCCTGCTTCGCCAGGTCCACTGCTTTAGCAATCAAGTCGAAGCTCTCGACTTTTGTCAGCCCCAGGTGCTGAATAAATCCGTCGATTGACGCCTGGTAGGTGTTGGTGATTATTATATCCGCTCCCGAGCGCAGAAAATCTAGATGTGTCTGATAGACAGCTGTAGGATTCGTTGCTAGGAATCTAGCAGTCCACAGAGGATGCCCGTCGACTTTCTCGCCTACATGCACCGAAAGCTGGGTCGAAAACCCACCGTCTAAAATTACTACCGACATTGTGAGTATTCCACCGCTTCAATCACCACTACTTTACAGAACACACCAGAGTAATTCTGATATTTTATTTAACTCCCAGTTGAGTTTAATAAAAAAGAGATTCCAAAGGTCAGAATTAATGCCACTTTAACTGACGGATATAATACAGTTGAGTTTATCAGTTTATCCGTACCCGTGTAATTTATAATACAATATTTATCTATCCGAGACATTTTATTTTTTTAATAAACAATAACATTTAAATGGTAAGACGTCAAAATAATTATTTATGATTGGATTTAGGGTAAATATTTACAAGTGGGGTCAACTATTTTAATTTTTATTTTTGTTAACGAAGTTTATATTTGATTTTATTTATGTATTTTTTTTTATGAAAAATACATAAAAAAAAAAAAAAAAAAATAGTTGGTTACAATTCTAACAAATTTTGAAAAAATTAAAAAATGTTAATTTTTTACCTAGTTATGACCCAAAATGGGGTTGACCCGACTTTTAAATAATTACCTGATTTAATTTACAATAATTTGTTGTTGTTAGATTATTTATATTTGACCAGACTTTTTAATTGATAATGATAATAATGTTTACAAAAAATTATGTGATTATTTATCATATTATTTTTATTTATAAATTTATCTCACTGTTTATTAATCTCTCATTTAAATTGCTTGATAAATCTTCTTTTAATAAAATTTATGTGTCTGTAAATATTACAATTATAAATTTTCTACGTTTTACTCGATTATTATAATTTATATTTATAGTATACATTAATCATTTGTCAATTTTTTTAAAAGCAATTCGGACAAAACGTAGATTTATAAAATACTTGTGATTAAATTTTTTTTTTTTTTTTTAAAAGTAATTTACACATTCAATTAGACACAAAAAAAATTGATAATATAATATGTACAATTAGTATAGATATACATGATTAAAATATAAATAATGTTATCACAAATTTACTTCAAGCCAATTAAATATTGGAAATTTTTCAATTATTTCTTCAGTGCTTTTATCATTAAAGTTAATTTTTTTTTAATAATTAATTAATTAATCAATGTAAAAATATATTAAAAACTATTAAAGTGTAAAAAGAGTTAGCTTAGGTCCTCCTTTGGTTAATAAATATTCTGGCGATAGAAATATTTATCAAAAATTATCAATAAATATTTCGAACCATTTATAAAAAATCACTAGACTTATTGTGATAATTTTGAATAGATAAATTACTTAAATACAATTAGTAATTAATTTTTTTTTAGACTGTGTGTAAAAAATTTAATGCAGTATTAAAATTAATTAATTTAATCCTAATTATTAATTATCGAATGCTACCAAGAGGAAACCACTCAATAGTTTCGTTAGTAAGCTCGAAATGACCGAGAGGCAAGCGAATACCACCAAGAAATTCATTTTCTTGAAGAGTATCATGATTCCAGATAGTTGCTTCGAGTGTTCGCTCTTTGACAACATCAAGCGGCATTCTGTACTCCAGCATTTCCATAAATGATGGATGACAATTTTTCTTGACTACTTTTGTCTTTCGTTTGGTCGCTTTTGTCGGGTCTGGCTTCAGGTATACTTTTACATAAGTGTTGGGCTCTTGAGCGTTAGCAACCTTTGGCAAGCCTCTGGCGTGATGAATCATTACTGATAATGTACCACGACTGTAGTGCAAGGATAATTTTATTTGTCCGCATTTAATGTTGTCTCTGACTCTCTTCTCGGCCCACCAATTTCCAACTGAAATTATTTTTAGGTAAAAAAATAAATTAAAATAATTAATGAATTATTTTTTTTTTTTAATTGTTACCTTTTACTTTACGAAGATGAATATCAGCATTTTGTTGATCTCGAAGAAGCGGGTGAAAAAATGTATAAACAAGGTCACTTTGTGATATTTCAGGTGCCATTTTAAATAGGCTAAGTAAAAATTTTTCGATATCTGCTCGTCGTTTATCTGCTACTTGTTTGATATTTGATCTGCCTACGCTCATACCATTCGGTAAACTGAAAGTAAATAAATAAAAAATTATTACACAAAATAAAATAAACTAAGTTTATATCTGAGATTATGCGAACATTAATTAGAGCAAAAAAAAAAAATTTTTATTCCACGTGTTGAAGCATTTTTTAGATATAAATAATCTCAAGCGTACGGACAAATTAGATAGAGCGTTATAAACTGATAATTCCACGATGAATCACCTATAATTAAGGTCTATTTAAGATAAGACAAGATAACTAACGCAAATCAAACAATAAAATTCCCTGGGACAATTATCAGTGTTAAATATTAGTTGTAATAAACGAGAGTATTAAGTTTAACAATATGGGTTTGAAATGGTTTCGTGCGAGAATGAAAATCCAGCAGAAAAATTCATCTGTAGAAGTTCCGGGACTCTATCGGCAATTCGATAGTGATTTGCAGTTTGACAGTGAGCCAGTGAGATCTGAAGATAAAAACCGGCCGAGTACATCGGAACCGAGAGCTTTAATTCAGCCAAAAAATTTTCCAGTTTCTTCTGTGGCGACAAATCTTTCACCGCCTCAAAATCCATTGGCGAAATTATTCAATTCTGAAGATGATAATAATAATAATAATAATAATAATAATAATAATAATAATGGTATAAATTCCAGAGAAAATTTTTTACCGAAAATAGAGATGAATTTTCCTGAAACGACTAAAAATAAAATGAAGAAGAAGAAAAAAGAACGGGCTCCAGTACCCGATGCGTCAATTGGTGAAAATAAAACCACAAGATTTATAGTAGCTCAGAGAAAAAAAGAGTACAAAGAAAGTGAAACAGAAATATAATATAAAAATAAATTACCTAGCTACTTTGGCAAGAGGAAAATGGATGCATAGTTTCTGATAAAATTCACAGAACTCTTTGTACGAACGGAATAAGTAAGTCGGGTCTGGCTGACCCTTTCTCTGAATTCTCAAAATATACATGTAATATTTCTCCGGGTCGTAGCGTTTTTGATATCCATGAACTTGAACACTTGTAAGTTGTCCTTCTTGCTGCATTCTGTAGGAAAAAAAAAAAAAAAATTAATAATTAATAGTAATGATAACAAACATACACTTTGATGAAAATTTTTTTACTGTGTATTGATAATTTTTAGTGGTTTAATTTCTTACGTGTATGTACGCGGGATAAATGACAAGAGTTCACCATCGTTGTGATCGCCGGTGAACCTCAACTGTGCCAAATTGTGAAGGAAAAAATTGAACTGAGTGAACCAATTTTTAAGCGAGCTTTCAATCATCCTCGCGAAAGTCGCAGCAGCTTCAGGATTTGTTTGTCCTGGCAGAAGAGCTTTTTGTACATAACTCACAGCATCCATTGTCACTCCGGGAATCCCAGAAGATGTCATCTGAGGATTTGTGTATTCGTTCATTTTTAATTTATTAAACGTTTCTTTTATATCAATGTCACTTAATTTTTTATTCATTTGTTCATTATTCCGCGCTATTTCTTGTAATAAACTTTCCATTATTTAAAACTAAAATTACACTTAATTTTCAATTAAAAAAATTTTTTTATAATTTAAAAGAAGTTTGTTTGTAATTTGTTTCTCTACAAGCTGAGAATAACTGAGATACTACGAACGATTTCCTCTCAGAAGTTAATTAACATAATGTAGTGAAGTTAGTGAAGCGATAATAGAGCACCTCTGATAACAAAACAGGATGAGCTCTTCCGTTGTGGTTTTTATATGTTTTCATAATATTTACTTCAGTAGAACTTATAGAGTAAGCGTAATCGATATGTTATAATTTTATAAATATAAACAACTTTAAGAGATGGATAATTACTAAATTGTCTGTGAAAAAAATTATTTACCAGTCCAAATAAATGTAGAATAAGATTTCCATGTTTCCGAACGATGTTAAAGGCTTGACAGCACAAATCTACGAAATTATGAAATTTAGCTGATGGTTTATCGCCTCCATTTATCACATACGCCATATCTGAAGTCAATACGAACGGCGTTCGATCTCTAGATTTAAAATAAAATATATAAATTAATAATAATACAAAAATTAAATTTAAAAATTAAGTTAATCGACATTTAAAAATTTTTTTTTACCAAAAGAAAAAATTAAAATTGATTTTAATTGATTAAATTAATAAAATATTAAAATTAATTAAAATAATTCCTGAAAAAAAATAAAATTACCTTTTAAAGTTACCAAACATTTGCGCGTCGCCTAAAAACTTTCCAAAGTCAATATGAAATAAATGACCAGAGGTCTTGAGCATAATATTGTCATTGTGTCTGTCGCAAATCCCCAGAATATAAGTAGCGACACTGTAACCCGCGCAGGAGCGGGTAAAATTTTCCACCGCTCTCTCGTACTCCAATTCCGAAGGATTATGTTTGGCAAGCCACTCGGCAATAGGTCTGTCCTTAAAAGACCCGGTGAGACCAAACTCAACCTGAATTTTTCTCAAAGTTTCAGCGTTGGTCACCATCTCAATCATTCCACGCTTGTTTCCCGTAGGTACACAAGCGAATGTCACCATTTTCAAATCCAAACCCTCTTTGAGCCATAATTTGTCCATTATTCTTACCATTTGAATCGTCAACATATCTTGCTGCAAATCATCTCCTACTTTGAATATCGCCGGACTAATGACGTTGTCGCAGCTTATGAAGCTTATCTTCAATGGTAATGTAAATGATGGAAAATATGAACAAGTTTGGATATTTATTCCAAATACTTGTCTGCTGGGTGACAAAGGTAAGCAAGTACCCTCATCTTCAGCCAATTGACCATGTATATTTTGCAATCCCAACTTTAATGATTCCATTCTTAATGATTCTTTAGTTGTTTTTATATTTTCAGCAATTTCATTAAGATTTTTGACTAATAATTGCTGAGTAAGAAAACTATTTCTCAAAGCTTCGCCAATTACTGCCAGCAGCGCGCGAAGCATTAATTGTAGTCTTCTTTGGTACCGAGTAAAACTTATACTTCGGTCATCTTCTTGTGATGATTCACCAGAATTCTGTAAAAAAAATTTATTTATTTATTTATTTAATTATTGATGCAAAATATTTTTTTTTTAATTATTCCTTTATAAATAATAAATTTTTTTTTTTTTTTTAAGAATTTTAATAAAATAAAACTTACCTGAGGACTCTGCCCAGGAAGAGATTGAGTCAAAAGCCAATAAATATGATGAGCAACACGTGGTGACAGTAGCGCCCTTTCCAACAAAAATCTCGTAAGAGGAGAAGCTTCATAAGTTTCATGCTTCAACGCCTGAAGCAGCTGCGGAAGATAATCAACCAGCTCATCATTACTGAGCTCTCGGATCCACCCAACAGCCATCTCTCTAACTTTAATATCCGGAAAGCAAGGCAGTAGCAGCTGAAGCGCTTGAACAGGTGGCAGCGGGCTCCAAACTCTCAATGAAGCGTGAAGATCTGGAAGACAAGCCCAGTCCCAGCTATGAGCAGCCAGCAAAACTTTTGGCAGCGCTTCCGGAATTTCATGCAGGTAGTGTCGTTTTTCCCAGAGGATTTCCCTCTCATCAATCGGCGGTCTTGAGAAAGTGTCCTGCTGACAAATGTCTATCAGCAGTTCTTTAGTATTTTGATCCAGTAAATTAATATCCAGCGATTCTACATCATGATCTCTCAGCTCGGTGGGAAATAGCACTCTGCCTCCGTAATCAGGGAGCTCTAGTCCAATTATCGGATTGGTTTCTCCGTAAGGATGGATCCCAGGAGCTGGAGCAGGTCCAAGCCGCTTATCAGCAGCCGCTGGCCAGAGCGACAGGAAGAAATTACCCTGACTCATCACCCCGTCGTAGTCGAAAAATTGTATTGCACCCCATCCTAATTCTTCTTTATGCATCGAGCCCTCGGCCGACGAATTAGCGTCATGCTCAGTTGGCTGCAGAGTTCTTCCATAAATCACCAAAACTAGTCTCGCTTCGCGAGGCACTTGGCAGACACTGATCCCGCGAAACTCCAGCCAAGTATTGAAAAGAATTCTAGAATAAAAATTAACATTAAGCGTCATCGGCTCCGAGAGCACCGGATTACCAACAGGCCTGGTTCCATGAAAAATCTGAGCGGCTATAATGTAATCATCGTGCTTCCACGAGTTGGGAATTCTGTGTAAAGCTCCTACTCTCACCAGCACAGTGTCCAGCACCTCCGAAGACACCAGACTATTTGACAAATATTCACCGCGTAATTTAAGCTGAAAATCTACCCGAAACGCATGGCAGTAAGTCTCAACAAGATCTTGAATAGCGTCGCGTATTTTATGACAGTGCGACCCCAGAAGCTCGGGAAATTTTGTCCTTAAAGTAACCACCGAGTAATCACCATCTTCGTGCAAAATTTCAGGCTTTTTGCACTCGATATTAGTCGTGTGCATTTGAGGCAAAAATTGACAACAAGCGTTGACAAAATTATCCACTGCTTCTGTTATTTCGTAAGTCTCAATATTGCCCATCAACGCGCAGACTGCTTTGACAGACTGGACGACTCCTCGTGGTTGTAATTGTGGTAAAAGACTAGAACTATGATTAGGCGCAGCTAGTTGAATAGCTGCTGTTTCAACACGTTCCATTTCCTTCTCGACTGTCTCCAATAAAATAATCAGCGTGTCGTAAGAAATAGGCTCCAAAGGTTCGTTGGGAAGAATATCTTCTAATTTTAAATCTTGATCTCTGTTGTCGTCTTGCAGCGACCGAGCGATGGATCTTTTTATTTGTGCTCGGGTTATTATTGCCAATTCAATGTCCTTTTCAAGCTTAATGCACTGATGAATGTACTCGTACTGCGCTAAGGTTGTATTGGGAGCTAAATATTCAGCCAGACCCCAGACTCTTAAACAGTATTTTTCTACATTGACAAGATTGTCTTCTAACGAGCAAGCTACGTTGAGAATAACGTGCTCGACGCTGCAACTTACGTTGCAAGTAAAATTAATGGACGGTGCTGGGTTTTCTGGATTGCTGACGTCTGACAATTGAGGATGGACTACCAGCTTTATACTGGTCCCGTCTAGATAAAGATTCTCCATCATGGGGCTTATCACGTGTCCGATATTTGTATTTGGATCGTTAAAAGGAAACTCGCTCCTCACGGCTTTGATCATCAGGTGGAACGCCTTCAGATCGCAGTCTTGCAAAGAAGCGCGAGCTTTTACAACAGTCACATTTTCGTAGAGGCGAGTCTGACGCTTTCGCCGGCGATCTAGGGACGTACGACGTTTTTCAATCGTATTCCAGGCAGAGGAATTTCTTGGAGGCAGTGGCGGCGCTGCCGGGGACACTGCTGGGGAAGTTGGGGTCTTTTCTACCGCTGCGTACACCGGATCGGAGCTTATGCTTTCATTTGTGCTGTACATGTAGTCAAACGGGTCGAATGGGTCGTAAACAGATCCGTCGATCTGGCTCGATTCATTCTTCGGCGGGGTTAATTCTTTTATTGCTTCAGTCTTTATCAGCAGAGGATCAAAGGCCTCTAGGACGCTTACTCGTACATTTGTCTTGTCTTCTGAACCTTCAAATGCACTCAGATCTATCAGGTTATTATTTGGCTTTTTTTCTATTACTTTTAATACTTGCAGCTGGCCATCTTCTATAGGAAAAATTGGCTTCGTTGAACCTGGGCCGGTGATTGGTGGGCGGTAGTTCATAGGCAATGGTGGGATCTAAAAATATAATAATTTTTATTAAAAATATTTTAGTATAAATATTGAGAAATTTTATTTTTGATGATACTCAAATTAAAAGACGTTTAGAAATTTTTTAATTAAATAAAAAATGTTTCATTATTAGTTTTGGTAATTTTTTACATGTAAAAATTTCTTTTTTGTATTTTTGGATAATAATTTTTTTAATTTTTAAATGTCAGCTGATTTATGACACCTGAAAATTCTTGAAATTTTTTTTTATAAAAAATTAATTATTATAAAAAAATTCGCAATAAAAATCTAAAAAAATATCCAAAGATGTCTGTTAAAATTAGTATCATAATTTTTTAGGTAAATAATTTAAATTAGTGAGTTTGATGAAGCCAAACCTAAATAATTATAATCTACAATGAAATAAAAATAACAAACATTCACTCAACAATTGATGATTTAATATGAACATATTTATATTAATGGTGAGTGCTATTATTAAAACCTTGATATTAAATATACCTGAGCGAAGAAATAATTACTAAAAGTAAAAAAATTCCAAGCCAGCTGGAATACAAGATAAAATATAATAAAATAAAGATACTATTTATATTTAATATAAAATGTTCACCTGTGGAATACCGTCACCGACGCTCTCGGCTTGCGTTATCATCGGGCTGATTCCCGGAGTGCCAGGTGTGCAGGGCGTAGTGGAAGCGCGAGGTCCGGGAGAAGGCGAGTGATAGCGAAAGTCGTGGGTCTGGTACGCCGCCGCTGAGCTATTGCTTCTCGAAACTCTTGTTGTTCTTTTGAGAAGTGACGGGTGTGTATCCCACTTGGGCTCGATAGAAGGCTGCGATATCGCTGGGACAGCTAACGAAGTTGTGCTGCTACAATAGTCATCCAAACTAGCCTCCGATTTAACGGGACTGGTAAAATTAATTAGGTCGGTTGTGTTGGAGGATGCTGGGCCTACTGTTGTTGTTGAATTACGCCGACTAGGTATCGGCGGTGGAGCTATTATGGGGGAATTTTTCGACTGCGTACCTCCAGGCCTTGGTCTACTTCTTAATTGTAATCTGTATTGATATTTTCAATTAATTAATTATAATAAAATATTTTATTTGTTATCATTATCATTAATCAATAATTATTATCAATAGCATGTATTTTATATTATTAAGAGAATAAGAAAAATTTTGTCTCCAGTTGCTAATTTTAAAACTCAAACTTGAAATGATTTATTTTACAAATTTTTTTTTTTTTTTTTATTAACAGGAAGTTATTAAACCAATTAAAGTCTTGATAAACTCTTGACATTTCTTACTTTTAGTTTATAAAAAATAATACATAAAAAAAAAAAAAATAAAAATACTCCGTGTCGAAAATAAAGGAAATAATTCAACGAATGAAATAAAATATTTATCTCAGTGTACTTAAATTTAATTATTTAATTAAAAAGCTTACTTGTCCATAGAAGAAGTCGAACTATCTACTTCAGAAACATTACTGCTATTAGAATGACTACATTGTTGCGCAGTGAATGTATTTTGTAAAAAATTATTAGAGCACTCTAATTGTTTTTGGAGTTTAAATTTCTCCAAGGCCAAACTCTCCAAGCTGAGAGCTTGTGCTCTTTCCAAGTCTTCCTGAAACTGCTTATCATAATCCATGACAGCTCCCCGTTGAATACTCTCGTTCTTAGCGTGGTTTGACATCTAAAAAAAAAATAAAAATAAAAATAAAAAAAAAAATAATAACTCCAACACCAAAAATAGTATAAAAATAAAAATAAAAAACTCAAGACTTTTTATTATACAAACCATTTTCTCCAAGGAACAAAAATAACTGAACGATGACGCCACGACTGCAATTTGCGAATTTTATCAAGCGTAATGTGCATTTACAACCAAAGGATCCCAAGATCTTAGATTGTATATATTAAAATATGACTATGACTAAATAATGAGCCAATGTTAATGGAGTAAACACGACTGTCCATTTTAAAGCGCCTAGCAGCTTTTATTTATTATTGTAAACAGTCACTTACCCTGTCATTATTGCTACCGAATAAATTCAGTGTTGACTAACATTGCATTTCATTAGTATTGTAATTATAATATGGGTATAAAATTAATGAATCAACACCGTTACTTCCGAGGCTTCTGAACTAGCAACCGTGTCATCGCGGTGACATCCTCAATGGATATGCGTTATATATGTGTACTGCAGAAATTAAAATATACGTATACACACATGTTTTAAATTGTATGTTCAAGTTAAATGTAAATATGTGTTAAAATGGTTAATAAGAACTCTACTCAATTCTACTGAGAGTGCTGTAAACTAACCAATTTAATTTATAACACTGAAGTTAGCCGTCAGCTGTTAAAAAAAAATTTTTTTAATAAATCAATCACAATAAAAAAATACTTCCAAAAATTTTCACTTGTAATTTTTATTAATTTTCACGTGTAAAACTTTTTAATTAATTTTTTTTTAATAATTGCATTATAAAATTTTAAAATAATTTTTAATGTCTGCCAACTTCAGTGTCATTTTAATTTAGAACACTCTGAAGTTGCCTTCGAATAAATTAGACTAGATGGCGGCACCTCCTGATTTCTGTAATTGGAAATAACACTGAAGTTAACAGATATTAAAAATTTTTTTGGAATTTTGTGGCAATTAAATTATTAAAAAAAAATTAATTTAAAAGTTTCACATGTGAAAATTAATAAAAATTACAAGTGACAATTTTTAAAAGTATTTTTTTATTGTAATTAATTTGTTAAAAAAATTTTTAAAATTGACAGCTGACTGTTAACTTCAGTATTATACTTGGAAAATGGTTATAAGAGAAAGACAAAACCTATAAATAATAAATAGATGTCAAATACTTGCATAAGTGTCATTAATAAAATAAATAACAGCTGATAGTTATAATCTATGTCAATTAATTAATTGTTGGTTTATATTTTACTTTGTTTTTTAATTTTCTCACAATATATATTTTTTATTTTTATTATAATTCAGTCGAATATGGCGGTGAGTTTTTTTATTTACAAACAATTTAATTATTTTTAAATATTCTTCATTTTTTTAAATTAATATTTTTTAATATTATTTTTGATATTTTTTTTTTTTTTTTTTTAATACAGCAAAGACCAGATGACCATCGACGGAAATGGAACAGAGAGGAGTACGAGCGGTTGGCGCTCCAACGTCTCCAGGAGGAGATCGCCGAGGAAGAACTGGGTATTCCAAAGCAACCCGCGGTGAAAAGAGAACTGCTGAAACAGCGAGATTATAAAATTGATTTGGAGTCGAAGCTTGGGAAGAGTGTGGTCATTAATAAAAATACACCTTCTTCACAAACTGGAGGGTAATTAATTATTTTTAATAATTTTAATTGCTTACTAATGTCTTTTTTTTTTTTTTTTTTTTTTTTTTTTTTTTTAGATATTATTGCAATGTTTGTGATTGTGTGGTAAAAGATTCAATAAATTTCTTGGATCACATAAATGGAACTAAACGTAAGTTGAGTAATAATAAAAATTAATTTAGTAGATATTTAATAATTTTTTTAACAAATAAATTATGGCAAAAAATCTACTTGTAGAAATTTAAAAAAATTAAAAATGCAATTTTTTAAAATAAATTTATTTGTTAAAAAAATTTTTTAAATGGTCAAGACTGCTTACTTTAATGTTATTGAGTAATATTAGAAAAGTAGACAATTAATTATCAGCTGTCATTAGTTAATAAAATTATTTATTTTTATTTAAGGGAAAATATTTGAAAATTTTCTTTTCTTATTTTAAATAATACGATTTTTTTATCGCTTAAATTTGATGTCACCTGATTTTTTATGAGTTTTGTAACATAAGCTACAAAATTTCGATTTTTAATTTAGAAAGTAGTCATTTAATTAGTTAATTCTAATTTACTCAACTTTTCCTTTTTTCTATTAATAAAATTTAATTAAAATTTTATTTAATTTTAATTTCTATCAACACATTAATTTAAAAATAATAATCTGATGTAATAACACTAATTGCCTGTAATTTTTAATTTACAATCTAATTATATTTATTTTAAATAGATCAAAGAAATTTGGGAATGTCGATGAAAGTCGAACGATCGACATTAGAACAAGTAAAAGCTCGCTTCAATGCAAATAAAAAAAAATTGGAAGAAAAGAAGAAAGATTATGACCTGGAGCAACGAGTCAAGGAATTAAAAGAAGAGGTACTTATAATTTTTAAATAATTTATTATTCACTACTTAGGTGACAGACAAAAATTTTCAACTAAATTTAGGTCACTTGTGTAACTGAAAATTGTCTACTGTAATTATAAATACTACTGTAGATAGCAATCAAATAAATTACATAATTACTCTTTATTAAATTGAATAATTGTTACAGGAAGAAAAAATAAAAGAGTATAGAAAGGAGAAAAGAAAAGACAAGAAACGGAAAATTGAAGAAGCCAATGATGAAGAAATCGGTAGCGGTGGTGATGAAATGGCAGCAATTATGGGATTTTCAGGCTTTGGATCAAAGAAAAAAAAATAATTTATTTATTTAAAAGAAGTTACATACATTTTAAATTTTACGACAAATTTATGTTTAACATTACACTCAAAATAACTATCACAAAAAATAGATGATATTATTCATCTGTTTTTAGTTATACACGTATTAATCACCAGTTTTAATTATCTAGGATTAAGTAGTTATTTTTTTAATGACTTAATAAATTAAGTTTACAAAGTACTAGATTTGTTTTATATAATAAAATAACAAAGTATTTAAAATTTTGAAATAATTATTAAATAAATAAAATTCATTTTTAATGAATAATAACATGACTTATTATTTTTTTCAATAAAACATTTACCGCTTTAAATAACTCTTGCGTACTCTATACGCTTAATCACGTTAAATAAAAAAAGAAAACTGTCTAAAAAACAGAGTAATAAAAAAAATAAATACTTTCAATCATGTCTGGCTTAAACGCTATCAAGGAAGTTAATAACCCCCCGAACCTGTTCTTTAATCTCCTTCATCGATACAGTCTTCAATTTTTTGCGTAAGTCAGTACTTGCAGGAACAATACGACTCGGAGGGACTTTCTTCCAGCCTTCGTTAAGCTCATCGCAGCAATTAGAAAGCAATTTGACAGGAGATGAATCAGAACTGTCGCTAAATTCATTTTCGCCAAACGATTTTAGAAATATTGGTGTTGGCAACAAACTAAATTGCGAACTTTGTGACGGCGGAGTGAAAATTTCAACCGCAGGTTTATTCCTTAAATTCAAAGGATCATCTTTAAAATCAGACCGCTCTACAGGACCTGCCTGAGAATTAATTGGTGATTCTAAAAAAGGAGTAAGTAGCTGAGTATCACTTTTAGCGTAGTCGTGATCAAGACTAGCAAAAAATCGGTTCAAATTTGGTGTAGGAAAAGATTCAATGCTTGAGCATTGACTAAACCCTCTCGAAGGAATTTCTGGATCACTTTCATTGAAGCTAAGTCTCTCGAAGGATCGACGAACTGAATTAAATTCAGACAGAGAAACAGGCTCGCGATATTTTTGGCCAGCTGGCAAAAAATAATCCTGCGAAGTTATTGACTGGGATGGAGGAGAGACTTCTATGTCAATTATTGAGTCTCTTTGGCTTTGAGAATTCATTGGAGTAGGTACATAGTCTTTTATAGTTGGCGAAGGGGTGCTTAAATCATACGTCAAATTTCCTTGGCTTTGAGAAGACATCTGAGTCGGTATATATTTTGTCAAAGCTGTCAAAGCTGGTGAAGAAATATTAATGTCATCAATTTTTGAAATTTCTTGAATTTGAATAATTTCTAGGCTTGATTTATCTTGTAAAATTTCTTCTTTTTGACTCTCATGCTTGTCATCACATTCACCTAACCCAGCAAAAGGATATTTATTGAGTTTCTCCACCAATTCTCTTCTTATTGATGATTGTGACCATTTTTCTTCCGGTTGCGGAGAGATTTCACAGCAAGGGGAAGAAACTTGCTCATTACATTCACCTAACCCAGCAAAAGGATATTTGTTGAGTTTCTCCACCAATTCTCTTCTTACTGATGATTGTGACCACCTTCCTTCCGATCGTGGAGAAGATTTAGAGCAAGGGGAAGCAACGGAATCATATTCACCTAATCCCGAAAAAGGATATTTAATTTTTTTGCCAACTTGGGAGATTGAATCCAAATATTTTCCAGTGCCTGATTTCATTGGAGTTAATTTGCGTTTTTTAGTAGGCGTTTGCTGATCACTGTCGTTGATTTCTATCCATGAGTATGTTTCAGGGTCGAAAATCTTCCGCTTCTTGGGCGTAGGTGGACAAGAATTCTCCTTCGTGTCAGAATAATAAGGATTGCACAATCCGTATAATCGGAGAGTTTTCTTCGGAGTTGAAGGGATTGTCATTGGGCTTGTCATTTTTGAAAATTTTTTGTCAGTCGAATTGGTCAGAAGGTAATTTTCTATCTTCGATGGAGGGGAAGATGACTTTAATTTTTTGACAAGAGGATTTAGTTTTTTGACAACTTTAAACGGTGCTGGAATGCGGGATTTTTTTTCTCGGGTCTTCAACAGCTCTTCGGCCAGCGCACCTGTGACTTTTTTCTCGCCAGTCCTATTAAATGAGAAAAATAATTCAGTTTAAAATTAATATCAATTACTCAAATAGAAAGTTTATCTACTTGTACTAATTAACGAGACATTAATCCGGATTTTTATTAATTATAATTAGAAATAATCTGTTTGATTAAATTGTAAATTTTTACCTGACATCTGATAATTTTTAGAATTTTTTTTTTTTAATAAATAAATTATAGCAAAGTAAACTTATTTAAAAAATTCAATTTTAAGAAGCTCTTAAAAATTATAAACATAGTTTTTTTAATTTTTAACATGTCAAACTTTTATTTTAATTTTTTTCAATTAATTTTTTAATAAGAAAAATCGTAAAAATTGTCAGATTTCTGCTAATTTTATTTTAATTAATTTTAGTATCATAATTTCAATGTAATATATTTACCTTACAATATTTCCCATAAAACAAGGAATTCCAAATTTAACCAGAGCTTTTCCATTGAGTTGTTTCTCCGTCAGAAAAGGGTATCTCACTTTCAGCAGCGCAATTTCCCTTTGAATGATATTGTGCCAATTATCACCTGCTGGAACTTTGACAATAGCCTTATTAATCCACTTGTCAACGACGTCAAAGCACTTACTCTCGCATTTAGCATAATTATTAAATTTTAATTTCGGTTTTACGTCATCAGCGTCTTCAGAATAGCAGACATCATCATGCTCGACTTTAATAGCCATTAATTTTTTATTAAAATCCAAATCACAATCCATCATTAATTAGTATTGTCTGTTATTAGCTTTTTTTACTAATAATTCATGCAAATGTTATAAACATTCCTTAAGTTTTATATAATTTCGGTAGCTCTTACTTACGTCGTTGTTTTTCCGTCCCTTTGCCTCTTAGTTACGCCGTTAATAACCGTTAAAACACTTGCTGCCAAAAAATAATTGAAGGTTTTGAATTTGCGGCCATCTAGCGGCAGCCGGAAAAACTAATTATGTTGCCAAAAAAAATAATGCGTACATTTATTGTTAAAAAATAATTCTAAAATAACTGTTTTAATAAAAAAATTTATTGAAGTTAAATAAAAAAATAAATAATAATTTAATTAATTAGTTAAAAGAAAATAAAAATAAAAATACAAAGAAGAAATAAATTTTTTAACAAAGTGATAAAGTTTTTTTAATTGACATTTTTAAAACTAAAATAATTAAACTTTCAATAAAAATAAATATTTAAAAAATCTAGAACGCAATTTTATTTATAAATTTATAAATTCTATAACTTACGTTCGTATTTGTAATAAAAGATTTCAAAGTAGATAAATTCTAACCAACTGGCATGACTATCTTCACCAAGATCATGTAATGAGTGTAAAGTTATAAAGAATCATACTTCTGAAGAAGATATTACATGATTATGTATCCGTGAAATTATACTTTATTTATTTCTTCATTCTATTTATTTTTTCCAGAAGCAAAGGGCCAGTTTATTGTAATGTTAAAGAAGACTATAAATAAATAAATTTATTTGTCTGGAAATTAGAGCCTGGATTTCGTGAGGAATAATTTAGAGAGGGAACAAGGGTCCCCGCCGAGGTGTAAATCCCCACCTCAGAACTTTTTCCAGTATTTGAGAAAAGAAGCTGGTGCGAAGAGATCCCGGAGTTATTTCATTCTCAGACTTGCGCGTCGACGCGTTGCTTCGAATCTTGAGTAAAATATTTTATTTAAAATTTATTTTGTTTATTTAAATTAGTTTTAAAACTAACAATTACTTCCTTGAATAATTTTCAGGTGAATAATCAACAAAATAAAATAATCTTGAAAAATTTTGATCATTTGACTTTTAGTCTAAAGTATCAACAAAGTGAAAGTGATTATGAAGAAAGTATAATTTAATTAAATTGAAATTAAAACTAATGATCATTAATTTGTTATCGATTTTAAAATAATTGATAATTAATAATTAAATTGACAAACCGTAAATATTAAAATAATTAATAATGTGAGTGTTTTTAAATTGGTGGGTGATGTGGAGCAAAATAGTTATTAAGAATCATGACTAATCATGATTTGGGCTTCAACAGAAAGAGACGTTAATAAAAAACTAATCCCTCGGTTGGTTGATCCATTTTTTTCTAGTTCAACTTCTCCAGGTGAGGATAAAAAAACAAGTGAACATATAAATATAAGTAACATAAGTGATGAGACACGTGCGAGGTAGTAAATGCCAGTGAACGGGAAGCTGACATACCAGTTTCCATAGTTTTTTTTATTACACCCTTAGAACATCATACGCAGTGCATCAAAGTTTTAAAGCAGCTCAAGAATGCCGCGGACTTCAAGATCTCTCCAGCCGATTGAAGAGTCTAACTCTGCAAAATTCAGTACGTGGTTTATTTTTATCAAAAGCTAATTCAAATTTTTTTATGACACTGAAATTGAGAGATATCTGATAATTTTAAAAATTTTTTTTAACTAACAAATTATCAAAAAATTGTCAAGTGTCTGCTAACTTCAGCCTTATATTTTTTCACACAGATTACTTTTTAAAAAAATAAATATACATTGTTTATTTTTTTTTTATTTTACTTTATAAAAGCAATTATTTAATTATGACATTTAAATTAGCTGTCACGACAATTTTTTAATTTTATTTAATTAAAAAATTTGCTCCAAAAAATTATGAAAATTAATTTAGCACATTTTGAATAATTTAAAAAATTTTATAGCAAAAAAAAATTAAAAA
Source organism: Cotesia typhae (assembly GCF_013202065.1). Classification (NCBI taxonomy): domain Eukaryota; kingdom Metazoa; phylum Arthropoda; class Insecta; order Hymenoptera; family Braconidae; genus Cotesia; species Cotesia typhae. The sequence goes on from NW_027423769.1 coordinate 1,945,167, forward strand.
AAAAAAAAAAAAAATTGACATGTAGAAATTTAAAAAAATAAAAAACGCAATTTTTTAAAAATAATTTTTGGAGCAAAATTTTCTTGATAAATAAAATAAAAAAATTGTTAAATAACTGCTAACTTTAATGTTATTATAAAATTGTATTTTTAATTTTTAGATCTCAATTTTTTTTGCCATAATTTATTTGTTATAAAATTTTTTAAATTATTAAATATGTGCTTAATTAATTTTCATGCAATTATCTCATTACAAAATAAAATACCGAGAATCTCCGTGTTTTATATCTTGCGCTAATTATTATAGTAATATACATATTATTTCAGTTTACTTTCTCTTTTTGTTTTCACGGAAGTATTTTTTATTTATCACAATAATCTTAGCTCTATTATTATAGAACTATCAATTTATAAAATTTTTTATTAATACTCAAAAGAATTCTATTTTGTTAACTCATGCGAATCATATTGATTCATATTACTTAGATCCACCAACAATTGCTCCATAAACTCTGTTATTATTTTTAAATCTTCATAAAACCAATCTGAAAGTGAACAAAATATTGAATAATATTAAATTAAATAGAAGAAAGTTATTCAAAAAAATTAATATAAATAATTTAAACAAAACGCAAGCATACAGCAATTATTCTAAAAAGTATTTACCGTTAAGTAAGTGAAATAAAATATATATTTTCTATGCAAATAAAATTAGAAATTTTGTAACTTTAAGAGTTTACTTTGTCTTTGCTGAGTGTTGAAGAATTTAAGGATAAATAATAAAATTGGTATTGGTCCAAACGTCCATAGCCAGGGAAAACGATGCCGTGTTCCGTTAATACTCAAGACTTTCTCAATTGACTGTGGATCATCTTCGTAGCACGAGAATGTTCTAGCCATTTATTTAACTACGCGTGTTAAGTCTGAGATCTTGATCTCTATTCGTATTAAAATATAATCAATCGAAGACAAGGAATAAATAATTATTAGCGGTAAAATTTTTGCCACAAATTCAAAATTGCAATTCATAATTAATTTTTTGATATTACCGGGAAAATATCGGTCCTATAAAAATTTTTTTGAACAAAAATTATTCAAAATTTAATTTTATAAAAAAAATGTTCCTTATGTTTTTTTTTTTTTTTTTTTTTATATTTTTATAATTAGCAAAAAAATTGAATCATTGATCATGAATCTTAATTGAGAAATTACGATAAAAAAATTTTTCAAACTTTAATTTTATGAAAACAATGTCTGTTATAATTTTTTTTTAGGATCTTTTTTAGTGTGAACTATAAATAAATAAAATATTGCTTTTTTAAATAATAAATTTTGTTAAATTGTACTGTACTTTCTTAAATATTGGCATTTTTTAAAATATAAACCTCATTTTGATGTTATACACTCATCAAGAGCTTTCATTTGAGTACCCACATGCATTTTTGATATATTTTTCATATATATATATATATATATATATATATATATATATATATATATATAATATATATAAATATATGAAAAATTGATGTGGGTACTCAAATGAAAGGTCTTGATGAGTTTAATGTCGGAATGAGCTTATATTTTTAAAAATGTCAATAGTTCACAAGATACAAGGTCAAGCTTCAATATAAATAATAAATAATAAATAATTATTTCTTCCTTAAAACTGTACCTCGTTGATAACTACCCTCTATTATATGACTTTTCATTACCACATATCATGATATCGAGGCGTGTCGCTTAAATGTCCTTCAATATATAATTTACTAGCCTACTTTGTAGAGATTTATTAAAAATGATCAGTATCTTTACTTTCAGTTAGCAATTTAATGAAGTTTGTCGTACGATAGCCAGGCATTGAGCGGGTTTATTAATGAAAAATCTATCACAGAAAATACCCGTCAGCAAACTATTTTTTCCCATCGTTAAATACGATGAATAATAAATCCTAAAGAAAATGATTTTTTTTCATTAATTATACATTTCACACCAGCTGTTCAATAAATTACATTAATGACCGGTTATATATAATTTCCAATCCACTTTCTTGAAAAATCAACTCAAGTATTGCACTCTGACTCTGATATTAAATTATTCCAACTGTAATTATTAATAAAAATAATTTTTATTGCTTTCTGGAAACCGGTGACCTAAAAACAATTTTAATATCAATTATAATTACCCTTTTATATTTGTAAAAAATTAATTTTAAAGCCAATAATTGTTTATTGAAAGAAGCTAATGATAAAAAATTAAATAATAATGGATATCATGATAAAAATTACGCGTCTTCAACTATAATTTAATATCATTATTAATTTTAATTAAAATAATCAACATATTGAGGTAAATTATATCCCGTATGAATGGCTATCATGATCCCAGCGGATCCTCGCAGTCCAGCTGTTGCAATTTTTCAGCTCAATCCGCAATTAATAACGTAAATTAGCTTGTAAGCATTTAATTTTTAAATTCTCTCTTATGACACTAATGTCCCACTTGAATCGCTTGTAAATAAATACGAGATTTGCTTCATCAGAGCCCAGATGCTCGTCATCTGCTCTTTGAATACGTTCTGCGACAATAGATTCTTCAGCATGATTAATCGTTAATTATTATTATCATCACTACCAAAAAAGTCATTCGTCATTCATCTTATATCCCAGATCATTGTGATATCTTCATGTAGAATTAATTCTATACAATTATAATGATTAGAAGCGCCAAGATTTTAGCTGCGAATTTTTTCAAATAATTTTCAAGCCGTAAAAGATAGCTTCAACCTATCAAATTTATGTTAAAATTGATCTAATTATCTTCAATTTGAGCTATTATTCGCCGTCTTTTGATACTTTTTTCATTTTATTTCGTAGTTGAGAAAATAAAAAAAAAAATAATTTTAAGCTTTATCGTCAAAAAATTTTCATATTTTTAAAATATTGTTTTTGTCAATATTTTAACAAAAAATTAAACTATCCATGTCGGGTGTGGCCAAATGACACTTTTTGGAATTACAGCTAAAATATTAATTTTTTGAAAAAGTTATAAGAAACATTTTTTTTTTTTTTTTTTTTACAAAATTAAATTTCAAACAACTTTTTCATAGAGTTGGGTAAAACAATTACCCATTTTTTTTTACACCTTTACTGGCAAGATCCTTAAAAAATTTTAGTGTTTGAATAGGCCTCGAATGTTAATTGTTTGGAAAGTTTTGTTTACGCACACGGGTCACGATCGAGCTAGATCCATTTGATCGGCTACCACTACTCTCGGTTCCTCGTATTGTTTCCGGAATATTGAGACCAGTTTCTCTAGTGATTGCCCAACAAGGCAAGACTTCTGATCGCGGAAATATTTCTTCTTTTTGAAAAAAATTTCTTCAATTAAATCAGTCTTCTATAATAATAATAATTAATAAATCATAAAGAGTCTCTTAAAATAGCAAAAGAATTGAGTACTCACGTAACAAAAAATTCCGACTGTAAAGTTGACTAGTACGTGACTTCCTTTGGCACAATTTAGCCAAAGTTAACGTCTTGGACAATGGTAGCGGAGTTAGCGGGCATTCCGGTAGTTGTCAGCGGTAAGGACAAGTCATCATCTGAATTGACCGAGTCTTCTGAATCAGAAGCGAGTGAAGAAAAAACTAACCGGCCAAGATGGATTAGAACAGCTACGCGTGATCCTGTTTACACAGTTCTTGATCATCGAAATCCTGTTTGTAAAAATAATAGCAGTAAGTGCTTGGAAATAGCGATAAGTGCTGTAATTGTGAAAAGTGAGGAAGCAATTGAAGACCCAGAGCCGCTGTACAGTGTTGTTAACAAGCCGTCAAAGATTGACGCTAATTTAGTCAAAGAAGAAAAGGTAAGAGAAGAAATACTGAGCAAGCAGCTAGAGCTTCACAAGTGGCTGGAGTCAGCTGGCCAAGAAATATTGATGGAGGAAAAACCGGACCCTTGGGCAGCTCCGGGGATCTCTGTCCCTCGAGGCGTAATCGGAGTCGTCGGGCCTTATGGCAGGGCTTACATTAATCCCAATGAAAAGCGCGAGTTTATGCTGGAAGAAGAGCATGAAGAAGTTGAGGATATTTCAATGCGCGAAGACATTTCTACTGCCGTTGACTCCATTGACGGGAGGTACAAGTCTGAAGATGATAAAGACAGTCATATTGTGAAGAAAGAGATCTATCGCAGACCCAAGTGGCGCGTTATCACCGAGATTAACGAAGAAGAAATCATTAAAGAAATTATTATGGATAAAGAAACTCTTGATCGCGATCAAGAAATCGATGATATCTACGGTGATAAACTGCCGAAATATATTCTTAAAGACAATTATGATAACGGTAAGAATTGCAATGGAATCTGGAATAAAAATATTTATTTATAGTAATTTTAAATTGTACTATTTTAAACTCTACACGTATTACGGTATTTAGTGATACTGTAATCGAAGAAGATATGTAAGTACCGGTAGAAAAATCGCGGCGTGCATAAACAAAACTTTAACACCACTCAATCATTTTTTTTTTTTTTTTTTTTACATTGTTTGCTGATGTTAATATTCCTAGGAGAGTTTTTACTATGAATATTTATCGCAGCCTGGAATGTAAGTTATTTACATTTGAGAAGAAAACAGAATTATAAACCATGACCTTCTTCAATTTTTTTGGGTAAAAAGTGGTCGTAAAAATTTTATTTAGCTTTTCTGTTATTAAAATCCGAACAAAAATAGTTTCACTGTAAAAAATCGCGCCTACGTTTACAAGAGTATTGAAAAAAACATTTTTTACAAAAAAATATGAAATAAAAAAAAATCCTAGTAACTGATATGATTTTCGGAAGTTAAAAAAAAAATTTGTTTTAAATTTAAAAATTAAAAGAAACAATTTTGAAATGTATTTTTAAATACGCTCCAAAAAAAATTTTAAGTACACAATAACATGGCTTTGACTTGCATTAGAGAAGAAATCAACTCGTAATTTCATACCATGACCTTCTTAAATATTTCAGCGATTTTTTTTTTTTGTATAAAAAATTATCATAAGAATTTAATTTATCTTCTCTGTTATTAAAATAAATTTCTTCTTCATGAAAATGAAATAAAGACTAAATAATAACACAGAATGAAGTAAATTAAATTTTAGATCAAACTATTAAACATTTGAGCCCTTTAGGATTATTTACAAACACTTTTTATCAATTTTAATTAGTTTCTTTTTTAAAAGGACGATAAAAAGAATTTAAACATCAAATTAAATTTGAAATTAGGGAAAGTCCGGTTCTATTTATAAACTTTTATCGGAAGATAATAAAAAGAGAGACAGCGGTTGACCTAAATCGCTTTAAATCTCGGGTTGTGCGGTAAACAAGTACTTTCTTCTTCTTATCACTGTTTAAATTAAAGTTATCCTGATTGAATAATAAATCGATGAAGAATATTCCACAAAATCGATTAGATCCGAATCTTGGCAAATAAATAATTGAATTATTCACCCGAGTCCTGATTTTCTATAAATATTATTCCGTTACGACATCTGCCGTTACGTATTAAGCGATTCAGTGTTGTTAGACAGAAGCCCGGATGATGATAATGGTCCAATCATGACTTAGGTCGATTTTAAACGCTTCTGCAATTACAGTTAGAATCCAATCTGCTCTGCAATTGGCACGTGTTCCTTTCACAATCAGTTCTGCTCCTGAAATTTATATTTTAGTTTCATTTAAATATTCATATGGTAATTTATATTGGGTTTTTATTTAAATAAGTTAGTACTAGTTTCTTAATGGACTCCTCGTTTCCTGATAAGCCGGTTATGTTGGTGGTTTATGGAAGAAATAGTTAAGACTGTTGAAAATCTGGAGACTTTGATGCTCCTCAGTCTGCTTTTTGACACGAAAATAAACGCATCGTAGTTTTTTATTAAAAAATTTGTGTGATTTTTTTCTATTTCTTAAAAAAATTAAAAATATTAGTGAGTGTTTTACAATTAAAATAATTTCTATTTCGTCTTTATTTTTTTTAAATAATAAATTTTATTATAAATAAATAACTTGAATTAAAAAAACTTTAATATTTCTTCAGAAGAAATATTTAAACCAGCCTGAGCATTAATCAATTATTTTTAATATAAAATTTTTTTTTATCTATGTTGAATTTTTATTGATTTTGATTTATCGACGCTAAATTAACACACTTAATATTTCCTGGTTGAATAAAATTATTTGACAGTTTAAAAATTGCTTACTTTTAAATTATGACTGAAGAAAGATCCCACTCATTAATTTACAAATAACTAAACATTAAAAAAAAACCTGAAAGAAAAATTATTCATTGCTTTTAAAATTTTTTTACAATTTCTTCTTTTTTATTTTAATTTTTAATCCATCATTTTAATTTTAATCATTTTATTTTAAACATATCTCGCTATTTTTAACTTTCAATAATTATAATTGATAAAGATTCTTCATTATTTTTAAATTAAAAATATTCTAAACTGTTTTTTACAGCTCATTTATATTTCTTCTTCAGTATTACACCCTAAAATAAAAAATAAAAAATAATAAAGAATTGTTAATATCAATAAAATAACACACTTAATATTTTCAAGTATAAAAAAATAATTTGAAAGTTTAAAAATGACTTACTTTTAAATGATAACTAACAAGATAAAGATCCTCAACAACTTAAAATAAAAATAAATTATTAAAAAGTAATAAATAATAAAAATATTTTTAGCAAAATAAAAATTTATTTCTTCCTTGAATATTTTTACTTTCATTAAATAAAAATTTCTCGGAAATAAATCTAAATACTTATCTCAGCACATATTATCATTAGTCAGTTTAAATGGAGCCATGTAACGCATTACATCCAATAACGTCGGATATGTTAAGTTAAACATGCTTTCTTTCCTCAATTTGAATGTACGGCAGATTGCATGTTAATTATTATTATTTTATTAGCATAATTAATTATTCTGTGACGTTGCGTTAAATTTCTCGCATACAGCAGCGCACTTTGATTGATTATTCCTTGATCTTGAGTTGAAATTCTTCAGTCAAATACTTTCTTAGTTTCGCATATCAATCATTGTCTTGCTCTGCAATTCTTATACATTTAATACTATTTTTTTTTATAATATTTATACTCGTATGTTTCCAAGAGAAAAATAGCTTCCGCATGACAGCACTCGTGTAATGTACACTCATACCTATACTTATTATATTCAGTGCATCAATTTAACGGATTCACGAGCACGTACTCCACTCTGTGTATTGTTATTATTTTACTTTATACATTTATAATGTCTAATGAGTTTTTAAATACTTGCTCTTCATATTTATAATATTCAATGAAGAAAACAATAAATATTAATAATCAAAACGAATATTTAATAACTAATTACTGCTTATTAGTATCAGTATTCAAATAATTATATTCTTCTTTTAAAACTGTCGATAACTAGTTTCTAGTTATAACTAGAAAATTTAAATAAACGAAATAATAAGAATGCAAATTGCTGATATTTTTATTAAATAATGTGTGATAAATGCTGGAGGTATTCAAATGTAATATTGATAAAATAAATGCAATTATCGAGACGAATCGTTCATGGATGTGTGAATTGAGATTGAAGAAAGTTGTTTAACGATACAATTCTTTTACTTTGACTTGATAGTTGTTAAGTAGTAAATAATAATAGGAACGTTGATTTTACTTCATGGATCAGATCGTTGTTTCTTTTTAATTTTATAATATACGCCTTCAAGCTTTTGCTTTCGTTATATTGTCTGCTATCATTTTTATTATTCATTTTATTTATAAATTCAATTTTTATTACTTTTATTTTTAAACTTGGATATTCATTTTTTATCATTTCTTCTTTTTCATTATTATTTTTATTTTTATATTTATTTTGTCATTACCGATTTTCAATATTGATAAACTTATTTTTACAGCTCATTCTTATTTCTTCTTCAGTATTATACCTTAAAATAAAAAATAAAAATAATTAATAATTGTTAACAGCAAACAATGAACCGCATGACCGTGATAGCTTGAATGAAACTGGAAGCACAACAGGTGGCACAACAGAGGGCAATCCAGGAAACAATCGCAGTGAAAAAGCTGGCCCTAGTGAACCAGCAGATACTAATCAAAGTGCTAAACCAATTTCCACAACGGCACCACCTCGATCTCTTGTTTCTAGGATTCTCGCGCGCGCGAGATCTCCTGATGATCTTCTAGACCAACCAGAGCCTTAGTAAGTTCTTAAATATAAATAAAATTATTTAGCCGATATCTGAAAAATTTTATTAAAAAAAATATTACAAAAAATTTCACATGTAAAATATTTAAAAAATTATATGTGCAATTTTTTTTTTTAATTATCTTTATAATTTTTTGTAATTATTTAAATGAAAAAAAATATTGAATCTAGCAGACATTAATTAATTTTTAGAATAATATAATAAACAGAAAATTTAATAATTAAAAAAAAATATTAATTTTTTTAACTTGTTAAAATTTTAAATTATTAATTTTTTTAAATTGTTTATTTTTTTAAATCAATAATTTTCAATTAATTGTTTATTTTATTCAATTATAAAAAATTAATTTTAATTAATATCTGCTATATTTAAAATCATAACAAAAATATTAAATCTAAATTATATTTCTTCCAGCTCTCAACTATGGATTGTCCTATCAAACGTTTACGGAGAGCTGATAATAGTCCTGATGATGGCACTGTGCCTAGCAGAAGTAATGGATACTCCTGTTCAACTGTTAAGCCTCCAGGTAAACCTCGTAATTTTCAGCACAGAGTTAACTCAGAAGAATCAAGACACACATGTCCTGACGAACTCGTGCTCGGTATCTAATCACTCGATCGCAACGTAAGATTTCTAATTCGCTTGTACTTGCGAAGTGAAATCGCAGTACGATAAAGGCGCTTGTCTTATATCTACTCACTGTTTGTATTATCAAAACCTGATACTGTTCTATTCTTTTGTATTATTGTATTATTGTATTATTGTATTATAGGTTTGTTTATTGTTATAAAAAACAAGCTATTCCACTAGAGTAAATAGTAAGGATTATTATTTTTATTTTTACAATTGTTAAACCGGAAGTTTGCTCCTTGATTATCTTTAGAAGTTTATATCTTCAGATTATCAAACTATCACTATCAGTTTCCGGTTAACGATGTATTATTAATATCCTTTTATTTTTTTTGAGTAATTGAGAGAAAGTGTGCAACTTTGTTCGATCTAACATTCACTTATCACCGGATTATTTTTCAAGTTCAATATTTATTATTAATTATAAAAAAAAAATTTATTTAATTTTTTTATTTATTAAATTAGAACTAAAAAATATTTTTTTTTTAAATTGCAATCATTGTTTTTTAAATTTTTTATAAAGGAAAATTTTTTTTTTTAATTTTTTCAATCAAAAAAATTTTTTTTCTAATAAATTATAGTAAAAAAAAAATTTATTTTTAAAATTCTATCTTTAGAAGCTCTAAAAAATCATAAATGCAATTTTTTAAAAATATATTTTATTAATTAAAAAAATTAAAAAATAGTCTGCTAGTTTTAGTATCATAAAAATGACAATTTTTAATAATTTTCTTATTAAAAAAAGTATTTGATTTATTTAAAATTTTTTTTTTTTTTTAGAGAATTGTCCACATACTTGAAATTTTCTGAAATAACCTTGTGGTCAGTAAAATAATTAAAAATTACAAGATTCATTTAAAATTACTGATGTGAGTTCTAATTTAAGTTTTGCAAAAGAGAAGAAAGTAAATCACAATTCACAACGTGTAATTACACTTATTGTTTGACCTAGACCTCGATGGTTAACCAACATCAAGAATGCTACGTCTTGATAAATTCCATGAATCAGTTTTTAGGATAATTTCTTTCAAGACTAAAAAATAAAAATAAAACTAATTTTAAATTGACGACACTAAATTCATTCTCAAATCTACTTCCATTTCTTCTGTCAAATAGTCTTTTTTTAATTTTTATAACAAATCAATTATAATAAAAAAAAAAAAAAAAATAATTAAAAAAATTCAATATTTTGTTTCAGAGTGTGTTCCTGATGTACCTTTATGTCGGAAGTATAATCGTAATAATAAGTATTTACCTGTGGGTGCTGGTAGACAGCTGTGGAAGTCTATCAGGTAGCAGAGATGACATCGAGCTCGGCGGGACCTCGCTCACAAGATTTGGTTCCCTAAAAAAAGCTCACATTTCACGGTCTCGCACCGCTCCAACAAGTTTCTACATCCGTGTCGGAGCTTTACGTAAGACCCCCAAAAAAAAAAAAAAAAAAAAAAAAAAATTATTCTTATTTTTAAATAATTTTCATAACTAACTTGTTACTTAATTACAATTCTCCAGTATTCGGTCTGGCGACGCTGGTCTTCAATGGGTTGGAAATGGCGATGCATTCATTGATGCAAGGAGCTGAGTGTCTTAATGACATAGTTTTCGTCCACCCAGCTCTCCACGGGATGTTTACTTTTTTACAGATGCACTTTCTTTTTGTTAACTCACAGGTACGCTTACGTTTTAAAAAAAGTAGTTATTACATAATAAATTAGTTATTACATAATTATTTATTTTTGCACTAGGTGTTGGTGGAGCGCTTTGGATTAGCAGCGAGATTCGGTTTCATTCACTTAGCCGCTACGAATATCGCTGTTTGGGCACGTCTCGTTATTTGGGATTCTGCGTTAGAGTGGACGTACTTTGTTCACTTAGCACAGAGAGGACAGGATCAGTCTTCTCTCAGTCTAAAAGGTTTTTCTGGATCACTTACTAGGCATACACGTGATATTTTTGGTAAGTTTTATTAAATTTGTTTTTAAAATTTAGCTTTGAATTATTTCATGATCCTTGGTCCTCGGATTACAGTTCATCAATTTAAATTTTACAATATTAATTTAAAAAAAAAATATTCTTTCAGGACATTCTTCAGAATATGTCGTTGGAAAATACCAACCAATATCAGATGAAAAAATTGCACAGGTAGTTACTCTTCAAGAGTGCTTAAATACCAACACATTAGGCCAATTATGGACATCAAGCATGTCATTTCTTTACCCTTTTATTGTACAATTTAGGTAAGTTAATCATTATTATTATTATTATTATTATTATTATTATGAAAAAAAAAAAAAAAAAAATATTTCATTAAATTAAAAAATTACCTGGTATCTTGTGAGTTATTGACATTTTGAAAGATATAAGCTCACTCCGACATTACACTCATCAAGACCTGTAATTTAAGCACCCACATCAATTTTTCATATATTTATATATATTATATATATATCATATATATGTATATATGAAAAATATATCAAAAATGCATGTGGGTACTCAAATGAAAGCTCTTGATGAGTGTAACGTCGGAATGAGCTTATATCTTTAAAAATGTCATTATTTAATAAAGCAAAATTTTATTTATTCATAGTTGATAAAAAAAAAAAAATTATAATTGAAATTTTAATTTTACATTTCAGTTTAATAGCAGCAGCGGTGACGTTCGTGATGGGTCAAAACGTAGGAAGAAATCGTTTTTCCCACAAGCAAAAATTTCACAGCGTGAAAGACTTGACAGGTCAGACGCGGGTAGGCTGCGACGGAGCAAGTAAAGGTCTCTTTCTGGGGATCCTGAGTATGACAGCGGGAATAGTAGTGATTTTAATCTTCCTAGTAGTAAGAGAAGACGAAAACTTCCCACCTGCGACGCTGTCGTGGCTGACCAGCGGAACGCTGATAGGAATTTTGTCTCTGAGCGGAGTGATGACAGCCAGTGGTCTAGTTCAAGTAAGACAAATGTCGATAGTCTCGCGAGCACCTGCCTCGCTGGACAACATTCTGTCAAACATCGCAATCTTCGGTGTACAACTCTATTCCATATTTACCGCGGTGGTCTGCGCCTGCTTCTTGGCAACCGTCGACGGCGAGCACGAGACAGACAGTCGCGGCCGACATATCATGCTGCTAACAGCGTCAGTGCTTCAGCTGGTCCAGTGTTTTGCTCAGAGCACGCTGATAGCCGAGGCGTCAAAGAGATCTTGCATCACCCGGTACCAAATGATGACCAAGCCCGCCCGTCAAGTCATCACCTTTTTGCTGTTCAGCAACGCAGTTCTCTGGGCCTTTGACACGGTAGTCACTCAGAACTGGGTCTCGCAAGAGATCCAGCTCAGGTTCTTCGGCGTTCTGGCCTGGGGAATTATTTCTAGGACTTGTGTACCCTTGCTGGTATTCTACAGATTCCACAGCTGTGTTTTATTATTGGAGATCTGGAATAAATGCTACAGAACTCCCAGAGGAGAGTTGCCACTCAACTGACGGCACGTCTCATCGCAACGTTCTAGGTATCCTAGTCGTTTCTTAATTATTGACATTTTTTAAGATTTAAGCTCATCCTAATGTTACACTCATCAAGAGCTTTCATTTGAGTACCCACATGCATTTTTATATATTTTTCATATTTACATATATATAATATATATAAATATATGAAAAATTGATGTGGGTACTCAAATGAAAGGTCTCGATGAGCATAACATCAAGATGAGCTTATATCGTTAAAAATATCATCAGTAGACGAAATACAGCGTCATTTCTTAGTTATTAACATTTTTTAAAACCAATATTTTGGCCAATATTCTATAATTAATTTTTAACCAAGACAATATAAAATAATTTTTTAAATTCCAGACCTCAGTCAAGCAAACACCGCTCTAACAAAAAAAGGAAGCAAGTAAAACTGGAATGTCCGACCCACCGAATGCCCAGTGGCCTAGCTTGCAATCCAAACCCCCTTTTCATCGACGACTCAATCCACTACATCTACCCGTACATCGACAGTGGCAGCTGGCTGTACTTGGAAACAAATCCCGCGGTTTACCCGTCCAGCTCCAGGGAATCTCACCACTATCGGCATCACCATCACCATCTTCCTCGGCACCGTCGTATCGCCAGCGACCCTGGAAGACTGATTTATCTCCAAGACATTAATCGCAGTCACTGTCTGCATCACCGTCGCGGCTTAAGTTTCAGCGGTGATTTTATTCTTGAAGATATTATTGATGAAGAAAGTAATTTTCCCGAAGATACTGAACCGAAGACACCGACCTTCAGAAAAGTGCCATGGCATCCTAATTTGCACATGCTCAAAACTAGACAAACCTAGTTGACCTATTATTATTATTATTATTATTTTAAATATCAATGGCACAATTTATTTTTATTAATTATTTTAATTATTTTAATTATGTCCTTCTTAAATGTGCAATATTAAATTTAAGTTTTGTGTACAGAATTTATTAATCATGGCTCTATTATTGTTATGTATTATTATTATTATTATTAAATATAACTCAGCATTACTTGCGCTAAATATTAAAACTCACTTAAATAACCGAGTAACTATTAGCGTAAGTAACGGTAAGTTACAGCCATTTTTGGGTCATAAGATGTGGGTTACAGATTTTTAAAATAATTATTAAATTTATTGTTAATCTATTGTCGTTGTTAATTAACGATAGCTTTGTAATAAATTTACTTTGTTTTGAAACTGTCCGGCAAGCTAGAAAGTTAATAAAAATAATTATTTATAATACACATAAATCAATCATTTGTTCTTCTTCTCTTAAACAGCAATAGTATACAGTAGACTGTGTCAGAAAAAAAAAATTAATTTTTTTTTTTTTTTTTTTTTTGAATAAATGCATCTAAAAATTTTATTTAATAGAAATTAATCAAATTAATTAATAATGAGCTTATAACGTTAAAAATATAATCAGTGGACAAAATGCAATGTAATTTCTAAATTATTGAAATTTTTTAAAAAATTAATCAAATAATTCTTTGAAAAAAAAAAAAAAAAAAAAAAAAAAAAAAAAATCTCATAAAATTTGAGCTGGCGTACGGAAGAAGTCCTCTTTCCCATTTAAAATACATAATTTTTTTTTTTTTTTTTTTTCATTTTAAATGCAAATAGTCGAAAAAAATTTTTTATCAAATTTTCGTTTACTTTAGAAACGAAGGCAGAAATTTACAGGGCGTCTTTTTTTTTCTGACAGTCTAGTATACAGCCATCAATTTGTACCTCACACTCCACACTCCACCATACTAGAAACATAAAACCAGAAATTTATTACAGAATTTTTTTATTTTTATTCTATTTATGAATGTTTATACATGAATAAATAAACCCGCTGAAAATGAATTTTTTTTTTTCATAGTTCTTATACTTTAAAAAAAAATCTCTATTCACACTGTTAAAGAAAAAAAAAACACTTACATGTAATTATCGCGTAAGCGATTGTGATGATTACGAAAAATTCTAAGTTATAAATGCAAATGTGTAAAAAATAAGAAAGTTATTGCGTAATTGGTTTGATGCTTTACAAATCTGTAAATCTGAACAGTGTATTTAATATTTTTTTATTTTTAAATTTCTCGATGTTGGTGTTTATGATAAGAGAAGTTAATTCAATTATTGACCATTAATTAAATTAGTCAAGACCAACGTCGTCATCAGGAGCAGGAGGGTTGGGTTTACCTGGACAGGATCCTCCAGGCATACCACCTTCACCCATCATTCCCGGAAACCCACCGGGCATTCCAGCGCCTCCACCAAATTTGGAAGCTACCTTGTTGATAAGATTCATCACCTTCGGGTTCTTTTGGTACTTGAGGATGTTGGATGGATTTGTCGAGATCTCCATGAACGCTGCAGATACCTCAGGATCCTTTAAATTGAAAATTTTTATTTTTGTTATTAATTATTCATAAAAAAAATTTTATTTAATTATATTTAATTTAAATATAAATAAAAATTCAAACCTGGAATGCTTGTAAGACTTCAGGATCTTTTAGATAGCTGTAGAAGTCGTTCATTGACGCCTTAGCTCCGTCATCAGTTTGTGATGGACGAGAGTTAGCTTCACGAGCCTTGGCCTCCTCTCGTGCTTTCTTCAAGGTCTCTTGACGTTTCTTCTCAGCTTTCTCGAGAGCTTTACGTTCTTTCTTTCTCTTGTGTTCTTCAATTTTTCGAGCCTGGAAAATATTTCATAAATTATTAATAAATAATTTATTTTTGTTAAAAAAAAAATTTTTTTTTTGTTAAATTTAAAAAATAAAATAAAATAAAATAAATTTTTATTTTTATTTTATTTATTTATTAAATATTTAGGTTGCATTAAAAAATGCTCTATTTCTAGATACATAATTAAGAAATGACCTTGTATTTTGTAAACTATCAACATTTTTTAAAATATAAGCTCATTCCGACATTACACTCATCGAGACCTTTCATTTGAATACCCACATCAATTTTTCATATACTTATATATATTATATATATATATCACATATATGTATATATGAAAAATATATCAATAATGCATGTGGGTACTCAAATGAAAGCTTCTGATGAGTGTAATACCGGGATGAGCTTATATCTTTAAAATCCCCAATAATTTAAAAAGTACAGTGCAATTTAACAAAATTAATTATTTAATAAAACAAAATTTTAATTTTTTATAATTCACAATCACGGCAGTCACCTAATGACTGCAAGGTTGCTAGTTTAAATAATTATTTTCATAGCGACAATAATTCATAAATATTAAAATAAATTTTTTAAAATATGACGGTCAACGACTGAAATACATAACTCTGATGTCATCAGCATCTAAAACGTTACTTTTAGATGATGTTATTGCCAAAAATTATCCCTGATAAAATTTAAATAATTATTAATATAAAAAAAAAAAAAAATACTTTATAAATTTGTAAGCTTATTTTTAAATTACTAAAAAAAATCTATTGAAAGATTAGAAAAAAAAGAGGCCTGTTGATCGATAAGCGAAGAAATGAGTCACCGCTTGAAATCTGGCTCGCTGAAGATATATATCGAAAAGCCTAAGTGGACAATTTAAACGATCAGGGGTCGATGTAAAATAGTGTAAGTAAAATGTATAAGATATTTCTATATATCGAAGGGTTTCAACGACAAGCGGGAGGCCAGAGGGGTTAAATTTGCTTGGGTCCATATACGGCGACACGGCCCGGACACGTCTAAATATAAAGACGCTCGCGTCGCGATGCTCCGCTGTCCGAACCACAGAAACATTTTACTATACGGGAAACCTTGTCACCAGTAAGACATTCAAATATTTGTATGCATTATAATTTTGCAATGGATCTCCTCGTTTCACCTTTTCTTCTTCATTTTCTTCTTCGTTTTACAAATACAAATTTGATAAAATTCTGTAATTAATTTTTTTATATAAAATTAATATTAATGTTAATAAAAATAAAAAAAAAAGTAAAGTCTCACTTCATAATTTTTTCTTTCGTTACACAAATAAAAATTTTATAAAATTCTGTGATGAATTTTTTTTAAATAAAATTTATCTTCTAATATTAATATTAATAAAAATAAAAATATTAATTTTCCCTGACGTAAAAATATAATAACAAATTCTGGCTTTGTTTGCTGGCTGACGTTGAATTCAGTTAAAAAATCTTGACATTAAATATTCAAGCTAAGCAATGTAATCAGATTCACACATATTTGTCAATTTAATTTAACCTGCCAAATTTTGCGAGTACTCTTTACGTTAAATCTCTGACGAGTGTCACGCTAGTGACTAGGTTGTAAAGCAATTTCCTCCGAGATCTTCTCAAGATGTTGTCCATGTCAAAAACGACCTTGCCCTCTTATATTAAAAATTATATCCACTCTATTTCTGTAAAATCGACCTTAAACATCTTCCATAGTAAAATCCACCCTATATAATTTAAAAAAATAAAGAAAATTAGTAAACAAACACTTGAATTAGTAAATATAAATAAACTAATGCTAGATGATTGACAGGTACCGGCTGATAAATTGAAGAAGCAACTGGGTTAGATATTTATAAACGAATAAATATTTTTAAAAACTCTATCAGATTCTCAGAAGAAATATTAATCGATTAATTTTTTCAAAAAATTATTTCTTCTTTATCTTGATTATTTAATAAAATAGAGACAGATGAATTAATCAGGAGTTTTTAATCCACGTCAACTTGAATGAAATGTTGAGGAGAGAATTGACAGTGCTTGGGAGAGAGAAGATGCATGTTTGAAGAGTGAGGAAAGATCTCGAGGAGGCAAGCCAGCTAGCACAGCAGATTTAGTCCGGCAAGAAGACGCACGGGCTGGTGGTAAATTTTGTGAAGACGAGGGTTTTAGAATCGACGTGGGACAGTTTATTGTGAGTGCACAGTTGCTGAACACCACCACTCAAAACTGGGTAGTAATAATAATAATAATAATAATAATAATAATAATAATAATAATAATAATAATAATAATAATAATAATAATAATCTTTATAATTATTGTAATAATAAAAATTTGTTCTCGTTGATCCAGGTGTGACTCGGTGTAATTATCAGTAGTGGCTAGTGAAACGACGTGATGACGGGCTCGGCACGTCTGAGACCCGTTGTCGTGGTGGGCCTCATACTTGCCCTTCTAGCTGTCGCCTTACGGGGTAAGTTTATATTTATTTATTCTATTTCTTCTTTTTAATACCCTGGGACAAATTAATATTTTTTAATTATTTCATTATTTAAAAATTTTATTAATATTTTTTTAGTTATTTAAAAATTAAATTTTTTATAAATAATTAAAAAAAAAAAAAAAAAAATATCTTTATAATTAATGGCAATTATTTTTGGGCATTTAATCTTAAAATATGTTTTGCGATATTTTTTTATTAATCGTTCTTGGCAATATGCAATTTTCAGTGTCCAAAGTATTTATAGGGTACGTGATATTTGTACACTAGTTACATAAAGTCGAGGAAAGGTCATCTGTTTTATTAAATTGATGATCATTTTTATCCCTTCTGTAATTATCTTCATTTAAAATTAATAAACATTTCTTCTCAACAAAATTACTGGCTTGTCCATCTGAAGACTTATAAATATATCTTGATAATTTTTTTTATAATATTTAATTATTTATTAATTGAAAATTAAATACGAGCAAAGTTTGTAGAATTGAATCCATTGATCCGAAGAAATGACATTAACCAATAAATAAAATTATAAATATTACCAGTACTCTAAAAACATGACACAGTTATGTCGACGTTAGAAACGATGTCGTTAACTGACGTAGAAATGACGAAGGTCAATGTTATGTAAGGTTTACATTTACTCGTGGTTCATTGAATTTTTATTTCAATTTAAATTTAAATATTGCTTATTTTTATAATTTATTTTGTTTCTTCCTTAGTTGCTTTGATGCATTGATTAATTTCGAATTTAAAATAAATTATTTTCAAAAAATAAATTATAAATACCGAGTACTGGGGCAAATACCTAAAAGGTAGCAACAAAAAGTAAATTGTACTCAAAATCTATACAAATAATTTCTTCTTAGTAGTAGTATGCGTTCGAGAGCCCGTGAGTACCGCCTACCAAGTCTAAACTTAGACATTGGGCCACAATTGCCGCAAGCTGTGTTTCAATTCACGATTCGTATCTTCATTAATTATAATCATAATAGTGATAACTAATGATGTTATAAACTTTTCTTCACAGCTTTTATTTCTTCTTTCTTGTATTTTTTAAATCGCTGATTTTAATCGAGCCACATAACGGCCCTGGCCTAGAACTTGGATCGCAAGTTCGTAGGACAAAGTTTAAGTCTATGACACCCGAAGAATTTTTATCTGGTATGTGTTCTCTAACACAGAAGGTTCTTGTAGGTCAATTCTTCTTAAAGCAACACTTGCAATTAATATAAGATATTTTAATAAAAGAGTAACGATTAAAATTAAAATAAATAAAATTTTGGTTAAAATAAATTAAATAAATAAATAAATCCTGATTTAAATTAATTTAATAATAGATTAGAGCAATAACATGTAATTAATTATCTTGATTGCAGAAGTGCAAGGTGATGATCAGCTGGATGTATCTGAAGTTCAGTGCCGACCTTTTATCGAAAAAGCTTTGAAAGATCTTGGAACAGGTAAAGTTCAAGTGTTTTTGATTTTTAGTTTTTATTTTGAGATTTTAAAGGATTGTTTTGATTTTTTTATTGTAGGTAATGTCGATGAAGGCAGTAGAGAAGATGATGGACAAGGTAGTGATCATGGAGGAAGTAATGAACAAGAAAGTGATGGCCAGAGTGGAGAGCAAACTGATGGTCTAAGTGGAGAACAAATTGAAGCAACTGATGGCCAAAGTGAAGAAGAAAAAGCTGAAGCGACTGATGGTCAAAGTGGAGAAGAAACAGCTGATGATAAAAGTGGAGAAGAAATAGCTGATGGTCAAAGTGAAGAAGAAATAACTGATGGTCAAAGTGAAGAAGAAATAACTGATGGTCAAAGTGAAGAAGAAAAAGCTGATGGCCAGAGTGGAGAGACTCAAGAAGTTCAAGATCAAGCTGATGAACCTGTAAGTTATTTTATAAAATTGAAGTGTTATAAATTTATAATAAATCATTTTTAAGGACCAGAAAGAAGGAAGTGAAGAAAGTACGACAGAAATACCTGAATCTGGTGAACAAAGTGAAGATAATAAGGAGTCAGTAGAACAAAGTACTGAAAAATCAGAAGAAGATGATAAAGAAGCTGATAAAGCAGATGAAAGTCAGGAAAATACTGAAACAGGTAATGTTATAAATAGTATTTTTGCTTAGCGAAAAAAGTTTCACTGAGTAAACAAATTCCGCCTTTAAGTTATAAATAACATTGTTTTTTTTAAGTAAAATTGAGATGAGAAATAATTTTTGTGTTTTTAGAAATTACCGAAAAAAATGTTGAAATCGAGAAGGACGAAACCGCGGAAAAGTCTGACGAGGTTGTAGAACCGGTTGACGAAATCGATTCAAAAGAAACTGACCAAGAAAATACAGAGGATAATAAATCCGAGGAAACTGGTGATGCTGAAAAGAGTGAAGAAGCAGACGAGCAAGATAAAACTGAGGAAATTGTTGCAGAGTCTGGAGAAACTAAGGAAGAAGTTGACGCCACTGGAGAAGCTAAGAGTGGAGAAGCTAGCGCAGAAGATACTAAAGAGAATCAATCTGTAGAGGAGGTCGTCGAGTCTGAAGAAGCTAAAGTTTCTGAAGGTGAGAAAAGCGATGAGAATACAGTTGAGGGAAGCGAAGAAAATAAAGAAAGTGAAGAAACCGAGGTGGTGTCACGCGAGAAACGGGATCTAGGAGAAGAAAGCGCTGAAGGCGAGCAAGAAAAGTCAGAGGAAGACGCTGCTCAAGGCTCTACTGAAGATGGTATTGAATATTTACTGTTATTTACTGTGAAATCTACTACCATTTCGGCTGCCGAATGGCCTTTTTTAAAAATTTGTTTTAGAAAACTGTTTATTTTAGGTGAAGAACCATCTCCTGAAGAAGACTTGATCCAAGAAATAGAGATCCCTGAAAATCTGAGGTCTCGTGATCACATTAACCAGATCTTGAGACTGGACCAAGAAAATGAAGAAAAAGAAGCGGCTATTGCTAAAGCCGCTGATGTTGTTCTCAAAGAGTTGAAGCGGTTGTATGACACAGCTATTCAGCCGTTGGAAACTCTGTACAAGTACCGAGATCTCAGTAATCGTCACTTTGGAGATCCAGAGATATTCTCAAAGCCATTGATTCTCTTTATGGGCCCTTGGAGTGGTGGAAAATCTTCTATTATTAATTATCTCCTTGATAATGAGTACAAGACCACCGCACTCAGAACTGGTACGTATTTTATCAATAAAAATAATTTAAAAAATTAAAATCCTTATGTGGTATATCTTGCATGGTATCAAGTATATTATAGTAGTTAGCCACTAACAGTCTTGAGTGTTAAGTAACATGTAGATAGTCTTTTAGGCGGTTTGCAAGAGTGCTCTGAATAGTCTTGCGAATCGCCAACTAAAACTGATCCAGGAGCGGAGCCATCACCGGCGTACTTTAACATTGTCATGCACGGAGAGGAAGAAGAAGTGTTGGATGGAACTCAGTTGGCTGCCGACTGGACCTTCTCTGGCCTCCAGAAGTTCGGGCAAGGACTTCTGGACCGCTTGAGAGGCTTGAAGCTCAACAATAAATTATTAGAAAAGGTTATAAGCCACTTTACAGCTTAGTTGAGTAATAAGTTTAATTATGAGGCAATTAGTAATTGATTATCAATGATGTGACATTTCAGGTGAACATCGTTGAGATTCCAGGAATTTTGGAGATCAGAAAGCAAGTACAAAGACTCTTTCCGTTCAACGATGCTTGCCAGTGGTTCATTGACAGAGCAGATATCATTTTCTTAGTCTACGATCCGTCTAAATTGGACGTTGGGCCAGAAACTGAGGCCATTTTGGACCAACTTAAAGGACGAGAGTACCAAGTAAGTATCAATTTTTACACAAAATTTTTTTCACTTAAAAAATCACATCAGATAGATGCGTGGTCATATTTATATATCATTTAATAATTTTATCCAATAGACAAGAATTGTTCTCAACAAAGCTGACCAAGTGAAGCCAGAAGAACTGATGAGGGTCCAAG
Organism: Cotesia typhae; assembly: GCF_013202065.1. Classification (NCBI taxonomy): domain Eukaryota; kingdom Metazoa; phylum Arthropoda; class Insecta; order Hymenoptera; family Braconidae; genus Cotesia; species Cotesia typhae. The sequence goes on from NW_027423769.1 coordinate 1,966,777, forward strand.
GCGCTCTGATATGGAACATCTCTCCTCTTATGTCAAGCGCAGAGCCGCCTATCATGTACTCGACGTCTCTTTGGTCGATGCCTTACGAAGTTGGTGCTCCAACTCGTCTTCTCTACGCCCAAGAACGCGCATTCTTGAGGGATTTGCGATCGGCTATCGACAAGAGAGTCGAGCACAAAATCGCCAGCGCGAGAAGATTTGCCGTAAGTATAAAAAATATTTTTACCTAATAAATGAAGCAAAAATAATAATAATAATAATAATAATAATAATAATAATTTTTAGGTGAGAGTTCGCAACCACGCAAAGATGGTGGACTGCTACTTAACGACCTACTACAACCACAAGACCTTCTTCGGTAGCAAAAAAGACATAAGCGACAGAATAATCGAAAACCCTCAGGAGTATCACATCTACGAAGGACTGAGCACGCTGACAAACATCTCCCGATATGACTTGCCAGATCCAGACGTGTACCGCGACTTCTTCCGGCTGAACCAGCTGTACGACTTCCCGCTGCTGAGCTCGACGTGCACGTACTTCCGCGGGTGTCCCATTAACAGGCTCGACGTCGCAATTGCCTACGACCTGCCCGAGTTAGTCGGAAAATACAAGAAGGCTGTTGAAGCAGCGGTACACCAAGACGACAAGCCACCAGCAAGTTGAAGGAGTTTCTAAGTGCGATTATTCGCAAGCTAAATTCGAGCTCGACCCTCGAACTCTTAACCAAGCCCTAATTAACAAACAAATAAAAAAAAAATGAAAGAGTTTAAGTTAAATAAATCCTTTTCATCAGGATCTGACACTTAATAACAAACGTCGATAGCCACGTAACGTACTGCTGGCAGTTTAACGTGGAGATTGTTAACGCAGAGGGTATTTATTTACTAACGGGTACCTCAGTGCTTTCAGTGTCTCCTTGTTCCGTTTTATTTTATTTTAAATAAAACATTTAAAAGTAAACAACGCACTGTCCAATCTAATGTCTTTTTATCGATAGTTGTTATTGTTATTTATAAATTTATAAATTATCTCACTATCGATAACAAGCTCATTTGATTTTGTTTAATTATATTTATGTTATTATTTAATTATTAATACTATGTTAATTATAATTATAGTAATAATTATTATTATTTTAGTTAGATAAGAAATACTGTGTTCGTATGATGGAAGATAATTATTAATGAATGACACGTTTGTTAACGATCTATGGACGATCACAATTTATAGTTAAAAATATTGTTTGTGATGATAATTGATCAATAATCAACGTTTTGAGTTTCCTTTTCTTTTGCTATACTCATGCATTTTTTTCGTAGCACTACTCTCTACCTAGCTCGTATTTATTGCACAAGTTTTTTCTCCATATCTCATATATATCTTCGATTATTTATGATCCATTTGTCATTTGTCCGATAATACTGTACTATTATTTTGATCAAAAGAATACAAATAATAATAATAATAATACTTAACATTTACTTAAACATAGTCTACTTTTTGTGTTAAGCAGAAATTAGCAACCTTGCAGTCACTATGTGACTGTCGAGACTTGAGAACTGTAAATAAATAAAAAAAAAGTAATATAAAAAAGAAGAAACAGTGGTACTCACGTTTGGAGTAACTTCACGTAGCCACTCGTCAGCTTCCTCGTCAAAGTCAAATTTACAGGCCAATCTCAAGTCAGTAGCGGCCTCCTCGAAGTTTCCAAGAAGCTGGTTCGCGCGACCGCGGAATTTGTGAGCTGATGCGCTGTCGGGGTTCAGATCTAGAGCACGGTCGCAATCACGGATGCAAGCGTTTGGTTTCTTCATCTCCAGGAAAACTTGTCCACGCTTAGCGTACAGCAGAGCTGCGTGGGGATTCAGAGTTATCGCTTCGGTGTAGAGTTTTATGGCTTTCTCGTAATTTTTTTCAGAGAAGACTGAAACAGCTTCGGAGCGCTTTGACTGAGCTTCAGCGATTTCTTCCTCAGTTGGCTCGACGGTCGGATTTCCCATTTTTTGTGGTGGATCATTGTCGGGTTCTGTTTAAAAATTTAGTGTCAAATTATGATACTTATTTGTAAAAAACTTGAAAAACCATAAGTACAATTTTTTAAAAATAATTTTTAATTCTAATTTAATAATTAAAAAAAATCACAAAATTTTTTAATTAAATTTTTCTTGTTATAATTTTTTATGACAATAAATTAGCTGACATATGATATTTTTTTTTTTTTTTTTAATTAACTAGGTTTCAAAAATTGCATTTATAATTCTTTAATTATATTAAATTTTTTAAATAAATTTTTCTTGCTATAATTTAATTATTATAAAAATTCTAAAAATCATCAGATGTTTCTCAATTTAATTATCATAAATTTTTATAATAATAATAATTTAATTATTATAAAATTCTTAAAAAATTTCTAACGTAAGTAAACTGCAGTGTCATTCATTTAAAATTGAATAAATTATCTAATGAAATAAATTTTAAATTTTAATTACCAAGAACATCGGTCATATCAAGTTCCAATTCACTCTCGGCATCAGATTCAGACTCCATTTGTTCAGGTTCGTCATTTGACGGCTGCATTGGTACTTCCATGCTTGGTGGATCACCAGCAGCTTGCATCGGGACTTTTCCGCCGAAATGTTCGATGAATTTTTTGACAAATGCTAAATCGGGTAAATGAAGCATCTGAGGGTTCGCTGTGCACAACTCTACGAAGCGTTGTAATGGAGCCAGATGCTCCTTGTTAAATGGCAGAGACATGCTGAAATTATTGAAAAAAAAATTAATAATAAATTATTACTTTAAAAGTTTTCTTGGTAATAACCTTGTAAGTTAAAAAGTTTTATTTAAATTAATAATCAGCCGATAAAAAATTTATGGTTATGACGAAGCCGAATTGGGTTTACTTGATTTGTTTTATTTAATTAAAAATTTTTTTAAATACTTACTTAGATTGAATTATTTACTTAGTCAATTATCAAACACTTAATCAAAATTAAGCTGAGTAATTACATCGATAGTCTGAGAACAATACACTTGTTTTCAGTTTGTAAGACAGAGGAAAACAAATGACAAATGACCAGCAAAATATATGTCGGTGAAAATGGGGATCGAGCTTCTAGAGTGCCACGCCAACTAGTGAGTATGATGAAAATTAATGGAGCGCATATTTAATAATTTTAAGAAATTTGAAAATATAATAAATGCAATTTTAAAAAAAAATTTTTTCAACGATTTAGAATGGCCTAATTTGCCCCTAAAGTCATTATTTTAGGAGTTATGGCCACTTTTATGTTTCGGGACAAAAAACTTTAATTTCTCTTAAAAAAAAAATTTTTTTTCACATAAAACACAACTGTTTCTTGTAGGAAATTTCCCGAGGAACAATTTAAAGTGGTTAGAATTGCATTTAAAGTCATTATTTTAGGAGTTATGACCACCTTTATGATTCCATAACATAAATTATAATTTTCGACGATTTAGAATTTTCCGTGAACACTGTCATAAAAATTAATGAAATAAGAAATGAAAACATAAAATATAAATTTTTACTATTATTATATTTCAAAGAGTACATATTAACTTATTGCTAATTATATTTAAAATTTTTTATTACGATTATTCGTTTATTTCCGTTGTATAATAAATAAAGGCAGTAGTTTATAATTTTCAGCCGGATTAAAATTGCACAAATTTTTTTTTAATAATTATAATCGAAATATTTAAAATTGATGAGGAACGGATGTTTTTTTTTTTTTTTGAAACTTTTAATAGAATAATTCTTGATTTAATAATAGTTATGTTATTAGTACTAAAATTAACAATGACAATAATTAAAAATGTCTTCAAAGTGTTAATTTGAAGTCTTAACTACCATTTGTCATGGTTAACAAAAACTTATTACTTTTTTATATTTAATTTAGTAGTAAATATTTGTACAGCAGTAATTTTAAACAGTTTTGCATGCATTTACAGTAATTACAAAATTTTTCTAAAGTCAATTGTTGTAAAAAAATTAAATTAAACTATTTCAATTGTTACATGCTGCACAAATATTATTTTTTACATTTTATTTGTCCATATTTATATTGATATTAAATTCTAAAATAATTAATAAAAAAAAATTATGTAATATATCACGTTATTACTGCTAAAAGGGCAAATAAAAAAATTTTATTCACTCCACTTACAGATCTAAATGTTATAAACATTTTTAGATTAATTGGAGTTTTAAAAAAAATTTTTTTTTACGCTCTTTTGACACTAGTAGTAGCGAGATATCAGCGGAACCGGAATATTACGTGCAAAAAGAAATATAACACACCAGCATTTGATGCTAGTAAATAAACATGACAAAAAAGACTAAAATTGGACATTTGAACAATCACACAATTCAGTCATATAATAATTAAAATTTAATTTACATAGAATAAGTACTCCGAACACCCGACGACATTTTACAATTTGTTTTCTTCACGCTATAAATTAATTACATAAAAAATCTGCAATTTACTATAATACAATACATTAATAATTAAAAGTAATTCATTATTATCCAACCTTTTTAAAAATTGAGATTTGTTATTAAATTGCCCATTCATTTAGTTTTATTTTATTTTAATAAAAGTCTTTTTGTTGCTGTTAATTTAAATGGCGATGGCGACGACGATAAAAATAATATTGTTGTCTCATGAGTAAAAAATGACCAATTTTTATATTTTATATATAATACGTCAGACATTGCGTTTGAAGATGCTGAGAATTCTCCAGACAACAATATTTTCATCCATAGGATGAACTAGCTCGTTTTTATTTATTTATATTTTAAAGAATTATTACTAAATATTGTGCGTTTAGCACGCGCTAACTTCGACAGCTTGAGTCATTACTTTTTTTTTTTTTTTTTTTTTAATCCATTAATCTGATAATTGTTAGTCCATTATTTTATTCTCACGTGTTTTTATGTAAGCTCAGCTGATAACTTCTATTGTTACAATTTGTTTGTTGCTTGGGCACGATTTAAAAATTTTTTTTTCTTGTTTTTTATTTACCAACTTTCACAAATCGGAACGCAAACACATCTTCACTTTTTAACCACATATCTAAAAATAAAAAAAAAATAAAATGAATGCACAATTTCAACAAATACTTGAAAAGTTTTTTTTTCAACCAACAATTCAATTAAACTTACAATTGTATCACAATAATGGATTGGATCAGTTTTTGTACGTCACTCGAACGCTAGAAAAATTATTTTATTACTTATTGTGTATTAATTATCGTGTTGTTTAATTATAATATATAATATATTATATATTATAATTATTTTACTACATAATATATCATAATATATAATTATACATACGAGAAGGAGATCTAGTATCAGACTGATTATTTGAAGCGGTTGTATTGTTCAATGAAGACCCACCTGGATTAGCATCTGAGCCATTACAATTAAGAAAATCCCAAATAAGTATCGTGTCATCGTGTGAAGATGATACGATTTGGAATTCATCAAATTGTAAACGGAACACACGTCCCGTATGCTCCTGTTGAATAAAAAAAAAAAAAAAAAAAAAAAAGTCATTTAATATGGTGTTACTAATGCCAAAAGGGCGCATCTCAACATCTACGTCCTTTTGGCTCTGCAGATAAAATTAAAAAAATATTTAAAAAAAATTTCATTTTTAGTTTTTCAAATTTCTTATATAAGAAATTAATATTAATTTTTAAGCATTTAATTACATAAATATATTGAAAAAAAATTTACCACTAATGTACGTAAACAGAGAGTACTAGCAACAGCACGTGGATCGAGAGCGGCGACGAGATCCCATACTTTAATTTTTCTAGAAAATAAAAAAAAAAAATGTATCAAGATAATTAAAAATTATTGAAACAAGAATAATAACATAAAAAATGAAATATTACCCGTCATAAGCTCCACTAACAATGTGTTTCCTGTCAAATCTAATACACCGTACTAATTCTTCGTGTCCTTCAAGTACACGTAAACATGCTCCGCACTCAACATCCCACAATCTGATAGTGTTATCGCTGCTACCACTAACCACTAAGCGATCTCTATATTGTAAACACGCAATTCCACGTTTATGTCCATTCAACGTTCGCACAAATTCACAACTCGAGGTATTCCATACTTTAATTGTCCTATCACCACTTGCAGACACTATGTACTTTTCATCGAAATCTACAACATTAACAGCAGCACGATGACCAACCAGTACCCTGCGTAATGCTATTTCTGTTTGTGATGTCATGTCCCAAACGGCAATTGATCGATCCTGTAAATTAAAAGTAACCAATAATTATTTATTTGAATTAAAAAAATTAAACCAACAGTATACACTGAAAAAAAAAAAAAAAAAAAAAAATTAACTTGAATTTAAGGGGTTTAAAAATTTTTCTACTCAAATCAATAAAATGAAATCCTTAAAAATTATCTACTTGATTAAAGTTAATTTTTTTTTGTATATAAAAAATAAAAAACAAAAAATTACACTGACCTTTGAGCAGGTAACCATCATACCATTATTAAATCTTAAATGCAATACAGCCTCACAGTGATGAATTAAAGTGTTAACCATTTCACCAGTATTTGCGTCCCAAACTCTCACAGTGCTGTCGGAAGAACCAGATATAATAGCTTTGTCGTCGTATTGTAAACAGAGAACAGATCCAGTGTGCCCCGTTAAAACTTTAATACACTGTAAATTATTTCTGTCCCATATCTTGATGGTATTATCACGCAAACCCGATACGATTTTTTGATCATCATATTGTAAACAATATACGCCTTTAGAATTTTCACTACGACAATTTATTTTTTGTAATTTATGTCTTCCCATTCTCCAATTATTGTCAATACTCTCGATGTCTTTGACTATATTAGGAAACAGATTTCGATAAAATGCGTGATCTCTATAGCTTTCGCCAGGCCTTGGTTTAAACAAGTGTTGAATCCTATTAAAATAAAAATTCATTTTAATTATATTACTCGTGATAAATTATTTTATAAAAAGTTATTTATAATTATAATACACTTACCAGCCTCGTCTTTCAGCTAATCCACGCCAAACAGAATCAGTTCTTACTTTACGCTCGATAAGTTTTTTCCATAGCATTCCTTCGCTTATTACTCGGTACCATTCTTTACAGACAAGTTCTGCGGCATACAGTGATTCAGCATCCAAATATGATAGAATACTTTCAGCTACATGATCTAAACCTTTTTCTGTAATCAAATTATTTATATTATTAAGAGAATAAGAAAAAAAATTTTTTTTTCTGGATAAAAACATTTAATAAACCAAAATTTTAATTATTTTACTTGATCCTGTTAATTTACAGATAAAAATAAACTTACTCGGTAAAAGTGAAATGAAATCTCTCTGAAGCATTGGTTTGAGAAAAGAGTTAATATGCCCATGCTGATAATGACACATTCGTGCCAATAATTGTTCAACGAAATGAACTTGCTCTGGTTCACTCCATCGTTCAAAATATTTCATGCACATTTCCTTCTCTTGTGTATACTGAGTTGTCAGACTCATCGTCTGTGACGAAGGCTCTTTCTTACGGCTTGGATCGTATAATATCGTCATCGGATACTGAAACACCAAAAAATTAAATTAATATCTCAAAAAAAATTTCAAATTATCATTATTAAATAAATGCTAATTACACGCTTAGTCATAACTCATTAGAGGCTAAAAAATAAAAAATTTTTTATTCTAGATCGAATAAAAATAATTTTTTTTTTTTTTTTAAAAACAATCTCGTGATAAAATTAAGTCGCTATTGGAGGATATAATACAACAATGAGTAGAGTAGCGTACATCAGAGAGAGAGAGAGTCGGTAATACCTACGACACGTTGCGGTTCTTGACCTCATGAAGCAAGTTCTTAGCTCTTTCTTATACTTTTAAACTCCAGACGTTAAGACGTTCCAAGTACTTACTTACTGTACCATTTATCATTGACCTACTCAATTAATAAAGCTTCATTGTTATTCATAAGCTTGAATGTTTAAATTTTATGCTTTAATTTAATAAAATTAAATGAAATGAAGAAAATATAAACAAAGCATGGGATATCATTGTTAATTTCAATATTTGCCCTACTTAGGAGTATCAAGCGTGAGCTAAAGCTGTGCCATTACATTCAGGAGGGGCAAACAATACAATCAAGCTCAACTCTTGCAGCTCTTTAACTCGATTCTGCTGTGCTATCGGGAAAGTCCCAGTACAAATGTAACTGTATAAACTTAACTAAATACATAAACGTATGGGCAGGCGCGCTTTGATAGAGGGATACTCTTCGCAAGAGCATTGATTATTATGTAGGAAAATCTGCCACTATTACAGCTTGTGAATTGTTTTAAGAACATACGGTTCAATAATTTCGATTCACTCATTCACGCAAACTCAACACTTTCTTACTTTTCTATTTAAACAGAAGCTTACTAAAATTACTCCAAATACAATTACTTTTTATGTTTACAAAATATTGCGCAAGAAGTTCAATTTATTACATTTAATATTATTTGATAGAAAAACAATTTTTTTATCTTTTAAATTTCTATTTTTACAAAAATTTTTTAAATTTCATTTTTACATTAAAATTAACTTGGCAGATATTTAAAAATTATTGGAAAATAAAAATGAGAAAAAAAATTAAAATTTAGAAAATAAAAATGTGCAAATTTTTTAAAATAATTTTTTTATAGCAAATTTTTTTTGTTAAATAAAATAAAATAATTAACCGCTAACTTTAATGTCATTTTTACATAAAAATTAAATTAAAAATGATTTTTAAAAAATTTCATTTTTTAATTTTATAAATTAAATTTTTTTTCTCACTTTTATTTTGCAATAATTTTTAACAAAAATTTTTAAATATCTACCAAGTTAATTTTCATGTATTATAAATTTTGTATTTTAATAATTAATACTTATTACGAAAAAAAATAATTTATTGCTTTTAAATTTATTTATATATTATTGAAACATTTAGTTTAATTTATTCAGCATGATGTAAATAATAAAATTTATAAAAACACTAGCCCACTTTAAATTCCTATTTTAGTTTTCTAAAATTTAATTTAATAACAATAACAATAAAAATTACAAGTGAAAATTTTTAGAAGCATTTTTTTACTCTGATTAATTAAAAAAAAATTTTTTTTAAATTAACAGCTGACCGCTAACTTCAGTATTAATAATAAATGAATAAATATAAACTAGATGAATAAAATAAATCACTAAAAGTATGTTGCAATCGATAAATTAAATAAGCAATAAAATCAATAGCAATTATAATAAAAACATATATAAGTAATTAATGACATAAATATTGATTATGCGTAACCTCAATTATTAAAATAAAAATTAAAAATAAATAAAATAAAAATAGATTGAAATAAAAAACAGACAATAGAAACAAATTTAATACAAAAGAAACCGTTAAGAGAAAGGAAATGGATAAGATAGAGAAAGGAGACTGACAAAAATTGAGACGAAAAAAATATTAGTCATACAAACGTAAATAACTAAAAAAAAATAAAATTTTTACTGTAGATAAAAAAATTAATAATTAAATAAAAAAAATAAATATTGTACCTGATTGTTTGTATTTGTTTCATCAAGGATTTTATCCGTCTCCATGTTGATCATTTTCCAACACGGGGTCTTTGCACCCTTGCCTGAACGGCCTATGCGCCCCAAAAATTAATTAAAAATTAATTGTTTGGTAAATTTAACTAACTCAATAATTTAACGTCAAAATATAAAAAATACACACTTAAATAATAACAAACAAATAAGTATAATGTGAGATGAGTCGAGTGTTGAGTGTATTTAGTTAGTACGATGAACGACGCTGGAGCATCGCCATGAACAGGAAGTCTCAATGTAGAAATTCAACAACACTAATCAATTACTAAATAACTATGTTACCATTTGTCACACTTTGATGAATATCTATTCGTATGTTTTAATTTTATACGGTATCTATACAATTTTAACAAATAAATATATTATCTTAATTTACTTAATCTATATATGTGTGTGTATACATATATGTGTGCATGTATATATATGGGCTAGTACACCAAGCGTATTTATTGGTGATAACCGTCATAACTGACAAACCAACTAATCATTTCAAAAAACATTGCTGCGCTCTTCTTTCTCTCTCTGTTTTCTTATGATTCTTGACGTACTGTAATTGTAAAAAAGGTTAATAGATATTTTACAACAACTAGAGGGCGTTTGATGTTTCGGCTGTTGGCGGGATTATTTAAAAAAGTTTTGGTAATTATAATACTAAAGTTAGCAGTCAGCTGTTAATTTAAAAAATTTTTTAATAAATTAATTGCAATAAAAAAAATGCTCTTATATTTATGTTTTACATTAAAAAATCTTTATTCTTAATTTAAATAATAAATTAATTTACTTAAAAATTTATGCTTAATTTAACATACATATAAATGCTTTTTAATACGTTGATTTATCTTTTTTTTTTTTTTTTTTCTCTTGATTAAGTACACATTTTCATTTCTTTATATCCATTTTATCTCGTCTTCACGTGCTGCTTTAATGCTTTTTATATCACCTTCTTTAATTAATTCTGCGTAAGGTTTGTGACACAACTGTGAATCTAGAGGTGGGTAATAATGACGATAACACATGTATGAAATAAAGATACCAATTGTCGATCCAACAACAACATCTGTTCACATAAAAGAAAAGTTATTTTTATTTTCATTTCGAATTTATATTGGATAAGTAATTATATTATTCTTACCTTGCCAATGATGATGATAATCACAAGTACGACTTAAAGCAATGCACAATGCGAATCCTAAAGGTATTAAAAAACTACATAACTTCCAGGAATGTCCTTTGCCAGATAAACTGAATGTTTTTAATTTTCCAGCTAAATAAAATGCTACGAATCCAAAACTTGTAAATGCAACTGAAATAAATTTTAGTTAAGAATATTAAATAATAATTAGAATTTTAATTGAAGCACTGAAATTTAAAGACATTTGATTATTTTTAGAATTTTTTTACAAACAAATTATAACAAAAATAGTTATGATACTGAAATTAACTGACAGCTGTCAATTTTTTAATTTCTTATTTTTAAATTATTTTTCATAATAATTTCATTGCTATAAAATTATAAAAATATTTAATGTCTGTCAACTTCAGTATCATAAATAGTTCAATTAAAAATTTTATTTTTAGAAGCACTAAAAAATTACAATTTTTTTTTATTTTTAATAATTTTCTAGGCCTTTTTTTTTTTTTTTCAAGAAAAAAAAATTATCAAGTGTCTGTTAATTTTAGTGTAATTTTTAATTACATGATGAGTGGCCACTGGGAAATGATTTTTTTCCATCACGAATTTCATGAGAATCGCCTGTGCAATTAAATTCTGCATTTGCTATACCATCTGGAAAACATCTCCAAAAATAATCTGGACGTGGTCTGCCTTAAAAAGATAATTTTTTTTTTTTTTTTTAATTAAAAAATGTATTATCATTTGATTAAATTTATTTTATAAATTGATAAAAATAAAATAAAAATTTTTTTATGCCTTGACTTACCTACGATTATTTTAATAATATTCGTTAACACTCCATTTAAGCCAAGTGCTAGTGTCACTGCCAATAATGCTTGAGCATAATCAATTTTGTCTCTATGAATAAGAAATGATACTGAAATGACTACCATGGGAACAATGAATACTGCTGGCTGAAAAAAAAAAAAATTAATATTCAACAATAATATAATGACTAATTAATTAAATAAACTTACCCATAAAATAGTTACTGGTACATAAGACACAGTTTTAGGATTTTTATAAAGCCAGACTTCATCATCATGAATTTTTCGATTAAACGGTTCTGTTCTTTCCAACGTCCTAAAAAATAAATATTATCAATCAAACCACTAAAATAAATCAAAATTAATTTACCAGATATTTAATAATTTTTTAAATTGACTTAAATATCATCCAAAATAATTAAAAAAAATTTAAAACACTGCGGTGGATCAATAATGATAAATTTGTAAATAAAGGAAAAAAAAAAACAAATAAATAAAATAAAACTTACACAATTAATAATGCCAGAAAAGCACGTAAAAAAATATCAAACCAAAAATTAATCGACCGATCAATATTCCTCATTGTAGTCATTATTGCTAAGTGACAAGTTTGATGTAAAGCTCAACATTATTTTATAGTTATATACACGTGTACATTTGTCTTTCGGCCATTTTCAATAATAAGGAGTGTATATATTTATATATACATATATACTGATTCAATATTGAACAAATGTTGGTGCAGTATATTTATTCGATTGGATTTTTTTTGACATTCCATTTATTTTCATGAACAGTAATATAATACTAAAGTTAGCGGTCAGCTGTTGATTTAAAAAAATTTTTTAACACATTAATTACAATAAAAAAATGCTTCTAAAAATTTTTACTAGTAATTTTTATTAATTTTTACATGTAAAACTTGTCAATTAATTTTTTTCAATAATTTAATTGCTATAAGCTTCCAAAAAAATTTTTAATATCTGTCAACTTCAGTGTTATGCAGTAATTGATTTTGAGCGTTAGAATTTTGTCTTAGCGCCATCTAACAATTTAATTCAGAGATAGATTTATGAATCTCTCCCCACTCTACACGCAGGTTAAGAAAAAAGCAAGCATCAAGCCAAAGCCAATCCAATCATCATTATTTCTACAACTATCAATGAGAGTGAGTGAGTGAGAAATTAAAATACTACAGCCACAACGTAATTCGTACAAAGAAAAATTATTAACGTGCTTACAAAGTTGTTAAATGTCAAAAATTTTGATGTTTTTAAATTAAGCATACTTGGCTTTATGTCAAAAATGTTTGATAATTTTTATTACGCTTCTAGAAGAATTAATACAGAATTTAAATGTCCAGCAGTAACATGGGCATGATGAGGTAACGTGTATAAATTGATGTAATAGTTTATTATTACTTGGATAAATATTTAAATTATTCATGATTGTGTAGAGTTTGAAGTAATTTACGAGGATCTAAATAAAGGACAATGTCATCATCCTCACCTTGTGGATCCAACCATCCTGGTCTTGCTACGGATTTTTCTGATGATAATTTAAATAAATTGACGTCATTTTTACATAAATTGGCTGGATATACGGATGAAGAAGTCAGTGCAATTTTAAAGGAACATTGTTATGCTAGACCTTGGAACTGGAGACCGGAGAATGTTTATGTCAAGCCAACAATTAGGATATTTTTTAATAAGCCTCCACTAACTCGGTAAATTTATTATAAAGTTATTAAATTTCTAATAAAAAAAATTATTTAATATCTTCTAAATTTATTTTCATTTAAATTAATTTAATTTTTAGGAGAAAGCTGCATAAACGTAGTATAATAAACGTAGAAAATTGTGATGAACCAGACCAATTATCAGTACCAAGTGACTTGACAAATCCACGAAACTCAATCGAAGAAGCGCTAAGATTAATCAACTTTACCCGATCAGAAGACAGCAATGATGACTGGGAAGAAAAAATAGAAAAAACATTATGGTCACCAGTGCAAAGAAGAATATTTTCCCGAATATTTATGATAATAAACTCTGAACGGTTGCACAGACTAACAAAAGTGAACAATAAAATGGAGCTAGTATACCGGCGAACATCAACCGACTCATCAGCTAAAAAATTTCGCGAGGTAATGGCTACTATTAGCTGGGACTACAGAATACTTCAATGGTTGCACGGCTTACTAGTTGATAATTTATCTCGTGAAGCACTTATAATTTATTTAGACATACTTCAAACATTAAGAGCTAAAGTTCCTCAGCTAGTGGACAGAATGACTGCTCCAATAGCAAATGCTATTGTTAAACCAGGATCTATACCTTTAGAGACACTTAATGCACTTATAAAACGAACTTGGGATCCAGTGGCTACTTGTTTAAATAATATCAGACCTAAAAAGCTTCCAGGTAATCCAATTTTAGTTGTAGTGCCATCTGGAATTGGCAGTTGCATTTCACCACGTCAACACAAGTGGATTACACAGTTGGGAATGCTTGGAACGCTTGTTACTGTTCATTCACATTTAGGATTGTCAGCTAATAAAATGACTATGATGACGTGCCTTGAGCAACTTGTACAAGCCACAAGAGCAAAGATTCAAGATGTGAGAAGTGATTTTCCAGGAAATCCTGTAATTTTAGTTGGTTTTAAATCTGGAGCTGCTTTAGCATCTCAAGTTGCGCTTATGGAACATGTTACAGCTGTTATATGTCTCGGTTTTCCTTTTGCAACTGCAGAAGGTAAAAGAGGCTCACCTGAAGACACTCTAATGGATATAAGATGCCCTATTATGTTTGTAATTGGTCAAAATGCAACGCTTGTAAGACCTGATGATCTAGAAAATGTACGAGAAAAATTGCTCGTTGAAAGTTGCTTAGTTGTTGTAGGTACTGCGGATGACAGCTTGAGAATATCGAGCAATAAAAAAATTTCTGAAGGAATTTCTCAGGCTATGGTTGATCGTTGCATCATGGACGAAATTACTGATTTCATTGGCGGTATTCTGGTTCAACCTCATCCATTGCCACTACGCCCAGCTGGATTACTAAATCCAGATAAAAATAAAAGAGAAGCCCGTAAACGAAAAAATTCAACCAGCAGCTCTGTTGACAGTGAATCGAGCTTTCCAAATTTACAGAAAAAAATTCGTTCAGGTACGCCGGGTAGCCAGTTTAATTCAAACAGGAGTCAAGGCTCTTTTGATAAGTCTTCGGTTTTAAATATGCAATCCACTCTTGTTACAGCGGGCAATTCGAATAATGCTAACTCACATAATTCTGTTCCAAGGCGAAAACCCAAAATTGTCAATAATCAGAAATTAGGCTCGTCTGATCAAATAATATCTCGTCAACCAATTCCTGTAAGTCATTTTTATTATTTTATTAAGATTTAATAAAAAATAATATATCATATATATAAAATATATAAAATATAAAAATGTCAATAGTTTACAAGATAAAAGGTAATTTTTTAGTTAATAATATAGATTATTTATTTTTATAGATATCCTCAAATTCGAACGGAATCACACTGAATATTGGATCTATGGCTAGTTTAAGTCCCATAGGTCCAATAAGATTACCCGCTGGACCGTCAAATCAATTGAGCAATCCAATTCAATCTAATTCTAATTCTAATTCAAAAACTCCTGTTTCATTTTCTAAAGTACCAAAAATGATACAATCAAATAATACATCAAACGTTACGGGAAAATTAAAAACAATTACACCAACGAATAAAACGTTCAATAAATCCATCTCTACTAATAATTATAAGACGATAGAAAAATCTGGAGAGACAAAACTCGTTACGGTATTAACATCTAATGGGAACCAAGTTAGAGTCGCAGCACCTTCAGGTATTCCTATAAAATAGCTTAACCGTCCATTGCTATATAATAGTTAATCAACTGATTTATTAACAACTTAATTATTTATTTTCAAGGTGTTCAAAATAAATCTTCTGGAACAGGAGGATCTCTGACTGCATTACTACAAAATCGAAAAAATAATGACAATTTAATTGAGGAAAAAATTTCTAATCAAACAATACCAATCAGTTACTGTGAATCCAGTAGTACAACTATTAGTACTGCATCTACGACAAAAGGTAGAATATCAATATCTAAAAGTATAAAATCATCGTGATTTTAAATTTGAATTAATTGTTTAAAATAACTCATCTCAGATAAATTACCAAAAAATTAAGTTAAATTATAAAAAAATACATGTATATATATTATCAGTGATAATCGGAAAAAATAGACCCGGAAAAAATTTTTAAATTTTTTTCGTCTATTTTTTTCAGGATTCATTATCAGTATTTTTTTACAAAAATGAACTCAACTTTATCTTTTTAATTTTTTTCACACTTATAATTAAATTATAAGTAACTTTTTTTTATTTTTTTAAAATGATCTACCATTAGTGATTAAAAAATATGTAAATTAAACACATTTTTGATAAATTAATTTTTGTGTTTTAAATAAACATTTTTTTTTTTTTTGTATTTTAGATTAATTTGATTTTTATCCTTTAATCCTTAAATCCATTACTCCTGTAATTTATTTAGTTTGCATTAAAGTTGATTTCATTTCATTAACGATGTGGATAATTTCAGTATCATTAATACAAATATAAAATATATTAATGAATTTTTATAGTGACGGAGTGTACGAGTTCAGGTGGAAATATTAATTTAAATAATGCAATCAACATCACGAGAGTTAACGAAATTACTCCAGTGACTGAAAGTACAAATTCAATAACAATACTGCCGTGGTCGAATAAAATAAAAAATTCACTGAAAAATGATGAAAAACTGCCGAAAATAACGCCTATAAATAATAAAAATCAATGGGAAAAAACCCAACAACCATTGATTAAAAATAATCCATCATTAGAGGTTGACGATGATGATCTCGGAAATATTTTAGACATACCAATAATATTTGCTAAAGATGATGATAATTTAAATGCTATTGAAAAAGCACCACCTATTTATTTGCCTCTCACAACTATTAATGATTCAATTCAACAAAAATCAGTCAATAAAATAAACCCGACAAAGGTTGTTTTATTGAGTAATAAAGAAGGTAAAGTTTATCAACGTCCTACAAATAAAATAACGCCCACAAAAAAAATTGATCAGAATTCAAATCAATCAGACAGTCTCGTTAATCGTGTTGTCTTTCAAAGACGCATGCAAAATTCATCGATGTCTTCTAATCAATCTTCGTCTTCTGGAAGCAATCAACAACCTGTTAAATATACTAAAATAATATTATCAAAACGACAAAATTCTGGAACTTCAACAAAATATACTGATCAAGTGGTATTAACTAAAAATACTACGCATAAGCGTCAGTCTTCCCAATTAATTGTCGGCGATCAAAGTCATTCATCATACACATCAACACCTATTAAAATTATATCTAAATTAGCTGATAAAATTAATAATGATAATCATAATCATAATATTGTAGATAGTGACGAAAAACACAATGTACAAACTAAAACTAAGGACTGTAAATTGTTTGATGAGTCAGACATTTGATAATCTAGCGGAGTTATTTTTTAGTATAAATATAATTTATATTGTCTCATTTTATTTGATTTCACATTATGTTATTTTTCATCTCCGCAATATTTATAATTATTAATTATTATTAGTTAATACTATTTTTAATAATAACTGTTCATGATATATAGTACTGGTCGAAAATAATAATTCGATGTAATTATCACACTTTTTACTACCTAAAATTGTTATATAGATTAATAATTGCTGTTAATAAATTATTTGTCTAAAAATTAGTCGTACTTACCAATTTTTAGATGTTATTTATCAATTTGAATTGATTGTTCTCCGTTTTTAGATGTAAATAATGTATAAATTTTTTTACTAAGCTCAGGTCCAAGTTTTCTTGATGCTGCAGTTGAAGTTATTGATCTTTTAATCTACAAACAATCAATTAATTAAAAATGACCTTTTAATTGAGTACCCACATCAATTTTTCATATATTTTCTATATTTATATATTTCACTCATCCGAATGGGTTGGCTACCACGTGGTAGTATTTTCTACTAAGGTTTTTTTTTAAAAAAGAAAAAGTGCCAGATCTTGCGCTCAACCAATTGTCGTGCTCATGTTAATTTAACTTAACGCAATTGTTTAAAAATAACTACAATTCTGTAATATTGTCTACAATAGTAGCCTTAGTAGCCAAACTACCACGTGGGTACTTAAATGAAAGCTCTTGATGAGTATAACATCGGAATGAGCTTATATCTATAAATAAATAAAACTAAAAATTTAGTTGCATATTTACCGGAATATCTTTCAAAAGATTTTCTCCATCCTCACGTGAACAATTTAAATAAGCCTGTAATAAATTTAAATACATTAAAATACAGTAATAAATTTTTATTTTTAATAAATTCAATTACTTCAATTAATTGTTGAGGACTCGGATAGACTGAAGAAATGGCATCAGCAACAGCTAAGCTCGAGTTATTAAAAATACAGAGTTGCTTCAACCAGAGTTTTTTTAATCCATATCCTTCTTTATCAACTTGAATAGTATTCTTGTTGTCTCCAGAAACAAAAAAATCCAATTGATCGTTCAATTTAGCGTCCATCTCCAATTTATACGGAATTTCCGCAATTGATTTTGTGTATTGATAAATTAACAAACTCATATCAGCAGCTTCATCAATGAGTCTACTATTGCACTTAGCTTGCAATTGAATTTGAATTAAATTAATATCAAATATTTTTCTGGATACTTTAGGAATATTTTCAATAGACTCGTACAATTTACTATTGGCCTTTTTTTTGCCTTTACTTTCATGATACTCAAAATATTTTTCTACTCCGTAAATTACTAAAGTTGAATTAATCTCAGCTGAAGAATTACAGAGAGAAGTGACAGATGACACAAATAATTTATCATTTATCAGCTGTATAACTTTGTCCCACTTCCAAATAATTAATAAATATTTTTGATTAACTTCAATTGTTGTTGTGTTAATTTTATTGTCATTATCTAGTGAATAATTTTCAACAGTTCTTGTCCAAGAAATACTATTTGGTACAGATGAAAATTTAGTGGAATATTTAACAGCTGATGCATCCAAAATTGACAGAGTTTCATTATAAAAATCAAATTTACAAATTTCATGGTGAAAATTAACTGTAATAAATTTTAAACATTCACCTGGTTCAATATTTTTAATGCGCTTTTTTTCTAACTTCAATTTTAATTTAGCTTTAGCCGCTTCCTTTTTTTCTCTAACCTTATCTTCATTAACAGCTGTAGTTTTTTTATTTATAGTTTTTGCTTTAGTGGTGGCATTTTCAGCTGATGACAATAATACATTTTTATTATTTTTTTTCATTGAAGATTTTTGTTTATTTTTATTATAATTATCACAATCATTGTAGTCAGAAGATAAATCACAGTTGTAATTATTTTTATTATTTAATTTTCCAAAACCTGTATACTCTTCGTCTATATCGGATAAATCCATCATTTTAATATTTGTTATTGATAAATTTACAACAATACTATTTTTAATTTAATAATGTCTTCACTTTAACACTTTTTAACGACAAAAGTATAAGCACACGTCTGTTCGCGGTTCATACTGTAAATATTTACACTACCTACGCGTGTTAATAATCATAATGTCGAAGTTAGCCGTCAGCTGTCAATTTTAAAAATTTTAATAACAAAATTACAATAAAAAAATGTTTCTAAAAATTTTCACTTGTAATTTTTATTAATTTTCACATGTGAAATTTTTTTTATAATAATTACACTGTTATAAAATTTTAAAATAATTTTTAATGTCTGCCAACTTCAGTGTCATTAATAATCGATATATAGTTTCGATTTCGATTGTGTAAATCGATACTTCTTAACCGTCAAATTTGTGCTAAGTAGACTACTGAAATTAGCAGTCAGCTGTTAATTTAAAAAATTTTTTTAACAAATCAATTACAATAAAAAAATGCTTCTAAAAATTTTCACTTGTAATTTTTATTAATTTTCACATGTGAAACTTTTTAATCAATTTTTTTTTTTTTTAATAATTGCATTATTATAAAATTTTAAAATAATTTTTAATGTCTGCCAATTTCAGTGTCATGTGCTTAGTTTAAAAATAGTAACGGAAAAATCTACAGGCTTAGAGTGATGTTAATATATTTAGTTTAAAAAAAAAATGACCACACTGGATATCAAAATAAAAGGTAATTGTCAAATCTATTTAAAAAATAATATCAAAATAATTTTTGGATTCATACATATTTATTTTTATGTACAGTAAATGAATACAGCCATAATTAATATTTATTTTTACAAAGCCCGTGAAAAAATACAGCAGAGCAATATTTGTATACAATATTGTTAGAAAATGTGAGTAATTATGTATTTTTTATTCATTCATTTATATTTAATTTAAGTATGTATAATATTGAAGTGTTTGGACGAAATACTTTTGACAACAAGCGATTTCCACGTATAAGTACATTTTTTCGAGCACATAAAAGGTATTACGCTCTACAACTATTTACATTTTTTTTTTATTTAACAGTAAAAATATAACTTACGTAACTTGTACGTCAACTATAATTATTAGAAATACAATAAGTTTTATCGTAGAAAAAAAAAAATGTAATTTAAAGTACAAACTTTTATAGTCTTTCAATAGATTAGAATACATTGATAGTCTCGGGTTCCTTTTTTAACGTAAAACTTAGAGTATTTTTTATCACTTAATATTAATGAGGGAAAAAAAAAAAAAAAAAAAAAAAAAACCCAATTGATGTCGGCGACATAAAATAAAAATAAAATTGGATAAGCATTAAAGGCAAGATAGTTTATGTCACACATAATGATCGGCAGTGCATTGGTACCTCGCATTGGCACATATCACAATAAATAACATTATTTGTTTCGATTAAAATAATTAACAAAGTTGTATTTACGACTTACTATGAAGGATTGATTCTTAAATTCTATCTAACTATTTTGTTCCCGTCTGATGAGATCGTGCTGGAGGATCGTCAAGGGACACTTTTATACACGTGCCGAAACTAGGAAGACGACGGATCTTTTGCCTCAGAACACGATCGTGTTGGAAAAAATAATAACGATTTAAAAAATATTAAATAATAATCACAGGTAACACTGAATATTTTTTTATGTTATTATTTTACTTGATCATTCGTCACTACTGACAATAGTGAAATCATTATATATTTAATTAAGTTGATGGTACTTCACTTTTCATTCTATTTTTGGTAATTATTTACAAGTGGGGGTCAACTATTAATTTTAATTTTTAATTTTTTTTTTTAAATATTTATTTGATTTTATCGATATATATTTTTTTTTTTTGAAAAATATTAAAAAAAATGAACAATTAAAAAGAAAAAAGTTAATTATCACAATTTTAACAAATAAAAAAAAAAAAATTTATAAATTTTTTATAAAATTGTGATATTCAACTTTTTTTTTTTTTAATTGTTCCTTTTTTTTATGTACTTCGCAAAAAAAATATATCAAAAAAAGATAAAATATAAATTTTATCCAAAAACATGAGAGCCAAAATTTTTTCCAACTTTTGAAGGCAAAAAAGCTATCGTATTTTTATTTTTTTCTCTCACGACATTTTTTATCATAATTGACCCCACTTGTAAATAATTACCCTATTTTTTTCAACAAAAATAATGAAATGAGAAATAATACGTATATATTGCTTATTAATGAGCAAAAAACGATGAATGAAATAAATATTAATTAACAGGAATTCACTTCACGAAAGACTAGTAATTATACTATTCGTTATAGGACTTTCTTCCGTTTCATTTCCTTATCCTCATGGCTTAAAAAATTATTATTATTATTATTAGTATTATTATTATGATACGTAACCTTATGTATATTTATAAATAGATCCTTGCTATATTATTTATTATACACCTTCAATAAAATTTTTTTTCATCCACAGTTGGATGATCGGTGACAAGTGTCACGCATCAGAAAATAAAAATTCACTTTCTGATAATAATACCTCAAGGTCAGAGGGAACAGTATGAAGATCTGAGTTGGCAGCGTGGGAAGACTCGATTGGTCGACCAGTGACATTAACTCCCTTAGACGTTGATGATTGTTGGCCTTTCCTGAGTTTATCTTTTTTATTTGACGTTCGAACAAGAACTGCTGTTCTGGGACGAGAACTTCTTATATTTTTACGATTACTGGATATTTGTTGAACTTTATCGGTTTTTTTAAATTTGACACTGAATTTAAATGGAGGTTTATAAACAATTTGTAATCGAACACGTTCACTTGTTGGATCTTTAGCTCTTGCAGAATTGCTGATACGTTGAGTCTTAGCATCTGCTGTCCTTTTAGAATTTAAAGGTCGTGTTCTCGAAATAGCAGCAGCAGCAGTGGTCCGTCCCATTGGGGTTACTGCCGGAGAACCGGCAAGGCCTACTGGTGTTGATTTGCTCTTTGTTAAAGCTGCAATATTGGCTTGTTCTATTCGACCATGTGACGCAAGAAGCCAAGATCTAACTTTACTTTTGGGGTCTGAATTATCACTGGAAGTAACTTCATTATCCTCGTCAGCTTGTGCCATTGAATAATCAATTACTTCTTTCTTTTTACGTTTTTTCTTCAATCCAACATCTTTGGAAGACACTTTAGTTGGAGTCTCTTCTGGTATGGGAGCTACTTGCTGATCAGCAATGGAAGGTAGCGCTGTTGATACTTCAATACACTTACGGTTTGGTTCTTCAACAACAATTGGCACAACACGTTTCTTCTTTTTCTTCTTTTTTTTAGCCAACTCCGTTGGCTGTTTACTTCTTCTTCTCATCATGGTTGTGATCTTTAATTAAATAAATTTAATTTCTGCAAAATGAAGGCGAAACTTTGTTATTATTTAAGGGGCACAACTGGTGTGAAATTTTTTAAAAATCGATTTTTTTTTTTCATATTTCGATAGGTTATATCTGTGAAAATAACATACTAAAATTTTGAATTTATTAAAAATCGCCTTTGTTTTAGGCTGTCACACTAGTTGTGCCCTTTAATTTATATAAATTTGTGTACCTTTGCAGTCTTATTATTACTACTATTATTTGTCGGATTGTTGGTCAACAAATCCTTCTGTTTGCTTTGCCGTCGTTTCTCTCTCACTTTCTGATTTAATGGAAGTTTCGCCCTGACAGCCGGTGGGTGGACTGTCACCCCCTCCGCACCCTCCGGTGGTAATCTCACTGTTTCGGTTGTTGAACTGTGGATTATCGTAACCGACTTGAGTTTCGGGTTCGATCGTTTCCCGAGGAACCGTATCGTTGCTACCTGTATTTTATAAAATAACAGTTAAACCATTTTAATTATTTCTGACTAATAATTATTCATTACTAAAACTTTTAATTTAAATAAATTACAGCAGTAAATACTACTATATTGGGTAAATACACATATACCAAGGAATCAAAGCATCGAGCAGTTACTTTAATTCGATGAAAAATAAATAACTTACACTTTTCTTCCGTACTTTGATCCTTAGACTTTTTTTTATAATGTCTCTAATAGACAAAATATTAACAAGAGCAAATGAAGAAATAAATGATAAATTATAAACAAAAATTATCATCTAACAAAATAAACTTTACAATAATAAAATAAATTAGAAAATTTTTTTTATACTTACGAGTAAAGATATCGCTGCTAAAATAATGAGAGCAACTGCATACCAGTGGTCAATAACCCATCTTCTGAATGTAGCTAGACTTTCATCAGATAACAATAGTTTTCTTAACGTCGCCAACGGTCCACTTGGATCAACTTCTCGACATTTTTGAAATACATCGCAATATCCATTGTAATCATTGCACGGCGTACCTGGCTTTGAAAACATGTCAGGAATGTCATACGGAGGTGAGTTCCAATCGAATGACGATCTAGGATAAATAAAATAAATTATAAGTCTTAATAAAATTTCATTCAATATAATTTTAAAATGAAAAATTTTTTTTTATAAACTTACAAGCAAGGTTGATTACCACCAGGAAGACGACAACAAAGCTCACAGGCTTTAGTCGGTGAGTCGTTTGGACCAGGAATGCATTGACAAGATTCTAGGCCATAAGCTAGGCAAATACTACCGGTACACTCCTAAAAAAAAAAATTATTTAATAAGCCGTGAAATCCATTTAACCCCTTAATATAATTTCTTGGACTTACTCCCATAAAGCACACCAGTTCGCGGTTACAGATTGTTTTATTTGGCTTATTGATTGACGGAGGACAGTGTGGTGACCGACCATCGCAAAAACTCGCGTCTCTACAACCATTATCTTCACGACACTTGTCTGAGAACTTTAATTTACAGTCTGTTGTACAACAAGGACCTTGACTAGGGCTGCAAATAGATCTAGGCGTTAATGTACAGGGTTTTTCTTCTGCCGGCGGGTAACGACGTTGAGGAAAACAACAGGAATCACGACAGTCCTCTTCCCATCCACAATCACACTCTTCTCCGTTTTCAACGACTCCGTTCCCACAAAGTGACGCTTGAGGTTCTGTAATTAATTTTTAAATCAATATTATATATAATAATAAAACTTCATAAAACAAAAAATTAATAGCAATTAAAATTTTTACCTGTGAAACAACCTTTAGGTGAACGTGCTTTAGTATTTAAAACAGGATTTATGGCATTTAAACTGCACGGACTAAAACGATTGTTATTACGCTTGTCACCACTGGTTGCACGAGCAAACATTATAAAATTTCCATCCTCACCACCTGGTGTACACTGCTCTGGATCGTGCTGTAAATAACCGTATCAAATTTAAAGTTTTGTTTTTTTATTTAATTTAGTTTTTATTTGTTGTTTTACATAAGTAATCTTGTTAATTGTTTCACTTACCGGTGACCCAAAATTATGGCCAATTTCATGTGCCAGAGTAACATGAGAAACAGCTGGTGGTACGTGTTTCCCGTAATTCAGTAAAGTTACGATTCCAGTGTTCAGAGATTTCATACTTCCTCTATAGTGCTGTAAAAAAAAAAAAAAGTAATTTATTAAATTAAAAATAAAAACTTTATGACATAAACGCAAATTAAAATAACCCAACATATTAAATCTGACAGATCAATAAAATTATTAAATGAACCCCATCATGAAAATTAAATTACAAAAATCAATTCTAGAAACATGGAAATATTATTATTATTATGTGTAAATATAAATTTTACATTTTTTTTTTCTGTATTTAAATATTTTATGAATAATACATAATTGACTGAATATTTAACATCACTTAATTTATTATGAAATAGTAGACTGGGCGGAATTTTAAAATAATAAAAAAGTTTAAGTTATATATAATATAAATGGTATACGCATCATAAATTTAAAGATAAAATAATCTATTGATGTATATAGTAAATGGAAAAAAATGTTTTGGTCTTTTCATAACGACTTTTCGATCAATATTTAATATCCTGTATACGTCATCTTTAAAAAGCTTGAATTCTGTCTGTACCTATTTCCAGGTGGTTAAGAGAGTGAATATATATACAGATATAAGCGCGCGCATGTATCGTACTTTATACGAAGTAAAAACAATAAATTTGCATTTAAATAAAATTTTTATTTTTAAATTAAACTAAATTTTAAAATAGATAAAAAAAAATATGAGCATTAAAATAATATAAGAAAATTAAACGAGATAATATTCTTACTCCGTTCTTTTCGCAAACGCCGCCGGCATTTTTTAAATCGCCTGTCCATGCAAGTCCGAGTGTCCCCATCTCAAAGTCCCGGTACGTGAACATGTAGGCCAAACAAAATGCGTCATAATCTTCCTCTAAAATAATAAAAAAATATGAGAATAAAAATATGTATATATAACGGTGAATTTTATTAGTTTAGGCGGAAATACGGGTTGAAAGACGTTTTCATGCTGATTTCATTTTTATTAATTTTTTTAAGATATGAAAATTAATGTTATTTCTCCGCTATTTGTTAAGTTATATTGTTGTTTAATACGAAAAATACTCATAAATAAATAATATTAATTTTTTATATCTTAAAAAAATTAATGAAAACGTCTGTCTATACGTATTTTCCCCCTTAACGAATGACGCATCACGTCGTAGCATATTTACCTGAAAAAAGTTCTAGAAATTTTTCAACTCCGTAACTATTTGGGAATCGATAATGCTGATCCTTCATCGCATCTGCATTGTGAACTTTAACTCGTTTTATCATAAAACTTATATTATCAGGTCTCCCATCTTGATTGAAGTCTGTATGTTTGTAAATAGAGTTAACTCGCTGCACGTGCCTTGTCATTACTTCAATGCAAGCTTCCTCGGTACCGTATCGGGCAAAAAATTGATGATCAGCTTGCAGATATAGCATACATGTTGTTTTACGGGGATCAACAGTGGCTCGTTTATGTAAATGTCTCGTAAATCTATCTCTGTTGATCCTAAAATGAAAAATAATATTTACATACTCAATAAATAAAAACTTATTTTCCCCAAATTATGTAAAGTACCCAATATTCAATAAAATAATTATTTTTAAAAATAATTTTACCCATCAATAAATTGTATATTGGAACCTCCTTTATTAACATGCCTTCGATTAAGTTGCCGTAAATAATATCCACCATTATCACGAATTTCATGGTCCTGAAGTTGCTCAAAATAAGGCTCAAATGATTCATTTTTTTTATTCTCACTTAGATGAATAGAATTATTTTTATTTAATTTTCCTTCATGCAATTCTTTGCTGGCACAGCGGCTAGGTTGAGGTGGAGCCACGATATCTGATGCTCGATACGCTATGGTATGATAAGTAGGTGACGTATTTTCTTCACTCTCAGAATTTTCTGTTTTTGTTAAATATCTGCTTGTTGGTTCAAAGTAATAGTCTTCAGAAGTTGTAGAAACGGATCCATCAAACAAACCGTCTTCTGTCAAAATTCCTTCCACAATAGCATTGTCGTCCTCTGTGAAAAATGAAAAAAACGTGTGTGTTAATGCTAGAGATAGTTAAAATACGCTTGCAATAGATTCATTTATCTTTTCACCAACAAAATGAAACTTGGAATATAAAACTAGAAGCAACTCTGTTTATAAGAAAATAAATGGATATAAAAGTTAGAGTAATGATAAAAAAGTATTCAAGACGGTTACAAGGATTTACAGCACCGATAACAGAGTACATAGTTTTTCATTTTACATTAATCAGAAAGCCGACATAATATATGTTTCACCTTGACAATAAATCAAAATATTACTTACCAGCAACGGTGCCAGTATATGAGTGAGAAGAATCAAAAGCGATTGGTCCATTTGTTCCTTCAAAAACTGCATCTTTTGCAAATACAGTGTCGGGAACAAGTCTCATTGTCCATTCTCTGTTAAAAAAAAAAAAACATAAATATAGGTATACGATATATTATTCAACGAATCGATAGTATAAAATTGAATAGTACAAGGACGTTGAGAAACCATAAAATTTCGTAGCTACGTGTTATAATAATAGATTAATTATTACGTATTAAATTAAATTAAACTAGCAACCTTGTAGTCACTATGTGACTTGTGAACTATAAATAAATAAAATTTTGCTTCATTAAATAATGACTTTTTTAAAGATATAAGCTCATCCCGATGTTACACTCATCAAGCGCTTTCATTTGTTACCTGTCGAATGTCCGAAGATGAAGAACGATTGGTTGAACCTTGCTGGCTTCGGATACATCTCGTCGGACCCGGTTTCGATGTTTTCGTAAAATAGCCGTGTCATATGAGACTGGTTCATAGTAACCAATGTAAGACCGCTTAGTAATTCCTGAAATATTTTTAATGATATAGACATAGTCAGTATAATTTTATATTAATATGATAACAAAGAAAAATAAACGGATATACTCGGTCCCTTACCTGCGTGCGGCGGAAGAGGATGAAGAGGAGACGCGTCAACGAGCACAAGCGAGAGGATAGCAAGGACCCATTGGATTGTCGCGGTTGGCATCACGATCAGTTCCCGGGGCCCGTTGAACTTCCCCAGGAGCGTATCACGTATCAGTCTCCACACAATTCCAACTAACGCTATCTCTCTGGTTTAGCTACCATCTCTCTGCCCACACAATCCATCAGTTCCATTCTGCTCCACTCTGTTGACAAAGAAATAAATTTTGTTAATATTTATCTTTGCTTAAAATTATCTTCACTCTAATGCAGTACGCTTCTGTGACTAATAACACCAGTTTATTCATTGTAACGGTAATATACAAAGACAGTGTTCACTTGCGGAAAAATCGGGGAAGCGTAATAACAAAAAATGAAAATAAAATAATACTAACAATAACCATAATAAATTATTATTAACTCCATGGGGACAGTACAGCTTGCTAAGATTTGTTTGTTCGATTTCCACATTGTCTTGTCGCTCTGTCTCGTGACAACGTCTGTTACGTTGAATCCTATACGATTATTTAATTGATAAGTAAGCACGCGCTGCTCACTGAAGAGAAACAAAATTAAGTACCGCGTGCTGTAAGCTAAACAATCTTAACATCGTAATATTATTAAGTAAGTAGTCGATTGCACAAATAAACTTTCAGTTCAACAATAATTATCGAATTTATGCTACTGCTCAGGATAATCTCTGTAAATATGATGATGATGTTCTTGCTGATGATGATGAGCAATACTGATGTAGGTCGAGGGTAAATTAAGGTCATGTGAATTTTTTTTCACAATAAATATGAAATATTAATCCTCGCTATTGATTGTTCTGAGTAAGAGAAAAACAAAGACTCGAAAGTAGGATCATTGTATTTCGGAGCTCTGAAGTTTAATAGTGTAGCAGTTTGAGATGAATCATCAATCTTTAAAGGTAGATCTGGCATCACTGGCCCGTAACTAGCATTCTCCTGGAGTGTATTATCGTGTAGATAAAATGAGTGACTTTAAAGGTATACCTGGTCTCCTCCAACGTTACCTTACACGTATAAAATATTATAAAAAAAAAAAATTAATAAAAGAATATTATTGTCATAGAATAATACTGAAGTTAGCTGTCAGCTGTCAATTTTAAAAATTTTTTTACAATAAAAAAATTCTTTTTAGACATTTAAAAATTTTTAGAATTTTTTTTATTGAAAAAATGATTAAAAAAAAATGTTGACTTGTAAAAAACTTTAAAAACTGTAAGCGCAATTTTACAAAAATGTTTTTATGTTTTAATTTAGTTATTAAAAAAATTGAAAATTAAAGTAGCAGATATTTAATAAATTTTAGAATTTTTTAAAGAAATAAATTAGTGCAAAAAAAATTGACATGTAGAAATTTCAAAAAATTAAAAATGCAATTTTTTTTTAATTATTTTTAGAAGAAATTTTTTTGTTAAATAAAATTAAAACATTTTCAAGTAACTGCTAACTTTAATGTCATGTCATATAATAAAAAATAATAGTTTACACCCACACACCTGTTTTAAAAAATTCCGAGGCGTTTGATCCTGAATCCAGGGACTACGTGATTGTCTACCGGTTCTCTCGATACGATGCAACTTTAATACTCAATGCAATCTGTTGTATACTCAGCTTATCATCGCTTAGAGGTAAACAATGAG
This sequence comes from Cotesia typhae, assembly GCF_013202065.1. Classification (NCBI taxonomy): domain Eukaryota; kingdom Metazoa; phylum Arthropoda; class Insecta; order Hymenoptera; family Braconidae; genus Cotesia; species Cotesia typhae. The sequence goes on from NW_027423769.1 coordinate 1,996,119, forward strand.
TATTTAATGAGTAAACAATTAATTTAACTAATTATCACCAGCATGTGCTATGTATATATTGATTATATTGATATAATCTAAACAATGGAAATAAAAAATAAATACAAATGTAAATAAAAAAAAATTTTAACAGAATGACACGAACAAGAAGGCTGTTCGCGTAGCACTGATGGTCGTCCGGTTGTTGGACAGTGAACGAACGAGGACCCCGAGGACAACGACTCCCTACCACGCCAACGCACTCACTTTCCACCGAATCTACAATGTATTTTCTATTCTCTTTTCTCACCTGTGTCTTTCTCTCTCGCTGTCAAGTCTCTGTACACTATCCTTCTTTTTTGAGCTAGCTCTTTCTTTGTTGGACTGTTCAACGATCGAACCAACACTACTTCACACACCACCCGATCACCCCATTTGATTTGCCGTCTACGTCTATCCTCGTGTAATGCATGCGTGATTATATTCCATGTCTTTATTCTTTTTACTAGCTCTCCTTCCCTCAATTTTCTGTATTTGAATGTGTCAGTATGTTTTTATTTATGCGCATGCGCGTTTCTTTGCGCGGCGCGAATTGTTGTTGTAATGTGCTGCCACCTGGCGGGAAATTTTTAAGTATTTCTGTTGAACAATGCTGAAGTTAGCCGTCAGCTGTCAATTTTAAAAATTTTAATAACAAATCAATTACAATAAAATTAAAAAGTGCTTCTAAAAATTTTCACTTGTAATTTTTATTAATTTTCACATGTGGAATTGTTTAATTAAACTTTTTTTATAATAATTGCATTATTATAAAATTTTTAAGTAATTTTTAATGTCTGCCAACTTCAGTGTCATTTCTGTTGATGCCCGTTTGTGCCTGTCGAATCGATTACTTTTTGTTTATGTTGCTTCAGTGTATTGTAATTGTATAATTGTATAAAAGTACGGTAACTTTTAGCAGATATTTATTTTATTTAGTGTTTGATTGGAAAATTTTTAACGAGTGTCAACAATGTCTAACGAAGAAGCTGTTTCTGGAATTGAACAATTAAAAATTGCGGATAATGAACTTATAGTTGCCAATGCTGATAATGTTGGAGATACTACTTATAGTGCAACTTGGATTTTAAGAAGATTGTTGACTTTATCCAAGGCATGGACTGATTATTAATAATAAAGATAGTACTGAAGTTAGCGGTCAGCTGTTAATTTTAAAAATTTTTTAGAAGCATTTTTTTATTGTAATTGATTTGTTAAAAAAATTTTTTTAATTGACAGCTGACGGCTTACTTCAGTATCATATGATTTTTTATAATTTAACTTTGCTATATTGAAATTTATTTTTAGATTAATGAAGATCTATGGTCAACAGATCTAGAAACAGACCTTTGTTATCTCTGGGACATGACAACAGAGAAAGATGTTGTTGACTTTTTATGTCAAAACAATTTTTTATCTGTTTCTGAATTTGTAATTGATAATGCACCAGAGCCAAGATGCAGGGTAAATATTTATCAAAAGTCTGACAATTTGTTTTTGTTACGGATTGTTTATACTTTATTACATATTTTAAAGAAAATTCATTTGGATTTAATAATTCTGAAATTTATAGAATTATTTTAAATTTTTACAACCAGTCAATTAGTTAAATTTTTTTTTTTACAGGAAATAATAGTAGGTATCTTAGGAAATTTGTGTTCACAGCCAACAGCGTTCACTCGTATTACTAATACACCCACATTAGTAAATAAATTATTAAACTTGATGTCTTTTGACGATACTGAAACACTAATTCAACTTTTGAGAGTACTTCAAGCTGGATCTCGTGATATGCAGATTACTATTACATCACCTTGGCGAGAATACTTGCTATACAGTAAACCTTTGGCGGATGCACTAACATTTATTTTCAATAGTTCAACAAATAGTAAGTATTATAAATGAAATTATAAGTGAAATAATTTTATGTAATTCATGATGTTAATTAAATACTATCATTGTTTTGTAGGTCAATTATTGAGAGAATCTTTGGCTTTAATGCAATCAATTGCTACGAATACTATATTTCTCAATGAAATATTCGAAATAAATCCTCTGTTGGTAGGCTTAGTAGAAACTTTTGACCAGTTAATGCCGTCAGAGCAAGAAGAAGTAGAAGATGATGACAATGAATCACACGATCAAGTTGTCATTGAACGTTGGCTTGAAATTATTACGAAAATTGTTGAACGTCAATCAACGACTCGTATAAACAACTATAAAGATATTATTCGTGTTGTGATTAAGATACTGGGAAAATTAGAAGAAAACATGATTCCAATGGATGAAAACAAAGCTTCTTCAATTTATGATTGTGTAGTAATAGCTAATTGGTTAAAAAAACATCGTTATCACATTGATATTAATTTTTTATGTCCACTTACTAAGATTATGATTAAACTTGATGATGGTAAATTTATTTATTTATTTTTATAATATAAAATATTTTTTTTTATTTCAAGCAAAGACTATTAATTTAGTTTTTATCATTACAGAAATATCGAGACAACAAGATGACGACAAAGAAATCATGATTGATCTTCTGAAGCACTTACATAGATACTGGCTTGGTGTTTATGGTGCCAGTGATGAGTTGATTACCGACGAATATTTGGCAACATGTCCATCTGAAGTATCGAGATACTTGATGAATTATATTTTTAATGGAACTAGACATTACAATAAGTTTTAATAACATTTTATTTAATACTTGAGTCTTTACGATTTTAATTTTTTTTTAACTTAATTTTTATTTTTTCGGTTTTTAATATTCTTCTATTTTTTTTTATCTTTATGTAAGCAATAGTATTAATAAAATTCAACCATTATTTTATAAGTAATAGTTTTTATTGTATGAATAAATTGAGATAAATAATTCATTGAAGAATATCAACATAACGTTTAATTTTTATAACGTTTATATTTATTACATTCCGATAAATAAAGACTTTTTAAAGAATTTTTGTGTTTTAAAAAAAATATTAAAAAATTAATTAATTAATAGAAATATTTAAATATATATTTATTTACATATCTAAGCTAGGCAATAAAATCATTTAATTTTCCCGCGATTAAAGCTAAACTAATAATATATTATAGGTGTCTACTAATCAGTGATCATATGTTTTCTCTTTCGATAAAACAAATCCCTACTATAAAAAAAAAATAAATAAAATAAACCAACGACATTGAGACAAAAGTAAAGCGCGTATAAGACATTTTTGTACGACATATTTTTCCAAGGAGATTGACTTATATTATTATGAAAAGATAATATTTCAATTTCAGGATAATATTATTAATCATTTTACAAATAAAAATCAATCATGCCTACAGATTTGAGTCTTGACGACGTGAGTATACAACGTTACTCTCTAATTTTTTTTTTTTACTTTTAAGAAATATGACATTTCTTATTTTTTTTTATAATTTATTAATTTTGTTTAAATTTCAGATCTCCATTTTAAAAAAAGATAACGTGAAAATCCGTGACTTTGACAATGTTATTAATAAGATTAAAAAAATCCGAGCAGATGGACCGAACAAGCTACAAGTATGTAATAAATAGTGTGTTTGATCAAAATTGATATTTTTCATAATAATGATAATGACATATTTATTTTAGGTTGTTACAGATTTTGACAGAACTATTACAAAACAGCATGTTGATGGTAGACAAGTTTTGAGTAGTTTTGGTAAGTCATAAAAATTTATTTCGTCATATATTCATAGTGAAATGATCCCACGTACTGCATATAGTCTATATTATTAAGAAAATAATTTAAAAATTATTTTAACAAATTAATTACAATAAAAAAATGCTTCTAAAAATTTTCACTTGTAATTTTTATTAATTTTTATATGTGAAACTTTTTAATAATTTAATTGCTATAAAATTATAAAAAAATTTATAACTTTAAAGTTAGCAGTCACCTGATTATTTTTTTAATTTTTTTTTTAACAAATTTTCAAAAAATAATTTTTGAAAAATTGCATTTTTAATTTTTTAAAATTTCTACATGGCAATTTTTTTTTAATTATTTTTTGCCATAATTTATTTGTTAAAAAAAATTCTTAAAATTATCTAATATATACTAAATTAATTTTTAATATTTGTCAACTTATAAATTTTTTTTTTTAGGAATATTTTTTAAAAGCAGCCAAATATCAAATAATTTAAAAGCAGAAGAACAACGATTGTTCCACAAGTACCGTCCAATTGAACTCGATCATGACCTAGATATGCACAAAAAAATAGAGGCAATGGAGTCATGGATGAAAGAAAGTGACGAAATCCTCAGAGGGGTTGATTTTGATGCCTATGAAATTGAAGAGGTGGTAAAAGTCCATGGTACTGACGTCAGAGATCGAACGAAAGAATTAATTGACAGATTGAATGCTGCTGCTGTACCAGTGCTTGTTTTCAGTGCTGGTCTTGGTGATGTAGTTGAAGCTGTTTTGAAGCACCATGACGTCTTCCTAGATAATGTTAAAGTTATATCAAATTTTTTGAAATACAAGGACGGCAAAATAAATGGGTTTAAAAATGATAAGTTAATTCATGTGTTCAACAAAAATGAGCATGTCATTGATAAAGATTACTATAATACACTAAAATCAAGAAGTAACATTGTACTCATGGGAGACATGACTGGCGATGCGACGATGGCCGATGGTTCAAGTTGCGAGACAATTTTAAAAATTGGTTTTCTTTATGAACATGCAAGTTTAGAATTTAATACAAATTTATTTTTATGAAAGTAAATTTAACAGACATTAAATAATTTATTTTTTATTTTCGCAGGCTGAAACAGCGCTTCCGTCTTATTTGGATGTATTTGATATTGTACTAATTGATGATCAATCCATGGATGTTATTATTGATATTCTCAGACCAATTCTTTGAAAATTTTACTTATATTTATTATAAAAAAAAAAAATTAAACAGCCTCATTAAATTTATAACTTCTTTTGATAAAAATGTGAATTAATTAAAAACAAAAAAATTTATTGAAGCTAATATTGTTAATTGGAATGAATAAATACTTTTTTCTTTAACATCGAATTTATAATTTTACAATTCCATGAAAATTGAGTTATCTGGCACCTAAAAATTTAAATAATTTTTTCTATTGAAAAATTTTTTCACAAAATTTATCACGAAAAATTATTTTAAAAAAATTGCATTTTTAATTTCTAAAATTTCTAAATATTCATTTTTTTTTAACACTGAAATTGACAGACATTAAAAATTTTTTTATTGTAATTAATGTTTTAAAAAAATTTTTTTAATTAACAGCTGACCGCTAGCTTCAGTGTTATATAATTTTACAATTTCCCGGTTCTGTTTACTGTAAAGTTGTCGAGAGTCGATAGTAAATATTCGTTTTATCGATACCAGATTCGATATCACACCTACAATCATAATCGTTTATTTACGCGGGCCAGGCTAAAGACGTCTTACCTTGAATTTGAAGATGTAAACAAAATATATATATATATATATATATATATATATATATATATTTTTTTTTTTTTTTGTTCACAGTGGATGTGCTTACAATGATTAATATTTTATAACATGTATAATTATAAATAATTATTTATTAGTCAAGATGAAATAATAACATTTATAAATAAGTGATAATAATAATAATAAAATAATAAAATTGAAATTTTTTGGCCTCTTGACTCGGATAAGCAAAAACCGGCATTTTCGGTATCTGTTGTCATCATGAATAACAATAAATTACTCAGCTCAGACAATATATTTACGGACGATGGTAAGCATTATGAAATAACAATAATTCATTTTATTCTTATGTTATCAAATGTCAACATATTTAATTTATTTAATGTACTCAAATTTCAACAATATTTATACTAAATTTATGAATGATAAATTGTCACATTTTATTTATACATAAGTAAAAAAATTTAACAATCAATTGGTATTAATTTAATTTAATTATTGTATTGCTCCAGATATACGTAAAGTTGTTATGAATAGTTTAGCTTCTTCTCCTACTGTTTCATCAAGTTCATCGTCATTTTCTACATCAGCTTACAAACCTTCAGATGCTTCAATTCATTCCTGTATTTCATATCTTCGTTTTAAAATTCCTTCAAATTTGCCGTAAGTATATTTATCAACTACAAATGAAAAATTGATTTTTTTAATGACGCTGAAAATTAAGTTAACCAACATCTGAAAAATTTTTAGAATTTCTTTTTTTATTGAAAAATTATTTAAAAAAAAAAAAAAAATTTTTTTAAAGCAATTTTTTAAAAATATATTTTTGTTTTAATTTAATTATTGAAAAAAAAATCAAAATATTAAAAACGTCGGCTAATTTTATTATTATAATTTAGTATATTTTTATAATTATTGTTATTCTACAGAAATGATTATGTCTTGGATAAATTTATGAACTTAATGAAAGAGTATGCACCAAATGAGCGAATTAATTGGAGAAGTTTTCGACAAGCCGCCGATACGTGGATTACATCCGTCAAATCAAAATGTCCAAATGAATATGACTTTGAAATAAATGTCAATAAGTATGTAGTGAATATAGATTACATTTTACACGGTCAATGTCAATATAAAATTTTTTTTTAAATTATTTAAGTTATAAATGAGCAGTTGCTGTAGTGTTTCATATTGTTATTATCAGCAGTATTGTTTGCATCAAGGTGATTGTTAGACGATCATTATTTTTGTATAGTCATGACGCTGCTTAGCGCGATAAGCTCTTTGAGTCAATTTTACATGCTATTATAATAGTACACTTGAACAATTGTACCAACTTAGTGTTATACTTAAGGAGACAATACATTTGTTTTTCTAGAATATTCAAGCGATGTAGTTTAATATAATTTTTTTTTTGTTTTGTTTTTATGTATTGTTTAAAAAAAATAATATGTATCATTACATATCGGAATGGACCAGTGGAGAAACTGCAGATAGTCCAGATGAAGGGATTACCAATGATGATGATGATGATGATGATGATGATGATGATGATGATCCAGATGTCTTCCAAAGAGATTTCAATGATAGCGGGAAATCTACAGAACTTGTTGAATGTTCTATTTTAAATAATTCAAGTAGTAAAATAACAACAGAGTAAGTAGACCCTTTTAATTAGTAAAAATTTATTTTTTATGATAATTATGAATATTTTGATAATTACCTACAATTTTTTTGAAAATTTGATAAAATTGTGATAGTCAAATTCTTTTTTTTAAATTGTTCATTTTTTTATGTATTTTTCAAAAAAAAAAAATATATATATATATATATAAATAAAATGAAATAGAAATTTCGTTAAAAAAAATTAAAATTAAAATAGTTGGCCCCACTTGTAAATATTTACCAAATAATTTAATAAATTCTAATAATTTGATTAGGTGTAATAAACTTGATAAGTCAGTTAAATTGATATACGAAGCAGATATAGAAAATACTGAAAGTGAGCTTCTACGTAAACGGATTTATCAGTTTGAAAAAGACAATGCATGGTTGCGTGAAGAATTAATGAAATCTGAAGAGTCAGCAAATAATTATAAACAATTATTTTATTCATTTCGTCAAAAGTATGATCGTCGTAATGAAGAATATAGATTATTAGAACGTGAAAATGATGAAAAAAATGAGATAATTGATAATATGAAAAAAGATCAAAAACATTTTCAAGTTGTGCAAGAAAAATGGGAAAGGGAACGGAAGACTCTGATTAAAAAGATTGAAACTGATAAACAAAATACTGAGACTTATAGAATTAAGTATGATAAAGCTGAAAATGATAAGAAAAAATTTTCAAAACAATTAAATGTGTATCGTCGTTCATTGGATGAAAAAGAAGATTTTTGTAATGTTCTCCAAAAAGAATTAAATCAATTGAAACAAACTCTTAAAAATCTGGAAGATTATTATGAAAAAATATTCAGTGAGTTAAAAGAACAAAATGAAGACTTGAAGAGGAAAAATTTCAAGTTAGAGTTAAAGTCAAATGATGGTAAACCGAGTAGCGAACAGGTAATTAATTTTTTACTTTGGTCTTCTTTCAGGCACCCGAAAATTTTCTTGAGCCAAAAATTTTGTTCTCCAGTCGATAAATTTTTCTGTGTGAATTTATTTTTAAATTTTGTATAAATAATGGAATCGTTTAATATTTTAGCTGCATTTAATACCATCGGCAATTAATTTAGATATTTCTTTTGACCATTCGCCAGATATTAAATTTAATAATCCGTCTTCAGATTCACTGTACGACGAATTAAAAGCTTCAGTAAGTTATTAAAAAAGAAGTTGTACTTATTAATTGATTAAAATTTACTAAAAATTAATTATAAATTTTTACAGGGATTTTTGCCGGATGTTTCTTATGAAAATTCAAAAATCCGAGAACTTGAAGAGGAATTAGATTGGCAAGATGAAAAAGTTCGCAGTGCGGTAGATCAAGTCGAGTATTTAATAAAATATGTGATCGAAAAAACAAATATAAATAATAGTCGAAAATCTAACTTGGAAGCAAAATATATTTTAATTTTGCTAGACAAAATTTCACAATTATCAGAGATTGTAAGTATTAAAATTTTTAGTTTAGTGAATATTGACAACTAAACTATTATATCATCATCATCATGATCAACGTCAGAGATAGAATTATTTGTTATGGAAATATTTTTGACCTGTGACAATAAATAAATTTTTAGGTAACAGATGCATTTCAAAAACGATTCACACATGATGTAAGTTGCCAAGTTTCAGAAGACCCATGGGTGGATAAAAATTTACAAGATCTTAAAATTTTAACATACAAAAATTTCATAAAGCCGTAAGTAATTAATTAATAGATTAAATTTAGTCTTGGAAAAAATTTTAAAAGCTTTAGTGTTAGCTTAGCTTGAATATTTCGTCATAGAAACAAGCAAATACTGCTTTGAGGAAAACATAAATTTTCCACTTTAATTTTCCAAGATACAACAAAGATCAAAGAATATTATCATAAAAATAGAAACGTCGCAGGTTGCGCCGATCATTTTCATTTGTAAAACTAACGCACATAAATTATACGACGTAAAAATAACCATGGTGACCTTCGAAATCTCGGGTTAACTTAAGAATTATGTTGGTTGACCTGATTGCACGAGTTTTTATATTCAATTTTTTTCTTTTCTCAATTTTATTTTAACATTCCATGGCCTCCCACAGTCTCTTTGAAACTATATTTAAAGGACATAAAAAACAATAATGACTAAAAAATTGAAAGAAACTTTTCGAAATTCCACTCGTATTTATCATCATTAATTATCACCTATTATTAAGAGAATATCATTAAAAATATCAATAATTAAGAAATGACATTGCATCTTGTCATATAATGATATTTTTAAAGATATAAGCTCACCTCGACATTACACTCGTCGAGACTTTTCGTTTGAGTACCCACATCAATTTTTCATATATTTTATATATATATATGTATATATATATATATATATATATATATATATATATATATATATATATATATATATATATATATATATATATATATATATATATATATATATATATATATATATATATATATGTAGATATAAAAAATATATCAAAAATGCAAGTGGGTACTCAAATGAAAGCTCTTGATGAGAGCTTTCAATATTTAAGAAAATAAAGTGCAATTTAACAAAAGTCATTATTTAATAAAGCAAAATTTTATTTATTTATAGTTCACAAGTCACAGCAGTCACATAGTGACTGCAAGGTTGCTACTATATATATATATATATATATATATTTTATTTAATATTTTTCAAGACATATTCGACAATATAATGCAATTGTAACTCTCAGATTGGGTAAATCGAATGATTTATTAGAAGAGTTGAGCGAGTTAAACTGGTTATCCTCGCTCGTGACCTCTATTAGTCTATTTGAAACATAAACTTCCTCAAATCGGATTAAATCGAGTTCAATATAAACCAGAGCACTAAAGTTCTGATCAAGTAGCAATGGTTTTTCAGTATTAAAATTAATAGACATTCAATTAGATTCAATTCTCAATAGACGAGAATAGTTTAAACTCCCTCGCTCTTCAAATTAGCATGCATTTCCCTGAATCCCCTCTTTCCACTTTCATATATACATCTTTATCGTTCTCCTTCTCTGACAATCTCTTCTTTTAGAAAATATTATCATACCGTACTCAATGTTCTCGGTAAACCGTGATCGTTAGCTATCGGGCCGCATGTCTATCCGATTTGTTAGCAATAAATAACATTTTTTACTTAAAATAAAAAAAGAAAACAAATATTACAAACTGTCTGAAAAATTTAATCGTATCATTATGAGTGTACTGAAAGCTGTAATTTTATTTCTTCATCAACTACTACTTTGTTAACGTGATTACACGGTGATTTATCCTAATTAGTGCTCACAGTTTCATAACTCCGTATATTGAACAATTCTCCAATTACTTTACTCGACAATAAAGTATCTTTAATTTTTTTCTTCTTGTAAATTAAATTAAATTATAAAATTTAATTTTTAGTTTTTTTTTTGATAATACTAAAAAATAATCGTATAGTTTTTTACGAATGTATGAATATGAATAACTAGCAACCTTGCAGTGACTGCCATGACTTGTAAAATATAAATAATTAAAATTTTGCTTTATTAAATAATTACTTTTGTTAAATTGCACTGAACTTTCTAAAATATTGAAGTTTTTAAAGATATGAGCTCATCCCGATGTTACACTCATCAAGAGCTTTCATTTGAGTACCCACATGCCTTTTTGATATATTTTTCATATATACATATATATAATATATTTAAATATATTATATATATGAAAAATTGATGTGGGTACTCAAATGAAAGGTCTCAATGAGTGTAATGTCGGGATGAGCTTATATCTTTAAAAATATCATTATATGACAAGTTGCAATGTCATATTAATCTAATGTTTTAATAATATAAATATTTAAAATACAAATAAATAATGCTTGATGTAAAATCAATGTAGCACCAATTTTTACATTATAATTATTAAAAAGTGAACGCTGCAGTTGTCTAAATAGATTTATGAAGCGCTAAACCTGGAAATTGCAATGCCAGAGCTACTAATGGAGCTCACATTCCTCGACACTGATTGTTTATACAATTAAAAACCAAGGTCTCCTTGTCATTACAAGCGACGACAACTCGATCAATGGTTTTATTACCTTCTATATAACGACAGAACTGTATCTATATCTTGATTATTGTCGTCATTATTATTTTAATGTCAAGCAGATTTATATCAGAATTACTTGTGATGACCGCGAGTTAGGAAGTTCTGACCAAAAAATTTTAGAAAGTGACTCTTTTAATTTATTAAATTGTTTTTTTTTTTTTTTTTTTTTTTTTTTAAGGAGTAATTCATCGAATTTAAACACTAAAGAGAATCTGTTGTCAACGTTATCTTCTAATAGTGTTGATACAAAAATAAATCCATATTCCGCAGTCAATTGTGATAACAATAAAAAGAAGAATACTTTCAACAACAAACTGCTTATAAATGAGACACGTATTGTGAAAAAACCATCGCAGATTTTAACAACAAAACACCACTTGTTACCAAATAAAAATACTGAATGGAGTCCGATTATCTGTAACTCGCCAATAATGAGTGAAAAAAACGCACCAAGAAGAAAAATTTCCGTATTCGCGCGAACAAGTGATCTGGATAAAATATTGGAATCACAATCATCTAATGATAATTTTACAAGTAGCACTCCTGTTCCTGATCCGATTCCAGAACTTAATACTTATCGCACAGCTCAAGAATCTAGTAGCGATTCATCGGGTAATTTATCTCAACTACAAGCTTCGTTAGAAGAAAATTCAACAAATGATTGCGGTGAATCCACTTCAGTAGCAAATAATCAAATTGAATTTAATATTGCGCCGGCAAAATTCAATTTTTCACCTGCAAAAATTACAAAGCAATCTTTGGCGTCTAGTGAAAATTTGGCAACGACTGATAATAATACAAGTCAATTTAATCTACTTGGCATAGATAAAAAATTAATAGAGAGTTCAACGCCGATTTCTAATGATGATCAGTACAACAGTTCAGATAAAGGTAAAATCACTTGTATTAATTTTAAAAAAAATTTTTTAGTTATTTTTACAAGTGGGGTCCATTTTAATTTTCATTTTTTTTTAAGGAAATTTTATTGATATATTTTTTTTTGAAATATAAAAAAATGAACAATTAAAAAACAAATATTTTTTTACTTTTCAAAAAAAAATATATCAAAAACATTTTTTAATTTTTATTTGATATTTTTTTTTTGCATTTTTTGAAAAATTTATTAAAATTAAAAAAAATTTTAAATGTTAATTTTTCACCTAAATTTTTCACCCCGCTTGTAAATAATTACCAAAAATAAAAAAAAAAAAAAAAAAAAAAAAAGAATATAATGTATATTAATTATTGAAAATGAATTAATTTATGAATATTTATCATAACAGAGAATAAATCAGTGCGGAAAGAATTGAAGAACGTCACGTGGACGATTGAATCGGGTAGTAATTCTGGATCACCGAAGCAGTTTTATAATAATCGTAATAAGTGCGACATTCATGCAGTAACTGAAAAGGCCGCCAGCGAATTAGCTGCAGTCACGCTTGCAATGTCGAGTGGTGAGGATAGCTCGGATTCATCAGACAGTGATTCGGCTATTACTTGTGATAATAAAGATAATGAGAATGATAATGATAATGATAATAGTTCTGCGACTAACATTAAAAATGCTCAATATACACGTGACTCATTGGATGTTAATCAATCGTCGCACGTGAATGAATCCTTTCAAGTACTTTCAAATCCAGTCAAAATTAATTTATCAAATGGAGCGAAAAGAATTAATGACAAAACATTTACATATAAACCAACTGCTAAGCGCGAGGTAAATATTTAATTTTTATGTTTTGATTATTATATCATCATTATTATTAAATTTTATTACTTTATATTAAAGTGATGAGATTAATTGACGTTGATTAATTTGTACTTGAAATCATTTAAGTAAATTTTGCACATTCATTAAAGTGTGATTGCAATCTACATTGTGATTAATTAAACGATAAAAAAAAAAAAAATTTTATATTTGTAATTCAAAGAATTAAGATCACATATGTCAGAAGTAAAATTTCACTTTACTTTTATGCAATCTAAAAATAATTATAAAATGTTATAAATAAATATGTTTAATGATCGTTGATTATGTATTTTATTTCTATTTATTTCAGATACTGCCAGTTATGAAAAGATCGAGGTCAGAGAGTGAAAACCTTGGATGTGGTCACGAAAGTAATCTCTATATTTGCGATGTTGAAAAACCTAAATTAAATGTCAATTATCAGGAATTTAAACTAACTGTTTTTCCAAGTCTCACGGATTTTCGTTTGCAAGAATCAGGAATTGCTCATTTATCCGATACGGATGACTTAGAGTAAGAATATAATGTCATGATTTTACTTACTCATTAGTTCATTTGTGTATAATTTATCCGAGTATATTTATACAATTTTTTTTTTTTTTTATAGAGAAAAAGATTTAGTTGAAGGCGAATTAGAGGTAATTGAGTAGGAAATAAAAACACATTTGGTAATTATTTACAAGTCGGGTAAAACATATTTTGGGCCAGAATTAGGTGAAAAATTGTTCATTTAAAAAAAAAAAAAATATCAATAAAATCAAACAGAAACTTTGTTCAAAAAAATTAAATTAAAATCGTTGACCCCACTTGTAAATATTTACTACACATTTTTATTATATCTCTCAATAATTAATTACAATTTTATTTTTTGAATGTTTAAAAATTTTAGCGAAAATACGTAGCATTTTCCCTTGGACTCTGTACTGATAGATTAACACTTTCACGTAGAAAAACATTATCTCAACGTCGACGTGATCAAACGGAAAGGAATTTTACTAATGAAGTAACAAGGATGCAACAAAGTATTGAGGCAAGTATAAACCATTATTTTAAATTTCAAAAAAAAATTAAAAACAAAAAATCTAAACTAAAAATTTACATTGTAAAAATATATATGTACTTGTATAAAATATATAAAAGGCAAAAAAAAAAATGGACAACGTATTAAACTCATCAGGAACTCGCGCCATTGTGCTTTGACAGTGAGACAATTGATAGGATAGAACGTGCAAGGAATCAAATAGAAATAATAGCACAGTGTGCACGGAAAGTGTCTTGTGCTGCTGAAACACTTGGAGCTATTCAACAGGAATACAGAATTTCTCGGGCTATCCATCTTGCGGATAGGTATTTGAGGCTGCTGCGTAGTCGATGTGAAAAACTTGACCGTGATTTAACAGAATCTAAGTGAGAGTCTAAATTTATAAACTCGTGCAAATTCCTGTTGCTTCTTCCCCTCTACTGGCTTATAATTTATTTAATTTATTTAATTTATTGTCAAAAAAAATTTTTTTCAATGTCTATTCTTCTTATAGGCGAATCTTAGCAGAAAATAATATTATTGTTGACGAGAGTAATGGGGAAAACGGTGAAGAATTTACTGTAATTCGTTACCGTGGATTACCAACTTCTAATCGTACAATGGTGCGATAATAGATCAATCAAATATTTTTCTCTACAGCTCATAACCGCTTTTACCTTTTAACATTCGGTAAATATTTACAAGCGGGGTCTATTTTAATTTTCAATTTTTTTAATGAAATTTATATTTAATTTTATTGATATTTTTTTTTGTTTTAAATACATAAAAAAATGAACAATTTGAAAACAAACGTTAATTATTACAATTTTAAAAAATTTATAAATTTAAAAAAAAATTGTGATATTCAAATTTTTTTTTTAATTGTTCGTTTTTTTATGTACTTAAAAAAAAAAAAAAAAAAAAAAATATCAAAAACATCGAAAAAAGATAAAATATAAATTTTATCCAAAAACATGAGAGCCAAAATTTTTTTTTTTAACTTTCACGACATTTTTTATCATAAATTCGCCGTAAAAACAAGCAGAATAAAAAAAATTTTTAAATGTTAATTTTTCACTTAGTTATGGCCTAAAATAGGATTGACCCCACTTGTAAATAATTACCACATTTTCTATTTTTTTTTCTTATATTTATAAATAGCATTTGATATCGTGTATATTAATCTAACTATATTTTTTAGCCGGACGACAATGCTTATTACATTCAACCACTTCCGAATCCAAACGCAAATGATCCACCTCCGACGTCGGTAATTTCAAGTACAATAGAATCAACTCCCACGTTAACGTCATCAACAAGATCTTTAAATAAAATTGGTTGGTATTAAATGTTTCACTTAGAATTATCATTAAAAAAAAAAAAAAAAAAAAAAAAAAAAAAAATATAATGAGCAGAACAACACGTGTAGTGCAACTGGCTGCAAACCACTTGCATTTTACTGCTAGTACTCAGTCGCTTTTAGTTCATTGACAAATAAAGTACTTAGTCCATTAAATTTAAAATAAATAATTAAATCAAATGGCAATGAAATGCAAAAACAAAGCGGAAAATGTTCGTGTTTTTATTTAAGAATTACGCATGGTCTTGTTATTGGTTTGGGCTCGCGTTTGATTAATGAAGTGATTGATATGATTGTTCGGATAAAGCAGGCGATCTCGAAATGTTGTTATACACCGGAACACGAAATTTCGGTCCATTCAGGTTAGATTGATTAAAATTAGTATGGCATGTTATTAAAATGACTAAAATGTCTATTTTTAAATGAAACTTTACGAAATTTACCTCATGCAGAGAGACCACCGGACTGCCTAACGCGTACTAAGTCTACAGTAATAGCTCAGAGTTTAGTAGTGTCTTTCTAATCAATCGAATCACATTTAGTTTAGTTTTTATTGAATTTACAAATATTTATACATTATTTTTATTTAAAAATGGCATTAGTTAGTGGTTCAAAACGTTCTATATCACTAAATACATCTGTACGAAAACAAGCAAGTCTATCAGAATGTTTAACGTCGGCAGCGCTCACACAGGCTCGTCTCAATCTTTCAAGTCAGTAAAAAATTCACAATCAAAATCTCAATATTTTATTTTTTATTTAAAAAAAAAAATAAATTACATCTAGCAACCCTGCAGTCAGTCAGCAGAATAAAATCTTGCTTTATTAAATAATGAATTTTTCTAAATTGTACTGACAAAAAATTTTTCTTATTCTCTTAATAATATAAGATATCAATAGACTGATTTTTTCATCATGATGATATTAATTTAATTGCAGAACGATCACCAGAAAAAAAATCAGCAACTTTACCACACTCTGGCAGTAATACATCTCTATCAGCGGAAATGAGAGCTACTAGACCGTTACCACCACCTCCGTTTGGACAATCTTACATGGAATCATCGTGGTTTCATAATGTTACACGCGAACAAGCTATTGCTCTTATCAAAGAACGTAAGAATAATTTTATATTTACATCAACTATTAAGGTCATCATCTACCTGATAATAATTTAAATTTAATTTATTAATAGGCGCTCGTAATGGATATTTTTTACTAAGACCATCGACGTCAGATCTCAATAATCCTTTAGTTCTTGTGCTTTGGTTTAAAGACAGAGTTTATAATGTTCCTGTGAGAAAAAGAACTGATAGCAGGTAATTTAAATTATAAAATTTGGTAAAAGACCCAGTTATTGACACTTGCAATTTTATTTTAATTAAAAAAAAAAATCAACTCTGGTAAATTAATAAATATAATTTTTGAGTTAAAAATTTTAAGATAATTTGTTTTTTGAGATTATTAATATTTTTAATTAGAATAAAATTGCAAGTGTCATTTTTTTTTTTTTTTTTTAAATAAATGAGATAATTTTTTTTTTTTTACAGATATGCATTAGGATCATTAAAAGCTGACGAACAAACTTTTGCAACTGTCGAAGAAATTATTAAATTTTATTCGAAAGAAGAATTAGTTTTATACTCCGGTGGAATACAGATGGGTCGTACGAGATTAACTGATACGCCTTCTAAATAATAATATACCATCAGTGCATTTTAAATAAATTTTAATAAAGTTAGATTTAAGAGTGATATAAATTTAATATGATGAAGAATAATGAGTCTGTTTTTTATGACTGATTTTTGTATGAATTTTATAAATTACGGTTTGTAATATTACTTAATAACTATTTTTATGGATTTAAAATATGTATAATTTATATATTAACATATCATAAGTGCACTTAAATATTTATCGATAATTTATCACACCACAAGTGCAATTAATAATTAAATATTTAAAAGAAATGTGCATTTATTTCTGAAAAGAAAAAAAAACGATAGTCTATTCTCTCTAATATTTTTATGTTAAAAATGTGATCAAAATAAAATATAAATTGTATTAATTAAATATTTTTTTTTTTTTTTTTTTTAATTATTCCTTTCACTTATTTTTTTTTGATAATTAATCTTGCTTACTTAACATTTTTATCAAGAGATTAAACAATATGATATCGTCTTTAAAGGAAGCTCAAAGTTTAAGGAATTTTTTTATTTAATAATCTTTATTATTATTTTGTAATTTTTATTAATTTTTTAATTAATTAAAACTCTAAAAAAAATTTTAATATCAGTGTTATAATTTAATTTATTTAAATTGAATAAAAAATTATTTAAAAATTCAAATTTAAAAAAAACGCGCGCCAATTATACCAACACTGAAAAAGCGCTCCAATGATACCAAAGCTAAAAAATAAACATTCGCTAATTTTATTTGACAAACACAGTTGTAGACTTGATTGAATAATGACAGAAGTGTGATAGAGACAGATCATACGTAATAAAATAGACATTTATATTTCTAAAAAGAATTTAATAGAACCTAGCATTCACACACACGTTTTTCTTACATAGCTTATTGTGTTAAGTTTGTTGATAAGTGAGAGTCAATTTAAAGGTTTATTCAAGTTGTCATTTGAAATAATTCTATTTCAAGACTTTGTCAACACTGCAAGATTTATTGTTGTTTAGTAAATCAATTAATCCTAATTGTTCTTTTTTTATTTTATTATGAATTAGTTTAAATAATAAAAAAGGTTCATAGTTATCTATTATTTCAGAGCTTATTAAAAATGAGTCACCCATTATTATCCTCGTGGTTGATTTAAGAATAACAACAAACATTCGCAAGTGATGAAGTGATTTCGAAATCACATTAAAACGTCAATAAACACTATAATTACTTACGTATTTTTAAAATATGGAAGATGAACAGACAAATGGTAGAGAAGCTAACAAAATTTGTGGTGTTTGTGGAGACCGAGCTTTGGGATATAATTTTAATGCTGTGTCATGTGAAAGCTGCAAAGCTTTTTTCAGGAGAAATGCCCTAAAAAACAAGGTGAAATTATTTATACAGAAGTTAGCCGACTTTTTTAATTTTTTTATTTATTTTATTTATTAAATTAGAACTAAAAAATATTTTTTAAAAATTACACGTGTAGTTCTTGAAATTTTTTACAAATTAAATTTTTTGTTGTAATTATTTCAATAAAAAAAATTATTATAAATTTTAGATGTCGGCTAACTTAATTTTTATGACAAGCTACTATAAATTTAAAATATTAAAAATTTTTTTTAATAATTTAATTAGTATTTCATAGTTTTTCTAGTTATTTATAGTTTTTCAAATTTTTTTGCAGAATTTATTTTTTTAAAAAAATTATTTATAAAAAATTGCATTTTTAATTTTTGGTTTTTTTTTTAATATTAAATTAGAACTAAAAAATATTTTTTTTTTAATTACACTTATATTTTTAAAAAATTTTTTTTTGTGATAATTTTTTCCAAAAATAAAATTCTAAAAATTCTTAATTTTTATTAACATTCATATTTTTACTTTTTTTACTCAAAATTTAATTTGACCTCAAAAGTAATAATTTTATTAAGCGACAAACAAATTGATAATGATAACGATAGACATTAATTTAAAGATAACCAATGAAATAAGTGTTGAAATAATTGTTTTGTAGGATTTTAGGTGTCCATTTTCTGAAAACTGTAATGTCACACCGGTAACGCGGCGATTCTGTCAAAAATGCCGGCTGGACAAGTGCTTCAGTATCGGCATGAGAAAGGAGTATATAATGACAGAAGAAGACAAGGTCCTTAAACGACAGAAAGTGGAGCAGAATCGTGCGAAAAAAAGGTCGTTTGACGAGTTACGAGGTCCTAAAATGAAGCGAGAAGTTATTGAAGATGCTAACTTTGATGACACTTCGATGTCAGTTGCTTCAGTAGCTTCAACAGTGTCAGAGACTTACTTTTGGGAGTCTGATAAAAAGTACACTGATTTAGACGGGAACAGAGAGCGTACTATTGAGAGTATGAGCCCAATCACTGCTGCAAGTGTACCTAGTCCTTCAAGCCCTCCAGAGAATCGAGATATTATCGGTTCCAAAACACTGGAGATGCTTAAAGATTCAACGCAGCCAAGTCAGTCATTTCAGAAATGCAATACTCATTTATCTACAAAAAATCCTTGCAGTTCAGAGAAACTTATTACGTGTAATGAGTCACTAAATAATAATAATAATAATAATAATAATAATAATAATAATAAGGAGTATTCTTACCTTGATTCTTGTGGAATTACCGGCAGGTTGGATGATGATAGTTTGATCGAAGATAAAAATACCGAGTTGGTATTATCTAGAGACAGGCCGGAAAGTAGTTCATCTGTGATTGAAGATTGTACAAAAAATGGACAGACAAAATCATCAATTTTTGTTGATAAATTTACGATAAAATCAGAATTTTTTATTAAAATTCTTCAGGATAATCCTCAGTTGGTTGCTAAATTATTACAAGACAAAAGTACTGTTACTAAAATGATGTCAGAGCCGCAAGTAGCTATTATGTTAGCAAATGATTCTCAGGTATCGAGGCTTTTAGAGCTTGATAATGAATCTAGTAAATCAAATAATTTAACGATTACTAGTAGAGGCTCTAATAATATTATTTGTAATTTATTGGATTCAGAGCAGCAAAATGTTGATAATCCAATATTGACTAATTTAATTACAAGCCATAAATCTAGTGAAAGTGATAATAAAGTTGATGAATTTAATGGTGGAAATGACTGGAGTAGAGAGACCGATGATGTAACTAGAGATGTCGTTCAAGATGTTCAAAGAATTCCTATAGCGGCTAATTCAATAGAATCAATACTCTGTGAGGCTATTAAATTAGAATTTTCAGCTTATTCTGCTTTAAGAGGAAATCAAAATAGTCGAGAATTAAATGATGCTGAACGGGCTAAATTAAATGAGTTAATTGTCGCTAATAAAGCACTGCTTGCGCCTTTAGATGATGATATTACCAATTTGATTGGTGAAGAATGTCGATTCAAGGTTTGTTTTTTATTTTTTTTTATTTTTAATACAATTAATTTATATTATTAAGAAATATACATAATTAAGAAATTACCTTGTATCTTGAAAACTATTGACATTTTTAAAAATATAAGCTCATCCCGATGTTACACTCATCAAGACCTTTCATTTGAGTACCCACATGCATTTTCATATATTTTTCATATATACATATATATATATATATATATATATATATATATATATATATATATATATATATATATATAAATATATGAAAAATTGATGTGGGTATTCAAATGAAAGCTCTTGATGAGTATAACATCGGGATGAGCTTATATTTTTAAAAATTTCAATATTTAAGAAAGTACAGTGCAATTTAACAAAAGTAATTATTTATTTATTTAGAGTTGAAAAGTTTTAAATATTATTTTTATTTTAACAGGGCACTGCCGAATATTCTGATCCGATGCTTTTAGATGTTATAAATTTGACAGCGGTGGCTATTAGAAGATTAATAAAAATGGCTAAAAAAATAAATGCTTTCAAAAATATGTGTCAAGAAGATCAACTGGCTCTTTTAAAAGGCGGTTGCACTGAAATGATGATCTTGCGGTCAGCATTGAATTATGATTCTGATAAAAATATGTGGAAAATACCTCATAGTCAAGAAAAAATGTCAAAAATAAAAGTTGAAGTACTGAAAGAAGCTAAAGGTAATCTTTATTCTGAACATGCAAGATTTGTTGGAACTTTTGATCCTCGTTGGCGTGATGAAAATATTATTTTAATACTAAGTGCCATTGCTTTATTTACACCAGATAGACCACGTGTTGTTCACAGCGACGTAATTAAATTAGAACAGGTGATACTATTTATTTTATTAATCATTTTAACTTTAATAATTGAAGAGCTGATTTTCAAAAGTTTTTTTTCTCGATTAATCAAAAATGAAAAGATACCCTTTTGAAATTCAACTCCTAAATTTAGGGTGTATATTAATCTACTTGATTTTATCATTTACAGAATTCTTATTATTATTTATTAAGAAGGTATTTAGAAAGTATATATCCAGGATGTGAAGCAAAATCGACGTTTTTAAAGCTTATACAAAAAATATCCGAGCTTCATAGACTTAATAATGAAGTTGTTGATGTCTATTTAAATGTAAACCCTTCAAGTGTTGAGCCACTATTAATTGAAATATTTGATTTAAATCACTAGCGTACTGCTGAGCAATTGTATAATGTATTATTATAGTTAAAAAAAAAAAAAAAAAAAAATCAAATTTTTTAAGTATTTAGCTTATTAATTGTTATCATTAATAATAGTTTATGTATGTATTATTTCATGTTGTATTCCAAGTTGTGCAAATATCTATTTTATACTGTTAAATAATCAAAGAGAATGTATTGTAGATAAAAATAATTTTTATTTTATCATTATTGTTACTGATATTACTGTTTTAACTAAACGGTAAAAACAAGATTACACTGGATATCATCCTAGATTATACTGAGTCAAAAAAAAAAAAAATCCAGATTATACTCAGTATAATCTGGATTATAATGAGCATAATCCAGATATCACTGAGTATAATCTGGGATGATGTCCAGTGTCATCTTGTTTTTTTCCGTGTACTCAATGTAAAATATTAATTTTATTTTACATAAAATGTAAAAAAACAATTTTTTTTTTTTTTTTTTTTTTTTACAAAAACTCGGGAGTAAAAAATAGTGAAATATTTTAGTTATGTATTGAATTATTTTTACTCAAAAAAATAATTGTGATACCGTGTACAAAAATACATATATTTTTTAAATATATCAACGATAATTTTTTTTTTTTTTTTTTTTTTTTTTTAATTTACTTCTTTGTATCCTGTTGTATTACCTTGAGTACAAGGTAATCGAGGAGTGAAAACATTGAAGATCAATTTGGCCTTTCACTACCACTCGTAACGCCTGTTAAAATTATAACAATAAGTGAAAATAATTTTTTTATTAATATAATTAATATTACTGACTGTTAGTATCCCAAAGAAGTCCAAGTTTCCATAGAGCCAGAAAAATAAGCATTGGTAATATGAAGAAAAATAAAATTGTAAATAGAGAAAATGCAATTATGTATCCAGTTAAATTAAAGATTTTAACTAGAGTCCATGTGAAACAATACCAAATCCATCCCAAGATGGTAGTTACTCCCATTTTTGCAAATTAAAAAAATTTATAAAATCATTTTTATTAGACTGTCAAATTTTATGATCACTTTATTTGTTCCCATATTCACGTAATATATAATTATGTCATCGCGTTTGTTGATAGGTAGAACATTGACTTTGACTTTCAAAGATCTTTCCTTATAAACAATTACTTATAGTAAAATTTAGTTTAGTTAAAAAATTTTTTGACTCAAATCAAGATGAAATTTTTCAAAATTATTTACTTGATTCAAGTAAATTTTTTTCTATCCATAATGTAATATTGCTATCTATAAAATAATTATTGCCGTAAATTGATTCAATATCTTAATCTTAGCTTAATTGCACTTATTGGTTTACGTACTATACTAAATAGTTTTATAAAATAAATTTTATGATACAGTTACATTGATAGCCTCGTAAATATTGTCAATAGTCTCAACAGGCGTTCCTTTCGTCGGTTCAGTGCCTCGCTTAAAATGAAAAAAAGCCTCGGAATTTTTATCATGTGTTTTAACAAGACTTTCACAAGATATTTTTTCTCCCGCAACGTAACAAGCACCAATCGCCGAAGGCGCACCAATCGTAATAAAGTCAATTCATCAACCAACTGTCCTTCTTGAATCTCTTTTATAAAACCTTTTTCCATAAAATTCCACGACTTCCAAACTGAACCAACGCAGATGACCTTTATGCCTCCAGGGGCTAACTTTACATCCTGGTAAAAAAATAAATAAATTTAGATTTAAATCATAAATAATTTTTAATGAATACATTTTTAGTGAATAATTTTTAAATAAATTTTAAAAAAAAAAAAAAAAAAAAAAAACCTACATTGTGAGCTTTGGCGACCAGCGTATTGACATATCGTGCAAGATATTGTCCAGTTAAAGTAAATAAAGTTTCACACAGTGGATCTTTTTTTTCGCATCCCGCAACAATTTCTTTTGTAAACATTGCGAATTTACTTTTATCAAAATTAGAATATAAATGTGGAAGCATTTCGTTGATACTATTTACATGAAAAAATGTTTTCATAGCCGCCCAAATGAATGCTGTAGAGTGGGGAGCTTTATGCAAGCCATCCATGTCATCAAACACATATTTACAAGCTTTGTGAGCGATCCAGAAAGCTACAATAATTTATTAATTTATTAAATAAATAAATAAATAAATATATAATAATAATTATATTTTTAATTAAAATTACCTCCGCCTTCATCACCGATCATATGACCCCAGCCTCCGCATCCATGCGTACTGTTGTCTGAATTAATTAGCAAACTATTGCTTCCTGTTCCCGCAATAAGAACTATGCCTCCGCAATCAGAACCAGTTTTCAAGCTTCCCATCGTGTCTGATCCAATAATGTAGTCTTTACTGGCATACGGATATTCTTTTGTCAAGGTTTCTATTAATTTGCAATTTGTTTCTTCCTCCTCGCAGCCACTCAAACACAGACCCTAGAATATTCACCTCCGTAAATTTGTTTCAATTACAAATACAGTTTCATCAAACAAAATTAAGAACATACGACACAATCTAATAGACGTGATTCGGGGATGTTTAAAGTTTCTTTCGCTCGGAGGATCATGTTGTTTATTCTCGTAGCAGTTTCTTTCATACCCAAACCCTAAAATAATTATTACATTAATTATTTATATTATTAAGAGAATAAAAAAAATTTTTTAAATCAAAACTTTTTTTAATTAAATAAAAAAAATTATCACAAATTTCAAATTCCAAAAAATTTTTATCAAAATTAATTTCAAATTAAAAAAAAAATTTTTTTTATCATTTTTATGCATTTAAAATAAAAATATGTTGTTTTCCGAAAAAAAAATTTTTTTTTACGCCCTTTTGGCCCCAAAAAAATTTTTTTTCGTCATTTCTACGCATTTCAAGTAAAAATACATTTTTTCCGGAAAAAAAATTTTTTTATTTATAGTTCACAAGTCAACAGTGACTGCAAGGTTGCTCGTTAAAAATTAAGCAGTGCAACATGTTCATTACCCAATGATTTGTACCGGGACCTTTGATATGTGTAAGTTGATTTCCATTGCCGTCCATTATTATCAGAGATGAATGTGTACCGCCTCTGAAATAATACTTTCATTATTTAAATTGACCTAATTTATTGTACGAGTTTTCTCAGTGATAATTTAAAGTCAAAAAAAATTAGATGGAATCATTCCATAAGTATATAAATATTAAAATGTAATTAAATATTAAGTATGCAGATTATTTAAAATTAAATCAATTTTACAAAAATATAAGGAAGTTATTTATCTTATCAATAGATTATCTATTTATCAAGATAGCAAATAAGATTTTTTTTTCTTCAAATTCATGGCTAACTGATAACAGTGTGAAATTTTTTTTATAAATATTTTTGTCATTTGTCTTTGAAAAAAAAAAAAAAAAAAAAATCTACCCTTCAATTCCACCAATAATTATTTCATCACGACTGGAAGCTGATTCTTCAGGCATTTTACAACAAAAATTATTACTTTTATTGTCCTTATCCTTCATTTTATGCACTAACGTTTATATTTAACATAAATATTTTCATAAATTTGCTTATTAAAAGCAAAACTTGATGTAAATAAAATTACTTTATCCCAATCACGTACACCAGCTTATTTTATCACTTTTTAACAATCTAAAATTGAAGAACAATTGTTCATATGTCAAACAATGTGATATTATTTATAACTGACGTTATAAGTTATTAAAAAAGCAATAAAAATAATTTATTAATACCGCGCCGTAAAAATAAAGATTAATTTTATTGTTGTTATATAAAATAACAAAGCGTTTAAAAATTTTTTAAACTTTAAATGACCCAGTCAGAAGAGATTTAAATTCTTGACAGCTGTCACTGGTGTCAGATGTTGTCCGGTAGATATTTTCCTGATTTCTGCTGAGATATATCACATTTAACTCCCGTCTGGTTGCTAGGAAAATAAAAGAAAGCAAAAAAAAAAAAAAAAAATGAAAGTCTTAAAGTTAGTCAAAGGTCGAAACTCGCAAAAAAACGGTCCACGATTTATTATTGGTTAAAATTTAGGCGCGCTTTTTAAATTTCTAGTGTTTGAATAATGTACATTTGAATAAAACCACTCAGTCGATAAATTCTTAAATTTAATTACTAGTCACAGATGTCGCTACTTTTTATCGCTACTATTGCTTGCGTTACACTTTATCTATTTTTATTATCTATTAATATAATTAAATAAAACTCTATTTAACAATTAAATAAATTAAAAAATTGTTTTGGTAAAAATTTTAATTTGTTTGTTGGATAAAATTCTTTGTGAGTAACAGCACAAGCAGGTTTAAGTTTGCTCTTCCTATAGTTTTTTGCCTTTAAGCTTTAGGCAGCTACTATGGCGTCCCTTAGACAGCGACCATGTCGCATGTAGTTTCATTGACGGTCCCTTTATTTTTTCACGTTGTCGACGACGCGATTTTCGCAGATTTTAGGTATGTACTTCATATTCTCCGTTTACAAATGAAAAGACGTTGGCGATTGTCAATAATTAAAAACTATACTATTTTAGATTTCCCTTAATAATCCAAAAATTCAAGCCAACTTTTTTTATTTGTTAAATAAATACATTAATTAGAAGATAATTATTGTAAAAAGGTCATTCAATCTGGCAACTAGCCATTAAGGAACGATTATGACCTCAATGGAAACAAAACTAATAATTTCATCAAGAATACTTTTTTTTCTTCGATAATAATAATAAATTTATTAAATTAATGATTTAAGATATTCGTGCAATTATTTATTTATTATTATTATTATTATTATTATTTTTTTTTTTTTTTTCAGAAAAATCACTCAACTAATGTAATTGTCAATATTTTAAAAAATGATGATGCCCACAATGCCTCCTGATGCCCATAAAATTTCATTAAAAATTATTGAAGCTATTAGACAACACCCGGTACTTTATATATCTGACGTTAAAGGTACTGCAATAAAGTTACAGGAATTTCGTCAAAAAGTATGGAAAAGAATTTCTGATGAATTAGGGTTAGATGGTAATTATATTTATTTTTTTACTAAATTTATACAACAAATCCAATTATACCTAATGAAAATAAAGTTAGCAGACATTTAAAATTTTTTAGAATTTTTTTTTACTGAAAAAATTATTACAAAAAAATAAAAAAAAATTTGCACGTGTAATAAACTGCAAAAGCAATTTTTAAAGAATATTTTTTTGTTTTAATTTAATTATTAAAAAAGAATAAAAAAATTTAGAACAAATTTAGACAGTAATAAATTTTTTTTTTAAATTGCACCTGTAGTTTTTCAAATTTTTTAGTGTGGAATTTTTTTGATAAATTTTTTTCATTATAATTTAACTTTTATCAAAATAGAAAAAATTGTTAAGTATTTATTTTTTTATTTTATAAATATATTTCGATAATTAAATAATTTTTTTTTACAGCTAGTTGGGTTAGACTTCGATGGAAGAATTTACGTGATACTTACTGTCGTATATTAAAATTCAAAAATAAAGCTGAAAAAGGCGTTAGAAGAAAAAAATGGATTTTTGAAGATCATTTAAGTTTTTTAAAATTTCCGTAAGTATTAATTAATAAAAATTAAGTTAAAAATTGTTATTATTGTTAATTCCCATTTTTCTTTTTAACATAATTATAAATATTAATAAATTCTTTATTTGTATATTTAGGTATGAACCAGATTACGTACCACAGTGCGTAGAATTAAGTGATGAATATATTGAAGAAATAAATCGCGGAGGAGTTGGTACAGAAAGTCTTTTAGAACAATTAGAAGATCGTAATGATGAAGACTACAGTGAGTACTTAGAAGTACTGGAAGAAACAAACGCGGACCCAATCGCTATACTGCCTCATAACACTATTGAAATAATAGATAACAGTCAACAGCATTTAACTACAGATATGATAAACAGTTATGACAACCAGAATGTTTCCAACGGGGTTAACATTTACACACAGATTCAATCCAAATATCGTAAAATACGCCCTAAAAGAATGAAACTAAATGATTATGAAGAAACCAGAGAATCTATTGATCTAAGTGATAATAACTATGGCATACTCAGCCCTAATTTTAAAATTGAACAATTAAAATTACCTAAAGTTCATAATAATAATAATAGTAGTAGTAGTAGTAATGATAATAACAATGTTAATGTAAATCCTATTATTATAAATCCAACACCCAACACTACAAAAGTTCAGGAAAAAAAAGAAGAAAATGTTACAGAGGCTAAAAGCGAGCCAGTACAAGCACAATCGGTAGAAACAACGAGTACCGAATTATTTTTTAACAGCATGGCACAAACTGTTAAATTATTACCACCCAAAGCACAAGCTGAAGTTAAAATGGCTGTTTGTAAAATAGTTACTGAAGCTGAGTTACGGTGTTCGAAAAAAAAACTATCTGCTAATACCCAACAATTTATTACGCCTCCAGGTATGATTCCAAAATTAGTATTAATTCCTTGCAGTATGATTGATAATCAAGAAAATAAATGAAAAAAAAATTAATGTATCAAATAATACGTATAAAAGTTTTTAAAACGTAAATTAAATGTAATTATTCAGTTATTCTTGTTTAATTTTATATTTGTAATGTCATTAATATGTATTGTGTTTAATGTTACTACTCATCTTGATGATTACACTCATCAAGAGCTTTCATTTGAGTACTCACATCCATTTTTTACATATCTTTCATATACACATATATATAAGTTACTTCCGTAAATAAATTACACATTACATATATTTAAATTATATATATATATATATATATATATATATATATATATATATATATATATATATATATATATATATATATATATATATATATATATATATATATATATATATATATATATATATATATATATATATATATATATATATATATATATATATATATATATATATATATATATATATATATATATATATATATATATATATATATATATATATATATATATATATATATATATATATATATATATATATATATATATATATATATATATATATATATATATATATATATATATATATATATATATATATATATATATATATATATATATATATATATATATATATATATATATATATATATATATATATATATATATATATATATATATATATATATATATATATATATATATATATATATATATATATATATATATATATATATATATATATATATATATATATATATATATATATATATATATATATATATATATATATATATATATATATATATATATATATTAATACAAGTAAGAGATATTTACATTTACAATATTAAAACAACGTTTACTAGGTATTTGTTTAAATTTATATTTAAAACAATTGAAATTCATTTGGCAACTATGTTTTAATCTTTGTATAAATCAGAAAGCTTAATTATCTATTTTTTTTTTTTAATATTAAAAGTCAGCTCCTACGTGGAAGACAAAGTAGAGCAGTTGAGATTCTATAACAAACATTAAACCTACTAACTAAATTACAAATCACTACAATTATTATTTAATTAACAATCAAATATTTGTTTTATTAATTTTCGATGTCTCAAGAGATATTTTAAAGAAAAAAATATTTTTTTTTTCAAAGATAAAGATTCGTTGACTGATGTACATAAATTAATTCTTGATAAATTATTTTTTAGATAATTAAACATTTTTTTATAATATTTAAAATCTATTTTATGTAAATTTTATTTACAAAAAATTAGTCTAATAATTTTATGCATGCTGGTAATCTCGTCATTCAATTTTTTGTCAAGTTCATGATCATATAATTTTTATTTATTTATTTATTTATTTATTTTTTTTTTTTTTTTTTTTTTTTTTGTATATTTACATACTTTTTTTTTTGGATGATAAATACTCTATATGTATAATAAGATTACTTATTCACAGCCTTATATTGAAATAATGTGTATGTATATATATTTTTATATATATATATTTTGTTTTACTAAAACTTTTAGTACCGTATCATGACGATAAGCCTATGTTCTATTTGTCCAAGACTTTAGAGTATTATATTTTATATAAAATAAAATTAGTGATTGCAAAATATAAAATATAAAAAGTGGAGAATAAAATATGTATATATAATCCCTAAAAGAGATATTTGTTTAAACAACTCAGATAATTTCAAGACTAGACATTTTCAATAAAATAAAATTAATAAAAACAAAAATATTTAAGATGAGAGAGCTATTCCAAGCCGTGCTAATACCATTTCTTTTCTTAGTCTCGTGATTTCCCAAAAAATGTCATTAACTGTAATCAAACAATTTTATTTAATTTATTTAGCAACAATTTAATAAACCTAAAAATGTATTTTTTAGTTAGAAATAATTACCTGCACTTTTTACCAATCCCCGTTCGATATATCTCAAGTAATTTAAAAAATCACATACTGCTATTATCTGTAAAATAATTAAAAAAAAATTATTATTTTTAAAAAACAAATTTAGATTTTTTTTAATACTTACTCGATTTCGACAAATTTGGGAGATAGAATAATGAACATCTTGATCGCCTAATCGCATTCGATAAAGGCATTGTCTTGGTACTTCTAAGAGAGCGCATTTTCTAGAAAAATAAAATGACAATTTAAAAAAAAAAAATTCTAAATTTTTATCAAAAAAAAATTACTCAAGTCATAATTTGTCGGTAAAAATTTTTCAGTCAAAAATATTGCATTACTGATGGCATAAGGGTGTATCTCGAAAAAAAATACTTTTAAAAAGGCATATAAGGGCGTATAAAAAAATTTTTAATTTGAAAAAAATTTTGGCTCATATTTTTGGATAAAATTTCTATTTTATTTTTTTTTGTTTTTAATATATAAATTTTTTTGAAAATTTGTTAAAATTGTGAAAATCCAATTTTTTTTTTTTTAATTGTATGTACTTTTCGAAAAAATAAAATATATCTCAATAAAATCAAATAGAAATTTCGTTCAAAAAAATTTAAATTAAAACCGTAAATATTTACCAAAAAGTCATACAACCGCCTTCAAGTTTCTAAAGTAATTTTAATAGACAAAGTTAAATAATAGATACCTTGGAAAAGAAAGTTTACTTTTATCACTGATAGCCTCAATGAAAATAATACCGTCTAAAACAGCCTGGCGAACTTTGCTTCCAAGTTCTTGATTGGGAAAGCTAAGACAAAGTTCAATATCTTCGCGAAAAACTCTAGCAATAAAGACATCACTTTTGTCAATACAGGGATTTTCCTTCCACCTTAAAAACTCAGAGTGTAAAATAGGATCTATTTCAACTCCAAAATCTTTACATTCTTTGTCTTTGTCCTTATCGCGGTCGCGATCACGATCTCTCTCGCGGAATTCTTTGTTAATGTCGCGATGATCAATGACGTCTTTTTCAGACGCGTGGATTTCAATGGGAAGAGATGTTTTTGTTCCTTAACCGGAGACTCAGGTGGAGAATTTTCTCTGCCATACTTAAGATTAAAATGCGACGGTGATCGGCGATGTTTTTTAGTGAACAGTCCTAGTTGTAAGTCGTCTGAGCCACTTGATGATTTAGAGCGTATATCAATTTGCGGATGTAAGTGAGGATTTGGTTGTGCCGGCGTTGACGTCAGTACTAAAGTCTTCAATGCCGATACCTCAGCTGCTAGGACTTCATTCTTCATACGACTTTCTTCTAGAAGTCGTTCTGCTGTTGCTTGACGAGTATTTGCTTCTCGTACCATGTTATGCGCTTCCTGTAATTAGACATACATGAAATTCCTCGATAAAGATAAATAATTATCTTCCCAAAAAAAGTAATCTATATTATTAATTTAAGAGAATGAAAAAAATTTTATATCCAGGATGTGGGTACTCAAATAAAAGCTCTTGATGAGTGTTACATCGTGATTAGCTTATATGTTTAAAAACGTCAATATTTAAGAAAGTACAGTGACTGCAAGGTCGCTTATTAGTAATATACTAATAAAAAATATTACTTGAAAAAGATTGGCTGTGAGCTCTTCAAGTTCAGTCTCGACATCTTGTCTGAAGCGTAACAATCGCGTGACTTCTTCGTCTTTGAGCTTGAGTTCTTCATGTGCCCTCTTAAGCTCCTCTTGTAATTTAATAATTGCGTGTTCTTTTACTTCTGCGACAGCTTTCTCCCACTGAAGAGTCGTTGGAGACGGAGGATCATCGACCGTCTTCATCAATTCACCATCTTTCTTTCTACATTCCTCTGAAGGTTGCTGAGAAATTATTTAAGAATTAGTAACTAATAATTACGTTAAATTTCATAAATACAAATAATGACTTATATTAAATTTTAGAATTAAAATTATGTACATAATAAAAATGTTATGATTAAAATTATGTACATAACAATAATTGAAATCCCTGAAATGGTAAAATGGCGTGCCATAGATGTCTGTTTTCATAAAAAAAAAAAAAATAATGATATTTTATAAATTCACCTCAGTTTTAGTTTCAGGTATTTCCGGGACAGAAACATTACAGTTGGTTTTATTATCCATTCTCAAGTCCAAAGGCCTTGTGTGTTGTGGGAATTTTATCAATTCAGTCTCACTTATACTCTGTTTTACGGTATTTATTTTTTCTAATGTCCTTAAAATATTATTTTTATCATTAACAGAACTGTTGCACACTTGTAAATTCTTATTGTTGCTACAAACTGGAGACATTTTGAATGAGCTGCTTTAAAAAAAATTAAACACAATGAAATTAAAGTTTCAATAGAATTAAAAAAAATTTCACATGTACACGGGTTAGAGCAAGATGAAACTGGATATCATTCCAGATTACACTCATTATAATCTTGTTCTTCCCTTCTACATGTGAAATGTTTTTTTTAAAAAAAAATTTTCAAACGTCGGCTTATTTAATTTTCATAAAAAAAAAAAAAAAAAATATATATATATATATATACCTGTCTGGACTAAGTTGGCCATCATCATCGTCAAATAAACTGGTAGGTTCGTTGTCATTGTCATTGTCATTAGCCTTTGAAGAGTAACCAAAGAGATCGGTAGCTGCGCGAGCTAAATCTGATTTAAGAATTGGATGAGGAGGGTGGAGTGATGTACCAGCACAATCAGCTTCATCACCATAAAACTCGTCTTCATCAGTGGTATATTCTTCGTCACCCGTTGTACCAGTACTACCAGCACGTCGATGCTTAGTTGTCAAAGGACGATAAGCGTACTCGATACTGCCTGTTACGGAATCACTCGAGTCTATTGAATTTGGCTGATGCTGCTCGATTGCTTTCATTTTGGTGTCTATTTTAATACCTAATTAAATCAATGAATATAATTAGTAATTATATAAATATAAATATAAATGTAAATAAATAGTCATCAATTATCCTTGATAAATTATTATCTTAATCATACTCTTTACCTATTTTTTTATCTCTGTAAATATTCCTTGAAATGTAAACTTGCTAATTCTTATAATCGTAATCGTTAATAATTTTCACAGCCTTCTCTTTACGTAATCCTAATGTATGTACAATCATTTATGATGTTCTGGTGATTGTGTCATTTTATTGGTGATGGAATTTTTCTTGTTTATTATTATAAATATAACGGAAGTCTCAGTCTATTATGCTTTATCATGAGAAACATGCAATGTTGTTTCTATTATTATAATTTATTACTATTTCAAATCGTTATTTACTATTATATATTTATTTTTATTCTCTTATTTTTAATTCTCGGCAATTTAGACAGAATTATTACCAACAGACATTTCTTTTGCCAAAAGTTATTTAAATAAATAAATCAAGTTTAATAAAGTGGAAAAATTTTTTTTTATTTTATAAATTTATGGAATAAATATTCTTTGTTATTGCTATAATAAAAAAAATTATTATCAAAATTTTTATCATTTTATAAATATTGTATTGTGTAACATTTGTTTGTCTGTATAATTAAGAGAGTAAGAAAAATTTTTTATGTGATAAAATGTGTTTTTTTTTTTTTTTTTAATTAAATTAAGTATCATTGGAAAGATCTAAACCTTAATTAATGTCTTTTAAATGTTTCATATTTTTTTTAGCAATAATTAATTTATTATGATAAGTTTTTCAAGTAGTTATAAATAAATTTAAATTTCTCGATGAAAAACATTTGTTTATTTATTTAATTTGTTTTGTAAATGTTAATTTATATAATTAAGAGAGTGAGAAAAATTTTGCAAAGTTAAAAATTTTTTTAATAAATTAATTACAATAAATAAATCCTCCTAAAAATTTTTAATTAATTTTTTTTTTATTAATTTAATTGCTATAAAATTTGAATAAGATTTTTATTTTTAAAAATTGCATTTATTATTTTTCAGAGCTTCTAGAGATGGAATTTTTTTTAAATAAATTTTTTTTGCTCTAATTTAATTGTTAAAAAAATTTTTTAAATTATCAGATGTCTCAAATTTCATGTCAAAAACGCTCAAACTATAAATATTGTGATTAAAAATTTAAAAAAATTATTTAATTAAAATTTTTTTTATTAATAATTCGTAAATCTGTAGGTTGCTAATTTATTTATCAAAGAAACTTGATAAATTTGCTTGAGAATATTTTAAAAAATATTCTTTAACAATTTTTATTTATTTTTACTCCAAATAAATTATAAAAAAAAAAAAAATATTATCTCTTAAAATTTATTTTTATAGATCTGGAATTTTTTTATAAAAATTTCTTTTTTATAATTTAGTTGATATAAAAATTTAATATAAATCCATTAAAGTTTATCAACTTACAATATATTAGCTCCATTAAAAAAAAAAGTCAACGGTATATTCTTCTTAAAATAAAATTTGTATTTTTTTTTTATTTCTTATTTTTCACCGTAAGTTATAAAAATTTGAATTGAACAGTTCATAATAAAAAACAACCTGTTGATAATACAAAAAAAAATTACACCGACATTCAGTGAAGCGGACGAAGATACTGTTAGTACAACAATAAAGTGCTTTAATAAGTTATCTACCAATTAAAAATTTTTAACAAGTAATAAAAAATAATAAAAAAGAGTCTACTGATATGAACATTTTTATTAAATACGAAAATTAAATTATTTTAATAGATAAATTTTGTTTTTTCAACCTAACAAGATTAAGTCAGTAGTGAATAGTATTCTCTGTTGAATAAAATGAAAATTTAACTTTAGAATAATATTAAGTCACTCTCCAATACAAATAAGTTCAGTTAAAAGTCAAATCTCGTCGGTCGATAGTCTCAATTACTTGGGTAGTTTATAAAACTATTCGGGTGGTCTTATCTATACAGAGAAATTCTCCAGTGAGGCTTCAGAAATAGTGCATCTTTGTTCTGGTATTAAATATCATAATTTTTTCTAAAAATAATTACTAAACTAGTCTTACACAATTAATTTAGTACTTTGTAACAAAATAAATAAGAAATAATTTTTTATCTAAATTTTTGATAAAAAGAAAATTTATAAAAAAAATATATTTGATAAATTTGAAATTAGCAGACATTGACAATTTTTATACATAATTAAGAAATTATCTTGTATCTTGTGAACTATGGACATTTTTAAAGATATAAGCTCATCCCGGTGTTACACTCATCGAGACCTTTCATTTAAGTACCCACATCAATTTTTCATATATTTTATATATTTATATATATTATATATGAAAAATGCATGTGGGTACTCAAATAAAAGCTCTTGATAAATGTAACTTTGGGATGAGCTTATATCTTCAAAATGGTCAATATTTAAGAAAATACAGCGTATAGTTTAACAAAAGTCATTATTTAATAAAGTTAAATTTTATTTTTATTTATAGCTTACATAGTGACTGCAAGGCAGCTTTCTTTTTATAATTTAATTGTTGTAAAAATCTATTAAATTTTTATATGTCTCTTAAATTCAGTGTGACAATATTTTTTTAATAATATAATTATTATAAAATTCTAAAAAATTTAACGCTCTTTAATTAAAGTATCTAAAAAATAAAAATAAATTAAAAAAAAATATTCTCTGACTATCATGTAATTAAAAAGTACTTTAATATCATTGTAATTGATAAAAAATTTATTTGAGTAAAATTTTATGAAGTAAAAAATAAAAGAACGTTAATAAAACAAAAATAAAGAAGATATTTATTGTGTCATGTCGAAATCGCAATCACACCACGTATTCGTGCGGAGGCGTTGAGTGGTACAGAGTTGGACAGTGTAACTTGACGAATAGAGTAATGCAACACAGTAACGCAAATAACATCGTCATGCCCTGAGCTTGTATGCATACATACATCTACATGCATCTTCGTCTATTACACATAAATAAAATATATGATATTAAAAATAACACACATAAAGATATGTGATAGGTATGTGATTGCAATACTGTATTACTATTACTATTACTAATCCTACAATAAAATTACTAAACATACTTCTTCTCACACACACATTTAAATTTAATACCGTGTGTGTTGATGCCAGTCACCCGTCAGCGCACACGCGTTCTCTCGACCCTGATTACCACGAATATCAGTTGAATTGTTTAAGTGTGTGTGTGTGTGTGTGTGTGTGTGTGTGTGTGTGTGTGTGTGTGTGTGTGTGTGTGTGTGTGTGTGTGTGTGTGTGTGTGTGTGTGTGTGTGTGTGTGTGTGTGTGTGTGTGTGTGTGTGTGTGTGTGTGTGTGTGAAAAGAGTTTACGGGCTTGTATTATATGTGAAGATAATATTTAATGTATCTCGTGGATATAATATATATATGTGGCTCTACTCGATATTAAATGGTATTGTCGATTATATACACACACAGGCTACATTAATACACTCAATAACTTTGAGTAGTTTAACGTTTAATTTCTCGAGTAGTCGCTTAATATAAATTATTTTATAATCCGTTATAGAGCGAGTTATAAGAAACCCATCAGAGTATTTTTAGTAAAAAAAAACTAAAAAGTTCAAAGTACTGCTAACTATTTCTTCTTTTATTTTATTAAACAATAAATCAATTAATTATTTTATACTTTATCAGTCACATTTATTTTAAGATTAATTTACTGTAAAATGTTAGGAATATTTATATTTTATTTTTTTTCTTAAGTACAGCTTTTATAAAAAAACTTTAATAATTTGCTTCATAAAATGTTAGTAATATTTATTGTTATTAATCTAAAATCCATTAATTTAAAAGTTTGTAATATACACAATAACATTGAGTAGTTTTACGTTTAATTTCTTGAGTAGTCGCTTAATATAAATTATTTTATAATCCGTTATGAGAAACCCATAAAAATATTTTTAATAAAAAACAAAAATAGAAAGTTCAAAGTGCTACAAACTATTTCTTGTTATGTTTAATAAATTTTTATTATAAATCTTTAAAAAAAAAAAAAAATTCTAAAAATTATCCGTGCAATTTAAAAAAAATTTTTTTTGGTTCTAATTTAATTAATAAAAAAAAAAAAAAAAAATTGTTGTAATCTTTTATTTTATTAACAATAAATTTAATAAATACGACATTAAAGTTAGCAGTCACTTGAAAATTTTTAAATTTTATTTAACAAACAAATTATTTTTAAAAAATTGCATTTTTTATTATTTTTTTTTTTTTTTTTTTAATTTTTACAAGTCAATTTTTTTTTATGAAAATAAAGTTGGCTGACATTTAAAAATTTTCATACTTTTTTTTTTATTAAAAAATTTTTTTAAAAAATTCACTTGTAAAAAAATTTTTTTTAGTTTAAATTTAATAAATTAATCAAAATTAAAAATATCGACTAATTTAATTGTTATTTTTTTGTGAAAATTAAGTTAGCCAACATTTTTTATTAAAAAAATTAAAAGAAAAATTTTAATTGCAATTTTTTAAAAATATTTTTTTCTTGCTAATTAAATTAATAAAAAAAAATCTAAATTTTTCACTGTCGGCTTATTATTCTTTTGCCATAATTTATGTGTTAAAAAAATTATAAAAAATAAGCTAAATTAATTGTTAATTTAAATACAATTAATTAGAAAGTTTATAAAATTTTTTACGCACTGCTTATCGAATCTCAAATTGCAGTGTCAAGTTAAATGAATGGTTAGCGATAACGCTCTTTAGTTCATGATAATTGATAATATTTGTGTGCAAATTTATAAATATAGATGACATTTTGAAATATGAATAAGGTCAAGTACAATCAACCCATTGAATTAAAAAAAAAAAAAAAAAAAAAAAAAAAAAAAAAAAGTAGTTAATGATATTACTTAAAATAATAATAAAAAAAAAAGTAGATATTTATTTTAATAGTTGCTTCAATAATTCTTCTTAAAATAAAGAAGTACCTACTTCCACTTTCACGTTTCACTTGCCACTAATTACATATTATTAATTAATAATTTTAATGATGATTAATTACAGCAATATTAAATAAAAAATAATTAACCTTCACTTGATAGTAAATTTCTTTTAAATAAAAAATAATAACAACTGTTTGTGTTGTTAATAAAAAAAAATTAAAATATGTTAAAGAACGAATGTTTAATACTTGGTAGCTCGATGTAGACTGACTGGGATCAAAGAGAAGGCTACTTGACTGAAGCCTCTCTCTTTCTTTTTCTCACAAACTTATATTCACATTATTTCTCTATCAGACTTTCAATCTTGCTTTCGTGTACTTTTTTCTTCACTAAAAAGTTTTTTAAATATTTTGCAATTGTTTGCATACATAAATATATATTATTAATATTTTACTCGACTTAAATTATTATTTAAAAGCTCGTTTACTTCTAAATTTACATTCGGTCATATTTAATTTTATTTTAAGACGTAGGCAGAAGAAATTTTATTTTAAGTGGCCTCCAAGTGATATTAATTATAGCTCTATTTGAAAATTTAATACATTATGTCATTAATTCAGTGCTACATGATTTAATTGGTAGTTTAATAAAAGAATATTTAAAAAATCATCTCTGGCATTTGTAACAATTACAAAGGTCAATTTAATAACACGATAAATTGATCTACTTGTTGTAACGTCTAAAAAAAAAAAAAAAAAATTATGAAAATTTTCCAATATTTGATAACCTCTAGTGTATCAGAAAAATATTATCATTATCAGTTATTTTAATATGAAGATTATTTATTAATTAAACTTTCTAATTATTTATTTTATTTTATAAAATTATCAGTTTGGAAAGGAGAAATCTTTCATTTTTTTCATAGGCATCGATAGTTATCTAAACTAAATTACCAGCTTCCACGCAGGGACATCCTGGAATAAACTGAATAAAATCCAGTGTGAAAGTTATATAAAGATTTTAGCGCATTAAATATCAAACGAGTAATAAATATTATGAAATTTAACAAACAAAATATGTATTTAATATTTTTTTACGAAATATTTCTTGTTGCGTTTTAAAATAACTTCGTTGCGAGAACTAATTATTATAGCTTAAGTTACAACTTTATTAATACACTGATAGAAGGATTTATTTAACTATTAATAATTTAATTTATTAAATTTTAGTAAATATTTTTTGACATTCAATAAATATTTATTTGGGAGAAAAATCCAGTTAACAAATATTTATTAACCATTAATAAATCTATGTTATTGAGAGAATAAGCAAAATTTTGTGCCCAGTGTATTTATATGATAAAATGGGTTTTTATCTTGTCAACTACTGAAATTTTTAAAGATATAAGCTCATCTCGGTGTTACACTCATCAAGAGCTTTCATTTGAGTACCCACATCAATTTTTCATATATTTTATATATATTATATATGTATATATGAAAAATATATCAAAAATGCATGTGGGTACTCAAATGAAAGCTCTTGATGAGTATAACATCAGGATGAGCTTATATCTTCAAAAATGTCGATAATTAAGAAATGACGATGTATTTTGTCTACTGATGATATTTTTAAGGATATAAGCTCATCCTGATGTTACACTCATAAAGAGCTTTCATTTGAGAACCCACATGCATTTTTATATATTTTTGATATATACATATATATAATATATATATAAATATATGAAAAATTGATGTGGGTACTTAAATGAAAGCTTTTGATGAGTGTAACACCGAGATGAGCTTATATCTTTAAAAACGTCAATATTTAAGAAAATACTTAATAAATTACTTATTAACTGTTAATTAATATTTATTAAATCCTATGATGTTAAAAAATAATGAAGCTTATTAAATACAAAAAAATCCTTCTATTAGTGTAGTTTAATTTAAAACTTCATGAAAATTTTAAAACACTTCAATGCTCCGGGCTAAGATTTAAATTTAATTAAAATATTAAATCCTGAAAATTTTTTTATGCTCGAAAATACTCAACTCTAAAATTTGATGAATGTTAAAAATATTTCAGAAGATTTAACAAACTCTGACTGATATACCTCAAAAGTTTGATTAAAGCCAACAATTTATAATTTACTGGGTTATAAGTTGTGTAAAAAAAAAAAAAAAAAAAAAAAAAAAAAAAAAAAAAATCCGCAGCATCGATGAAAAAATAATAAAGTAACAAAATAGTTGATGTGGGAAGGAAGTTCATAGTATATTAGCTATCAGGACAAAATGATCGCCGTGGGTTCATATCACGGGGTCCCACACGAGAGAACTCGTTGTACCGGTTTTATGGATTCTCCGACCGGTTATTGTGGCAAAAGAACCTATAGCTAATATAATATATTGTTTTTATTTTTAAATAAGCTAAATTATTAACAAATAAATCTATTAATCTCAGCTGATAGTACGATAAAGAGGATAAAAAAAAAAAAAAAAAAAAAGAGTTTACCATTTACCATTTAATTTACTCCAATTAAAAAATTGCATTATAATTCAAATGCAGAAAAGTAATTAGATGCTTTGAGAACAGTTCTCATCACCCGAGTGCTTTTAACTCGCGATTTAACGCAACAGAATGGCGGGTGGGAATAAAGTATAATGTATAAGATCCACAATTAGTACACGCACAAGTGGAATGACAGAATAACGGAACATCAGACCCCTTCCAACTTTCATAACATATCAATGATCTAAATCATATATACCTTTAATATGTACACATATCTATGAATATTTAGATGGATTTTATTTTTTACACCTAAAAATCAAATAAAAAAATTTTTAAAACATTTTTTAAATAATAACATTAATAATAATAATGATACGTACGAATAAATAATGAAAATGTTCACAAGTGAAAGTTATCTATTATACTCTATTTGCTTTGTATGATTCGTCGCCTATTATGTGACATCAAGTGAACTTTACATAAAAGCTCTTTGTCACTTACACATTCCATTCATTTTTAATTTTTACAGTGACTAACAAAAACATGTGTACGTACAATTTGTAATAACAAAAAATTTTTTTTTAATTTAAATATTCTCTTGGAATAAAATAATAATTTTTATAACTCCAAAATTTCTAGTTTTTTTTTTTTTTTTTTAAATAATTTAACTAAAAATATTGTCATAGATATTTGATAATTTTAAGAGTTTTTATGGCACTAAAGTTTAGCAGTCACTTGACAATTTTTTTGATTTATTTAACAAACAAAATTTTTCCCAAAAATGATATTTTAAAAATTGCATTTTTTTATTTTTCAAAATTTTTACATATTAATTTTTTTTTGCCATAATTTATTTATCAAAACTATTATTAAAATTATCAAAAATCTGCTAAATTAATGACATTCAAATTAGCTGTCACGTGACAATTTTTTAATTTTATTTAACAAACAAATTATTTTTAAAAAATTGCATTTTTAATTTTTTAAAATTTCTAAAGGTTTTTTTTTTTTATTTATTTTTTTTTTTTTGCTATCATTTATTTGTGATAGAATTTTAAAAATGATTAAATATGTGCTACATTAATTTTCATTAAAAATTCTCAAAAATTAGATGACATTAAAATTTCTACAAGTCCCATTTATTTAATTTTTTTTTTTTTTGCTATAGTAATTTTTAAAAATTTCTAAATGTCAATTTTTTTTTCATTTATTTTTGCCATAATTTATTTGTTAAAAAATTCTAAAAATTACTAAATAGCTGCTAAATTTAATGTGATAAAATTAGCTGTCTGCTGAATAATTCACCCTGATAAAAAATAAAAGGTGTGAAGAAATCAGAAGAATATTAATATATAATTTTCTTATTGACATTCAATAAGTTTATTAAAAAAAAATCAACATACTGCTCTACTTTCACTGTGATTAAAAAAAAAAAAAATAAAAACTAAATTTGTTGAATGAAATGAAGAAAATAACAGTGCCACGGTAGTTAAATTAAATTAAAAATTAGTATCAAAATAACTTAACGTAGA
Source organism: Cotesia typhae (assembly GCF_013202065.1). NCBI lineage: Eukaryota > Metazoa > Arthropoda > Insecta > Hymenoptera > Braconidae > Cotesia > Cotesia typhae. The sequence continues at coordinate 2,038,167 of NW_027423769.1, forward strand.
AGGAATAAAATCGATGAACTAGATTCATTAATAATAAAAATTTTCTTACCTTAAAAATATTAAAAATCCAGATTTAGCTTAAAATTGAATAAGCTAATTAAATAAAAAATTAACAGCAAAATACCCGATAGTATTTTAATTAAACATGATAACAAAACACAAAGGCCATTTGTTGTTTTAGTAGCAATGTTCTGTCACTCCCTACTCCCTTGATATTTACTTTAAACTTTGCCGGTGACATCCGCGACAATCTCGAGTAGTTGGAGACAGGACGGGACTTGAGATTGAGACTGTGGTGGTGGTGGTAGTAGTAGTGTTTGTGTTTGTGTTTGTGTTAAGATGTGTGGAATATTAAACTCGCGATGTAATGAAGAATGTAAGCATTTAGAATAACCCAGAGTAGTCCAATTCACCAACGAAGGTGAACGAAGGCTGATTGAAGGTTGTGAAATGGCAATACCACACAATACAAGTGAAGAGCATGGTGAGGAGCACTGTATATATCTCAGCGATACTCTTGGGTGCTCTGGTACTGGTTGGTACTCTGCTTTGGTAGATAAAAAGGCTGCATCAGCATCATCATCCAAACTCGATTGTAACGCACGATACGGAGAATGTTTGAAGCTATGCATGAAGCTCACTGCGCTCTCAGAGAGATCAACAGGAAGCCAGAGAAAATTACTGTTGTACTCCATCGGTAATTACAGCTGTTGAGAGTGCTCGTCTGGGTTTTTGTAAAAATAAACCACAATATTGCTTTATTGCTTGCACAATGTGTGTTACTAACACACTTTAAATAATGTAAGGGTACTTTTTAAACTTTTTAAACATCAAAGCACTGAACTGACAATAATAAACATAATATTGTCAGGAAACACGTGACATCGAGTACACACGTGTTAATAAATTATTTTCTCTCGTATTTTTTGCCGTGGCAAAGAAATTCCTCTTCATTCTTCGTTGAAACCTCAATTGCTATGGATTACAATAAGCTCCAATAAAATAAAAAAAAAAAAAAAAAATCAAGTGTATTATATTTTTTAATGTGATAGTGACAATAGCAGACATCCGACAATTTTTTGTTTTTATAAACTATTTTTTACAAGAAAAAAAAAATAACACCAAAGTTTTTAATTTTTTAATTATTAAATTAAAACTAAAAAATTTTTTTTTTAAATTCCACACAGCTTATCAAGTTTTTTACAAATAAAAATTTTTTTAACAATAAAAAAAAATTCTGAAAATTATTAAATGTCGGCTCCAAAAAATTATTTTAAAAAAATTGCATTTTCTATTTTTTTAAATTTTTGCATGTCAATTTTTTTTTTACTATCATTTATTTGTTATAAAATTTTAAAAATTATTAAATATGTTTTTAATATTTTTAAAAAGAAGAAAAATTTTACAATTAAGAATTTTAAAAAACTATCAATGTAATTTTTTTTAATATTTAATTAATTTTTTAATAATTAATTAACCTCATTCAAAAACAATAAATCGATGGATTTTTATTACCTTCGGATTTTTTTCAATTACCACTAAAATTATTATCATTTTTCAGACCTTGATCGCTGAATTTCTTCACAAGATCAATGACATGATCATATACAAGTGATTTAGCATCAATAGCCCACAAAAAATCCATATGGGTAAATTTTGGATGATCTACAATGTGTACATCGATTATATTTGGTAACAAATCAAAAAGCGCTTCCACATCCTAAAAAAATTTTTCATGATTATGATTAAAGTTGTATTTGTATGTATCTACAAAATGTACTGTCGAAAATATTTACCGTAGGGTTTGAATACCAATCAGCCTCTGAATAAATCAAAGCAGTTGGAGAGGTAACTTTCGATAAATCATAGTCAGTTGGTTTAGACGAATTGTAAATTTTAACATTTTCTTCTTCACCGTAATCGTATTTTGCAAAGACATTAAATTCAACATCTTGAGAAAAATGTATTAAATTTTTAAATGATGTTCCAGCTGGATAATTACTCAAAATTGGATTTAAAAGAGTCTAAAATTTTTAAAAAATTATCAATTATAATTTAACTTATTAAAAATCTAGATGTTTAAAATTGCAACTAAAATTTACGCTATTGAATTGGTGATCCTCAAACCCAATGAATAAATAATAAAAATTTTGACAAAAATAGTTTTGAATTTTAAATAATTTGCAACCAAAAGTATAAATGATTTTAAATGCCAGTGTTTGGACTCCAAAGCTATTTAAAACGCCTAAATTTCGAAAAAACTAATAAAAAAATTTATAAATTTTTATCAAATTTATCAAAAAAATGTTTGATTTAAAAATAAATACTCATACATTAGCAATTTTAGCTAGTATTGGCCCAATATTTTTTATACGCCACTCTACATGTCCGAGAAATGCAATTGGCGCAAGAGAAATTAATCCTTTGACTTTTTCGATCATGTCTGGACGTTCAGACTCCATTATAAAACTTTGCATAGTACCTTGCGAGTGTCCGATAATTATTATTTTATCATTTACCATTGTCGTTATATAATCGATCATAGCTGGTAAATCATAAATACCCATTTCATTGCTTGTAACTGAAGAAAAAAAAAAAAATAGCTTATTGTTAAAATAATAATAATAAATGTTACCTGAGTAAAAAAATTTCAGATAGTAGCAATTATAATCCAGATTATAATGAGTATAATCTAGATTATAATGAGTATAATACAGATTATAATGAGTATAATCCAGAAATTATCCAGTATAATCTTGATTATACTAGCTACTATCTGAAATTTTTTTTTTTTTTTTTTTTTTTTTTCCACCATAGATATCACTGAGTATAATCTGGGATGATATCCAGTGTCATCTTATTCTTTCCGTCTGGCTGATGAATAAAAAAATAATAATAATAATAATAATAATAATAATAAATTTTACCTAAAATCCCAAAATTCAAAATCATCAACAGTTAAATTTACATGTGACATTGAATAAGTATTCCCTCGAGAATTTGCTAGCCAGATGTCATATCCTTCATCGGCTAATAAATATGCTACACAAAAATAATCAATTATACTGAGAAAAAAATTTTTTTTTCAAACTAATGAGCATTTTTGTAATAAAAAAGAAATTAGGTGAAAATTTTATTTTTTAAATGAAGAAATAAAAAATTTTTTCAAAATAATTTTTTTTGACTTGGAAAAAAAAAATTTTAGATTGAACATTTGCAAATTTTTATTCAAAATTTTTTTTTCCTCAAATCTAGAAAACTTTTTTTGGTATAATTATGCAGTAGTGGAGCTCAATTTATTTTTAAGTGTAAAAAATAAAAATATTAATTAAATAAATTACCCAATGATTTTTCTTTTCCTAAAACAACCCACAAAGCTGAAGTACAAAGCAAACCATGTATTAACAATACCGGAGTAGAATTTAATTTTCCAGGAATCCTGTGTAAATTCAAAATAAACCCGTCTTCTGTGGTTACATTATGGGTCTCTCCGTAATATCCATCGCGTTCTAATAATTTTGTCTGTCAAATAAACAAAATTATACTTTAAATTAGTAACTGTTGTTATAATTAGTAAAATGAAATTACTGTAGGCCATGACTCGAAAACATCATTTGTTGAAAAGCCAAGAAGAGAAAGAAAAATTACACCACTTGAAAGAACATGCATCATTTTTAAAATAAACTTATTACAACAATGTTTTTTAGCAGTACTATCATATCATAAAAACTAAACGTTTTGCAGTAGCATCGATTATTCATAATTATTACAGTGCGATAACAATTTTAATTCATTTGTGTGTTAATTGCTAGTTTGGCTATTGCGATATTATCGGTGATAATTAAAACAATTATTTGCAAACAGGTTTATTATTGTACGTAAGGTGTTTGTAAAAATGTAAAAATATCGAAATTTTAAACTTGCAACTGTAAGCAAGTTTATCTTTATAATTAAGTCGTTGAGTATTTAAAAAAATAATAAATTATCATATTTATTCATCAGATCTATTATGTCGTTGTAAAGTAATTGCCTTGCATCGATTCCCCATAAAAAGTCTAGGTGATTAAATTTTGGAAAATTAATTCTGTGTAAACCGTATGTCCTTGGCAATTTTGAATAAAGATTTTGAACATCCTAAAATAAATATTATAATTATTAAAATGAAATTAAAATTTTTATTTTTTATTTTTTATTAATTGAATTGGTAATAAAAAAATTTTTTTTTTAAATTGCACGTGTAGTTTTTCAAATTTTTTACATGTGCAATTTTTTCTTTTAATTTTTTTTTTTTTTTTTAATAATTTTATTAATAAAAAAAGTTAAAAAAAATTTTTAGATATTGGCTAACTTAATTTTCATATTGTTAAATTAATAATTTAATTAAATGACAATACCTCTGGAGCAGCTAGCCAATCATTATCAGCGTAAAAAAATACAACGGGGACTTGAATTTTAGCCAAATTATATTCCGGTGGAAAAGTTGAATTATAAAGTTCAAAATTTTTTTTTGCTCCATAATCATATTGTTGAAATCGTCCGGATACTATTTCTTGAGCGTAATGAACCATAGTTTTTGTTGACGCGCCTGCTGGTGTATGACTCAATATAACTGGTAACCAGGTCTAAAATATTATTTCAATAATAAATAAAAAGTAAAAAATTTTTTTCATAAAATTTTCTAATTCCTAAAACTAAAAGAGAGAATAATTAAAGACATACTTGATTAAATTGTGCGTCGTCGAATCCACTAATTGCAAATATTGAATTTTTACAAATTTCTTTTTCAATGGTGACCAATTCACAGCCATACTTGGCTAGATATTTTATGAAAATATTTTGAGGAAGAAATTCATCAACTCCTAAAAAATGCGCCACTAACTGAAAAAAAAAAAAAAAATTTATTATATTATTTTTGTACTTAATAAAATTTTTAAGTATATTTTAAAGAATAAAAAAAAATCTCTATTTACTTTAATATCATTTGCGAATGGAGCTACAATTCTCACGGGGCTTTTTAAATGACTCATAAATCCAATAGGAGCCAAACTGATCATAACTTTTATTTTCTCTGCTATTTCAGGCCGCTCAGATGCCATCACGTATCCCATTGTTGTCCCCATTGAATGCCCAATGTAAACTAAAGACATGTTTGTTTTTTCTACGATATAAGAAACTGCAGCCGGTACGTCATAAATTCCCATTTCATGAAAACTTAAAAATAAATAGCATTAATGTTGATGTCACCAATAAAAATTTTTCATACTAAATTAATTACCTGAAATTCCAAAATTGCGAATCTTGTGGTGATAAATTTATATGAGCGCGTGAATATGTATTACCGCGTATATTTCCTAGCCAGACATCATATCCAGCGTCTGACAATAAATATGCTATAATAATATTAATTATTTTATTGTTATATATTTATTACCATAAATAATAAAGCCATTATTATTTAATATTTCCTAGTCATGCATTTAATTTTTTAATAATTAAAATGCATAATTAAAAATTTATTTTTAAAATTAAATTTTTGAGGGAAGAAAAAAAAAAAAAAAAAAACACCTTTCTAAAAATTTCAGGATCTTTTAAGATCAGTACAAGGTATTTAACAAAAAAAATTTTAACTGCGAACTTTATTTTTAACGATTTTCAAAAATTAAAAATTTGGCATTTTTCAAAATATTTTTTTTTACTTAAATTTATTTATCAAAAAATTTTTAAAAATTATCAGATATATCTAAATTTATAATAAGAAAATTAACCGACAATATTTTTACAAATAAAAATTTTTTTAATTTTTTTGTAATAATTTTTCAATTAAAAAAAAAAAAATTCTAAAAATTTTTAGATGACGGCTAACTTAATTTTCATCTAAATTTCAGTATCATTAATATAAATACCTAATGAATTTCCTTTGCCAGGAATGATCCAGTCCGCAGAACTACCGAGTAACCCATGTTGCAAGAATATCGGTTTTGCACCAGGTTTGCCGGGAATACGATGGAGTGACAATAAATATCCATCATCAGTTGTGATTACATGAACTTCTGCAGGATATCCAGCTCTTTTTATCATATCTTCCTAAAAAGATAAATTTAATTTAAAATTATCACAAACATTAAATTAAATTTAATTTAAAAAAAAAAGCGCGAATTTTTTTTATTTAAATTAAAAAAATATTTTAAAAAACTTACCGCAGGTAAATCAACGTCTGGATTATAATCAATAACATTATCATTCAATGTTAATGGTACATCGGCAAATGAGTTTGGAAAAAATGTAATTACATCGATTACTGATAATGCCAATGTAAAATTTGTAATTATTGATAGCATTATTAATTGTATTAAGTAATTGTCGCAGTACATAATTTTATAATGTATACTTTTGCTAGAATAAAATAAATAAATAAATTTAATTAAGTACTAGCTCAGATGAATGATGCCATGAGAATAAAATATAAAATGCAACTTACTTGACTAACTTATCAAATACTTACAATAAATATATAAATATATAATTTATAAGCGTGTAATAATGCAGTGTGGCCAGATCGTGCGATTTTTTTACCCCCACTTTGTACCGCTTTCAATGTAGTCAGATGAGAGTGTCCTACAAAGTGGGGGTAAGAAAAGAGCACGTTCTGGCCACACTGGTGTAATGTATTATATGGTTCATTTATTACTTATGTCATAATTATAAATATATTTTATGAGTTGCATAGAATCAAAATTCAAAATTTTTAAGTGACAAAACAAAATAAATATCATAACAACAATAACAATAATAATAATAATAATAATAATAATAATAATAATAATAATAATAATAATAATAATAATAATAATAATAATACTCTATCAGTTATTTTTGTTTACATTTGTCATGTGTTAATAGAATATGAAATTATTATTTCATCACCATTTTTTATGGAATTTGTAAGTTTATATTAGTCATTGCACAGATTTATTTAATTATAGGTTAGGTTTTTAAAAATATTTTTATTTTTCTAATTTATTTATTTTTAATTTTTTAATTTATTAAATTAGAACTAAAAATATTTTTAAAAAATTGCACTCATAGTTTTTCAAGTTTTTCACAATTGAAATTTTTTTTAATAAAAAAAAAGTTCTAAAAATTTTTATAATTTATTTTATTAATAAAATTTTAAAATTATACCTGTAATTTTTTTTTTTAGTTCTAATTTAATTAATTAAAAATTATTGAACGTTGGTTAATTATTATTTTTTTATTTCAGAAGAATGAAGAAAAAAATTTCCAACTATGGAATTTAACGAGACTGCTCTGAACCCATTTTTTCTTCTACTGAAAGTGAGTATTTTTGTGTATTAAATTGTTATTTCGTTGCTAATTTAATGATTGTGTTCTAGAAAAAATTTAAAGCTAAATATGAATTAACATTGGCCAACCACTGGATAATTTGCATTCCATCAGATGAATCTTTAAAAAATTTATCAATCACTGAAGACTTAATAGGTATTCAATGCTGCATGAGTTTGTGACAGCAATATTAATTACATATTAAAATATTTTTAAGTATGTAGACTATAGAAAACAATTTTTAATTTATAAACACTGTGTTGAGTTAATGATTACTTGAAAATTTGTTTCAGAAATTAGTATAAAAAATGACAAGTCATAAAAATATTTATAAATATTTTAATAATTTAAAAAAAACTTACAAAGCTCGAAAAAATAATTTTCTAGGTCAATAAAAATTGTCAAGTGTCTGATAATTTTTATACTCTAAATAATTTATAAATCTAATTAATCACTATTAAAAAAAAAAAAAAATAAAATTTGATAATTCCAGACGAACACATTTTAAAACCAATACCAGAATTACCAGATCATTATGTTTCCACTGACGTCGAAGAGTCAAGAATCTATAAATTTGATAGCGATGTCATACATTTGATGGTAAAAAACGAAGATTCAATAATTTTATCTCCCGTTCCACATAAAGTTCAAATTATAAGCACCGAAAAAGGTTCTGATGATGAAGAAGAGTACACTGTGGTTTTTGTAAATAGATTGTTGCATGAAAAATATACCAACACTACTGTGTCACATGATGCAACTCAACTTAAATTAAATAATTCAATTACGTCTTACAAAGAGTGAGTATCTAACAGCGAGCTGTTAACAAAATAAACTATTTAAATTAAATTAAATAGAATATTTATTTAAAATATTAAAAAAAAAAAAAAAAAATAAAACAAATAATAATTTCAGGGCTTTGGATTTTCTTTATGAAATATCAAGTATCTGTAGTTATCAATTACCACACTTAAAGGATGACATTGATTGTATAGATATTGACAAGTATGACTCAGCGAGTGAATTAGGAGATGTAATTCAAGGTTGGATAAAACGTCACTGGGTAAACATAATGAATCTTTTCAAACTGGACATCCAGAGCGATGGACGTTTTCAAAAGTTGCTCAGTTTGTCACTGGAATTATTTATCATGCATCATCTTCATGATGGGATATACTCGTTATTAAGCAACGCACTGGAGCAGGATGATTTTTATATTAAAGATAAAATAACAAAGTTAATAAATGCTGGAGTTACACCTGATCAACTTGGAGTTTCTGAAGCATTTGCCATTTCTATGCCATCGGCAATCGTTGAATTGGCAACTCTAGATGCTCGTCGAGCGCCCTTTGAAAAATTATTCTGCCTAAAGAGCACTTTGGATCTCATAACCGCAGAAGTTAAGGGCGCATTAGCGGACATTGAATCTCAGATAGAGTCCAATGATTTTGCTGAAGATAACAAGTCTGTAAAAATTATTTCAAATCAAGATTTAACATCGTTACTTGTCTATGTGATAGTTAAATCACAACCAACTAGGCTGATAACAGACTTACATTACATAGAAAATTTTTTGTGGGCAACTTCACCATTGGACGGTCTTGATCATACAATATTTAGTTATAAAAATGCCTTGCATAGTCTTCATGATATAAATCCTGATGATTTGCCACCAAGGAGTAGCAAAGTCAGAAATGAACTGCCAATGAGTCAAGTTCTGAATGTTGTGTCTACCTATCAAGATTTATCAGACAGTACACCATTAGATAGGCAGGTTCGCGAATTGGCTACCATGATTGAAAAATGTACTCGAACGTCCGATAATTAAATATTTTCTTAACTATTGACATTTTTAAAGAGATAAGCTCATCCCGATGTTACACTCATCGAGATCTTTCATTCAAGTACCCACATCAATTTTTCATATATTTTATATATTTATATATATATACATATATATGTATATATGAAAAATATATATAAAAAATGCATGTGGGTACTCAAATGAAAGCTCTTTATGAGCATAACATCGGGATGAGTTTATATCTTTAAAAATGTCAATAGTTCAGAAGATTCAAGGTCATTGCTTTATTATTCACATTTTTTAAGATAAAACAAATTGTTTAATAAAAAAAAGAAATTTTTTAATTCATATTTTCATAAATATTACTGACAATAAATTGTTTGGTTAAAAATTAATTATCGTATCAAAATATTTTAACAACTATCAATAAAAATATTTTTATGTACATTTTTAGAAAAATATGATACTTGTTTTGTACAACACATCATTGATACTAATCAGTATTGTCGTATAATAAGATATTTATGTAAATACAGTCTTCTTTGAGGAACAATCATTTATAAAATTATTCAATTATTACTTATTACTGTTTTTTTTTCTTTTTTTTCTTTTTTTCATATTAATAAATATTAATTATTTTTTCTAAAATACTTATCAATTTTTTACAGTATTTGGATCACTGCTTAAAAAATTAATTCTCAGGATGATGGGAATCAAATAAAAGATGCCCATCCCTATCTTTAATACGAATTCGTCCGTTGGCATATCGAGTTTCTTGCGTTCCATCATTATAAACAAATTTAACTGTTCCATCTGGATATTCACGTCGCTAAAAAAAAAAAAATCATACAGTTAATTTTTTATTAAAAATATTTTATTTATTTAATGATACCTTGTGGTCAGCAGTGTGTATTTCACGTTGTCCATTTGGGAGTGAAAGTATTTTATCGCCATTTGGAAATGTTTCAGCAATAGTGCCATCAGGTAATGCCCATTTAGTAATACCATCCGGTTGCATCAGCCGAATTGAACCATCCGGAAACGAGACTTCGATTATACCATCCTTAGTTCTCCTCTCTTGCTGACCGCTTGAATTTAATTGATTTAAATTAATAAATTATCATAATAAATTAATTATTGTTAATTAAAAGCATATGAAACATTAAAAAGGCACAAATTCAGGTGAGGAGACGAAATTTTTCTTGTTCTCTCAATTGTAGACTGTTACAATCATCAAGAGCTTTCATTTAAGTACCCACATCAATTTTTCATATATTTTTCATGTATATTACATATATAATATATATATATATATATATATATATATATATATATATATATATATATATATATATATATATAAAATATATGAAAAATTGATGTGGGTACTTAAATGAAAGGTCTCGATGAGTGTAACATCAGAATGAGCTTATATCGTTAAAAATATCATCAATGGACAAAATACAACGTCATTGTTTTATTATTCACATTTTTTGAGATATAAGCTCATCCTGATGTTAGATTCATCAAGAGCTTTCATTCGAGTACCCACATGCATTTTTGATATATTTTTCATATATACATATATATATATATATATATATATATATATATATATATATATATATATATATATATATATATATATATATATATATATATATATATATATATATATATATATATATATATATATATATATATAATATATGAAATATATGAAAAATTGATGTGGGTACTCAAATGAAAGGTCTCGATGAGTGTAACTCCAGGATGAGCTTATATATTCAAAAATGTCAATAGTTTACGAGATACAAGGTCATTTTTTAATTATGTATCTAGAGATAGAGCATATTCTAATGCAGCCTAAATAAAAATAAATCAGCTATAAAAATTTTGCTTATTGATTTAGATAAAATTTTTCTCTAAGAAAAAAAAAAAAAAAAACAAATACTCACTCAGGGAACTCCATAATTTCAAAACCATCAGGAAAAGTAGTCTGCCAAGTTTTAGTAGCAGCATAGAAATACCTAACACAACCATCAGGAAGTGTTTCCCTTACATCTCCATTATAATAGATCATCTTGGAGGTATTGCTATCAGGAAAAACCTTCTTAACATTTCCATTGGGATACCAGTACTCCAAATGACCATCTGGATGAAGAACTTCCCGGACACTTTGCTTTGTAGGGACAGAAATTTTTTCCTTCGTCGTTAAATCAGACAAACGGCTAACTTGAATCGAATCCGGACAGGGCGTAGCATTGTCGGTTGGTCTAGGCAGGGGGATTTTTTCCACGCGAGGTGAAATATCTGACTCGTTGTCATCAACAAACTTAGTTTGATTGATCCGTCTGTCTGCGACATAATTCGGCGTTTGTTTCGCTTGTATACAAAGTCCACCATTGACTTCTGGACTTCTCGTAGAAGATTCGTGGGAATATTTCGGTGAATAGCTAACTGGGACTCTGCTTTCAACGCACAATTCCTGTTGAACTTGTCTGGATTCCTGGACATCAGTTCCTTTAGAAGCAGGCTGTGAATACTGGGTTGTCGTTGGATTTATCACTTCACGGACAAACTGCTGGTAAGATCCATGAGGCAATTGCAGATCTTCACCAATCAATCTTGGAATCCGTTTATTGATCTCATTTTTTTCAACAGTGCTTTTTAACTCTACACTGGTCTGTGTAGCTTGATTAGAATGTCCAGAAAAATTATCTTGAACAATTTTACTTTTTCTGTAAGTTGGTGTCAATATTTTTGGCTTTTCCGGAATTTTAACAAAATTATCAGGAATATTTTCAATGTCCTCGTCGTAATATTCACCAGCAGCTTCTTTTATTAAATTTTTATAAAGCTCACGTTTCTTCTCCACATCTTCAGCTGCTGCAGTCGTTTCAATCAAATTTCTATTAAAATTAAAATTAGAATTTAAAATTTTATCCGGTGAATATTTAACACCTACCGCTTCAGGCTCCAGCTCATGTTCTTTTTTCCTTAAATTATTTTCCACCTGATCATCAAAATTAATTTTTTTCACCTCCGTTTTATTCGACTGTCCAGAAGAATTTTTCGCTTGCAATACAACAGAAGGTTTTTTTAATCTGCTTTGTCGGTTTTCTTGAAACTTAGAAATTTCTTGCTTAAATTTTCCATTCTCCATCTGCAAAACCCGAATCTGGCTGCGTTGTCTAGCTTGCTCAGTCAGCCACAAATTTTCTTTATCACTAAAATTATCCTTAAGCTCAGCCAGCTGATCCTTGAGCCTGTCGATTTCCTGGCGGTCCTGTTTTGCCTGAATACTTTTTTCTCTGGCGTCTCTGAGTCTATTTTCAAGAGCAGCTTTCTCACGAGCCATACGTCTTTTTTCTTCTTGAAGATTATTTTCAGCCTCCATTTGTTCTCTTCTTAAATTATCCTCCTTCTCCTTTAATTCTTTCTCCCAATCACGTCGCTCTTGGTTTAATTTCTGACGCTGCTCAGACAAAGCTGCATTTTCTTTCCTAAAAATTTCTATCTCTCGTTCTAATTCCAACAGCCGATTTTTTAAAAGCTCTGACTTTAAAATTAGGTCATTTTTTTCTTCATCTAATTTATTAAATTCTTCTTCATTTAATTTATTAAATTCTTCATTATTTTCATTACAATTTCTTAAAACATCTACAGAATTTTTAATTTCCGTAATAGTATCATCTTTACCATCCACAGTGCTTTCTGTTTCATTAAAAATAGATTGCTCATCATCTGTACTCTCGTAAACTCCATCTCTATCTCTGTTATTCATCCCATTAATCTGCTGCTGAATTTTCTCAAAATTTCTCGTCAAAATTTCAAGCTCCGACGACTCAACACTAGAATCATCAGTCCAATTTTTATCATCAACAAACGAGTCCCTTGAAATAGTCGAAGTGTCAGTTAACCCGATCATTTTATACTCATTGTACTCCGAAAATCTAACATGCATGCTCCCATCATCATCGCCATTATTTTCAACTTGTCTCAAATTTTTATCCTCAGTCAAGGGTACGAACCTTTGACAATCCTCGTAATTTTTTTCCGACTCTGTATCAGTTTCTGTCGCAGTCTCTACCATTTTTTCTCCATCAAAATTCCCATCCAATCGCCCAAGGTGGTGCCTTCTTTCCGTAAAATTAGTCTTAGGAGTGCTAGAAATATTATTATCAATAGAACTTTCATTAACAAAAGGCCCAGAATTCCATTTAGGTTTATCAACAGCTGATTGAAGCCTGTTAGACTTCAAAGAGTGCACCAATTCATCAATTTCATCATCAATAATTTTACTTTTACGTGCTTGCGATCCCGATTTCCTCATCACCAAATTCTTGCGTATGCTTTTTAATTTAAGCGGAGTAGATTGCTGTAAAAAAGCAACAACTGCGCTGGATGTTGAACAGAAGCTTGAATTTTCAGCTTTTTCTTCCAACAATTCAAACATTTTAGTTTCTAACTTTGAGGAATCAAGATCTGATCCAATAAATTCATCATTGCTAATTTTTTTCGTAACTGAAATTGATTTCAGAGCTGTATTTTTACCAGAAATAATTGAAGGCTTTGTCAAAGGTGAAATTGATCTTTGTATTTTATTTTTCGGCAACGGGAGATTTTTTAAATTAAGTTTCTGCTGTGCAACTTTAGGAAGGGGATAATTGCGCCGTGAAATTCCGCTATTTTTATTAATTTTAGTAATTTTTTCTTTCGGCCTTTGATTAATTTCTCTATTAACAGCAGGCGACTTGCTTTTAACAACAGGCGGGAGAAATTTAGCACGAGATTTGGAAATTTTTTCTGTATTCGGAGTTTTGTTCATTCTAAAACGAGCCAATCCTTCGCCTTTTCGTAAAAAAGGCTGCTTTTTAATATTACTCCGAAGAATTATTCCAGAATTGTCCCCCAGAGCGTCAGAGTCTTTTAATTTTTCTTCTAACAAAGTTTTAAAATCTTTTTTAGGCGAAGGCACTGGCATGTCATCAATACGCACGCCTCCGGTAGAAAATCTCTTTGCAAAAGGCGTAACATGTTTTTCTGCTTCTGCTGACATGTCAAAATTATCTTTTTCTGTCTGATAGCCTTGCCTTTGCCCAGAAAGTTCGTCAGATGATTCAGTTGAATTTATAACAGCTGGTTGTTTTATTTCTGTTATTTGAAAGGATTTGTATTGAGAAGACTCGTCAAGAGCGTCTGACTTGTCGCCAGTCTCTGGGAGAGACTCTAAGTGCTCCTGTATTTTTGTCAGAGACAGCTCGTCCATCAGAGTCACGTCGATGTCGTCCATTGACAAGCCCAGAGCTTCGTACATACGCTTCTGCTCGATGCTCAAGAGATATCGCTGTTCTTGCTGCTGCTTTAATAAACGGTCGTGTTGGTTTATTTGCCACTTACGTAATTCCTGAAGCCGCTCGGCAATTGACGCCTCCAGTGACATTTCTTAACCTCAATTTTTAATCAAGTATTTTACGTTCGGTAATTGTGACTGAAAAATATTAAATACAATTAATAATTATTATAAAATAATTTCAAATTAATTTTATTGTTTTATTTTATTTAATATTGTTATTTTAGAAATTGTCAACACTTATTTATTATTAAATTTAATTATTACATACCAGCTGATGTCAATCTTCGATAAACAATTACTTTTGATTATTTTTAAATAAACACGTGAAATTTAATTTTAAAAAATTTAACAATGACATTATTAATTAATTAATTATTGTTTATATTACTTTTGGCGACAAAATGTACTGTGTTGGTAGAGACAAAAGAAAACGTGCTTTGCTTGGAGTGAATATAAACAAAGAACACAACAAGCCCTCTGGCGGGAAAAATTAAAATTTTTTAAAAAGGAGCAATAATTAATTTTACTATTTCAATTGTTGGTAAGAAAATTTTTACCAATTGAGTTTATTTGAAAAATTTTAATTAAAATTAAGTGAAATAATTTGAAAAAATTTACTTTTTTACATGAAAAAAATAAAATTATACTGCATAACCTCCCATATTATACTCAGTGATGACACTGAAGTTAGCAGACGTGTAAAAATCTTTGATTTTTTCTTTTAATTAAATTAAAACTGAAAAAATTTTTTTTTTAAATTCCACTTGTAGTTTTTCAAGTTTTTTACATGTGAAATTTTTTTTTTTTTTTCAACTGTTTAATTTAAATTTCTTTAATAAAAAATTTATAAAAATTTTGAAATGTCTAAATAAAGCTAACTTTATTTTTATTACTTATTCCGAAAAAATATCCCGCGTAATTTAAATTATACTCAGTAGAATCTTGGATTATATAATTTTTTTGAAAATTGTGATATTCAAATTTTTTCTTTTTTAATTTAGAAATTTATAAATTTTTTTGAAAATTTTTTTAATTTGTGAAAATTTTGATAATCAATTTTTTTTTACCAAAAATTTTTCAACCCCAAATTATTGGACAAATTGTGCTTAATTGCTCCTTAAATATTTTTTATCCATTGCATTGCATTTTTGAAAAATGCATAAAAAAAAAATTAATTATCACAATTTTAACAAACTTTTTAAAAAGGAAAAAATTTTAATAGCACAATTTAAAAAAAAATTGTACATTGTAAAAAATTTTGCGTCATTGCGTCAAAAAATTTTTGCGTTAAATATTTAACACAGTAAAAAAAAATTGTGGACTTAAAAATGTTCTTGGGAAGACTCAGCTTAAATTAAATTATTAATTTAATCTTATTTTTGAAAAATGCAATTCTTTTAATAGAATTTTTATCTTTCCGCTATAAAAATCTCAGTTAAATTAAGTGTCTTATGTAAAGTATCTTATTTTTTATTAGTTGTTGGTTTTCTTTATGTTTCTTATGTCTTAATATTTCTCCTATACATTATATTTTATGAGGAAATTAAAACACATATAGATGTTACAGTATCAACCGCCAAGCTATTAGACTTTGAATTTAAAAATTAATGATCTGGGAAAGAAGAAATATATTTAAAATAATAGTTTTTGATGTTATAAAAAGTAAAAAAATATTAAAATTTTCGTTCTTTTGTAATAAAAATCAATCAAGTGAATTTTAATAATTTTTAATATCAACAATTAAAGCCTATGAATTTTTTAAAATTAATCTTAAAAGCCTATATATATAGTCGATTAGTCAATACACCCAATTTTTTCATAATACACTATTTACCTAAAAATTGAGTTTTGTTTTTATACATGATACGATTAAATGTCGTAGCTCTTTAAATTGTTACATAATAATTTATTTACTTTAGACGTAGATAAAAAAAAACAGTGAGATTTTTTCGCACTAAAATAAAAATTAAGAAACGATAATCCACCTAATCAAGATTATTTTTATGGTTTGTAAACAGGAATCTTAATTTTATTAATGTTTATATTAATTATCAAAATCTCTACTTCAAACTTGATGGAAAAATTTTTTAACGCTCTACAATTAAATTATTTACATAAACTGAGATTTTTATTCTTTAAAATTTTCAATAAAATAATTTAAAAGGTGAAAAAAAAATTTTTTTAAACTCTTTTTAGTTTACTAAAAAACAACCGAAAAAAAGAGTAAAAAATTGAACTTTTTTTTTTGAGGTGTGCCAATATGATTTTTTGATTGTTTTTTTCCCAGAGGGTCTCGGCAGATTCATTTTTACGGTGGCTATTTTGAAAAAAAAAAAATTTTTTTCTATTATATATATATATAATAACCCTAAAAAATTTCAAAATGATTCATTAATTTTTTCCCAATTAAAAAAATCCTGAGAAAAAGGCAAAAATTAAGGTGTTTACTTGTATAAATTAACGACTTAATAACCCTTTGGGAAAGTTTCAAATTTTAGGAAAAATTTGACTTTTAAAAACTCATTAAGTATTTTCTTTACGTAAATATGGATGAACAGACTTTCAAAAAGTCTTATTCAGAATTGTGAAGAGTTTTCAACAGTCGTTTATGAGGATTATTTCGACAAGGGTATTTTTACATTTATCCAATTATCATTTCATTAAAGTGTTTTGTATTTTTTTAAAATGCAAATTTCATAATTAAATGAAATGTCCTCTTAGATTTTCCCAAAAAAATTTTTTTTAAGCTAAAAAAATCAAAATTTCCTTCACAGTAATTTTATTTTTGAAAAATAATTACTGTAAATAAGAAAAATTTTAATTTCTTCAGCTAAGATTTTCAATAAATAAATTTCATCTTAAAAAATTGATTATTTATTTAAAAATAAATTTTTTTTTCTCAATTTAAAATCTGTTTAAATCGGCACAAAAATATTTACTAAACGATTCTCGGGTAAATTTTTCACATAAAAAAATGAAAATTTCCCATCGTTAAATTATTTGATGGGAACTTGACACATTGGTGATGAAATACGTTTTCATGATACCGGTAGTTCTTATTTTTATTTCCAAGAAATACCAAGATGGTCGATCCTCTTTCTCATCGTTTAATATATAAATTTTTTATTTGAAAGACCAAAAAAAAAAATATATATATATTTTAATGTCTGATGTAGTAAGCTTGCTCGAGTATAATGATCCCTCAGATTCCTCACTCAAGCTGAATCATAAAATAGTGGTTAGACCGGTGCAACATCAAACTCCTCCATCAAAAGAACAGCCGTTACAAAAAATATAAAAAGGATAAAAAAGAACAAATATAAAATGACCGCTGCTGCATATTCAAAGGCGGAGTTTACAAAGTTACCTCATCCAATCAGTGTGATCGCTTGATCGTTAAAAAGATCCTGCTCATTCTTTAACACACATATTATTATTTACATCTATATACTACATAAGTTGGGATCCGTCATTTTGCAGGAATAATTTTTTTTTTTTCAATTTCAATATTCACTGTTTAAAATTTTCAGTGGGCGCTCATAAAAAATCCCTCAATACAACTTGATTAGAATTCAGAAAAGGTTATTAAATTTTATAACATTTACTATTCAAAGTCCAGAAGAAAAATTGTATATTTTCCATTCATTGTCATATCTTTTCTTCATGGATATATTTTCGGTCTGATTGATCATCCGGTTTTTGATTTGTAGCAGAGCAGAATTTTTTAGTTTTTTTTTTTAATGTATATTTTTTACTAGCTGTCGATTGTGTGTTTCACTGGGCTTGAGCTAAAATTTCTTTATGAGTACACTGGAAAAAAAAAAAAAAAAAAAAATTGACTGGAGTGTAAATTTTCTTGGCTCAAAAAAATATCAAGGAAGATTTAAAATTTCTTGAATTAAATCAAAGTTTCTTGAGACAAAAAAATTTTTTCTTGCTCCAAAATAACTTTTGTTTTTCTTAAAATTTTCTTGGCGCAAGAAATTTATTTTTTGTGTGTAGAATGATATATATTTTAACTTTACATCTGCATTTCCCTTCAACTACATTTATAAAGATTTTTGTAAACCTGATTTTTTTTTTTGCAAGGATAAACAGTTGTTTATCCTTTTTGTTGAAATTATTTATAAGTTGATTTTAAAAAAGGAAATGATTTTTAGTTTTTTATACTGACATCTCTGTAATCTTAAACAAGATTTTATTGAGCTTGATAATTATAAAATTAGGCAGTCAACAATATAATTATTTATTTATTTATTCAAATTTAAATGCCAAAGCTAAAAGCCAATTTATAATTAATAAATTTTATCTATTAATTTATTGGAGTGGGCTTTTTTTTTTAATTAATTTAAAAAAAAAATTCAAGTGTCAATAATGAGGTTTTTTACCTTAATTGTTTTTAACAGTGTAGATAATTTTTTGAACAGAAATTTTCTTTATTATATTTTTGAAAATAATTATGCTGATGAAAATCACATTTTAAAAATGATCATGAAGAATAACTATAAATAAAGAAAAATTAAAGATCTAATCTAAAACTCCCTAAAAACTCCCGAAAGTACTAAAAAAAAAAAAAAAAAAACTTTTGCACGACTCATGATGCGAAGCTGTATATCTATATATATCCATGTAAAATTAACATGGATGGTGATATATCTATATCTATAGATGGTATGTCTATTTTTTATTCCACCAGGGGCGCCTGTGCATCACTTTCCTAGTACAGCTGTTATTTTAAAAATTTTTTTTTTTTTATTTTGCACTACTCATGTATTTTTTTTTTTTTTAATATTTCATAATTAAATGAGCATTATGAGTCGTGCACTTTTGGATTTTCCAAACTTTTTTTATTTTCTTTTAAATAGACTAAAAAAAAAAAAAAAAAAAAAAAAAAATAAAAACATTTTTTAACAATATACCTACAGGTATATGATCCGCAATTAAAAGAATAAAAATATGATTTGCGATGAAACTGTCAAAGAAATGTGTCGGAAAAAAAAAAAAAAAAAAAAAACATTAAAAGCACCCCCATTTTTTAAAGTTGGTAAAAAAAATTCAAATTTTTAAATATTTCTAAACTTCAAAAATATATCAATGGGATTACACGATGTTATTATCGACAAAGAATTTACGGCGACAACAAAATTCATAATTTCTTAAGGTTAGAGAAGATTTGTCTATTATAAAACATTCACAAATACAATAGAAAAATGTGTGTTCATAAATTACGTAGCTGGGTAGTGCTGGCAAAAACTTCCTAGCTAAGAAATGAGTAACCATTTTTAAGTGTACTGCGGTAATGTCAAAAGTGTCTGTTAAAAAAAAAAAAAAAAAAAAAAGATTGAATGGAAAAAAAAAAGCAGCAATAAAATATTACAGTAAAATTAGGGCCGTGTTTTATAACGGTCCACCATCCCTTTTCCATAACTTTTTTTTTTTCCCCTGACATGCCGGCAAACACACGTTTCTCCGGGATGCAAAAATGACTAAACGTTTGGAGTATTTTTGAAACCACATTATAACAACAATAATAATATTAATTTTATGACTTGAGTAATGACAAACGACGTTAGACCATTTTTATCCCAATGCTACCATCATTTGAAGTGCAATAATTGATTTCAAAATGTACTAGAAGTACTGGAGGACTTGAACAAGAAGAAAAGAGACAGCAATATTTTTCATGTTGTTTTTTTTTCTTCTTCAAGGCGCAAAAATTTCTTTTTCGCAGGTAAAGTTTTAAAGGTTCATTCACGACCTTGAACGGGCCATCTGTAGTATTGAGTAGGCCTTACATTTACATTACATTGGGATGATACTGGAGGCAAAACTATGTGGGTCAAAGGTATGCCTAAGGTCTTGCATCTCAAAAAAAAGAAAAAGACAGAAAATCATAAGGTAAAATAAAATACAACTATCTGTCTATCTATTTTTACTTTATCCCTCATTTTTCGGGTACCGACCATTTTACGGCGGGATTAACAAGAATTCAAAAGAACACACAACGCTGAAGAAAATTTTGAAAAAAGATATATATACATTTTGCAGTATAGAATAAGACACAATAAGTATTTTAGACCCTGTCATATATGTAATAAAGACAATATTTCGTACATTAATAAATTATGACCGTGAAGTACCATTATGGTTTTAATCCTTAGATATATGGATATATTACCGATGACTGGAATATGTTTTCGCTAAATTAACGCTGCAACATTACGCTTGAAGTAAAAAAATAAAAAAATTAGAAAAGTTGAAAAAAGATGAAAAAAAAAAAAAAAAGTAGGAGGTAGTAATAACATTTTAGGAAGATTATCTCGTTAAAGTGCTTTAAGTAAACTGAATACACTGTATAAATACATAAGTACACCTTGTAAAAGGGTTATTTTGCCTCACTGGTCACTGGTATTTGAATATAGCTTCATTTATTATTATTGCACGTCTATTTAGAAGATTAACTGGGATGAAAATTGTCATTATAGCTATACTGGATAACCCATTGTCAGGTGTAATGTTTTTATAGGTATAATTGACTTGCCTCAGTTTAACACTTTCACAGATTTGTCGTGTCGTAAACTTCAATATTTATGTAATTCTTAACGTCAGCGCACTTATTATAAGCCTTTGTGAATGTTTTTTTTTTTTTTTTTTTTTTTTTTTGGAACATCAGAAGCTTCAATTTTTTCAATTTTTTTAGTGTGTTGTATTGTGCTAAGTGACCAAATCCTGATATTATGCTCATCGAGACCTTCCATTTAAATACCCACACGATTTTTTTCATATATTTTATATTTATAATATTTGTCATATTTGTGAAATATATAAAATATATAAAAAAAATCCATGTGGGTACTTAAATGAAAGGTCTCAATGAGTGTAATATCGAGATGAGCTTATATCTTGAAAAATATAATTAGATGACAAAAATACTGATATATAAAAATTTTCAAACTTTTACTAGACCACGTGAGTTAACTTGAAATTTGTTAGTTAATTCATATATATGAGCTTTTAACAAATGATATGCAAAATTATGAGCGCATACATATTACCCCGACGTGTCATTACAGAAATAGAGTTTCTTGTTACACATGAATAATGATTATAACTGTTGAATTATGATGCGCAAACTTGCATAATAACTACGTTCAATATAGAATTTATAACAACTAGCTAAAGTAATGTTTAATTAAATTACCAAATAACAAAATTATCATTTTTTCAAAATTAAATTAAAATATCATGAAAATTTTAATTTTAAAATTTTGTGTAATTTTTTCTGCCCGTGAAATTAAAATAGCAAAATAATGTGGTCGTGTATTTCGATTTGTATATCGAGTGCACATACTATACGATCTTTTATAGTCCCAATAAAAAACTCAAAAAAAAGGTTTTTAACACGAGTACCAGTCCGATCATTAAAGTCCGCGGCCTAGAGGATAAAGAAATCAAAATCCTCGGCAATTAATATATTATTCGTGGTTATTTTATGTAAATGAGCTAACGCTGAATCTTCATCTTCATCCAATTATCATAATGCTCAATTTTTATATTTTATTTCTATTCAGTTTTATTATTTACGATTTTATATACACATGTAAGTATAAATATATATATATATATATATATAAATGTTTTTTTATATATACATACATATAATAGAGCTAAGTCACGGCACGTTTGATCTATGTCGTATTATAAAAACTTAAGATCATGATAAGATGTTCTGTTAAATGTTAAAATATCTCTAACGCAATATATTTTTATTATCACTTTGTTTATAGGAAGAAAAGTTAATTGTGACCTAATTTTTTTTTTTTGCTTTTTTTGTTTTGATTGTTTAGACGTTTTGAGTAAATATTAATTTAGTATCAAGTCGTTAAATAAATCTGTATAATAATAATAGTGATAAAAATTATGAACTATTGTCTTGAAGAACCGAATCGAGCTGCAGTTTATAATAAATTCGCGACAGTTTACGCTTACAATCATTTTTTTATAAATCAGATAATTTTTTAAACTTGCTACTAATCTGTGTATTTTTAGCCACCAAAAGGTCACTTTATTGTGTGTATATATCTAAACATGTATTGACGCGAGAGGGAAGCCCGCCCAGAGGCGGAGCATGTTTAACCGAGAGTTTTGTAAAAAAACATAAATAAAAAAACCCACTAAAATATCACAATAGAATATAATTACATTCGTGTAAGGCAATGTCACATTAGTTATGGCTTCTCCTTCTGTTTTGTAAATATTTTGATCGTTAAGTCAAAATAAACATTATCAATTGATTATTTGACATATCATATAATTATTACGAATTAAATAAGCCGCGCTCTTTTATAAGATGATTGATATATTTTTTTACAATATTTACTGGGATAAAATTTTATTTATTAGGGCGCGATGTTGAGAAAAATAAATTAAAATTTTGTGTATTTTACACAATGAGAAAAAAAAATTATTTTTAAAAAAATGAGCAAAATTTTTATGGTTTCATATCATTCTCATAAATAGTCAATTTATGATGATAAGTATTTAGGCTGCATTCGAAAATGCTCTATCTCTAGATACATAATTAAGAAATTATCTTTTATCTAGTGAACTATTGACATTTTTAAAGATATAAGCTCATCCCGATGTTGCACTCATCGAGACCTTTCATTTGAGTACCCACATCAATTTTTCATATATTTTATATATTTATATATATTATATATATATGTATATATGAAAAATTGATGTGGGTACTCAAATGAAAGCTCTTGATGAGTGTAACATCGGGATGAGTTTATAAATTTAAAAACGTTAATATTTGAGACAACTGGCGAATTTTCATCCAAAATTTTATTTTCTAATCTAAAAAAAAATTTTTTTTTGACAAGAAATTTGCTATGAGAAAAATTTTTATTTCTTCAATTAAAAAATAAAATTGTTTAAAATTCTAAGCAATAGAATTTTTTATTACAATATTGCTCATTTTTTTGAAAATAAATTTTTTATCTAATTGTATGCTTAAAAAACTGTGACAATAATGTATCACCTTGCACATTTTTGTTAAATATAATTTGTTTATACTTGTGGCATTGTTGTGAAAGATGCATTTGTAAGTATCCTATAGAAATGTTGACTGAAGTTATTGTGTGTTTACTAAATGATTCATTACTCCATTGTAAATATTAAATATTCATAAATTTTCATTGATAGTATATGCTCTGGTGAAAACTTTATTGTCTCATAAATTACGTTAGTTGAAAGGTTAAAAGAAAGCGGTTAAGCCGCTTAAGCGGTTTTCTTAGGAATATTCATTCATAATTAGGTTTTTCAAAGTAATTATTAGATTACTAGTATTTAAGCTTTTATATGTTTTAATGCATAATTTAGCTAGTAAAAATATAATAGGAGAGAGAGAAAGCATATTTTAACAGTTTTTGCAATTCTAATGATTTTAATGATCATTAAAAAAAATAATTCTCTTTATAGATGTCATCCTTCCCTTTTAAAGTTGGCTTTTAAGAGATATCACAGTTTATTTTTTTATTTTATAAAAGAATTATTAATTATTACTTTTGAAGCTCACTAAAGGGCTTATTAATTTCTGATTAAAGTAGAAATAATTACTCTAAAGCCAAACTCTCAATGCAAATTTAAATTGTTTATTTTTTTTTTAATTTTTTATCCATAGTGCGCGAATAAAAAATTAAAAGTAAGTTCCTACCATCCAGTCTGAAATTTTCATGTGCCGAAAAGTCTATTCGAGATGATGTCATATTGAAATAAAATCTTTATCATAAAAAATTTTGACTAAACAACATGATGTCTAATATGAATAATTTTTAAATGAATCAGAGGAAGCGGGACATCGGTAAAGAAGCCAATACATCGTTATATAAGTTTGACATCAATTTCCTTAGCATTTTTGTGTATCTATGATTCAGTTGTTTTGTTTTTAGAAAAGATAGTTGGAAAATTATAATTGTAACAACTTGTGTCAAAAATCAAGATTTTTTTTTTTTAAAGAAAAAAAGTGATGACTAAGCTAATATTTCATTGTTCTGTCTTATTCAGATTTTGTTATTGTCATTATTAGCCTTTTGTTAAATTAAAAACAGCAAAAGTCAGACAAATAGATCACAATAAACTTCGACTCAATAACCAGTTGTTTGTTTAAGATGAAATACGACCAATTTAAAGACAATAAAGGAACTTAAGTAAAGAAAAATTAAGATTTTATCTAAAATCGACACCTTCAAAAGAAAGTCAAAACTAATTGATTTTTGACCGAGAAACAACATAAGAACAGGATTATCCGAAGGTGGCTTATTTGAAGAGAGTGAAAAGATAATTTTGCTCCGATCATTATAAAATTTTGCTTCTATTATTATTATGTCAATATAAAATTTATTACTCTGTCGTCGACTAGCAAAAAAAGCATTAGAAAATGCTGGTCTAAAGAAATAGTATCTTTATGTCAATGATTTATAAATTGGAGTTGACCTGATTTGTCATTAGGAGTGGACCAAAAATAAGATTCCTTTGTACCAGTACTGAGTTACGAGTAATGGGAGGTTTGCTACTGTTTAAGCACACTTTTAAAATTTCCATTTCATCTTGTGACTCCAAAATTGTACCGAAAAATTTTTAATTGAATAATAATTACCCTTAAGAGGTACCTTTATTTGATTTATTTTTTTTTTTTTTTGGACAGAAGATTATCATTTTTTATTAAAAATATAATTTTTTAAATAAATTTAATGCATTGAAAATAGTCCGGCGCATCAATCATAAAAATCACTATTAAAAAAAAAAAAAAAAAAAAAAAAGTGAATCTGAAAATAATGAATAACGTGTACGTGAATGGAGTGAGATTATTATCAGAAATTTATCATAATCGGTGTACATATAGAGCAGTAAAGTCGCCATTCTGATGTATGTATAAAACAGCTAAAGACGATTGGTCGAGTCTTTCCGTCAAATTCCCGTAGTGGGGACAGTTAAATTTTAGAGGCGTTACCAGGAGTGGGGAAAATATACCTATAGCTTTCAGTACCTTAGAATTAATAAAGTGGAAGCTTGTGTCATTTTGGAGTTAGTTTTGCTCAAGTGCGTACACGTTTTTCTCTATTACTTGGAGTTAAGTTCGACATACCTGAGGGCTAATTGTTACATCGAACCTTTAAATATTACAAGTTAGTTATGTCGAATATTAGTCGGCTCAAAATTAGTGAAGTGATAAATTTTAATTTTCTAATAAAATTATTAGAAAAAACTAGATCATCATTAATATTAAAGAAATAGACAAAAAAAAATTTTTTTCATAATAACGGAATGACTGAAATTAGTAGTGTGGGAATGGTGTATTATAATCAATTAACTATGTATCGACAACAGCAACAGGCACAAGCGACTCTTCACCAACAACATATAGCCAGCCAGCAGCACCAACAAGCAGCAGTAACTGCAGCAGTTGTAGCTGGAGCAGCTGCTGTAGTTGCTGCAGAGGGCTCTCAGCAGTACTGGTACCCTCATGGGTATCCTCATGGCCATCCTTCGTCAGGATCTTCACACCAATCCTCACCTGGAAGCCAGCACCAGTACCTAGATCACCTCTCAAGTCCCACTGGCGATGTCCTCGCCTGTTCCTGGCCTCATTCTCATCCTTACTCCCATCATCTACAGTATCAACAGCCCCTGTATCATCACCAAAACCAACAGAGCCCCATAACTCCTACCCCGACTGATTGGAGCGTGACCAAGACCAATAACACTAACAATAACAACATTATTGCTGGCAGTGAACCCAGTCCACCTATTACCCTAAGTGGCAGTGAAATTAGCAGCCCTGGAACCCCCGCTTCGCCTAATCTCAGTACTCTCAATCCTGCTACTAATAATACCAGCAGTAGTGCATCCACAACCCCAGTTAGACCCGCGCCAATTCGCAGCCCTTATGAGTGGATGAAGAAGACTTCATACATTCATCAACAGACTCCTGGTAAGAGTGTTCATTTTATTATTTGCATAGAATAAAAAATTAATTTCAATCAAGAGAAAAATTTTTAAACCAAGAAAATTTTAAAGAATTTCATTATTTTGGAGCAAAACGGAAAATCTCTTGAATCAAGTAAAATTTACTTGAACCAAGAAAAATTTCTTAGTTTAAGAATTTTTTTAAACAGTAAAAAATTTTTCGTGGCGAAAAAAATTTTTAGATAGTAGCTAGAAAAAATCCAGATTATACTGTGTGATATCTGAATTATACTCATTATAATCTAGATTATATTCATTATAATCCAGATTGTAATACGTGATATCTGGATTATACTCATTGCAATCTGGATTATACTAGCTACTATATTAAATTTTTTTTTCACTCAGTATAATCTGGGATGATATCCAGTGTCATCTTGTTTTTCCTGTGTAGAGTGTTAAAATACACACAAATTTTAACACTCCATACAATGACAAAAAATTATTTACTGTGTACTCAAATCAAGAGGATCAAATTTTTCAAAATTATTTACTTGATTCCAATTTTTTTCCTGTGTGGCTTTTGGAGATAAACAAGCTTTCGTGAGTCTAATAAAAACTAACAGATGGAAATAATCTGGATAAATTTTTAATTTATATATTAAATTCTTGTTACATTTATTGCGTTGTAAATGGGATAGTTGACTCGTGGTATAGATATGAAGAAACAATGTAAACATTGTTGGATAGATGAAGGTAAACATCTAATTGTTATCAAATATTTGTAAGATTAATCTACAATATTTTTCGTTATACGTGTACTTTTAGGTTTTATTTTGTAGAATTGGGTTCATTTATAATTTAATCGACGGTAAAAATAGGAATCATGTTGAATTGTTTTATCAAGATAATTTTTTCTTTAAAACATTCCAAACTCAAAATTTTAATGGAACTTATTTCGTCCTCCCGTCCAGTGATATTAACTATAAAAAATATATCTCAAAAACTGCTCTTTACCAACTTTTACAGCTTGTAACATTGGAATCACAAGCTACTCAATATCGGTGCTACCAGAGCTTACACTCGACGGTAATAAAAATTAAAAAAAAAAAAAAAAAAATACCCGTTGAACTGAATGTTTGTAAAAATCTGCATGTCTAATAATTATCTACCGTCCATGTTTTCCGTAGTTGCATTACAAGTAGAAAAAAAAAAAAAAATAATAATAATTGATTATTTTTAACGATTTTCGAACGCTCGTTTCTACAAGCGTGAGACTATCTCTCATATTTTTTTTACTGGTGATTATCTGCATTTTATGGTTTTATTGCTGCATTGCCGCTCGTATAATACGCCTTTGCATGACTTGAAATGTAGGTACATTACAATTAAATAAAACCCATTTGTGTAGCAACGTACACCATCTTTTATGGTGTATTTTCCTGTATTCGACACAAACAGAAACACTTGGCAATGTCTAAGTTTGGACATTTGCAAGTTTCGAGCTTATGACTCTGAATAAAAATACGATTCATGATACATGTTTGAATTATTTTAGTTACACGCGATTTCTCTCCGTGTTCCTAACACCACATATACTGAAGAATATAAAAGAAAATGCACGCGATCATAAACTTTATCACTATTGGTATTTTGCATATAATTTTTGTCCAAACTAAAAAAACAGTTTGATTAATTTAAAATAACTTAAAAATATGTATTTAATATTGAAATAATTTGTTTTATTTAAATTTAAACCAAATCCTATTTTGTTTTGGTTTATTTGATTAAATTCGCCTATTTACTTCATTTGTATATGATATAACTCAGTACAAAATTAATTAATTAATTAAAGGTGTACAAATAAATTTAATTAAAAATTTTAATGAAATACAGATAGATCATTTAATAAAAAAAAAAATAATTTAAAGTCATAATTCAACATTGCTATTAATAGAAAATAATATTTTAATCACACGACATTGACGGGAAGAACAAGATGACACTGGATATCATCCCAGATTATACTGAGTGAAAAAAAATTTCAAATAGTAGCTAGTATAATCCAGATATCACCCAGTATAATCTGGGATTATATCCAATGTCATCTTGTTTTTTTTTTTTTTTTTTTTTTCGTGTAACTGTCAATTTTAATATTTAAAAAAAATTTTTTTTTTTTTTTAAAGTTTGCACGCCAAATTAGTAACAAATTTGATTTATGAATAGAAATTACTTGAATATAAATATTTTTAAGAAAAAATAAAAAATAAAAAAATGAAAGGTTTAACAGTTATAAGAAATGCAAAATACGGAAAGAAAAATCAGGTATACAAATTTTTCAGTTATTTTGTTTTAACAATGGACAGCCACGATAGGGGACAGGGTCGATTACACGGTAGTGAAAAAAAGGGGGTGTTAAAATTAAACACTTGATTTAGGAGATTTTCAGTGAGCAACTTCAACACTGTAAATTTAAATGTTTTGACAAAATGGATTTTCTTCAAAATGGTATTCTTGGTTCAAGATTATGGCTCTTGAGTCAAGTTAATTTTGTTGATCAGTGTGTAATTATTTACCGAGACAAAGCCTAGGTCGACAATCACGTAGTTTGAGGATTTCATTTTTACTGGCCAAGGTATGTATACTATTTTTCTGCTCGACGTAGGCAAAACGTGGCAGCTTCGTTTAGTACCTCAGCCAGAGAGTTTCCACTTGTCCGGCCAGAAGGCAGAAAATTCATCAGGAAGTGGTATTTATTTATAATGAGCGAGTCTCATTGATTTAAATAAGCCTCTGTCTATTTAAAATGAACCCTCATTCTTTATAAATCAATTTAGCAACAAAAGTTACGTTTAACACGATTGATTCTTTATCTCGAGAGAATAAGTTGTCCTAATCCTGTTTGGATAATATTTCACATGAGTTGACAAGCTTTCTGAAATTTTAAATATGGATCTGTGTCTTGCTGCGGGTAGTTTTGCTGCGGGTTGAAATCGGAGCTCGAGAGTCAAAGAAGATAGTTTTGTTGGTCAACAATAGAGGTTAATTAAAGTACTTAGGGAGGGGATAGAAACATTACAACCGAAACATTATATTAGTAAAGTTTATATTTCAAAAAGAAAAATCTTATGCCTCCTATTCGATTAGTCGGAACAGAATATTGTACACCGGATATTTTGGAAATTCCCAAACTTCCTTCCGAATCTGTTGTATTTAGTATGCTCGATCCTACTCGTCAGGTAGTATTCATTCTTTTCAAATAGTCTCAACATATTTGGAAACATTCGTATTACTAATTTAAATTGATTTATGAGGGGAAAAACCTTAAGGTGTTTGAAAGGGTCAGGGGCTTTTTGTTGATCATTTGCTTAATCATTGTTTAGCGATTCTTTTCTTTATATTATTCGCATCAACTTACGACAGTGGTATCATAAACTTGTTTGAAAAGGGTGAAGGACGCATCATGGTTTTATTTGATATAAATTTTATAATGAAAGAAAAATTTTTAGACACAAAAATGATTTTTGATTGTTTCCTTGTTTTTAGTATAGTTTCCGACGGCATTTTTAAAAATGTAAAAATTGAAAAATTTTTTTGTAAAAAAGGATGGATAATTTATTTTAGAGTTCTTTGATCCTCCGCGAAAATAGAGACGCTAACACGAAAATCATGTTTTTTTCCAAGGATCCTTTAAAGGTCGCGGTTAAAATCAAACAAAAAAATAACTCATTTTTTTCAGTGGTGTAGAACTACTAGCTCAAAATAACTAACACCTTTACAAAAGTGTTATGTATACTGTACGGTGGAAAATTATTATCTTAAAAGTCTCAGGTGCTGTGAGATAATTTTTGGAATATCAACTTAAATTATTTATTTAGTTCTGTAATCTAACATTCACGTTAGAACTTCAAAAAAAAATTATTTTATAACGGCATAGAAATTTTTTTATAATATTTAAAAATATTTTTTAATCAAAATTTAATATTCACAAAAACGATAATCTATATTATTAAGAGAATAAGAAAAATTTATTATGATAAATATTCAGGCTGCATTTAAAAATTTTCTCTAGATACATAATTGAGAAATGACCTTGTATCTTGTCAACTAATGATATTTTTAAAAATATGAGCTCACCCTGATGTTACACGCATCAAGACCTTTTATTTGAGTACCCACATCAATTTTTCATATACTAGAATTGAAATTTGCGCGCGCCTTACTATAGCGTTTGCATATATTTTCATGCTCATGATATATTCGACCAATCACGTTACGAATAGTTTAATGCCACATACATTTCATCTCAATTTTATTATGGGACTAGAATTCAAATTTGCGCGCGCATGAATTTAAGATTTGCATATATTTTTATGCTTTGATATATTTGACCAATCACGTTACGAAAAGTTTGATGCTACATACATTTCATCTCAATTTTATTATGAGATTTATATATATTATATATTATATATATGTATTAGGGTGTGCCAAAATGTAATTTCCGTGAAGAACCTTTTAAAATTGGAATTTTGAATTCCGCTTTTGACAGCAACTGTGTTTAGGCATTTCCTGAAATATTTTGGGGTAAGAGGATTTATTTGATTTTCACAGAATTCTTAACAGGAGATTCAATTTGGCACTTTCGACCAAATTTTGAATTTTCAGCGGAAATGCCGAAACTAAGCTTCTGTTAAAAAATTCTATGAAAATCAAATTTATCGTCTCACTCCAAAATATCTTAGGAAACGTGCAAACACAGCCCCTGTTAAAAGCGGAACTCAAAATTTTAATTTTAAAAGGTTCTTCACGGAAGTTACGTTTTGGCACACCCTAATATATATATATATATAATATATCAAAAATACACGTGGGTACTCAAATGAAAGCTCTTGATGAGTGTAACATCATGATGAGCTTATATCTTCAAAAACGTCAATATTTAAGAAAGTACAGTGCAATTTAACAAAAGTGATTATTTAATAAAGCAAAATTTTATTTATTTACAAGTCACGGCAGTCACATAGTGATATAGTGAATATTATTTGTTTCTTACAATATTCTAGCAAAAAAATAAATGGCTTAAACAACATTTTTGATAAAGAGATTAAAAAAAAAAAAAAAAAAAAAAAAAAACAAAGTACTTTTAATAAAGAAACAAAAAATAATGTGATCTTGGATTATTTATAATAAATATTAGCACAGATTATGAAATTCGTGGAAAAAAGTGACGATATAATAAAGCCTATCAAACATTTGTAATTCCTCAAAATAAATGCTTAAAATTGAGTTTACGTATTAGACTAAAAATTGCTCCTTTCGAAAAATAAGTGATTATAAGCATAAAAATAAGAAAAATCCGTCTATAAAATTCTCGTTATTTTATACAAAATACAACCGCCATTTTTATTTCTTGTGTATCAACGGATTAAATTATTAGTAAGTAAAAAAGATAAACAACGAATAAAAAGTTGATTATACCCTGGTGTTTAAGATTTGTTTATCAATTACAGATTATAAAATTAAATTTTTTGGCTTATATTTGATGAAATATTTTGTCACGAGAGAATTTATCTTTCCTCGGTCTCAATTCCTTAATATACAAAGGAAAAATATTTGTAAAAATTGGGGAAAAAAAAAAAAAAAAACGGGCCAAGGATCTTGTAGTGAGATCTTTGTAGACTTTGTTTCGAAAAGCGGCGTTGTAATATTTAAAGGTCGAGCTCGGAAGCTGCTCAAATTGACCAATAAAGCTACAGTTGTAATAAATGAACATAAAAGTAGCCAAGTCATAAATAAATTTTACGTCGATAGACCTGAGGAATATAATAATACACCGTAATATAACCTGATGCAATAGTTCGGGGGCATAAAAATTTTTAACCAAATTTTCGATTTATATTTTATTATTTAGTGCTCTAAAATTTTCCATCGTCTTTTCTTATCTTTAACAAATAATAATTCAACAAAAAAAAACGTTTAAAAATCTAGATTTTATTTTAAAACAGAAATTAAATTAATACTTGATTAAATACTTAAAAATCTGAGTGAGTATTTTTTTTTTTTAATAGCAAGATAAGTCACAATACAACAAAGTTACAACTTAAATAAAACGTCCCAGAATTAGAAACTTGTGTTTCAGACTACCATGAGTTTTAAAGAATTTCTGTGTTTTAAAATACATAAATAACAGGTACACAAAAGGACGTGATCCTTATCTGTAAAATCAGATGTTTACCTGTTACATATTATATCACTTTAACACTCAGGAAAGAAAAACATTATTTTCCGTAAATATCTCTGGTGGAAACTGACAAATTGCTCCGCCGTCGGACATTAAATTGTGATTATTTCTTCGTCAGAGGGATCAATAGGTTTCGATTTCTTGGATAGGTGATGACATTTTACGGAGACTTTTAAGGACTCAATTAAATAAGATTCGTGATTTTCATTTATTTCTCACTTAAATTTTTAATTACTGCTAGTAACTCATTATTTCAAGTGCAACACTTATTGGAGTAATTCTATATAACTTGAATTAATTCAATAGAAATTGAAAAAAAAATTTAATGTTTTTCTAATAATTGAAATTAAATAAAAGTAAGTCAGGTAGCACAAATATTTGAATTTTTAAATTGGAATTAGTTAGTTTGAAAATTTGCAGCTAAAATGGAGTCAGATTTTAAACGGCAGGCAGAAAATTCATCCCCAGAGAAAAGCGCACGCTTCCATCTGGCTTTCATAGTATTAGGTCTAAAATTTTCTGTTTTGACAGATTTGACAGGATTTGAAACTCAATACTTACAACGCAATAAAGAAAATCTATTAACTATTGGTAATTTCGGTTATTCCTTTATTTGAATGGAAAATTTGTATTGAATGCAATTCAATTGATTTTTTTCATTGTAAATATTTAAGAGATTCAAAAAATGTACATAAAACTAAAATGAGTAGAAATTACGACAATTTTTGATTCAAATTTTGAAGATTCAAAAATTAAAACAAAATTCTAAAATTTATGCACGCAAAAAATGTTAATAAATCTGAGAATATATTTTTAATAATTTTTTTTTTTATAAATTAATTACTTACTTTAAAAAACGTTCTTTTTAGTTTTGATTAATTTTTTTCATCTTATTTATACAATAATCATAATAATATAAATAGCCGATTTGCATTTGTGTCTTAAATAAGTAAGTAAATAAATAAATAGATAAATTAATTAATTACAGAGCTTGTGTAAAGAGAAAAAATTTCTTTTGAAAAAAAATAGCCATTGTTGAGAAGAAATTAATTTGTTTAAAATTTGATCAAATCAATTTTTTATTTCAACATTGCTTAATTTTTTTTTTTTTTTTATTTTTTCCTCAAGTAAGTAAATCTTAATTGGTTAAAGAATTTTCTTGCTTAAATCAAGACAAATAAATTCTTTAAAATGATTAACTTATTTCAAAATTTTTTCTCTTGCATCAAATTTATTTTTCTTCTCAGCCTACAAAAAGCTACTGGCCTATTAGAAAATATTAATTACTTAATACATTGATGATTTTCTATAAAATAAAATTACGGCCTGTTAAAGAAAGAATTGAAGTTTATTTGTCAACAGTTAAAAACAAATGATTCACCCCAATTATTACCATGATCAAACTGTCTGCTGAAGCAGTAGCAGAAGAATTTTTTCGCCCTCAATAAATAATACGAAAGCATTTTATTCATAAATCCCGGCAATAATAATTGGATGAATGTATGAGTGTATGATAATTACAATGTAACGAACGAGTAAAACAAATTGTCACATGAAATAGGTGGTGAAGAAATCTATAACTAAAACTATAGAGTATAGTTTTATATAACTACAAATGCGAAGTGTGGAGGGTGAAATAG
Source organism: Cotesia typhae (assembly GCF_013202065.1). Taxonomy (NCBI): domain Eukaryota; kingdom Metazoa; phylum Arthropoda; class Insecta; order Hymenoptera; family Braconidae; genus Cotesia; species Cotesia typhae. The sequence continues at coordinate 2,072,531 of NW_027423769.1, forward strand.
AGAAGAGAAGCATTGTAATGGGGTGGCAACGAGTCCCGCGAGTACCGTTTTTACACCCCTGCTATGTGTACAGTAACACCAGTCATACGATTTACTCACTGCCATCTTACCAATTTCTCTATTTCGCTCACATTCTATTCATATTCTTCATGTTATTCACGCACTTTCGACCATTATCTGCAGTTACTTCCTCAAGTAACTTAATATAACTATCGTCTTCTTTGAATCACACTAAAAATATTTAACACAGAAATTTCTATTGATGACTTTTTTTAAACAAAAAATTTTCTTTTCAAAAAATCAACAATGTTGTAATAAAAAATTTATTTATTTAAAGTATTAAATAATTTTATATCGTCATCATTTATACGAGTACTTTTTTTTTGTACACGGTAAAAAATTTTGTGTTAAAAATTTTTATGTTAAATATTTAACATTTTTTTTGTGTTAATTCAATGCAATTAATGATAAATTTTATTTTTCAATTTTATATAAACAACTTGCGAATTTTCATCCAAAATAGTTTTTTTTTAAATCAAAAAAATTTTTTTTCAACAAGAAAATTACTATGAGAAAAATTTTCGATTTCTTCAGCTTCGAAATAAAACTTTTAATTTATTTTATTCCTCATTTTTTTCAAAAAAAAAAATTTTTTTTCAGTTCACCACAGCTCTGTGTCAAAATTTTACACAATACACAATGAAGATAAATTTTTTATTGAGTCATTAGAATTTTTCTTCATTGCACAGTAAAAAATTTCTCATCATTGTGTCCAAAAATTTTTGTTTGAAATATTTTACACTCTTATGCGTAAATTATCTTAAATCAACACAAAAAAGTGTTAAATATTGAGCATAAAATTTTTTAACATTTATTTTTTTGACGCAATGACTCAAAATTTTTTATTGCGAATTTTCTTGTAAAGAAAATTCGAACGATAAAAAATTTTGACAGACTATTTTTTCCCAATAATTAAAAAAAAAAAAAGAAACATGAAAATTTTTAAACGTTACAACTTATAAAATATAAAATGTAAGTAAAGCAGTGGAATTGCGGGCTCTTTCGTCTCACACATAAAGTTATCGAGGAATGGTGGATTAGCGTGTCTGTCTTTGATCTTGCCGCATCAGTCTTATCTAATCGTCTTCCTCTCCTCACCACTTTACCAACTCTTCTCGGTTTTTAAAATTTTTGTATTTTTTTTACTGAGTCCTGTGTCCTTGTAATACAATATTTATTGTTGCAGGATTACATTAAAATAAATAAATAAAAATGAATCCATTTTTTAACAAAGCAAATTTTTAAATCCACGTTTTAAATGAATGAATACAAGTTATTTTATTTATCGATTTTTATATATTATCCGATAAAAATATATTTTTAGATTTATGTACAATATTCTAATATTCGATTCGTAAACACCTACTCGTATTTCTGTTGATAAAATATATAAACGCATGAATATTAAAAGAATTTGTCAAGCGAATGTGTTCATCTTATAATTGTAAACAAATGCTTATCAAAGAGGGTAATTAACAGTTCTTCGCCGACGTGAGACATGACGCATGATTTCGTGTATCTTATATGATAATATGTTATCATTTTTCAACGTTTTAAAACAATTTTTTTTGTTTTATTGTTATTTTTAGAATTATACACTTTTGTTCTTAAAATTTTTTTATTTTAATAATAATAATAAAGTATTTTATTATAACTTTATGTATGCGACGGCTAAATGCGCTTTGCATGTCATTGTCTGTAAAAATTATTTCCTAAATTTTATTAGAAAAATTAGGGATAATTTTAATAAAATTATCACCTTCAATTTAAAAATTTTGGACAATAATAAAAATTATTTATCTATCACAAAATTATTCCTTCGTGCTAAATGTAAGATGAAGATTTTATATTTTGCAATGAAAAATTTTTTTAATTAGTTATAATTTCCGTCAAAAAAATTTTTTTTCTTTCGACCAAGAATTGTTTTTTTTTTTGTGTGTGTAAGAGAGTAATTTCCATCATTACTATTTTTTATATTATAAGTTTAACATATTTTTCAAGTAATTTAAATAAATTAACACGATCTTTAAATGTTATTGAATTTACATTTCAAAAGGTCAAGTTTTTACCTTTAACTCTTAAAGAATTTCCTCAGACAATTGAGATTTCTTCTTTCATAGAAATTTTTTATTCAAAAAGTGTTACTTTTAGGTGTAATATCAAAAGAAGCATTTTTATGTGTTATAAAAAGTACGGGTTTAATCTTTTTTTTTTTTTTTTTTTTCGAATACTTTTAATATATAAAAGTATGTATGAAAAAATTTCGTCAAAATTTTTATCTTCTCTTGGAAAATTCTTATCTAAAAAATTCAAACACATTCGTTTTATTTACATGCAATTTAACAAATACTAACTCATTATTTTTCATTACAATAATATTTATCTCAAATTACATAGTCCAACTTTTCTTCTTTTGTGTCAATATTCAAATTTGGCATTCATGCATTTTATAACTAATTTTATTGTCATTATTATTTGTTTATATTAATTAATTTAACTCAAACTTTTTTTTAATAATGTTATTCTAATGAATACAATTTATTATTGATAATAAAATGTAAATTAATTAATTAAAATTAATTGCAAAAATTAAAAAATTATTTTTTTGAACTTACAATCATAAATTTCAAGAAAAAAAATTTTTTCCACATTTTTTTTGGCTGTAGCTTATTTAAAATTTTAAATAATTATTTTACAGAATATTTTTTCCGTATTAATGACAAAAATTAATCAATTAAAGGTAAAACCCGGACAAAAGACAAATACCGAGTGGTGTACACAGATCACCAGCGACTGGAGCTGGAAAAAGAGTTTTATTGCAGTAGATACATAACAATCAGACGAAAAGCTGAACTAGCTTCGCATTTAGCGCTCTCGGAACGACAGGTAAGCAACAAACTATCTCAAAATATTTAAAATCAAAGAAATAACAAGTAGACATTTAAAATGAGAATTAATTAACATGTTTATGTTGAAACGACAGGTAAAGATTTGGTTCCAAAACCGTCGCGCTAAAGAGCGTAAACAAGTGAAGAAGCGTGAAGAACTTGAACACAAAGACGTTAAGCCTAATATACACCAGGAAGGTCTGCAAACACCCGGCGGAATGGTCACTCTCTCAGCTCTAAGTGGGATGAGCGGGATGCTGAGTGGTTTGATGCACAATGGAAACTCGCCGCCTCTAAATCTTGGACCGACGTCACACAATCTTGGTCTCACTCACTCCAGTTCATCTATCCATTCACATGCACACCAACACGTTCACCCGCACACTGTTCTTGGATTGTGACCCGAAAATCATCTCGGTAATCCCGAGTCTTGGTCTACCCCCAACTGGTCGGGTTAACTGTTTACTTTGCTTCTCAATTTTATTTTCATTATTACTTGTAATAAATACTCGGCTGTCCAATTTTAAAACACACTAACTGACAATTTTAATATTTAAAAAAATTTTTTTTATTAAAAAAAAAGTTTGCACGTCAAATTAAAATTTTGCAGTTACTGTGTTGCAAAATTCGGCAGTCATACTATAGATTACACCGTAAAGAAAAAGGGAAAAATTACATTATATAGTGTAACGTGGTACTTTCTGTAAAAAACTGGAAAAATTACAATTTCAGATTGTAATTTTTACGGACTTAAAAAAAATTCCATTGCAAAATGTAAAGCTGTAAAAATTAACATTTAAAGTTTGAATTGTCAAATTTTTTATTTTAAACTGTAATTTTTCTAGTTTTTAATTTAAACCGACACTTATTACTATTTATAATGTAATTTTTTTTTCCATGTTATTTACGATCGTCCGGAAGGATAATTTTGTAAATATTTTTGTTTGTCGAACAAATATTGCTGCTTGATTTTGGAAACTTAAGTATTAAGTGAAGATAAAATTATTTTCTTCATTTTTTACCGCTTTTTTTCTTTTGATTTCCGAAACTCGGGGGCAATATTTCGTCAAAGCCTTTTTAGAATTGTAATAGTAAATTAAATGTTAAAAGTGAGAAGAAATAAAGACCAAGATGAACACACTATTAATATAAATAACTACTGTTAGTTAACACGCATCCGATAAATGTCATAGATTTATTTATGAGAAAGATTTGAACAATACTCAATCTATTCTTTTTATTTTATTATTATTCATAATTCAATAGTATAAGTTTTATTATTAATTGTAGTTTGTTAATTTATTCTTCACACTACACTAAATACTATCGACTTGATTCGAGAGAAAAATTTTTGACTTAAGTTAATTTTGTTTTTTAGCGTATTAATTAAATTTTGAAAATCAATAAAAATTTTTAAATTTATAAAATATTTTTTCTGCAAATCAATTTATTTTTTACGAAAATAGTTTATGGTCAAATAAATTGTACATAAAAAATCTGTCATAAGATTTAGGCTAATTGTAAATTTACTTGAAAAGCATAGTTATTATATTATATTTAATTAACTAGTTAACAAAAAAAAAAAAAAAAAAAAAAAAAAAAAAAAACTATTTTTGTATTAAAGTAATAATTTGTTGTAATTATTGAACATTTTTTACGACAGTGAAAACAAATTGTTTAAACTGATTTATAATAGTGTACATAAGTTTTTAATAAGAAGAAATATTTTAAAAGGTTTGATTATCAAAACTTTGTTGAAAATTAATATTTCAACGTTGTATTGTTAATTAATTTTTTTTTAGCTATAATTATATGTGTATAATCATGGTGCAATTAATAATAGATAGAAAAATTTAAGTAAATTGTAAAAATCAAGTAAGCTTGTGGAAATGTATAAAATGGTTTCAATAAATATTGAATCTAAGTTTCAAGTAAAATATAAATATATAAATCACGACCCAAATGCCAAAAAGGCGTATTACAGCAGCTAGATAGGGTTTTAAAATTTTTTTTTCGCCATTCAACTTAGAACTGCTCAAAACGGTAATGAAGGGGAAATGGTAATTTTTATAATTGGACTATTATTTATAACAGTTTATTTTTTTCCTTTCATCCTTAGTTTTATATTTTATGTAATAAAGTTTATTTTTAAACTTTGTATGAGTTGTCAAGTTTTAAACGAAAAAAAAAAAAAAACCGAAAAGAATCGGTGGATAAAAATAAAAAATCTAAAGTGGTGTAAAGAAAATAGAGTAAAAGAATTAAATAAAGTACGTTGTGGTAGAATTACCGAACAGTACCGCGAGTTGGCAAAGTTGAAGAGGGGTACGTGTTAGATGAAGTAGTAAGGGTCAGACATCGATCTGGTAGTTAACTCAAGAGCACCCGCGGGACTCGTTATCGCTATTTTCAACGCGTCCTAGCGTTTCCAAACGATTCACTACCAAACATTTATTCTTGACATTCACATTAACTGCGTGGTATGTCTTTTTTATTTTAGCATTATCTTCTAAGTAATAATTGCTACAAGTATTTTAATAACGTTTACTTACTTGTCTAAAAATGCATTTGTTAATTTAAAATTCAAGATACTTTTTCAAAGTGGAATGATCATTTGAAAAATTTTAGATAAAAAAATTCTGATCAGAAATTCATATGATAAAAAATTGTAAATATTGTACATTAAAAAGTAATCATCACTTTTTAATTACATAGATAGTTTTTAATTTTTATATACTGATAAGAAAGAAAACTTTCGCATGCACATTCAAATATACCGCCAATACGTTACCAGCATTTTGATGTAAACTTTGGAGAGTAGCTTGACTCCTGGACGGTGCAGAAAAACAGGAACTGAAATTTTAAAGAAAATTAAATTAACCGACATCTGAAAATTTTGAGAATTTTTTTTTTTTTTGATTTAGTTGGGCACTTCCGGCCAAGATTTGAAATTTCAGTGGAAATGCTCAAACTAAACTCTTGTTAAAAAAATTCTATGAAAATCAAATAAATTGTCTAACCCCAAAATATCTTAGGAAATGCCCAAACACAGCTCCTGCCAAAAGCGGAACTCAAAATTCTAATTTTAAAAAATTCTTCATGAAAATTGAATTTTGGCACACCCTAATATATATGTAATATATGTATATATGAAAAATATATCATTTTTATATATAATCTTCATTTGTAAAAAACTTGAAAAACTGTTTGATAATCAACTAAAAAAAAAAAAAAAACAAGAATACAATACCTATGTAGTACCAAAGTTTCTCAGCAAGGAAGTTATCAGCGTAGTTTGTAGTAAATTTAACGTCAACTTTACGAGAAGCGCGCGTTGCCCGGTAAATGTTGCTATTATATAGCACTTTCACATAGTTAATCGGTGGAACAGAAATACATTGGTCCATCAGTTGTTTTTGAGGTTATTCTCTGAAGTTTCTCGATAACTTGATCACTTACTTTGTAGTTGTAGAGGGCGCCACTTGATAATTTTTTAATTTTTTTCGCGCTCCGATGATAATGTAGCTTTTTTACTGGCTGGTGGTATTTCAAATTTCAAATCCCGCGCAAAATATACATCTCGATCATGTATCAAAACAACATGGCGTCAATATGTGACCGGCGACAAGATAAACACAAATTACATTGTTGATTTTCCGTGCATTACTGCAAAAATCACTAAAATTACAACTTTCAATAGTTATTTGTATAATTTTAATAAATACCAGTAATTTAAATTAACTAATATGGATCAATCAACGTCAAATTATTCCATGCTCAATTATTCCGGTAATTATAACCTTAATTTTTGCTCACAATTTCTACTGGTTTAACTATAAAGTATAATTAATAATAATTATTATTATTGATAATAATAATAATATTTTTTTTTAATTTTTGCATATGGAATTTTTTATAAAATTTTTTTACAAAATTTCCATGATAAAATTAAAAAAAAATCGACATATGTCATATATTAATTAAAAAATCTCTTCTAAATTAATTTTTATTTAATTTTTAATTTTTACATGTGGAATTTTTTATTGAAATTTTTTTTACAAAAATTCTAAAAAATAAACATAAGTCTGTAAATTTTTATATCGTTATTTAAAAATAAATAAATATTCAGCTCAAATTTTTTTTTTATTTATTAAAAAATTTATCAAATGTTTTATTGTAATTTATAAAACTAAAATTCACTTACCAAAAATAAATTTCAGTGGATCGTTCGCGACTAAGAAGCCAGCTGGACGAGTCAGACACCTCAGTATTCCCGGACAAGAGTAACTGGTCGTTGTTCGAGTTGATGGAAAACAGTGCTTCAACCGGGTTGATTTTAAAATCCGAGAAGCCATGGCGGAAAGTAGCTTCAAATCTTTATCAAGAATTTTTAGAAATAATCCAGTCACATTCCTCGGAGCCCCAGGTGTTTGACACGATCGCGGACTTTGTCCAGAACTGCACTCACGCTTTAGAAGTGATGCGCGACATGCAATCAAAGGTCGAGAATACAGAGCTTTGCGAAGAAGAAATAAGCTTGACCAACGAGCGAAACACCTGGCGGCTTTTGTACTGTCTCTACAAGAACCGACTGGCCTCCCACTCCCAGATGGAGACCGACGCCAACGGCAATAACTACGTCTCGGAAAAAGATGTGATAACGAACTTGCTGAGCAGCGAGAGCCAGGTTCGCGAGTATCAGCTAATAATTGACTGGCTGGAGAAGAATGCTTGCGACGAGCTCGAGTATCTTCCTAAAATTGAACACTTTACCGATAAAACCGTCGCCTGGGAAAACACGCTTCATCAGTTGCAAAATCGACAGTCGGGAATTACTTTTGGCTCCAGCAGACCGCTGGTTACTTCTCTGGATCCTGACGCGCCGATCAGGGAAGGCAAACCTTTGCACGACCTTGACAGAGAAGACGATGCGCGTCTTGAGAAAAGAATGTTCTTGGAAGTTCGCTGCGGAAGACTTCAGCGTGCTCAAGAGTTAGCGATTCACTGCGGGCAACCTTGGAGGGCTGCTTGCTTGCTTGGTTGGCAGCCTCATCATGATCCTAATTACAAGAATCCACTTGTTGATACCAAACTTCCGATAGAGGGAAATCCAAATCGTGCACTTTGGAAACTTAACGCCTGGTATATGTCTCAGGATACTCGTCTTGGTGCGTTTAACCGCGCGATTTATGCAAGTCTTTGTGGGAATATTACTCAGCTGTTAGCGGTTTCTAGGAGCTGGGAGGATGCTCTTTGGTCACATGTTAAGGTATGAGAAATTTAATTTTAATTTTTTATTTAAATAAATATTAATATTAATATACTTATATATATATATATATATATATTTTTTTTTTTTTTGTATTAATAAGGTACTGATGGACATTGAAGTAGAATCAGAACTTCGCGGAGTAGTACCAAAAAATTACGTCGCTATGCCAGATGAATACTGGAAGTCAAAGTTAAGCTTGGAAGAAATCTTCAACGATCTTCATTCCTCCAAGGAAGCTATAATAATGAAGCTATCAAATACACCAGACCATATGATCCAAAAGTATTTAATATTAGACCAAGTTCCTCAGCTGATGGAAATAATCGAAGACTGGATTGACAGTGACCAGTGCGGACCTCAGTTCTTGAGGTTCCTCGCGCATTTGGTGCTGTTTTTGCGACAAATCGGTAAAATTGGCAATCAAAGTGACAAAGTTGGAGACAAAATTCTGCTGGCGTATGTCAAGTTGCTGATTGAAATCGGTGAGCCGACTCTGGTGGCCTTCTACACCGCTACGCTCCAACAGGAAGAACAGGTGACTTACTATGCTCAGTACTTGGAACGTATAAGAGGCACTGAGATGAGGAAACAGTGTCTTGCAGCTGCTGAAGATGCAAATCTAAATGTAGAAGCTGTTACTAAGATGGTCGTTGAGAATATTCGGGGAAAGAATGTCGAGGATGTTGACAAGTTAGAAATGTTGGGAAGCAAGATCACGGAGTATGATTTAGAGAAGATTGACGCGCTGGAGTGGATGACTTTCTATCCCAATCAGAGAGAAGAAGCTCTTTGGCAAGCTAATGCTCTTATTAGATACTTTTTGACGTGCGATAAAATTGATGCTGCCAGACAAGCTTTCGATAAGGTGAGTTATTTTTATTTATAAATAATAATAATTTCAATTATTATTTTTTGTTTTTATTTATTTACATTATTTAAAAAAAAAAAATATTTTTGAATTTTTAGATACCAGCAGACACAATTGGATTGGTAATGATGGACCAGCCGTCAATGGAAAATACTTTCGTAGACCAAACAGTGACAGAAGACTTGAACCACCATAAATCTTCAGCATCTATCCGCGAGTACCTCTGCTACAAGGCTTACCTAGACGCGCAGGAAGGATTCCAAGAGTGGTTCAGACATTTCCATCAGGGAAAACCTATCCCACTGGAGCCACTACCAATGTATGCTACGTTCACTGAAAAAGTCGCTTATGACCACAAGAAAGCTGAGTACCAAGCCAATTTAGAAAACTGGAAGGCTACCATGCAGCGTCACACAAAAGTAATTTTATTATTTATTATTTATTATTATTAATCTAGTAATAAAAATTAAAAAAAAAAAAATCATTTAATTATTAATTATTTTCAGGCTGTTAAGCAGCTGCTGTTCAACGTCATTCTGTTTCCCGAAGGAGGTTGGCTGGTCGACAGAATATCAACAATGCCGCCAGACCACCTCCGTAAGCACCAGCTCTTAAAATTGCGCAGTCTGTGCATCCCCAAAATAACGCTGCTGTTGATAAATGTTATGTCGGAGATGAACGAGCATGCCGAGTGCATTGAACTTGCAGATACTCTCGCTTCAGAACGGTACCAGCTGTACAAAGTATTCCCGAAAGAGCGTCTAAGAGAAGTCTACAGGAAAATATGTGAGTCGTCTCTTGTTCTTATGGATCAGAAAAAAGATGCATGGGGTTATTGTAAATAAATTATAAATATTTCCGTATAATTATAATTATTTTATAATTATCGTTATATTTATAGTTACAATAATCAATCAATCAATCAATCAATCAATAATAATTAATTATATTCATAAATCAATGATAGGATTAATTAAGTTACAATTTAAATAATAATAAATTTGATACATGGTTTTTTTAATCGTCAATGAGTTTACAAAACGAGTTATTTATTGTCAACCACACGAAGTGAATATAAAATTTGATACATTGTTAATTAATGATAAATATGTTTGTGAATAAATCGTAATAATAGCAACAATCAAGGTAGCCAATACAACAAGTTAGATAATTATTTAATTATTATTTTCATTTTTTTTTTATTATTTTTTTTAATTTTTTTTTATTTTTTTTTTTTTTTATATCAATAAACACATTTAATAAAGCTCATCGTGGATAAGAATTTTATTTTTCATTCTTTTGGTTGACTTTTTTAATCCGGTTATTTAAAAACACTTGTGAGCTACGCTACGATGGCTGGGTTTGGACGAAACGATTCGTTCATTTTTTTTATTTTTATATTTATATATATTTATGTATATATATATAATATATTGATGATGAATGTTGAGTGATACAGTAATAAGTTGAAGGGATAAATAGCGTGCCTCGTTTATAATTGCAAAAGGCAGCGCAATATTAAATAAAAAAGGTTTATTAAAACGTAATAAAAAGAAAATATTTTTATCTAATTTTCTATTACATACTTCTTCTACGTATGATATTTAATATATTTATTTATTATCATTATATACTTATATATGTAATGTATATTGACAAAAATTTATTTATTTTTTTTTTTTTTTTTTTAGAGACTAATGATTCAGATCTTATTTATTATTTTGATATTTTTTAATTTTTAATTGAAAAATTTAATTTTTTAATTTTGATTAAAATATTGAAGATGAAAAAAATTTTTTTAACATTTATTTATTTTAAAACTAAAAAAATTAATAATCTTTAAAAATGTCAATAATTAAGAAATGACTATATTTTGTCCACTGATGATATTTTTGACGATATAAGCTCATCCTGATGTTACACTAATCAAGAGCTTTCATTTGAGTACCCACATGCATTTTTATATATTTTTCATATATACATATATGTAATATATATAAATATATGAAAAATTGATGTGGGTACTCAAATGAAAGGTCTCGATAAGTGTAATGTCAGGGTGAGCTTATATCTTTAAAAACTTCAATAGTTAAAAAAGTACAGTGCAATTTAACAAAAGTTTAATTATTTAATAAAGAAAAATTTTATTTATTTATAGTTAGGGGCAAGGTTGCTAGTTTGATATGAAATTTGATATGATTAATTATTTTGATATGCAATCTAGTAAAATTTTCAAAAATAAAAATATAAAATACATAAGATCTGATTCATTGGATCTCAACAATCAATATTGAGTCGAAACATTTAATAATTAACTCTAATTAACCACCTCTCACATTTTGATCCTTTTTGCCTTAAATGGATAATTATTCGTTCTTTAACCCGAGCGTTAAAACACCGTGTGTTATCGAGAAGCAACTATTTATCTTCAATAATAATTTACAAACAATAAACCTGTTAAGATAAAACCCTTAAACTTTTAATAGAGTAATTAATAATTAATTATTAATTAAACATAGAATATACAAACAAAATTTACTAGTTCTGTGCGTATTGAATACTTCATAAGCTTTTTATTTTATTCAATTATTTTAAATGATTTTTAATTAATGATTTATCTTCTCATCAACCACGGTGAGGTCTTATGATCATTTTATATTATTAATTATTAAGTAGTTTTATTTTAAATATTAATATTAGTGTTAAATTTACTTTTTACACTTTAATAATATGTATAGCAAAAGACGCTTATTGTCTATTTGATAAATTTATTTAAATAATTATTTTCCCCTAAGAAGCTATAATAGCAAGTCTGGACTCCGTCGAGCTGCTCCCAATCTTCTATTATTTTTATTAATTTATTAATATTCCAATTAATAGCGTTGATAGTACAGAGCAGTACTGACTGGTAATCCGGGTACTTGATGAGTAATTTTATTATTGTCAAGTTCACAGAAGTAGGAGATTTATCCGCTTAATTTCTAATTATGTTACTTAACTTTTTTCTTTTCATTTAGTCAGTTTATTCAGTTGTTACTTTATCATCGTAAGTTTGTCCTCAGATATTTTATCAAGTGGACAAACATCCCTACTTTCATCACTTTTTATATTGTCGTAATTATCTCGTTTATTGTCCAAAATTGTCGTACTTTGACATTTTTTATTTTTTTATTTAATATTTATTTTATTGTCGCTTGATTATAGGCAAGTATTATGTTGATTATTTTTATTGTTAATTAAATTGAAGCTAATTTTAAATTAAACTTTTTTTTTTTTTTTTAAAGTGAATAATTATTTTGTGCGGTGAATAATTTTGTCGCGGAAAAAGTTATTAAAGAAGAAAAAAAAAACCCATTAAATTTTCTGGGACATTAACTCTAATTAGCATTTTTATTAAAAATGACAAAAAAGTCGTATAAAAATACCAAATTTTTTTTTTTTATAATTTTTAAATAATTGAGCGTTAAATAGTTTTTTTTAAATAATTTATTAAATTATTTCTTCAAATAATTTAAAAAAAATTTTAATTTTTTTTATCAGCAATTAAAAATAAATAAATTTTTTATTTAATTAAAAATAAATAAATTTTTACTTAAAAAATAATCAATTAAAACTTGCCTATTTACTCTACGCGTCTCTATCTTACATATTAATTAAATTCTACATTTAATTACCTCATTTGGATTTTAGTCTCAAGCCAAAAACATTCATTAATAATAATTATAATTTATAATTGTTGATCAATAATTAATTAATTAATTATTAATTATTAGTCATAATATAATTAACTTGTAGTCACTCTATTCCATACCTTCGTTCTCCTACGGAATTTCCAGGACCCACTTGGCTAAATGGATGGATACAATTACAACAAAAGACCTTGGGAGAATGATTCATCAATTATCACCCTTAATATTAAATTATTAATTATAAATTATCATTATCAATTACCATTTATATGATTATGTATTAATGTTGATTTCTTGGTTTTTCACCACGCTCAAACGCTCCTCTGGCTGCACGTAATTCAGTGTAAAATTTTATTTTTATTATTTATTATTTATTATAATTATTATTATCATCAGATATATGTTTTTATTTTATTATTTTAAATTCTTAAAATATTTAATACAACAAGTCAGGAATTTTAATTTATATCTACTACTTTCATAAAATTACGACGGGTCGGGAACAAAGGAGCGTTTTAGTCAATCCCAATTACTCTTTTTTTACAAACGAGTGTCATGTTTATATTTTTATCCAAGTGGGTATCCAATTAAATCCGAGATATATTTAAATATATATTTATTGTAGAATAAGTGAGACATATACCTGCACCCAAGGCACGATTTATACTTTCACTCCGTTCAATAAAAGGTCCACGCTTTGTTTTTTATTGTTTGTCCATGTACGGTCATTTTTTTTTTTTTTTTATCAGGGTTGAAAATTTTTTTTTATTTTGATTATTATAAAGAAAAAAATTGTGTCTGAGAATTTGTAATTTTATGATTAATTTACTTGATTTTATTTTAATGTCTGTAGAATTTTTTAGTTTAAATAATTTTTTAAAATTTCAATTTTCTATCCTGATTTTAATAGAGATTATACTTCAAAAAACAATTTTAATACATCAAAATAATTAAAAAAAAATTGAAGTATAATTTCTAAATATATTACCGTAATTCACTCAAAATCAATCTTTACTCACAAATAAAAATAATGATTTCCGAGTCGAAATTCTGTAACACTGATTTTTTTTGCGCATAAAAAAATCTTTTGAAAAATTAAATTATTTCATTTGAAAAAAATTAAATTTTTTATTTAAAAAAAAAAAATTTTAATAAAATATTTGTGATGTAAAATATTTCATGTAAGTTTTTATTTTTTAAAAAAATATGAAAGATAAATTCAGTGTAACATAAAAAAGTATTTATTTAGTTTCACGGTAATTTTTTTGGTATGAAAAAATTAAAATTAAAAAAAAAAATTTTTTTTTTTTTTAATTATACAACTTAAAATTTGTAAAAATAAAATTTCATAATTAATTTAAAAACTTTAATATGAAAAAAAATTTTATGTCAATTTTCCGAATTGTTCTTATTTTTTCAAAAAATTGGCATTTAAAAAATCTTATTTTTTAATTTATAAAAATGAGTAATTATTAAAAAAAAAATTCTAAATAAAATTTTCAAGTTTTGAAATTTTATGATCCGTAAAACTAAACAAATTTTTGACTCGTGTACATTTATATTCGTCATACCGGCCTTTCACTCTCACAATGACATTACATTACCCCGTAAAATTAACCATTAAACATTACTTATAATTATTATTTATAATTTATCATACATTTAATTATTGTCAATCAGACAGCATTTTATTATTGTTAATAATTAATGAATTTAACAAATGAATTAATTATCAATAGACACTAGACCGATTTACAAAATAATTGGTTTAAAATCGTTCATTAATATTTATTTTATACTTTTCTAATACTTTGTGCAAAATTTACACCATTACAACCCGCCGTCCCTATCGTTTTCAATGACCCAAGAGTGGCCCATTATTAGTATAGATAAACTTTAAATACAAATACGAAATTTATGTATACATACACGCGTTAAAAGATGTATAATTATCCTAATACTTTCTATAAACTTTTTAATTTTTATTGTTTGCCCGACATCTCTCATCTGATTATTTCATAGGAAGGTCTTATACTTATCAAGTATTTTTTTTTTTTTATTATTTATTTTTAAAAATCATTTATTGTCGCCATTTCGTCGTATTGTCTTTATCAGTTAATTCTGAACTCCGATTAGATCAATTTATTTTTTGTAAATTATTGTCATGATCTTCAGATCCACAAAATTATTGTCATTATTTTTTTTTAACTTTATAAATCCTTCCTATTAATTATTTTTATTTATTTATTTATTTTTTTTTTTTAAATGTATACATATGTTTTATTTATTTATTTATTATTAATATATGAAATATTGAATCTGATAGGTCTTAAAAATATCTTCTAATCTCTTCCGTAAGATTTAAGCCCTTAAAATCTAAATACTTTCTTACAACCTTGTGTTTTTAAAATCTTTCATAGTTATTTTTTATAATTTCTCTTAATTGCTCTTTCTTTTTGTGATTTTTTTTTTTTTCTTAATTATTATCATTATTATTGTAATTATTATTATTATTATTGTATTTATATTTTTAATCAGTTTTAATTGTACGTCTTTTATATCCAGCTGAAAATTTAACGGTCTTTATTTTAAAAGGGAATTTAAATTGAGACGATTCATCTGAGGAGAGAATGAATGCCAGTGATTATTAAGAGTGTAATGAGTGAGCTTGGCATTATGCTGTCTGATGCGGCGGTCAATTCAGATTTATATCCTGGATCTTTAACGTGGATTTTCCAACCTAGATTTTTGTGGGTGTAGCACTAAAAATATTTTAAAATAAATGTTTAATAGGCTGATAATTTTGGGAAGAAATAATTAATTTTTTTTTGTACAGTCCAGAAATTTTTTTTTTCTTTGATTAGTATCAATTTAGCTCAAGTATTTTTTGTTATTAATTTTGTAGTAAAAATTTTGATAAAAGGATTATATAATGTCCTTTAAACTATAATAAGAGATGTTAATTACAAATTTCTCAAGAAATATGACGGTGTATTTTGTACACTAGTGATATTTTTAATGATATAAGCTCATCCTGGAGTTACACTTATCGAGACCTTTCATTTGAGTACCCACATCAATTTTTCATATATTTATATATTTATATATTTTACAAATACCATATATATATAATAGGGTGGGTCAAAAAAATCGAATAATTTATTTTTGACTTTATACTCTGAAAAATAGGTTCGTAGACACCTAAAAAGAATTCTCTCCAAGTATAAGCTCTTAATTATAACGGGAAGGTCCTCCGCTTTGCGGGTTTCTATTTTTTTCGAATAATCAGATAAAAAAATTTATATCTCGCTTCCAACTGCTTGGAAAAATATTCCGTGGCATAGATTTTGTGAGAAATTGAATGCTTTACAAAAAGGTCTCTTATGACTTTTTCAAAAACTCAACCGATTAAAAGATATTCATAGTTGAAGTTTGGCTATTTTAAGGAAAATATTCGTTTTTATTATGAATTTTATAAGTCGATGAAAAAAATTATTTCGGATTGCGGAACTCATGATTTTGTAGGAAATTTACTGCTCTACAAAAATGGTCTCTTATGATTTTTTGATTAAGTGAAGCCGTTACGAGATATTCATCGTCAAACATTAACGAATATCAATATTTCCAGTTTTTGATCAATAATTCGATAAATTTTAATTTAAACTATGAGTTTCAGGAAAATTTACATAAATTTGAGTTTCGATCGATAAAGAAATGTTATAAACAATTTTTTTAATATTGTTTTCAGTCTTGAGCTTGTTTGATTGCATTAAAACAAGAAATTAGAGCATTTTTTTCGACATATAGCCAATGATTAGTTTAATTTGAAGTGAATGACATATTTCTTTGTCAAATTTAATATGAAAAGTATTGAATCAAGTGAGAAACAACCAGTATTTAACTTTTTTATAGATAAATTTTTTATTGAATTATCAATTGCAATATAATTGTCTATATTTTTAACATAACAGTACGCTATTACTATAAATAATTTCTTTTATTACAATTTGGGAATGTTTTTGATGTTCTTTGACAACTTGCAATAAGTACTGGAATTGTTCTTCATTTTTGTCAAGCATTGATTATATTCACTGACTAATGCAACAGCTCGCTCTGCTGAATCATTGACAACTTTTAGTTGTTGAAAGTATTCTTTATTTTCGAGATAACTCTCATTAGTAGGCCATAATTCAACATCGACATCAAGAAAGTCATACGGTAGATCGAAGATTTTGAAAAGATTTAATGACTTTTTAGACACAAAGTCACTCAGAGTTCTCTGCGCCAATGAATTCAAATCTTTTTAGCAATTACAAATCTTTTAGCTTTAGAATCTGTACCTTCACGAGTATTAACAGCTTCAACAATACGTTTTTTTACTTCTAATGGAACGCCATCGTCAAACAGTGATAAAATGGCAAGTTCATCGCTCAAATACCATAAGTGCGAAATCATTTTTTCACACGTAGCTGAAGAAATCAAAGGATTGATATGTTTGTACTCCAATAAATTTTTCATAAACTGCAAGTCATGATAAGCAGCAGTTGTTGCAGAAGTTGATGAAAACCAAGCTTTTAAATACAATATGACTATAAAAATACAGAAATGACGAAGACCATGCAATTCTTTCTGAGAGAGTTTGAATTCATCTCTGAATAGATACATTTTCAAACTATAAATGGCCTTAGCCATCCATCTAGCATGATGAACAGCACCAGGACGTTTGAAAGAAATCTTTTCTTGAGGCATTTCTCCAAGGAAAATCAATGATAATTCCAATAATTCTTTATCTAACTTATTATAACATTTCTTTATCGATCGAAACTCAAATTTATGTAAATTTTCCTGAAACTCATAGTTTAAATTAAAATTTATCGAATTATTGATCAAAAACTGGAAATATTGATATTCGTTAATGTTTGACGATGAATATCTCGTAACGGCTTCACTTAATCAAAAATCATAAGAGACCATTTTTGTAGAGCAGTAAATTTCCTACAAAATCATGAGTTCCGCAATCCGAAATAATTTTTTTCATCGACTTATAAAATTCATAATAAAAACGAATATTTTCCTTAAAATAGCCAAACTTCAACTATGAATATCTTTTAATCGGTTGAGTTTTTGAAAAAGTTATAAGAGACCTTTTTTGTAAAGCATTCAATTTCTCACAAAATCTATGCCACGGAATATTTTTCCAAGCAGATGGAAGCGAGATATAAATTTTTTTATCTGATTATTCGAAAAAAATAGAAACCCGCAAAGCGGAGGACCTTCCCGTTATAATTAAGAGCTTATACTTGGAGAGAATTCTTTTTAGGTGTCTACGAACCTATTTTTCAGAGTATAAAATCAAAAATAAATTATTCGATTTTTTTGACCCACCCTAATATATAAAATATATAAAAAATACCATGAGGGTACTCAAATGAAAGGTTTCGATAAGTGTAACATCGAAATGAGTTTATATCTTAAAAAATGTCAACATTTAAGAAATGGCCTTGCATTTTGTGAAATATTGACATTTTTTAAGATATAAGCTCATCCCGATGTTACACTCATTAAATGTTACACTCAAATGAAAGCTCTTGATGAGTGTAACATCGGGATGAGCTTGTATCTTAAAAAATATCATTAGTGAACAAAATACACAGTATTTTTATTATTTTTTGTTTAATAAAAAATTCAATAAATCCTTTTATCAGTGTCTAAAAGCCCCAAAAGTAAATACAAAAAAAAATCCTACCTGGTAATAAACAAGATCAGGAGTATCAGGCGCGACGGTCCAAACAAGCTTAGCAGGCTCTCCTTGATCACAATCAAGCCTGAGGGTGTCGAAGAAGCTGGCATAAGTAAGGGAATTTTCGCTCATATCAACAGTTTTGTGAGCCCACTCACAATACCGCCCAGCAGCAGTAGGATAAGGATACCCTTCATCGTTCCAATCGACTCCCGCGAAAACCCGTTCATCCCTCTGCTGCTCGTCGGTCTTCTGGCCGAAGCCACCTTCTGGACTTGCAGTAATGTACAAAGGATGGTAGCGCGCTGGATTTGATGGGTCAACACCGCCCTCGACGATGAAGGTGTAAGTCTGTCCACGTTCTACGGTTATCTCAGGAATCAGGAGGTCGTTTATGTACCAGGCGATTCCCCAGGAAGGCTGGCCAGTTATCTTCGAGTAGCCGCGCTTTCCTCCAGCTTGCCCGATCCTTGCCGTCAGGTTGTTCTCGTCGATTATTGTCTCAATTGGCCAGGCGTCCAATTCTATTTCCTCGTTAGGAATGTCGTACAGGGAATTTATACACTCGTGGACGTTCTTTGATGTAAAGTCAATCTTTATGTCTTCGTCTGTTCTGTCACTTTGAGTGTGCGAGTTTGCTTCTCCTCGGCTATTCAGAGTTCCTATTGCTGCTATTATGCTTGTTGCGCCGTTTGGGATCATTCGGTCTTTTTCTGGCTCGTTTGTACTCAATGGTCTCATGTAGGTTACTGAAAAATTTTTTTTATTTTAATTGACAAATTATCTAACTCTATATTTTTTAGAAGGCAATTCTTTTAAATTTTCATTTTAAAATATTCCAAAGAAATATTATTTGACCAAAAATTTTGAAAAATTCTTTCTTACAAAATTAAAAATATTTTAAACGCTTATTAAAAACCCGCTTCTGTGTAACATCAGAATTTCCGACCTTTTAAAGAACTAAATGTTTGATATATTATCCGACCCGTGTTTATTACCCAGTTACCAGTTACTTGTCAAAGGATACTATTTTAGTCTTGTCAATAAAAATCTATTTATCTCTTCGGATCATTTTCAATGCGTAAATTTAAAATTTAAATTAAAAAAAAAAAATTGATTTTGAGTTTCTATTTAATGATAGATAAAGAATTTCCAAAAATTTGTAAATGTAAAATTGCATTTATAGTTTTTAAAATTTTTTTAATATCAAATTTTATTCAAGAATTTATTTTTCAAATAATTTAATTTAATCTTAATTAATGTATTTTGGCATTTTTTTCTTCACATTAAAATTTAATTATCATTTTTTAAATGAAACTTTAATACAAAAAATTAAAAAATTAATTTTGTTTAAAAATGATTTAAAAAAAAAATTTTTTTTACCTGTAGTAACTCCATTTTTACGTTCGCCGTCAATAAGAACAGCGTCATTTTTACCCCCGACGCGTTCATCAGGACAAACGCCCCTTTTGCCATCGCACTGAGCAAGGTCCGACAAATAATAATCCTCAGCGAAGAATCTTTTCTTCCTCTTGTCGTAACCAACAACGATAACGTCCCCGCCAGTCATTTCCCTCCTTCCCTCTCTGCCTGACAACCCGAAAGCGATATACTGGTCCTCTCTGATCCTTCCGGAAACGCGTATTTGAACATCCTCGCCCATCAGCTCCCACTGTACCTGGACCCTGCCGTCGAGCAGTTCCTTGCAATTGCTCAGCTCGTTGAGAGTTATCGGCGGCATGGGCGCTATCGGTGGGCTGCTGCTCGTCTGAATTTAAATTAAAATTTAAATAATTAATACTTGGTAAATCCTTGGAAGCTCAATTGAGAGTTTTTAATTGTTTTAACCGGCTCGTAAGTCTACTTACTGGATTATACCACCACGGAGGCTGTTCCAGTCAAAGGAATTACATTTTTTTATTAGTTGCTTTTAGTTAGTGCCGAAAAAAAAAAAATTAATTACTTTAATTACCGTGATTTTAGTCTGTCCAAGGGCAGGCGGAACGTCTAGGTCTTTCGGGATCATTACATGCCCGAAATTATGCTTATACTGCACGCACCAAACAGACAACCAATCGATGTCAAAGACAGTTAAATTTCCCGGTAGAACGATTTCAATATCCTCTCCTTGGTAGCCCCGCAGCTTTGTCAGTCTGTGTGCAAAGACAAGTCTAATTAGTTCCTAGTTCTCTCAACCACTACAGAGCTTGTTGACTTAATATTAATTTCAGGAGCTACGATCGTTACCCGTGTTTAAAAAAGGACCAAAAGTATTGCCTTTTTTAAATACCTTTTTATAAAATAGCTAAATTATTTGCATTTTATCTTGTAATTTTAGTGCACTGGTTTGGTTTGGAAAAAAAAATTTTTAGATAAATAATTAGGGAATTTTTATACAAAATTGATTTTTTTTTTTATGAAACTACTTAGAAAAACAATTTTTTTTTTTACAAGAAAGTTACTTGCATTTAAAAATAAAACCATTGTCTATAAATTTTCTAAAAGTAATTTAAATTGACTCGGCAGCAATTAGAGCTCCTTATATTAAGTAACTACCATCCACATCTACATATATTTATTATACACAGTAGGTCTATAAATATATAGGAAAGTATAATAGATATGTAAAGGTATATCTTTACCCTCCAACTTCATTGGGAACTTTAAAGCCCATTGTGTTGGGTTCTGGCCCCGTTCCAACCCAGAAGTAGGCATCGGGTCCAGCTCCGTCGTAATGTAGATTCGGTATGTACAGAGTTTTGCTATCTAGGATACTTATGTTTCCGCTCCGGAGTCCGTGAGCCAGCCGGGAAAACTCGGGTAGCACTCGGGGCCGTGGAATTTCGAGATGCGCCGGGAATACGATGTCCCCGAAATCGACCTGCAAAATAAATCATCATTAAATTAGTAGTTAAAAAAGAATTGCATCAATATTTTTATTTTTTTTTTTTTATTTTTACAAGTCGCATTTTTCTGTAAATTCTCTTTAATAATTTATTTATTAAGAAATTCTGAAAATTGCCTTATAAAAGTTAATTTAATTAAATGTAGTTATGTTAATAATTTATAATTTTTTATTTTTTACTATAAAATTTATCAACAAAACTTAAAAACAAAATAATATTTATCAAAATTTATTTTAATTTTCCAGTCAAATTTTTTTTTAAATTTAATTTATAATTACAAACTTATACTTTAGATAAAGCACACGGTAAGAACAAGATTACACTGGATATCATCCTAGATTATACTGTGTATAAAAAAATTTCAGATAGTAGCTAGTATAATCCAGATTATAATGAGTATAATCCAAATATCACTGAGTATAATCTCGGATGATATCCAGTGTCATCTTTGGAAATTAAAATTTATATCAATTAAAAAATCCACATTTTTATCCGCTAAAAAAAAAAAAAATTTCAATGTTTCATTTTTTTACTTCAGAATTTTAATTCAAAATTCACTACCGACTTTTCACAGTGTATAACATTAATCTTATCACTTATGATAAGCACGACTTATATTATAGCTGCAAAGTAGATCGATTTGTCAATTGCCGATGTGGAGGGTCAGGACAGATTTTCCCCGCGGTCCAAGTCGAGAAGTAACAAAATAAAAAAAAAAAAAAAAAAAAAAAAAAAAATATAGGGAGCGAAACTCACTAAAAGGAAAATGAAGAAATTTATTCTTCCCGGTTTAGTTTTGTCGGGAGTTGAAATCTAACATAATTCAATGTTAGGAGTTATATTAGTGTAACCCTGATATGATAGTTAGATCGTTTATCTGGTAAGCCGGATTTTAGTACCCTGGTATTACAGGGGCGTCCCTTTAAGGGAACTCGGTAATTTTTCCCCGTCGTCGGCATATACTGTGAATATAATATAATGTAATGTAATATAGAGAACAGCGGAGCAGTAGGCAAGTGATCTATCCTCAGGCATCAGGCACTCGTTGATGCCCCTGCAACCATTATTCGAGGGGAGTCGCTGTCAAGAGCTCCTCCACCCTCTGAATCCAGTTTAGTACAGATAGTGAGCCAAATCAGTGTATATTGGGATATAAGGACCTATATGGATCCTCTAAGAGCATTTATATTTAATTATTTTTTTTTTTTTTTTTTTTTTTTATATCATCGCCGAAAGCTGGCCCGTTTAAGATAAACCGCTTATGCTACAAAAATAAACCAACTAACGATTATTTTATTTTTTTCAATTATTGAGATTTTTATTTGGAAATAAATTGGTGATTAAAGATTTGTTTTTTTTAACACTTTTGATTTTTTAATGGAATTATTAAAGTTACAATTTTTATTTAAAAGTTTAAACAACTTCCAAAAAATTTAACTTTTTAATTTTTATTTCTTAAATTAAAAAAAAAAATTTTATTTAGACAGAAATATTTAATAAAAAATAAAAGATTATAAATTTCGCGTAAATTTTTTTAAACTCACATTTTTATGTGAAAAATCATTAACATAAATTTTTCTTACGAAAAAAAAAAAAAATTAAAAAATGTTAGATTATTTATTTCAAGCAATAAAAAATACAAAAGTACCGAAAAAAAAAATCAGGTCTGACTAAAACAGAAATTTCTACTTAATTTCTTGGCTAAAAATTCTAAATAAAAAATTTCCCGAAAAAATGAGACGATGAAAAAAAATGACAGCATATATAAAGACAAATATCCTTCGGGTAGATGACATAGGGTGAGATTTAATGGTTGTGGCCCTAACGAGGCGCCAAGTAGTCTCAATTTCGTCATATCAGTAGTCCAGTGTCCACTCTCTGGGGAGCTGTAATCTTCCATTAGACGGAACAAAGTTTTTCGGCGTTCCAACTAATGTCTCATAAAATCTTTCGGTAATTTCTCGACTTGTAAATAACTAAAAGATTAAATAAAAGTATATAATCCAGTGTAAGTACATTAAGTACACAATATAAGTAAAGGGGAAGAGAGACATTGCATAAAGCTGTGCTTCCATTCGAATCATATTTATATATAAAATAAAATAAAATAAAGTACACTCGTGTCAGAATATAACACACAGCTAGCGACTAAATTTATTCGTGATGGTTTTCTTATCATATCGGTACGAAAGTGGAAAGTGGGCGTCGCCAAAACTCGGAGTTACCTGGGAGAACTTTCGCAAGCTCTCGGCCAATGGGACTAGCTCCCAGGTCGAATACCACGATAGCTTCGCAAGCTCCCTCTGCGCGCGCACTTTTACAAGCAACTCCTTTCATGAGGGCACAAAAATTATAACTTTTGCTCGCTAGTTTGCCCACCAAAGAAAACTAATATATCTATATATGTACATAGATTTTAAAGGTAGGGGTTGCAAAGAAGAAATGATGGCAGCTGAGGTTCGTGGTCAGACTAGCGCAACGTTAACTTTGCTCTACTTTGCCTCTGAACTTTTTTTATTATTTTTCTTCTTTTGCCCTTGCAAGCTCTACTAACTCTTGTTTGCCGCCATATTTTTTCTCTTTTTCATAGACTATATAGTATATATATATTATACCGTGACACATTATTCCAGACAGGGTGAATATCAATGTGCTTATGCACTTTTACACTCGCATAAAAATTCACATTAGTGTGTTCTGCCTATTGTGAATTTATCTAAATAACTATAAACATCTCCCATTTTTTTTTTTAAATTCTAGTTTTATGTCAATCATTGTTGAACGCGTTTTTACTGGAAAATTTTTCCGAGGAATTTAAGTCGAATTCGTCGCGATAAGTGTGCAGTTTAGTTTATATTTATGAGGAAAAATTTTATTCCGAATTTTTATTCGTTTTATTTGATTATTCAAAATTGTTACTTTTGTCGAATTTATGATTAAACGATAAAATTAAAAAAAAAAATTTTTGTACAAAATATTAAATTTTTTAAAAATTTTAATTTGAAAATTTTTAAAACCTTGGATAAGTTTTGTGAATGTTAAAACACAAATTCTGGGAAAAAGAAAGATAGATAAATTAAAATTGATAATTTTTATAATTTCAAACAGTAAAACAGACAAAAAAAGGGAAAGTGTAAAAGCCAAAATTTATAATTTAATGTCGAAAATAAATTATTAGTACTTGTCACTAGAATAAATAACGATTCGTTCATCGTAAAAAATTACAGTTTCAAACAGTAATAAAAAAATTGCCGTTTTAATTTATAGTCCCTACTATGAGGAGAAGGGAGTCTCACTCTGGGAGAATTTGAAAAAAATTGAAACAGTAAAAATTCTACTTTTAAAATAAATATTTTACCAGTCCAAGCAAGTCAATAATTATAGTTTGAAATTTACCATTTTACTTTGTAAATATTGACGTTGCTTGTATTAGAAATTTAGTAGCTGTATTTTATACTTTTTACATATCATGCGATCATTTTTTAGATTTTTTAGGCACGAAATAATAAATATCAAAGTCAAAATTCTTAATTATTATACTTAAACATTTTTGACATTTACATAGCGAATATTACTGTTTGAAATAGTATTTTTTTTTTCCATGTAAACAATAAATTGGAGCTTTTAAATGATAAATATTACATAGTGATTATTAAAATCCGGATTTTGCTGTTTGAAATAGTAATTTTTAGCAGTTGATCATTATTTATTACAATTTAATAGTTAAACCTTTTGAAACTCATGAATAGGCTCAATAATTTTAGTTTTTAATTTAAACCTTGAATTCTTGGCAAAGAAAGAAAAATAAATTAAAATTGATAAGGATTCTCTATAAAACAGTCCTCATTTTCTTGATATCTCCAATATTTCACCTAGAATTGAGTCTTTAAATTCACACTTGACATTTAAAACTTTAACACTCCATAAATTACATCTCACTTGATTAATTCTTAGTTAAAAAGTGCTTGAAGCTATTATAATAATAATTACAACTCTAAATTATAACAAAAAAGCTTTTCATTTATTGATAGCAATAATAACACATAACACCTACACAACTAACAACTGTCTTGATGAGTTTTATTCATGAAAAATTCTGTGAAAGCTCAGTATATTAAAAAGTTTTTATTAATCTGGAATTTGAAACGCGAGTAAGTGGGCGACGATGATCATTATGTGGGCGATTTAATGGTCAAAGGTCAGTCGTAGGTGACGCTTGAAAATGCTTCCTGAAATGCCATTAGCGCGATTGCGATTAGTATTATCTCTGGGTTGAAGTTCTCTTTGTTTACCGTTGTTTACTCGGTATTAATATTAATATTTTATTTGAGTACTTTTGGCCGGAGCTATCATATGTCAGCTCGGTCGAGTGTTTTATTGAAGCTCGTGGGTGTAAGCGTTAAAAGTTCAATTTTTCAAAAGGTTGCAGGTCACTCGTTTTTTTTATATTTGCTTTGGAATTTGTCGGGATTTAAATTAAAAATATAAAAAGCCCCAAATCAAATAGTGTGATACGATATGTTCTATTTTTGTTGAATATGAAATATTTTCATGTTTTTTAGTGACTTATTTTTATTGCTTGTTTGTATGTCTGAAACGAGCTTGAGGCGTACATTTTTTTATTTTATTTTTTTTTTTTTTTTTTTTTCTGGAATTTTATATTAATTACATTTATGGTACTTGCCATGAGATTAAATAATATTTTTTTTATTATTTATTTACAAACAAAATTTTTATTTTGCTTTTCTAGAGTTTCAATTTGAATAAATATTTTTATAGAATTTTTTTTTCTTGAAATAAAAAATTAATTCGAGTAATAAAAATAATTTTTTTCAATGTTGACTTTTTTGGAGAATACATAGAAAATTTTTAATAATTAACATAACTACTATAAAAATAATATTAAAATCGGCCGGACAGATTGATCCCTTTCTGGTTGGTGTTTACCCGGCCAGCATCGACCGGTTTCGCTGGATGTCTGCGTGAATGTCAGATTCCATTTACGCTTGCGCATTTAACCACCACTAGCATAGCGCAACTTATTCGCGACTGAATAGACTCGTACAATGTTTTATAAAATCGAGAATCCAGAACCAGAGGGATAAAAAAGAAAAAGATGGAAAAATGTTCATCCCTCTTCATTGTTTCTCTGATTCGACATTATTCGCGATCGCTACTAAATCTCTGCTACTATTATACGTTGTGCCCGAATAATTCGCCGGCATAGAGCACAGGAAAAAGGCTACTCGAGTCCGAGCTGAAGTCTTTCCTGCAATCCTCCAGGTAAACCACTTCCAAACTCAAACATCCTTTTAGACTAAAAAAACAATTGTACTAATAATTTATGTTTGTTCATCGGTATTTTTTTTTTTTTTTTTTTTTTTGTTATCAAACTTTTCCAATGAATTATCGTTTTTTATCTTTTTCTATTTTTGCACAAAACACCGTTAACTTAAATCATATAAATGATTTTGAAGAATTTAATTTTCTTGATAAACAATGCATTTTTTTTTTTTTGAATAATGACTTTTGTTAAATTGCACTGTACTTTCTTAAATATTGATATTTTTGAAGATATAAGCTCATTCTGATGTTACGCTCATCAAGAGCTTTCATTTGAGTACCCACATGCATTTTTGATATATTTTTTATATATACATATATATAATATATAAAATATGTGAAAAATTGATGTGGGTACTCAAATGAAAGGTCTTGATGAGTGTAACTCCAGGATGATCTTATGTCGTCAAAAATGTCAACAATTCTCTTCATAATATAAATTATTATTATCATTGAATTTTTAAATCAGGATTATTTTTTTTTTTTTAAATTTGTTTCGTTAAAAATTTTTTAACAATCAAATTTATAGTTAAAATAAAACTTGGAATAATTTTCTTGATTTAAAAATAAATTTTCAATTTTTTTTTAAATTATCAAGAACCAAGTCAATTACTTTAATTAATGTAATTAAAAAAATCTATTAATGCAATTTTTTTCTCGTCCTCGATCTACTAAAATCTGAAACTAAAACAAGCAACAAATATGTATTGAGGTAAACATTTAATAAATGACTAGAGGCATTTGCTCTCATTTCCGTGGTGGTATCTAGTTTATTGGCCACACAAGATCCTTGAAGATATGCCGCTGGCTATTAATATCTATAAATGGATATTAGTTGGTTCCCGGCGCAAGAAGAGATGTTTCAGGGACTCAGAACTCAGAACTCAGAACTCAGGACATGGGTACACAGTAGTAGTGTGCAATGCAATGTGTGTACTTTGCATACATGTATATGTTTATGTATATTGCGGATGATGTATTGTATGCTCGATACAAAGGAAGAAGAGTAGATGGGGCGTTGCTTCCTGGTCCACTTGGTGTCACCAACAGTCTCCGGGGCGTTCTCGACTCAGACGCTGCTTAATTAACGCGTCATCATTGATCAAGGGGAAACTTTAAGGGTCGTTCCGGTATGACTTTCCAAAGACACAGACATTATACTATTGTGCGCCTTAATTATTTCCATATAATTTCAAATGCAACACACACTGTCTCCTTCCTTGTCCTGGATTTTACCTTTTTCATTTTTTTTTCATCAACTCAAAAAGATAATATGCTTTTGTATAGTATGCATTAATATAATTATTGTACGACTCACAATGCAAAGCATTAGCATTAGCAAGTGCTCTTAATTTTAAAATTTTTATTTTATTATTAATTTCTGAAATAAAAAATTTTTAAAGTGATTTTTCTAAAATATTATGCATTTTTGAAAACTCATTTTTAATATTTAAATTGTCGTATCTTTTGAACCATTGAAGATAAAAAATTGTTCCAAATTTTTTTAGATAGATTGGATTTTAAGCTTCAATTTCATTTTTGTAATGATCAACTTCCGACCAATAGTTTCCGAGTTATAAAATTTTAAAAAATGATCTTCACACTTTAATGTTTTTTTTTTTTTTTTTTTTCCCCCAATTGAATCAAAGCAAGCTAATGAAAAATTGAACACTAAAATATGTTATTAATTTTGTTGGTCGATACTGTATTATTCTTCTCTGGCGGTAGTTGTATTAAATAGAGTATATATGAAGTTATGGGCGTTTTATCCGGATTAAAGCTCGCTAATTCACCCTCTGTCGACACTCGATCGAGATAACTAGATTTTTGAGAAGCCAAAGGAAAAGGGGGACCAAGATTGGACAGCATTGATGGTCAATGGCGCGTGTCAGATGGATACGGAAGCCCCGGAACAGAGGAGCTCACATTTATACCAACATTCGCACATAAATCTGCCGAATAAGTCCAAGATTAAGAACTAACCTCGGAAAATCGAAGGAATTTAACGTCTCTGTCTTTACCGGGAGATCTGTCACTTTAAGACGGTTTCCATCGACCGTGACCGAGTCTTCTGATATCAATCAGATCTCTTCTCCATCAAAGAAGCCCTTTTTATGTCTATATGTCTGCACTGAGCGACAAAAGAGAGATAATGCTAGATATGATAGATGAGGATAGAATAGAAGCTAAAAATCAGAGGGTGGATCAAGAGCTAGCGGCTATGAGCCTCAACCATGGGGAAGCTTGCTTGATATCGAGTAGACAAGAGCTGTCTGTCAGAGTATTCCTGATGATGGGGTTTGGGTAGGTGTATTGTTGTATAAGCCAGATCTTCCAGGACTTTATCCACCAACGAGAAATCTCAAATGCCAAATCTTTATCGGGATATTTTTAGATCTGATTAATTTCAATCTTCAATCGATAAAAGCCTTGGGCTTGATATTTACACTCTTTGGATTATCAGCCTTAACCACTTTTCCTCGGTAATTAGCTATGTTAATTTTCTTGTTTGGAAAATTCAGGCGTTAATTAAAAGTTTTGTGGTTGGAATTTAGTTTTAGTTAGTTATTGGAAAGAATTTTTTTATTTTATTAATTTTGAGGCAGTGGAAGATTTTTTTGGAAATTGGAAATTTTTATATATTTTTTGTGATAAAAAAATAACTTTAAAGAGTTTGATTGTTGGAATTTGGACAGAAAAATTTTTTAAATGGAAAATTTTTTGGTAATTTTAATTTTAAATGATATCTAGATTTTTTTTTTTTTTTTTTTTTTTCCGAGTTAATTGAATGGTAAAATGGTTAAAGTAATTTATAAGAAGGAAAAATGATCAAAGTTTTAGAAAATTAAAACATCTGTTCAATTTGTAAAAAATTGAAAAATCTTAATTTTTTGATAATAAATTTTTTTTATCAAATGATGTAATTTAAAAACCATTAAAAAATTTTTTTTATAAATTTTATGTAGTTTTTTCTAACATAAAGAGTGAATTTTTAAAATTAAACCATACAAAAATTCTCGGACTGATTTTTCCAGATTTAAGTAAATTTTTCTCTGTTCAATTGAACTAATAAAAATTCTTGTAATTTATTACAAGATCTCTAAGATCAGGTCAAATCTTTTTTTCCCAAGTAATAAAATTAATTGACAAAAAAAGAAAAAACTTACCGTAAATCTTCTGCACCAAACAGCGAGCCATCTGATATCGCGTATTTTCTTGCCCTGCGGTAGCTTCAGAACGACGTTTTCGTTGTGATACGCCTTGAGCACCTGAGGTTCTCTGTGTGAGAAGAAGAAAAATAAAAATTGAATTGAATTGAATTGTTAGTAATAAAAAATCCAAAAAAAACAAAACAGTCACCGCGGAATATAAAAATAATTTAATCTTTCTATTTTCAAGAAGGCACTTATAATCCTAATAAAACTCAATCGTGTTTTTATTTATTTTATAAAAAGATTAAGAAACAGAATAAAGGAATAGAAGAAAGCAAACGATTATTTTGTTGGATAAAATCCTGAGAGCTGAGAGAAAAGGTCTCGAGGATGTTTACCAAGGGACGGGAGGTTCTTTCAGTAGCCGGATGGAAATCGATTCCCTTTATAAATATCAACCTAACTATTTTTTTACAATTATTTAAACAAACAAACTCGAGTTATTATTAACAACAAATATTTACATACCTTCCGGCGTCATTTTCTGGGTACGGAACTATTTCCCCCATTGGAGTCGGTGAAGTCGTGTTCCCGACCCAGAAAAATACGTCTGGTGCAGTTCCATCGTACGTAAATCCTTTTACGAATATCGTTGATTCGTCGATCACGTAAACTGTTCCCTTTATGCTGTGAGCGTACGGTTTTAAGTTCCCTACTAGTGTTCCGTAGTAATCTCTTCCTTTCTTTTTCGCGCAGGAACCTGGAACAATAGTATCAGATATATGTTAGGAATTTATTTTTAGGTAATTTCTTTAAAAGTCGGCTGTTGTAGAGAAAAATTATTTTAATCAGGAAAAAAAATTCTTTAATTAAGTTCAAATTTATTTAAACCGACATAAATTTCTTAGTTTAAAAATTTTTTAACTCAAATCAAAAAAATCAAGTTTTTAAAATTGTTTTCTTGATTCGAGTTAATTTGTTAAAATTTTCATAAAATTTTACTAGAATTTTTTTTGTTTGACTGACTGAAAAAAATGACTTGATTTAAGAAAAATTTTTTCTTCAAAATTGCATTCTTGTTTTAAGTAGTTCAATTCTCTTAATTAAGCAATTGATTCTTGAATCAAGAAACTTGGTTGTTTTAAAATAAGATATATACACATAAAAAAAAAATTCTTGAACCAAGAAAATTGTCAGGAAGACTGAAGTTATTTTGGAGCAAGAAAAAATTTTCTTGACTTAAAAAAAATTTAACTTCATTCAAGAAATTTTCAATCTTCCTTAAGATTTTCTTGATTTAAGACTTTTTTTCTTTTTGTGTCCAACTTTGCCCAAGAATTTATTTCTCTTGGATTAAGATAGACGGTAAAATTGGTTTAAAATTTTACCGACTTGTTCTTGAATAAAGATAGTTTTTTTTATCAGTGTATATTTACGGAAAAAACTAAACTAAAATATCAGGTATGGCTTTTTATTTTATTTTAATTTAGAGGAAGGAATTAATTAGCAGTTTCTATCTATCCTTATTTATTATTACTATTATTATTATTTTTTTTTTTATATGAAGAAGAAGAAGAAGAAGAAGAAGAAGAAGAAGAAAATACTTTTATAAATATAGATCTCTGTTTGTATTAGTATATTTGGCGTTGTTTTAACAAACAATAAACCGCATATTAATCTTGAGACTAGACTGACGTGAATGTAAATCCTACCACGTCATAACCATTACAACCCTCATCCATTCCGTTATACAGTCGATGCATCGCTACCTTTAGACAAAACATCCAGATGAGATGTAATACTGCTAAGAGGAAAACATGTGTGCAAGACATTTAATCTTTTGTTCAGAAGTATTTTTTTTTGCATTTGCTCAATAGAGTAAGTGGGTGAGAAATTTAATTTTATAAAATTTTCCCGTAAAAAATTAAATGAGGAAGAAAAAAATTTTCATGGCCCAAATAAAGTTTTTTTATTAAATTGAATAAATAAAATTATTCAAATGATAAATTCAAAATATTTGAAAATAATCCAAGAACCGATCGAAAAAATGTATAATATAAATATCTGTGATATTAATATACAGACACGTATGCAGATAAAGACCGTAAAATGAAAATGTAAAAGGGATGATGATAATAACAGTGGACACGCGCCACATACAATCCCCGAGGGCTGTATTATATTCACGTAGCAGTTTGTAATAGGGGAGAAATTTGAGAGGCGAAACCTACTATACTCTTTTGTCCCGTCCATTTTATAATTTATATTGACTAATGACATTTTTAGGTGCTAATGGATCGTTAATAACCCCACACAAATCGCCCGCTCAATATTTAAGTAAGCCGTTTAATCAGATCCTGACATATGAATGTTTAAATAAAAATAAAAAGAGCATTCTTACCGCTATTAAATATTTATCACACTGATAAAATAAAAAATAAATATAGATTAAAATTTTTTTTCTCATGAAATATATACGGGAGGGTGGGGCAAAACGGCCCACCTGGGGCAAGAAGGCCCACTTCAAAAATTGACCAAAAATTTTGTTTTTCTAATATTTTTTAATCATATTTTGAAAGTGGACCATCTTGCCCCCCCCCCCCAAAATTTTTTTTTAAACTTTCGAAAAATTCCGGTGAATTGAGTCAAAGTTGGATGAAAGTAAATCCACTTGATAGTAGAAAGCCAAAAAAAAAAAAATGACTTAGGTGGGCCATCTTGCCCCACCCTGCCCTATATATACATATTTCATGTTCGAGGAAAGTAATTAAGGGAAGAATTTGTTCATTTACTTTCTTCTAATCTGGCATATAAAAAGTAAAGGAGGCTTGAATTTTCAAGTCAAGATTCTCTTTACTTATGCTTGGACGTTAACGAGACTAACCGAATTCATTTAACGATGGTCTTTTTGGTTCCCTTTATTTTATGTACGTGAAAAGGCTCGGATGAGTAAGATAAAAAGAAGCTAAACCCAAAGAGAAAAATAAGAGTGAGGGTGGCACGTTGATTTTAATCAAGATATGGCCAGAGACGACTAAGGCCAGATCGAGCTTATCGATTTTCCCAAGTGCCCAACGACAAACTTTTAACCACCACTCTTGTTTTTTTGCTGCACTTAAAATTTTAATTTCAACTCCCGCCAGAGCTTAAAGATTTTATTTTCGGTAAATTATCATTAACAATTTTTTCGGTAATTTTTTCACGTTTTTATACAAATTTATTAAATTACTTTAAGTAAAAATAATTTTTAAAAAATATATGAGCAGATTCGAGCCCTGGGACTTGGTTCAAATGGCCGTACATTTTTTTAAGATCATTTTTACTGTCAATATTTTAATAAATTTGTGTAAAAAAATATCTATGCATTTTTTTTAAATGAAAAAATATTTAAATAACATTACACTAATAAAAATTTTTACTTGATTCAAGAGAAAAAATTAAAAAAAAAAAAATTATCTTGAGTCAAGAAATTACTTATGATTGCAGTAAATTTTTTTGATTCATTTTTTGCACAATAGCGCGAAAGATTTAAAAGTATTTTTTGTATTTTATTTTAATTAATTTTGTTATGAAAAATGAAATTATGATTTTACAAACTTTTTTTTTTAATCAAGCTAAATTTTTTGTCAGTTCACCAATTAGAAGATATGTATCTTGAAAATAAAAATATTACTACACAGAAAAAAAAATTTCTTGCACCAAAAAAATTAAAAAAAAAAAATATTAAAATTATTTTGGAGTAAGAAAATTTTTTTTTGTATTTCTTGTCTTTCTTTTTTGTCTACGAATAAATAATAATAATTATTGTTATTATTTACTATCCAAAAGTTAGTCGCTTAGTTTCAGACAAGTTAAAATAAAACATCACATTTTGTACGTACAAAGGTTGGATTTTAGACTTATGTCTTATCTCTTAAGAACAACTTCCGACTCGTTGGACATCATATCCGGTTATACACTCTTAGAACTCTTACTCTTTCTGTACTCGGTACATTTATACATTATATAGGTGCCTTATGCCGAGGAATTCTATCCTCGAGTATATAATACAAAGCAAAACTCTTATAGATCGGATTACGAGATTTCAGAGACTTGTAATCCCAAGAAAAAGCTTCTGACGTTATATATCTCCGTCATACGTATTTTTTATTTTATTTTTATTACTTTTTTGGACTTATTAACAATCTCACTTATTAGCATTTATCATTTACCTTTTTGTCGTTACTAATCTTGCCCTTTGTCGTCGATTCCAGAGACAGAATCAAGGAATTGTATTGTTTCGTTGTAGGATTTAAATTTAATGAAAGAGACGTTTGAGCTTTGCTGAGCAGACAGGAATAACAAAGGCTTTTTGGGAGTGAATTTCCTGGCAATTGTATATATATCATTTTTTTTTTTTTTTTTTTTTTTTTAATTACAAGTTAGAGTCATGAGAAAAACTTTCGGGGAGTTTTTTTTACTGTATTTTCTTAATATTAATTCAAAAATTTTAAATTCATTTAAAATATCAAGTAAAAATATTTATTTATTTATTTATTTAAATTAAGGATTTTTTTTTTAAGTGTATTAAAATAAAAATATGGCATTTAATCATCATAATAAAAAATTGCGTAATGATTATAGCTTTACCGATCAAAAATAACTGGAGTAAAATTACAAGGTAAGTGCATTTCATTATTAGTTTAGTAATATTAATTGAAATAATATAAAATATTTTAGTTTTATTATAAATAAAGCTCAGATTCCAACTTTTATGGGAAAATAAAGTAAAATTTAATTATTTTGTAAATATAAATATAAAAATTATAAAATTAAAATATTTTTTGGATAGTAAATTTTATTTTGTTCCAATTTTTCCGGTGAATAGTTATTATATGCGCACAGAAAAAAAGGTTCACTTGAGCCAAGAAAATATTTTTCTTTTTTATTATTTTCTTGAGCGAAAAAAAAATTTTTTTTTGACACAAGAAATTTCATTTATTCCAACAAAATTAATTCTCTTGCTCCAAAAAATTAAATATAAAGATTTTAATTAATATTTTTATTGATTAACATGTCAAATAATATTTCATAATTTTTTTTTTATTCAATATGTATAAAATTGCACACTAAATTAATATAAAATAGGCATCAAATATTCAAGAGAAAAATTTTCTCAAGGTAAGAAAAATTTTTTTTCAACTGAAGTAGGTGGCGCTGCTTTCCTAAAGTATCTAAAAATCTTGATCAAATATATAAATTTATTGTATCAAGTATTAATGGGAATTTTTTTTACAAAAATTTTTTAGAGCCGAAAATTTTATTCTAAAATTTTTCTTTCTGTCCGAGGAACTACGAAAAGTATATAAAAATATTATAAATAAATAAAAATGACAAATCTTGTATTATCTTAAAAAAATCCCCAGTAAGTCGTTATCTTGACAAGAATCCCTCGTGATTGGCACTAAGTGAAGTGAATTCCGTTGAAGAGTAAAAATGAGAGACATATCGATGGATTACATTACTATATTCCCCGTCCTCTTTTAAACCCATTGCATTGATCTCTCGAGATTGAAAGACACACAAGTATGAGCGAAAATATAACGAGCGTAGTCAGTGGGGCGACTGTGGCCGAGGGGGTGAGTCTTAATGCATTTGGTGGAGCACCCAGCCAGGACGGTACGCATCAACAGCCACCCTTTTCGCAAGCTCGGCATTCAACCTCTCATCTCCCGTCATCTTCATCTCTATTCCATCTCCATCTCCGTCGGCCCCATCGCTTTCGCACTTGGGGCCCACTTCCATTCACCCGCTCTACTCCACTTCACTTCACTTCCATTCTTTCCACCATCAGACCATCGTCATACCTAAATTACAATTTATACATTGTACATCTTCCACACATACTCTCTCATATTGATATTAGATATTATATATTGATAACAAATTTTAATCCGCTAGATCTCAGATCTATTTTACCGAATTCATTTGCCTTGCATGTTTATGTTTTTGTTAAAAATTTTCCAGCCCATTTTTCATCCATCGCTATTGTTTTAAATGTATTGTGACCCACAGTGCAATTTTATTGTTTAAAATAATAAAAGGCTTTAAAGAAATACGCGGGAGTGAGAGCGCCGCTGCTGAAAGTAGGCCATGGCTCTACTGTGCCCCTCTTATTTTTTTTTTAATTTTTTAAGAATAATAAAAGTTACAACTAATGTACCGAGATTTTTTTTTCATTGAAAAAAAAATTTTTTTACTTTTAGATTTAGACAAAATTTTAATTATAAAAAATCTAAAATTTTGAAATTACACTGATAGATTAATAATTTATTAACTGTTAATAAATTATTTTTTAACATCATAAAATTTAATAAATATTTTTTAACAGTTAAAAAATATTTAAAAATATTAAAAAATAATTTTGAGCTGTGATAGAATTTTATATTTTATAAAAAACGTTATATAATTAATCCAAGTCACTAATATGTGTCCATAAATTTTTAAATTAATCAATTAAAAATATTCTTCAGAAGGGAAATTCTTTTTTTCGTCTTAAATTTGTATTTTAACGCTTTAATAATAAGAAAGAATTCCCCTGGCTAAATCAATAGACTTAATCGATTTTTGAACAAACCTTTCTTTCCACTTTCTCAATTTTACAAATTTTTATTTTATTTGAATTTTATAGTTTGACATTTTCTAAGCATTTTTGAGTAATTCAATCCCTTGAGATAAAATCTTGGACTCTATTTCAAAATAACTTAATGTCAAAGGTAATACTTGGAGATCGACTTCTATTCCGGCTGCCGGATGGCCTTTATTTATAATGTTGACACCTCTTTGATCTCAGAAAATTGAAAACCTGGATCTGAAGATTATAAATAAATTTTATTTGTTTTTTTTATTTGAAATACATATATGATCTCACAATTTCAAATTCATATTCATAAAATAGACATAAATAATTGAAACTTAAAATTTTCTTCAAGTAAAATCACTCCAATTTTCTTGAATATTTTTTTTGATCAAATAAACTTTTTATTATTTCTTCTAGAAAATAAATCTACGCAATAAAAATTTTGTGACACCGATAAGCGAGATTTATGATTCACTTACAGAGAATTGATCATAAATCTTTGTCATATTCAAACTTTAGTTGAGAAAATTGAAAAGTTACAGATTTTTTTTCTATTACTATTATTATATCTGATGATTATTAATAATTTTTTAGCAAATAGAAAATTAAAATTTTAATTTAAAATAAAATTTCAATTTTAAAGTCTTAAATCAATATTTTATACAATAATAATAAATTTCTTAAATAAAATTAAAAAAAAAATAATCAATTTCAATAAAAATAGTTTTTTGAATTGAAACTTTCAAAAATTTTATTCATCACAATTATTATTATTATTATTATTAATTTTTAATCAGTTAATAATCACAAAGTCGCATCTCCAAGCAGCCCCCCAAAAAAATACCAATCGATATTTCCCCATAAAAAATACACAACTCTCTATATACTTCACATAGTTCTCTAATAAATTATTCCGCATCCTCATAAAAAATATCAATTGAACTAGATACTCTACACTGTGGTTTATTGCACAATAATCCATTTTAATCTTCTATTACAAAACTATTGCACCAATCATCACTAATAAAAAAAATTTTAACTCAATTTTTAAAGTTTTCTTCTTAAAAAATCAGAATTATCACTTAAAAATTAAAAGCTTTTTTAAAATTAGTATTATCACTTCTGATACTAATAATAATAATAATAATAATAATAATAATTATTATTATTATTATTATTATTATTATTATTATCACCAATAAAAAAATTTTAATTCTCAATTTTTAAAGTTTTCTTCCCAAAAAATCAGAATTATCACTTAAAAATTAAAAGCTTTTTTAAAATTAGTATTATCACTTCTAATACTAATAACAATAACAATAATTATAATAATTATAATTATAAATCGATGATTGTTTACAAAGCCTATTACATACAAAGTGAAAGTTGGGAAGAGTAAACGATTTCACTCTTGATTGCCGCGGGTAACCGTTTAAAAATTTCTCTATTAAAACGAGTAATGCATAACAACAATTATAATTAATAATTAAAATTACCACTAACGTGATAATTGCCTTTAATTTAAAAATAAAAATTAGATAAATAAAAATGATTATTATTGAATAATTGTTAAAAAAAAAACTCACCAAAATCAGCGCCGAGGAGAAGAAATAGCAAGCAGAGCCAGAGGATCTCCATTGTTTCTTGTTTAAGGTTCGGGCGATGTCTTGTTATTATTTAATACAACCGAACGGCACTTCCAGGTCACTCTACACACTCTTATTAAATCTTATGTATATGTAAGTGGGATTACACATAACCACGTTAAATCACAGATATAAGACACACGCATCAGTGTACAACCGAGGACATCCTCGTCCACTCTCTTTTGATCTCTTTACTTTTATTTTTATTTTTATTTATATTTGTATTCAAATTTTTTTTTATTATTATTTTCATCGAATGAGATTCATCTGGCTCCGGGAATTTAAGACCACCGCGAAGACACCATTGACACTCGCTACTGATCTATCAACAAATTTTTAAATAAATAATTATTATTAGAATTTATGATTGTAATTAGGATGAATTTATAGAAATAACTTGGACACTTCCGACGATCGCCGAAGATTTACTACGACTGACACCTCTGGAAGTGAAAGGGTTTTCATGCGGGATACATTTATACACTTAAAAAAAAAAATAAATAAAATAATTAAACTTTTAAAAATTTTTTTTTTGGTTTAAAATTTTTGCCAAAAATTAATTCTGATAAAAAAGTTAACTTGATACAAGAGAAAAAATTCTTGGCTCATTAATTTTTTGACTCAAAAAATTTCTTTTTTTTTCAAAATGATATTCTTCATGGGAAAAAATAAAAATTATGTTTAAAAAAAATTTTTTTGGCTTAAAAATTTGTTAAATTTAATGACATTGAAGTTGACAGATATTAAAAATTTTTTAACAATTAAATTATTATAAAAAAAATTAAATTAAAAAGTTTCACATGTAAAAATCAATAAAAATTACAAGTGAAAATTTTTAGAAGCATTTTTTTATTGTAATTGATTTGTTAAAAAAATTTTCAACTTGAAAATTATTAATTCAATATAATAGTCTAATTTTTGCCGTTTTACACTAGAAGAACTTGTCTGATATTAAAAAATTAAATTTTTCCACTTTTATTTTCCGTGATTGATTAAAGATTCTTTCTCTTAATTTAAATTATTTTTTTTTAGTGTACTAAAAATTGTAAAAAATGAAAATTGATTTTACAAAATAATTTAAATTACAGAAAATTAGCTCAGTAAAAGAAAAAAAAAAAAAAAAATATCCACAAAAACTTGAAAACGTACCGAAATCATTGGGGGGCACAAAAAGGGAATTAGCAGCCGCGGAACGCACGCGGGTGCGTCGCGCGCGTTACCGACTCAAGGACTGACGTTAGGGGTGAAATATCGTCGACGTAATATCTATTGGCCACTCTTGGTACTGTATACTTCTGCGTGGAAAGCTCCACCTACTGGGAGGTGTGGGAGGAGTACCGAAGACTGGGGTTCAAGGTATGTACAGGTACATAGAGCTTTTCTCTATTATATATGTATATTAGATGTAGATGTAGATGTAGATGTGGGTGTATGTATTTGGCGGCGAGGACGAGGATGAGGTTGTGAAGGTATATATAGCACAGTATCGAGGATGAGAGCTTTGAGCTTGCGCGTCAAACATTTACGCTACCCCCTTTACTACTTTTTTACGATTTACTATTTTTATTGTTAAATCTTGTTCTAATTCCGACTTAAATTATTTTTATCTGGATTCTTCTGTCTTTTTTTACGAGTCGATAATGTTGCTGTACTTTTTTGGAAGTTAATGCAGGGATTCTTTTTTGGCAAAAAAATTACGCTGGATTTTTTTTTTTTTTTTATTTTTTTAAGAGTAAGGTTTTATTTTATTGCGAGAAGTTTTTAGATTGTTGGAAAAATTTAAATTAAATGGGGACGAGGCTGGGTTTTAATGGCACTGATGTAAAATGTTGTACTAATCCTTGAATTTTTTGATAGTACTTTGGTGAGTTGGGATGAAAAAGTAGGAATAAATTGAGATTTTTTAAGTTGAAAGAAAATTTTAAGTGAAAATTAATAATTTTTGGGCGATATTAAAATTAAAGTAAACTGTTCATGAGTTTTTTTTTTGTTTAATTAATTATAATTTTATTAAAATTTTTAATTTTAAAAGTTAAAAAAAATTTTAATTAATTTTAAATTAAAAATTATAAGTGTGAAAATTAGAGAAAAATTGTGAAAGTAATTTTTTTCTGTGGATATTTTGCTGAAAATTACTTTTAAAATAAAAATAAAAAAAAAGGATGATGATAATTAATATTATTTTTTGAAGTGATAAATGTTAAGGAGAATTAAATTTTTTTTTTTTTTTTTGAGTTTTATTAAATTATTCTAAATCTTATTATTCAGAATAATTTTTTTATTTGAAGGAAACAATATTAATAAAAATATTTACTTGAATTGAAATAAAATAAAATTTTGATTTATTTGAATTTTAACAAATTATTGATGATAAATATTGATAAAAAACTATTTTTATAATTTTACTTTGATTATTTTTATACTTAAAACACAATAAACTATTATTATTATTTATAAAATTTAATCATAAAAATCTTATTTTCCTCAAAACAATAAAAAATAAAATTTTCTAATTTATTATGTAAATTAAAAAAATAAGTATAATATATTTGAAATAAAATTTCTTCCAAAAATAATTGACG
The DNA here is from genome assembly GCF_013202065.1 of Cotesia typhae. Lineage (NCBI taxonomy): Eukaryota > Metazoa > Arthropoda > Insecta > Hymenoptera > Braconidae > Cotesia > Cotesia typhae. Next base: position 2,113,296 of record NW_027423769.1, read on the forward strand.
AGCATTAAAATAACTCGTGCGTGTAAAAATACCCCTCGGAGTACGTATTACAAAAGAATAGAAATGATATCGAATTTATATACATTTTTATTTTTCTCTACTCGATCGGTACACATAATAACAATAAAACTCATAATAACAATAATAATAATAATAATATATATATATATATATATATATCCACAAAGCAGAGAAGGTAATGCGAAAAAAGCTGATCGTGCGTTCCTCGACTAGATCACGCTCGTGAATTCGAAATGAGGTTCTCTTTATTTCCATGTTATGCCAAAGTCGAATCTCCCCAGCGTGTACTGGGCTGACACCGACACCTAAGTCTTTATTCCCATCCGGAAGCGCGACACTTTGTTACCCCATTCCTATTCCAACGAAGGAAATTCCTCGCAAGTGATTCGACTCACCCCCCTATACTTTTATTCTCACTTCTCGGGTTAAATATCTTAAATATTTTATTTCAATAATTAACTTTAAACTTATTCTATTTCCATCAAAGCTGGCTAATGAAAATATTTCTCTTACTTTTATTTGTAAATTCAAATTAAATTCCCGCTTTTTTTTTTTTTTTTTTTTTTTTTTTTTTTTTTTATTACGTTTAATATAAATATAAATCTTACTTTGGCATTTGTCCTCATGTCATAAATTTTTCAAAGAACCATTAAAATATTTTTCTAGATTTGAGAAAAAATAATTTTAACTAAAAAATAAAATTTTTTGAAATTTTCAACAAAGAAATTTTTCTTCTCATTCTAAAATAAAGAAATAAATTTTAATCAAGAGAACAATTTTTTTGATTCAAGTTGAATTTTTTTTCTGTGTAGTTTTCTTTTAAATATTGACATTTTTAAAGATATAAGCTCATCCTGATGTTACACTCATCAAGAGCTTTCATTTGAGTACCCACATCAATTTTTCATATATTTATATATATATATATATATATATATATATATATATATATATATATATATATATATATATATATATATATATATATATATATATATATATATATGAAAAATATATGAAAATGCATGTGGGTACTCAAATCAAAGGTCTCGATGAGTATAACTCCAGGATGAGCTTGTATCTTAAAAAAAGTCAATAGTTGACAAGATACAAGGTCATTTCTTAATTATATATTACTTAAAAATAAAATTTGTCATTTTTATTTTTTTAGACACTTGCTGTACTCCGAATGTTTTTAAAATAAAAATAACCAGTACATTACTCATCAGTCTAGTGTAAAATTAATGCCGACAAGTCACGTGTCGCAACGAATGTCCATTACAAATGAATAAAACGTTAAAACTAGTGTACTGAGAGAGTAGGGCCAGTGGCTTTGTCCCAAAAGTTTAATATCCGCCGATGATCGGTTCGAGTCCAGGCCGAGGGGAAAAAGACACTGAACGACCAATATATATATATATATATATATATATATATATATATATATATATATATATATATATATATATATATATATATATATATATATATATATATATATCTGTCTATCTATCTATATATCACCGGAGTAATAGAAGGGAGAGTTATAACATATAGACAGAGATATATAGATATAAAGATATGTATAAAGCGAATACGCGGCTTATGATCGTACGATACGCGTGGCTCGTCATCACATAGCGCAAACCATCCTCTATCTTCGCCCTCCACCCTCTACAAATACATATATATCCATAGAGTCTACATCGCTTTATCCCTCTAAAGTGCGCGGATCGTTCGGATAAATACGCGCGTGTTACTTATCGATAGAAAAATATTTTAAATATTTTTTAAGCTCAAGGCCAGTGGGAAAATAATTTTTTTATTGAGTTTCCTTGCAAAAAATCGATGGAAATTATTATTATTGCATTTGCGGCCAATATAATATTTTTTAAAAATTTTTTACATAAAATGAATTTAATTATAAATTATAAAAATTTTTATCAAGAAACTAGATTTTTACAACAGCGAGGAATTGAACCCTGTCGCGCTGGTCCGTAAATTAGTGGCTTGTCCTCACTGCCATCAGTTTCCTCACTGACTTCTACATTTCTTTTCTTTTTTTTTTTTTTTAACTTCAAAACTTTTGATCAATTTTTTTTTTTTTAATTCATTTTTATTTAATTTTTCTTCAGTCCTAAAAATTCTATTTTTTTTAAATTTAAATTCCATTACGCTTACCGTGAAACAATAACAATTAAACCCAATCATCCTTAATCACTTATTGTGATAAATCTTAACTCGCCAACACGCACATAAATAATAATAACAATAACCGGCAGACCAGAACCGCCCCACATAGTGCACCTATGCGAAAGGGTGAGAAGTGACGAAAGAAAAACCAGCGTGCAATAATAACAAACTGGGAGGTACGACGGTATGAATTAAACTTTAACTAAACTAAACTATAACGTTAACATAATCAAATTCAATATCATCTCCCCCCGACCCTATCTCCGTCTCTGTCCTCTTTGCTCAGCTATCTGTGCAGCTTTCAGTCCTCCACACTCTACACCGGGAAAAGCACCGATAAATCAACCAGTTGCGCCCCCGGTGGAAACCCGGTTTCGCGCACGCCCCTACCGTGTTGCCAGATGGCTTAATTTCATTGTGGCATTTAGTTTAGTAATCCAGAAAGAGCAAGAGCTATTTTACACTCATCTCTACTACATACTATGACTACTCACTACGTATTACTATAAAATTTACTCTCTTATTTATTATTGTTATTAAAAATTTTTTTATTAGTTATTTTGTGATTTTTTTTTAATCTACATCATTGAGAAGTAAGAAAAATTTTATCTTCAGGATAATTATATTTCTAAATACATAATTAAGAAACGACCTTGTATCTTGTGAAATATTGACATTTTTTAATATATAAGCTCATCCCGAAGTTACACTCATCAAGACCTTTCATTTGAGTACCCACATCAATTTTTCATATATTTATATATTTATATATATTATATATATGTATATATGAAAAATATATCAAAAATGCATGTGAGTACTCAAATGAAAGCTCTTGATGAGTGTAACTCCAGAATGAGCTTATATCTTAAAAAACGTCAATAGTTAAGAAAGTACAGTTCAATTTAACAAGAGTCGTTATTTAATAATTCGTTATTTAAAAATTCGCACTCATAATTTTTTTTTCTATACATTTAAAATTATTAAAAAAAATTTTTTTTTTTTTTTATAACAATTTTATTGTTATAAAAATCTTTAAATGTCAATTAATCACAGTGTCATTATTTTAAAATAGTAAAAAAAAAAAATTGACAAGTTAAAAAAGAAGGTAATCATCTTCAATCTTTAATCTTTCATCCTTCACCCCTCAAAACCTCCCACATCATTATCATAACCATAACCATTATCTATTATAAAACTTATATCTATTTCTTCCTTCCAAAGTATTTCTTCCCTCTCATTCACAATTAATATAATAATAATAATGATAATGATAATAATAATCTCAACTTTATTTTCTCCCTTCCCCAGCTAAAATCCCGTATATTAAGCCCGTCAATCAATGTCAATTAATCAAGAGTTAATCACCCCATTAAGAAGCTATAAAATAAGGAACTCGACAAACGTCTGAGTGCTCAATCGATCGCCCGATGCGTGTACGCTGCGAACTAGAGCTCTGCCAGTGCAATACCAGCTGGGTTTCTATTGCGTTAAAGGTCCTTGGAATTTTATTTATATTTTTTATTCAATTTTTATTACATTCTAACAACAACAATAACAACAACAACAATAATTACAATTACAATTAAAATGACAATGAGAACAATTACAATGAAAACAATGACGAAAAAAATCAATGAAGAGAATGACCCACATTATTATCGAAATATAAATAATAAATAAATGGCGAATGCGACAATTAGCAGCCAAAGCTCGTTGATGCACGTAAACACAACGAGTACATGCATCGTCTTCATTAATTACAATAATAACAAGTAATAAATAATATTTAAAAAAAAAAAAATACAATTATCTAAACACATCTATTTTCCCACTCACGATTTTTTCTCACAGAATAAATTTTCTCCCGATAAATTTTATATTCTTCCTTTAAAATTTTAGCTTTTAATTGTTGTTTGTTGTTTTATTGTTGCTTTATTATTGTTATTATTATTACTATTACTATTATTATTGTTATTTAAACGGATAAAAAATTAAAAACACCGGGAACAGTCCTCGCGCTATTTCGTCTACTCTACGGTCTTTATCTCCTCGCGCGTACAAAATGCTTTTTAGCGAGTAGCGACGACGCAGCTGGATAAACGTGAGAGAACAAGTAAAGCGGGAAGAGATGAAATTTGTGGTGTGGTGGTAGTAGTTGTGTAGGTCGTGGAGATGTGGGTGGCTGGAGGAGTATATTATCCGTATACATGTACACATATACACCCCCTTGGCAAGTCTGTAAACAGAGGACAGAAGGGGTGTAGTGGTGCCACCTGACAGAGGACCAAATTTTATAAAATATTGCTTCCTTGTCTTGTGGACCATGCGCGTAAAATTTAATCGAATTTCCCGTTTTTTAAGAAAGCTTAAGTATAAATTATTATTATTATTATTATTATTATTATTATTATTATTATTATTATTATTATTATTATTATTATTATTATTATTATTATTATTATTATTATTATTATTATTATTATTATTATTATTATTATTATTATTATTATTATTATTATTATTATTATTATTATTATTATTATTATTATTATTATTATTAAGAGAATAAGCAAAATTTTTTTGACAGTGTATTTATATGATTAAATGGGTTTTTATGGTTAAATTTAGTATCGTTGGTATTGTAATTACGAAATGGCCTTGTATCTTGTGAAATATTGACATTTTTTTAATATATAAGCTCATCCCGATGTTACACTCATCAAGACCTTTCATTTGAGTACCCACATCAATTTTTCATATATTTTATATATTTATATATATTATATATATATATATATATTTATATATATATATATATATGTATATATGAAAAATATATCAAAAATGCATGTGGGTATTCAAATGAAAGCTCTTGATAAGTATAACATCGGGATGAGCCTATATCTTTAAAAACGACAATATTTAAAAAAGTACAGTGCAATTTAACAAAATTTATTATTTAATCACGGAGATCACATAGTTACTGCAAAGTTGCTAGTTATTTTTTTTTTCTAATTTTTCATTTATTGAGTAAAAGAATAAATATTAGCGTCGGCCAAATGGTTAATAATTTAAAGAAGAAATAATAAGCTGAGATTTTTATGGTAATTTATGAGAGAAGACAGCTTCTGTAATGTAACAAGTTTTCATAAAAATTCCGCGATATGAATACGTAAGTTTAACGGCTGCGTACTGAAGAATCAATTGAATTGATAATGCTGCGCATGACATTGACAATTTATTGTTATACATTCGATGTTAATGACAATTGATTATTCTGACAGATTTAATATTGATTTAAAGTAATATTTATTTTATTTTATTTACTATTAAGTGTAATTGTAATTAGTATATTCTTCTGAAGCTATGAAGATGAGTAATTTATTGCAATTGTAATTTTAATTATTATTATTGATAAGGGAAGAAAGATATTCATAAGATTTATGTCTTTGATAATAACGCGCGAGTGATTTTGCAACAATGACACAAATGAATCACTCGCGCGTACGCGCCGTTTTCCGGTTTCGGCGGAAGCTCGCGGTTTTTTTTTTATTTTATTTTATTTTTTTTTTTAGGGAGTTTATTTATAGTTATATATATTTTTTTTTATGAAGAAAGAATTTTTTTTTCTCCTCGCGTTTCGATTTGAAAGCTGCGGCGCGCGCAGTTGCGCATGCGCAGATCCTATTTTTAGTTAAATCTCAAGAGATTCGGAAGAGACTCGGAAAATTTAATCGAGAAACGTGAAAATGGCTGCGTCGGCTAAAAAACGTGATGTAGAAAATAAGACGAAGGAAAATGAAGATGTTACAAGCAGCGATGTGAACAGTGACGAAGATAATGTCGACAATAATGATGAAAAGGTAATTTCTTGGGGTTTTTTTTGTACTTTAGTGGGAAATATGCGTAGAAAGTTTCTAACCTTACTATGAACACGCGGTCTGACTTTTTTTGACATTAAATTAAAGTCACTTGATAATTTTTTAATTTTTTTTAACAAATTTGTTCCAAAAAATTATTTTTTTAAATTGCAATTTTTTAATTTTATAATTTCTGCATTTCAATTTTTTTTTAATGGAAATTAAGTTAGCCGACATTTAAAAATTTTAATAAATTAATTTTCATGAATTTATTTATTCCAGGGCAACCAGATTATGGTGGACTTTGTGGGGCGTACACCGGACGACTCAGATTATCATGGGATTAAGATTCTGTTGCAGCAATTGTTTTTGAAGGCTCATGTTAATGTTGGTTCGCTGGCTGATTATATTATTTCCCATAACTACGTTGGCTCGGTTGTGAAACAGGAGACTGATGATGATGATGATGAGGACGATGAGGATGATACTAGTGATGGTGGTGACGTTTTTGGGGTCACCACTGTCATTAATATCTCCCACAGCCAAGTAAGCCCTGTAAATTTTTTTTTGTTTTATTATAGTGTGAGAATTGCTTGAATAATTGTAATACTGAACATGCAATTAACAGACATGTGTCAATTTTTTGGATTTTTGTAAAAATTATATTATATTATTTATGAAAAATTCCAAAAATTCCAAAAATGATTTTTTTTTAATTTTTTTATTAAATTTTTCTCACAATAATTTAATTGCAAAAAATTTTTTAAAATTTCTTTTTTAATTTGGCAAATATCGAACAATTTTTTTCAATTATTAATATACAATCTATATTTTTAAGAATAATTTTATTAAAATTCAACTGTAAAGGCTAAAATTAAAATTATTTCTAACAAAATAATTAATTACAGAACGAAAAATGTATCCAGCAACTGCGCAGTCTCTTAAAAGAACTGTCGAGCGAATACGCAACAGACACAGTCAACGGCATGATCAACAACATCCTCGAGAATGATTCCTCGGCACTTGGACTGATTATAAACGAAAGATTCGTCAACATCCCAGCAGATATTTCAGTCCCGCTGTTAGAAAACCTGATGTCCGATATGAAGCGCGCGACTGCCAAGAAGATGGCCTACGACTTCAAGTACTTTGTGATAATCTCAAAACTGTCGAAACCGAAGACTGTGAAGAAGAACAAGAAGAAAAATTCCGAAGAACCGGAGGATTTGTGGAGCAACCAGGAGGAAGAAGTCTTCGACGAGGAAGCGATGTGTAAATTCGAGTTCTCCGTTGCTAAAGAAACAGACACCGGATTATCCGGGGCCTGGAACGAAGATGACGACGAGCTAATTCCCTACAGGCGTGTAATGATATTCGAGGCTGAAAAATTACCAGCGATTATTGAAAAAATTAAAAAATTTATTGCTCATTAATTCGTACAATTTTCGCTTACACATCAGCTTCTTTTTATATATTTATATAAATATATCAATTACTTTGTTCATTTATACTTTCAATGTACATATTTATAAGTGCAACGCTGGTGTAATTATGTTATTTATTTAATTTTTATTACGAGGCTTTATCGAGCGGGCTAGCGACCAACTCCGAGGAGTTTATAGACTGTCTCACTGGCTTCGCTCGTCGTCTCATTGTACCAAGGATGTTCAGCATCTCAGAAACTGCCGCTGGAGCACTTTCCATCTCTCGCTTACGCTTTCTCTCTTCTTCACGTTGCTTCTATGATGTAAAATTAAAAAAAAAAATTTTTATAATTAATCTTGAATAAATGTAAAACATTTTTCATATGCTTTATAAAAAATTATCTTACGTCTGTTTGTTTCAGAGTGAACCTTCCACCTTTTATTTGATTTATTATGTCGTCAATAGCTGTAATTTTAAATTATTAAGATTTTAGTAACTAGAATAATTTTTTTTTTAATTTTAAATGCACTGAGAAAAAATTTCTTTTGAAAATATAAATTTTATTTTAAACAATTTCATTTTCATTTTTATTTATATTTCTGTTAAATTGCACTGTACTTTCTTAAATATTGACATTTTCAAAGTTATAAGCTCATCCCGATGTTATACTTATCAAGAGCTTTCATTTGAGTACCCACATGCATTTTTGATATATTTTTCATATATACATATATGTAAAATATATAAATATATGAAAAATCGATGTGGCTACTCAAATGAAAGGTCTCGATGAGTGTAACTTCGGGATGAGCTTATATCTTTGAAAATGTCAATAGTTTACAAGATACAAGGTCATTTCTTAATTTTAATTTGATTAAAAAATTTAATGTCAACCGAAAATCGTCAATTTTAAAAATTTTTTTTATAGTTAATAATAAATTTTTCTTCTCAGTGTAAAAAATTATACTTAAACATTAAAAAAAAAATTACCAGTTTGTTGAGGAACAGTAGTGACCGTTTTCTTGGAAATACCGAGCATATTTTCCATGTCAACAATAGCTGAATGTCGATTCTCATCTTGAAGACGTTCTTTTGTCAGCAACTTAACAGTTGAAGTAGACGACTTAGTTGGAAGCGGTGGCGGAGGAGGAGGCAGCGGAGCCGGCATCGGTGGCGGCGGCGGTGGTGGTGGTGAAACTCTCATTGTTTCTAATTGATTAATTTTGTCCTCCAACTTTCTAACAGTCTCTTTAAGCTTGTTGGCGTCTTTTTCCGCCCTCTCAGCCCGCTCCTCCATCATGTTCAATTCAACTTCGGCCAATTTAAGTTTCTCCTCAACAATCTCAAACTCGACATTCGATTCCTTCTCATCGAGCTTATCCTGCAAAAGTTGTACTTGCTCCAAGTGATTTTGCTTCTCCTCCTCCAGCAGCCGCTTCAGTGACTCTACTTCCTGGAGAATTGTCAGCAATCTTCCGTTGGGGTCGTCACCGACTTCCGCCATCAGCAGGGCACTCTGGTGGGCCAGGACATTCCGCTCTTTTTGAATTCTGTCCGCTTCTATCTTCATCAACTTGGCGCTTTCTCGCTCGCGGTCACATTGGGCCTTCAGAGCTTGGACTTCTTCAGCGACCATTCGAGAGACACGTTCCATGTTTTCTTTGTGGATTGTCAGCTGCTTTATTACCTCATTATTCTTTTCACTCAGCTCCTTTTCATCTTCCAGCCGGGCATTTGTCAACGCCGCTTGTTCCTGGGCTTCAAACTCTTGGAGTCTTGCTGCATTTAATTCTGTTTGGAGTCTTGCGACTTCGGCGCTTAACTCTGTAAAATAAATATTAATATTAATATTTGTTTAAGAAGATTAAGAATTGATAGTTGCACCAAAAGAAAAAAAGTTTAAATCTACTTTTAAGGATAGTTAATACTTTAAGTTACTTCTAAAGTATTAACATAAATTAAATATATTTTTTAATTATTCTAAAACTTAGTTTTTAAGCTAGAAGAAGATTATCTTCAACATATTTTAATTAATAAGTAAAATAATTATTTAAAAATGTTTAAAAAACATAAAAAAAAATTTTTTTTTATTAAAATTTACTAAAATAAACGACTTAAATAAAGAAATAGTTAAAAGAAGCTAAAAGTCTCTGAGATTGACAAAATGGCGGATGCGCGCGCAATAAACTAAGATTTAAATATATTCTTCATTCTAAATATTATTTTAATGGATTAAAATATTGTAAAACGTGAAATTAAAAAATTTCCCACCCGACTATTTCTAAATTGAAAACAAAACTACTTTAATTGATATTAATTAAAATTGATAAATTAGAAATAAAAATAACCTGTAATAGTTTGACGTAGTTCTTCAGCGTCGTCGGCATCATTGGCATCAACCTCATCAGAAAGATATGAATCATCAGCCAGTGCATCAGGCCGTGAATCAAGGATCCTCTGAACAAGTACTTGTGACCTTCTTTTCAATTGCCGGTTTTGTTTGTACCACTACAAACAAAAATTTATATTAAATATCTAAACTTGTCCGTGACTATTGTGGGTTAAATGCTTTAAATTATAATAAATTTAGCCTACTTGTGATGCTTGTTGCATTGCTTTGTGCATAGCACCTGTTTCGACATCGTATTGACGCTTGAGTTGTTCGTATTCTTTGCAGACAGCCTCTGACACTGTAAGTATAATTACAATTATTGTTTGGTATGATAAGCAAATCCAAGAAAAGCCACTCAAGGTTTTTTTTTCAATTGAATAAAAGAAGAAGAAAGATGTTATAACTTAAATAACACATACCGGTACGTAGTTTCTGTAATTGATCATCTTTATCACGAACTTGAGTTTGAAGTGCGCTAGTTTCACGGATCAACTCCCGGTATTTCTTTTCCAAATCATTGTGCTCTCTGGTAACTAAAAAAAATTTTTTAATTAATCAATTTAAACTACTTAACCTAACTTAACCTAACCTGTCAAAAAATTTTTTTAAATCAATAAAAATTAGAATTAAAAAATTTTTTTTTAAATAATTTGTTTCAATAAAAAAATTAAAAAATGTAAATTTTTAATTTAAAAAATTTTCTACGTTTAAATTTTTTTTTAAATAATTTTTTTCAATAAAAATAAAAAATAAAAAAAAAAAATTCTAACCTGTTTCAGATTTTTGCAGCAAAACTTTTCGTTTTCGTTCAGACTCTTCGTACTTGGCCTTCCAATTAACTTCAAGGCTTGCATTACTATTGTTATTGTTGTTATTATTATTATTATTATTACTGTTGTTGCCATTGAATCTTGAACTGACGGGAGTTCTCTTGAGCGAGAACTGGTGCCCGTTGTCTTTGACCGGAGGACTGAGATCGTGGAACCTGGTGATTTTTGGCGAAGCCGAGGCGTCTAGGCGCTCAAAGGAGGCTCTTTGGGCGGCGACCGAGGTCACCCTTTGGAGCGTTGGACTCTGTGGAGGTTTGTTGTCACCAGTATTTAAATTTCCACGCTTTGTTGATGAGTGGAGCGATGATTTATTCGGAACGCCAAACGCTTTTGGGACTGGAATGTGAGAATTAGTCATCGCTGGAGGTTTCACTCGGCCTATCTCCGGCGATGATAGATTACAGGTCAATTCCGTTCTATGCATCATTTCTAGACAGATTTAATCATTAATTAGATGATTTAATTTATTTTAATAATTATTTTTGGTAAGTGTTTTAATTAAAATAAATTTACCAGATATTTAATCATTTTTAACAAATAAATATCAAAATTAAGAAGACATTTAGAAATTTTTTAATTTTTTTTTTTAGTAATTAAATTAGACTCAAAAAAATATTATTGAAAAATTATTATACTTATAATTTTTTAAATTTTCTAAATGCGGAATTTTTCTTTTTATTTTTTTGTAACAATTTTATTAATAAAAAAAAATCTAAAAAATTTCAAGGCAAGTTTATAATAATAATAAAATTCTTTTAAATATTTTTTATAAAGATTTAATTTAATAACAAAATTTTGTCCAATCAAATTTGTCAATTTTTTAATTTTTTTATAATTAAAAAAAAATTCTTAACATTTAAAAAAATTTTTTTTAATTCTACTTTTGAAAAACTTTAAGAAAAAAAATTTTTGATTGTTAAAAAAAAATTCTAAATAATATTTTTATAGGTTGCAATATTAGTACATAATATTTTTAAACTGTTAAACTAAACAATTACTTTTTTTTCAGTTTAATTTAAAAAAAATATCATCTTCATCAATTAATTAGAAGAAATCTATTCTCAATTTAATGAATCCTAAGCAATGAGTGAAGAAAAAAAAAAAAGAATCAATTACTGAAGAATTCTTTTTAAAATTCAAGTAAAAAAATTCTTGACAAGCCCGCTAATTCAACTAAAGCATCCTCGGCTACCTCCTATAAGTAAACCACAACCAAAAATCACTTAAATTTTTATAAATAGCCCGGCAGTGTAAGTGAAGGGAATCCCTAGGCCTTGGTTCATTGAATCCAGAGTCTAAAAATAATAAAAATACCTCCAACCTCCTGAGAAGTTACGGCAGATATTTACAAATTTATTTACCATGTGTGTCGACTCTATTTGTGTAATAACCACATACTGACGCCGTAACAAGCAATATAAATTGCAACTCGCAACGCATACAAGTAAATAGTCAATAACGAATAGTGCAAGTGAATGGATCTGGAAATATGACCTCAACTTTCCCCGATTGCTCAACGATTTTTCATCAAATTTACATTCAATTATAAATTATATTATCAATAAAAAAACAACTTGGAAATTCATGAAAAATATTGATAATTAAATTATATCTAAATCTCAAGGTCCATCCATAAATTAATATATAAATATTATATTATTTAATTTTATTTAACAAAAAAATTTTTTCCGAAAAATTATTTTAAAAAAATGGAATTTTTAATTTATTAAAATTTTTAAATATCTATTTTTTTTATTTATTAGAAAAATTATTAAATAAATTTAATATCCTTTATCAATAATAAATAACATTCCCCACGCAATAAAATAAACAAAGTTATTTATTTTTTTTATTTGAATATTATTCATGTAAATTAGTAATATCGGAATCGACAATTAATATCTTGGAAGTAGCGGTCTTGAGATGAATCACCGCATAAATTAAAACAAATAAAAAAAAAAAAAAAAACAGATTCTTCTGATGTATTATTTAATACATTAACGCGGAATAAAAACGAAAGTGTTGGTACACACTTGTGTATACATCACTATCAATAAAAATAAAAAAAAATCCCACTACTTAATTGCGCACACACACAAGTTAAGTCTTTATGTTACTTGATTCACTTATTAATCACCAACCAGTAGCTTTTTTAGTTTATTTATTCCTTTGTTGCTATTTTAAAACTTAAAATAATTATTTATAATATTTTTTACACATTGTTTTTTGTTTTAGGCAGACTAAACACTGAAGAATAAGAAGAAGAAGAAGAAGAAAGGACAAGTGAGAAGAAATATAAAAAATGAAGATAAATAAAAATTCTTACATTTTAAAGATTTCATGTAGACTTTCTATTCACAAAGTGCAGAGTTAAGAGTACTTGACGTCGCGGATGGAGAAAAAGTTATGAAGAAAACGCGAGTGGGATTAATATATAATAACTTGGCGCCGGCGTGACTGTGCTGGCCACTTCCACAGTTTATTTTTAAAAAAATAAAAACCAGGATTTAAGCTTAAGTATGTTTAGTTTTGGAGCATTTGCTGGCTTTTGCTCGCAAAAGCATACTGAGACTTACTCAAGCTGGAGATAACTAATATACGCAAACTGATGTGATGTCTTGGGAGCTGAGTTAGAGTAGAGCAAAGCGAGAAGCCGATTTGTCGCGGCCTCTCCCACGTGCGCGGGCTTGGCCGGTCCAAACGTGCGTGGGGTCCACTTTCTGGGCTTAACACATTCCTTTGGGCCCGGATTATTTTTGTTTATATTTTTGTCTGCTTAACTGAAACATCTAGTGTCATTTTAAGTCTTAGTTTACTTTTAAATTCGTCTCCAAAAATTATCACTGTAGTTTTTAAATATTGACTAGTTTGATATTTAAATGTTTGTTTTATTTATTTTCTATTGATTTTGTTTACTTGACACAGTTTTGTAGAAGGTAATTTATTGAAATTTATGATTTATGATTATTATAGATAGGCAAATATTCTTTGTTATGCACGCGTCTATAAGTATGTTAACACTAAGTTAAGTAGGTAGCATGTACTACTCGTACATTGCTTTTATTTCATATTCAGTACATTGTACATTCTACATTTTTGTTTAATGCGTTATTGACTTATATGATATTAATCCCCTCTTTTGTGGTTTTAATACTGTCTTTGCTTTGGTGACTCATCATTTTACTGCATGAGTGTCGATGTATGTATGTATGAATAGCGGAAGAGGTATTTTAAAAAATTTGTAAATTACTTTTATGTGGAATTGCTCTAATTTGGATTTTTTCCTCATCAAGTCATTTTTATCGCTGAATTGAAAAATTTTTAACAACTCAAATAAAATTAATTAAATTACATTTCTTCTTTAATTTTAATTAAATGGATTTTGGTTTTTAAAAATTAATGAAAAATTAATTTTAAACAAGCAATCTTCAAGCCACTATGTGACTTGTAAAATAAAAATGAATAAAATTTTGCTTTCTAGAATTAAAATTATTTACATAATAAAAATGTTAGAATTAAAATTATGTACATAATTTTAACTCAGAATTAAAATTATGCACATAATAAAAATGTTATACTTAAAATCATTCCAATACTTAAAAAATAAGTAAAAATAAAATTCACTGTGTTTTATTATTTCCTGTGCATATCCGTTTTGCCCCTCTCTATACATGTATATTTATATTTACGATTGTCAGTTGTTTGAAATAGTCTGAAAAATAATTTAGGGGTTCAAAATTACCAAAATACAATATAATGAAAAGTATTTAAAGAAACAAATATTTAATCTTAAATAAATCCAAATAATTATAATTAATGTGAATATTTTACTCAGGAAATGAACAAAAATCAACGTGTATATCTTTGGAAATGGTGAGACGATCGGTAGAAGAATTGCAAATGAGACGCGCAGGTGTCAGTGCCAAAATGATTGCCGAGCACTTGATCCGTCGCTTCCCCGTTGAGAAGGACATCGACTTACTGAAGAAAGAACTCAAGGAGGTACTGGACCACGCAGTTTCTATTGGAGTGTTATCACGTTCGGAAATGGATACTTACTGCCTTGGAACTTTTAGACAGAAGGCTTCTAATTACAAAACCGACTTGTCTTCATTTTGGGAGCGTTACTACAAAGTATTTCTTCTCAAATTAAAATTTATTTATTTATTGTTAAATATTAATAATTATCATTAATTAAATATAATTAATTTTTTAGAGAAGACCAGGACGTCGGTTGAAGCCTCCACCAAGGAAGAAAGCAGAAAAAAAAAATTATGAAAATTATTACAGTGACTCAAGCGATTTTAGTGGCTCTGATTTGAGTGATTAGTTTTAATCACTCAATTTAAATATAATTGAATTATTGCTATTTTTTGGAAATTTATAAAAATTACTAGTCTATTACCGGGTAATTTTTTAATTTAAAAAAAAAAAAAAAAAAATAGTAAAATTAAACACGTGATGGTTAAAAAAATTAAAAGTTGGGAAGAAATGTTCCAAAAATTTATCAAATGATTTTTTTATTAATTAAAAAATAATTTAATAATCATAATTATTAAAAATTGAGAAAATTTTTTTATGAAAATTAATGTAACACATTTTTAATAATTTAAAAAATTTTATAACAAACAAATTATGGCAAAAAAAAAAAAGAAAAAAAATTGACATTTAGAAATTTAAAAAAATAAAAAATTTTTAGAATTTTTTTTACTGATAAAATTATTATAAAAAAATTAAAAGAAAAAATTTGAAAAATTATACGTGCAATTTTTTAAAAATATTTTTTTATTGCTAATTTTAATTTTATTTTTATTAAAATAATTTTTTGGAGCAAATTTTTTAATTTATTTAATTAGAAAAAAAAAAAAAAAAAAACTAACTAGCGTAAAAAAATTTTTCATTAAAAAAAGAAGATCAAATTTTTAACAGCTGACATTCTTGAAGTCATGGTAACTAATTAATTAAAACAAATAAATAAAAAAAAAATCAAAAGTCAATGAAAAATTTTAAAAAGCTAAATAATTAAAAGACTAAAAAAATATCAAGTGAAATTTCCAAAAAATCGATACTTTTAAATTTTCCCACCAAATCTCTGTAAAGCCAGCGACCTTAAGATGGCGCGTCAGTCAACTAGATGATGGTTGTCTACACGATTGTCCAACGTGCCGGATCTTAGCTGAAAAAACTCGCGAGTTCGGGTAAAGGAACTTTATTATTAAATTTTTTTTTTCTCTCTACTATCTCTAAAATAAAAAAACTAATTTTTCCCATAAATACCACGCGGAAATTACCAGTGCATCTCAGTAATTATTTTTCCAACCTAGCAATAACTAATAAAAATTCCATGGGTGTAAAAAAATAGTTTTTAGTGGAATGCTGTCAAGGCATGGTCGGCGTGCTCATTATAATCGTGTAACAATTTGCTAATTGTTGCAATTACAATTATCTATTTAAATATATTCCATAACCTTATAAGATTTATTTATCAGCTGCTCAATCACAGGTTTAATTTATTGTTACACGAGAATAAAAAAAAAAACAATTATGCCTGAACTCTGATTATTTGTTATATTTATAAACAATTTGATTATTTATTTTTTTAAATAGAGTACGTAAGTAAATTATTTATCACTTGCCATATACGTGATTTTATTATTACGTCAGAAAAAAAAAATTATCTAGCTTTCTGATGTATTTTTTTTATTTATCTTTATATTTTTATTTTTATTTCTATTTTAATGTTTTAACTTCCCGCTAAGAAGAATTGAAAATTTTTTATTTTTATTAGAAAATAAATTAGTAGTAAAAAAAAAAAAAAAAAAAAAAATTACAGCGTAGACGCAGAGATGGAGTTCAATGTGGGTGATGTACCCCAAATATCAACAGAGCTCGCACGAGTGGTAGAAGTGATGATGTCGCCGAACGTTCCGCAACACCAACGTATAGATGTTTACAACGCATGCGAACGTTTCAAAGAAACTTCGCCGTACTGCGCGCAATGCGGGATGTACTTGGCCCAGAAGTCGCCAGACAGAAGCAGCGTCGTCAGGCACTTCGGACTCCAGCTGATGGAGCACTGCATCAAGTACAGGTGGCCACAAATATCCCAGCCTGAGAAGGTTGTCATAAAAGAGACAGCCATGAAGCTTCTGGCGGAGGGCGTCGAAACAGCGCAAGAAGAGATGCACATTAAGGATGCCTTATCGCGAGTTATCGTCGAGATGATAAAACGCGAGTGGCCTCAGCAGTGGTCGTCTCTTCTGGATGAACTCAGTCTCGCTTGTACGCGTGGTGAGAGCCAGACGGAGGTTGTTTTGTTGGTCTTTTTAAGGTTAGTCGAGGATGTCGCGCTTTTTCAGACCTTGGAATCTAATCAGCGACGTAAGGATATTTACCAGGCGCTTACCACTCACATGGCTCAGATTTTTGCGTTCTTTTTGAAACTTGTGGAGCAACATTTTAGGGAGTTTCAGGCGAAAAGTGATGTGGGTAATGCTGCTGAAGCTGCTGCTCACAGTAAAGTTGTTCAGGTAAATTTTATTGATTTATTTAGATTTTTAAAAATGTAATTTTTGATAGGCAATTTGCAAATTTTTATTCAAAATTTTTTTTTCCCAAATCTAGATTTTTTTTTTTTTTTTTTTTTTTTTTTTTTCAACAAAAAAATTACTGTGAGAAAAATTTTAATTTCTTGCCAAATAAATAATAATAATAATAATAATCTAAAATTTCAGGTAGTCCTATTAACCCTAACTGGTTTCGTGGAATGGGTGTCAATAAACCACATAATGGCTGACGAAGGGCGTCTGTTACAAATCCTGTGTCTCCTATTAGGACACAGGACGTTCCAGTACGCCGCAGCGGAATGCCTGCTGCAAGTAGTGAACCGCAAGGGTAAAGGAGACCGCAAGCCCCTGATGCTTTTGTTCACCGAGGAAGCTCTGCAATACATTTGCTCAGCAGCAATCACCCCAGACTCTCACTCCTCCCACGAGTTCCACGAGAGTCACTACCAGTTCCTAAAAAAGCTAATTCAGGTGCTTACAGGCATGGCCACGCAATTGTGTACCCTCTGGGGCAAGGAGGACCTGACAGTGACCCGACCAGCGCATTTCAATCTCTTCCTGGACACAGTGATGTCCTTCACGATGCACTCGAGCCTGACGTTAAACCACCTGGCGAACGCGATCTGGATAATGTTATTCCGACACGACCAGGCGAAGATGGACTCGTTGGTGCTGACGTACGTCCCGAAGTACGTCGAGAGTATCGGACCTAAATTGATCAAGGTTTCTTACCCCACGGGTCACGCCAACGGCATGACAGCCTACTGCCTCAGCGACTACGACTCTGAAGAGGAGTTCAACGTGTTCAACCACCGGCTGAGGATGGATTTACTTGAAGGTCTGAGACATGCCACGATGGTGGCTCCCTTGGTGACATTTGCCTACGTGCAGCAGTGGCTGACTACCAGGATCACCAGAGGCATGGCGAACATCCAGTACGTCAGCAATCCTAAGGACGATTTATACCTCGAGTGGGAAGCTCTGGCCTCGGCTCTGGACTCGGTAATTTCCAGAATTCTGCTGGTTAATGAGCGACCCAGTGTGCAAAACGGCTTGACTTTACTTGAACTTTGTCTCGGATACTCACCAGAAGATCCTTGGCTGCTCTCAGCTCTACTGTCTTGCATATCTGCGCTCTTCGTCTTCCTGTCAATGTCAACCGGCTCCATGACCATGCCTGGAGTAGCGATACTTCCAGAAGTACTGAACAAAATATTCTCAGCTCTTGTTTTTGAAGCACCCGGTGAAGCTAAAGGCGAAAGATCCAAAGCTACTAAGTGTGTACGCCGTCATGCTGCTAGTCTCATGGTTAAAATAGGAATCAAGTACCCGCTTATTTTACTACCGGTCTTTGAAGTTATCCATACAACTGTACGCAGGCTTATTCAGACGGAAAAGCTCACCAGAATGGAGAGTGTCACTCTCTACGAGGCTTTGTTCCTTATTTCTAATCACTTTTGCGATTATGAAAGACAGTCCAGGTTTATCGCGGAAACAATTCACGAAACTTCCAGAGAATTTATTTTACTGGGCGCTGAAGCGTTCAAAGGACCGGAAGAGTTTATCCATTTTGTGGGACTGATTACTCAAGTGGTTAAAGACCAAGGATTAAATTTTAATACGGTGAAAGAACATGAGCCGGTTAAGGATCAGCATACGATAAATCGCTTGAATCTTATGTACTGCATTAACACGATTTTGAGTGTGGTTAAACGATGCTCGATCCCCGAGGATCCTGACCGCGCTGCTAGAGGCGGGTTTGTGGTAGGACACAGCGAAAATGGGAACCCGGTGTACAGAAATCCGGCTGCTTCTAATATTATTCCGGTACTGCCGACTTTGTTTGCTTTGCTCAGAGCTATGAATGGACTTTTTACCCCTGCGGCGATGTCACTGCTGGCGGAGAATTATAAAAAAGCTTATGATCTTTTGGAGACTGAAAAAGCTCATTTGATGGGCTTGCATATCAGCAATAATAATATTGAAAATGATTTGGATGCTGATCAGAGTTCTAGTAATCCTCGCCCGAGAATGCAGCAATTTTTGACTAACATTCATGATAGTTGTTATCATATGCTTGGCAGTGGGTGTCATACTCTTGGTAGAGATTTTTATTGTTTGCCTGGATTATCTATAGCGCTATTAAATTCTGTTTTTTCAAATCTGGAGGTAATTTTTATTTTTTTTTTTATAGTTTTAAATTATTGTATCATTTTTATTTATGGATTTATAAATTTATTATTATTATTTTTTTTTTTTATTATAGGTGATTCCTGATCATCGACTACGACCAATAATTCGTGTGTTTTTAAAACCATTTATTTATTCATGTCCTCCAGCATTTTATGAAAGTGTTTTAGTACCAATATTAACACATGTTTCAACTCACAGTAAGATATTTATTATTATCGGATAATTTTTTAATTATATTGATGTAACTACTATTAATAATTATAATTACAGTGTATCATAGACTAAGCGCTAAATGGCAATACATCACAGCGTTGTACGAATCAGGAGGCTTGGATGAAGATAACACCAACGAGCAAGAAGTAATAAACGACATGCTGAACAGAAACTTAACCCGGGATTTTATTGACGTACTCAAAGTAACTCTGGTCGGTGGAACAGCGAGCGACGCAGCACCTCCAGACTCAATGGACCAAGACACGTCGAGCATGGCCGTTGACCAGACCCCAGTAAGAGGAAACAGTGTTATCGCGGAAGTTGTTAGTGAACTTGGTGCTTTCGTTTTACGGATTCCTTCGACTTGTCACAGCATTGTTCTGTGTGTGCTTGGGTAAATTAAAATATTCTTATTAATTATTTTATAATTTAAATTTATTTATTTATTGATGAAAAAAATTCATATTTTTTTTTTTACAGAGCATTGGCTTGGAATGATTCAAACGCCAGTTTGAAAGCAACTATGCTGACAGGCCCAATAGTCCGCGCTTTAGCAGCTAACGGCAGCTTGACTCCTGCAATGGCATCCCACATCATGGTAGCAGTGCTCCAAGGGCTCCAGCTCCATGGCCAGCACGAGGCAAACCAAGGATCACTGATAATCCTCGGGGCTCAGACTTATGAATGTCTTAGGCCCAAATTTCCTAATATCATTGAAGTGATGCAGCAAATTCCCGGTGTTAGTCCAGCTGATCTCCAACGCTTTGATGAAAAAATGGCTGTTGTCAGTACTAAAGGAAATAATAAAATAGACAAGGGCAAGAAAGAATTATTCAAAAAACTTACTAATCAGGTAAAATATTTTTTTATTAATAAAAAAAATTAATTAGAATTATTTCTAGCCCCTTATTCATAAAATAAGCCCAAAAAATTTTTTTATTATTTATTATAATTTAATTACAGTTAATCGGAAGAAGTATCGGACAATTATTTCGCAAAGAAGTTAAAATAGATAACCTACCTAAAGTCGAAGTCACTGCGAAGCCACAAGTCCAACGGGTCGATGAAATATCGAAGAACTCTGCTGATACAGGTTTGACTGCTCTATTTGCAGGACCTACGTAGCAAAAAGTCACCGACAACTGTGCACTGCACGGTTGGTCTAATTCAATGAATAACTTTAAGTTATTATAAGTTAAAAAAAAAAAAAAATTAATGATATTGAAATTGAAATTAAAATGAATGTGAAGATCAGCCTTTGAAAGAATACGAATTCGCAGGAGAGACGCTCGGTTAAAAGACATGATCTTGGGATAGTTTTTGTAATGCCATGGAGCCTCTTTCGCTGCTGGTCGACGAACGGCTCGTATTTGTACAACTATACAACTATTATAGTCTATTCAGATAAAATTTGAACCAATCGATTCATAGGCAGTACGTCGATATTTTTTTTTTTTTTTTTTTTTTTTTTCGTATCTTCAAATTTCATTTTTCAGCTGCGGGTTTTTTTTTTTTTTTTTTTTTTTTTTTTTTTTATTACTGAGTCTAATTATTCTAGCTGCATTCAAAATATTTATTGAATTAATTTCTTTATTTTTTGAAACAAAAAAAAAATTTTTAAACTCTTTTAATTTAAATAAAATTTTTTTTTGTTTTGTTTAATTTCAAGTTTGCAATAGTTTAATTTATTTGTTTGAAAATTTTTTTACAGAAAAAAATTCTGGCTTAAAATAAAAATTGATAATTAAATTCAATAATTAATATTAATCATTCCATTTGAAAATTAATTTTCGATTAATGCATTTATTTTAATTTGTTTTAATAACTTTTAAGTGGTATTGCCACATGCACAAATTGGTAACTTCGGTATCAAACTGAAATAAATTAAGCATGACTTTTTTACAACAAATTAAGACATATTATTTAAAGTAAATAGTAAAATATGATCATAATTATAATAATAATAATAATAATAATTACAATAACTACAAATAGAGTTCAAAGATTTTATTTAAAAAAAAAAATTATCATCACTCTACTCATATAATCATCTTTTAATTTTCTTTACTTATAAATAAGTACATGTTGTTAATAAATCACATCATTGTTGAAAGTCTATCGATTGAAAATAAATCGATTGTGTGTTTTCACATTTTTTATATTCAAAATGAATCTATTGTATGAAAAGGATTTTTATCTGGATAATTAATGAAATTACAGATATAAATCTTTATTACAATAATATTCCTGCGTTTGATAAGCTGCCAATTTCGTATGTAATAATATCGTTTTATATAACGGCTTATAAAACGAGTATATTGAAATCTTGTATATATTGTATTGTAATAAAATAAAAAGATACAAATCAATTTTTTTTTACTATAATTTATAAAAATCTATATTATTAAGGGAATAAGAAAAATTTTTAAACAATTTTATTTTAAAATTTTTTTAAACAATTTTATTTAAAAAAATTTTTTAAATAATTTTATTTAAAAATTTTTTTGTTAAATAAAATTAAAAATAGTCAAGTGCCTGTTAAAACTTTAATGTCATTAAATATAAGGTAAATAAATTTTCAAAAAATTCCCGCTTTTTTTAGCCGGTAGAGGCGCTGAAACTCGCGTTTAAATAAATTTAGCGCTACAGCTGCTTGTAACATATGCCGAAACAAAACATAACACATTAATAAACAACCAAATCATAATAAAAAAAATTAATATGAACAGCGATTATTATTCTACAATTTATGCTTGGTAATTAATATTAATTTTTATAAATTTATTTATTATTTTTATAGATATTTATTTGTAAAATATTCTTACAGGTTTGAAAAATGTGGAATAATATCAGATGTCCGAACGCATTTACGTCATAATTTAGTGAACGCGTTAAAAAGTACAGATATGACATTAAACAAAGACAACAGTGGGCCAAAATCAGCAAAGCAGTATATTTATGACTTATTAATAGCAGAGTACCTGTGGAATCACAATTACGCGTACACGCTGTCTGTGTTTGCAAGTGAAGCACCTTTACTGGTTAATATCCGCAAGCATGTAAAGCCCGGCTCAGAGGATGACAAACAGAAACTCCAAAATGATTACGTTACCCATGCTCTGGAAACGCTGGGCATCAGGCCCGATGAGCCTGACGGTCAGTCTATTATCGCTGATTATGACAATAATGACATGCCATTATTGCTGACAATACTCAAGTTTATTTATACAGGTAAATTAAGTTATACTTACAGTGCTAGGACTGAAGTTAAGAACTGTCAGACACAAACTGATTTTAAAATATCGGAAGATATTTTACGGGAGAAACGGAAAATTATTAACGCTAGGAAAAAGTTAGTCGAACAAAATGAATTTTATAATTCTAAGCTCAAGGAGTATGAAGATAAAATTAATAAACGAGCTGATATTGTTGGAGAACAGATGATTTTGTTGGATGATAAATTAGTTACAGCTCAGGTAATTTATTTTAAAAAAATTTTTTTATTTTAAATAAATAAATTAAATTGAGAGACATCTGATGATTGTTATCATTTTTTTAATAAATAAATTACAGTAAGAAAAATTTATTAAAAAAATTTTTAGAAGCTCTAAAAAATTATAAATTATAAATATATATTTTAAATAAATAATTATAATATTTTATAATTATCGATTGTAAACTATTGATACTTTGCAACTCGAAAATTAAAATTAAAAATTATTTTAAAATTTTATAATAATCCACTTATTATAAAAAAAATTTAATCAAAAAATTCTACATGCAAAAATTAATAAAAATTACAAGTAAAAATTTTTAGAAAAATTTTTTTATTGTAATTAATTTGTTATTAAAATTTTTAAGATAATTAATGATTTTATATTTATACGGTATAGATACATTTTTATTATAATATAAAACCTTTAATAAATATTTATTTATTTATTTATTTACAGAATATGATGCAAGAAATAAAAGAAAGAGAGACAAAATTAAAAAAAGAAAAAGAAGAAAATGATAGATATATTTTTATTAAAAATCAAGAATTAATTGCAAGAGAAAATTTACTTGCTCATGAAGCCAAAAGGTATTTTTAATTACAATTTAATAAGTAATCCTAAAAATATTTAAAATATTAAATTTAAACAAAAAAAAAAAAAAAATTAATTATGAATTTTAGGCTTCAGAATGAACAAGACAGTTACAAAATATTCGAAACAAATTTAAAAAAGCTTCAAGAAGAACTCGCTAAAGTACAACAAGAACTATCGAGTAAAAACGAAGAAAAAGTAACCCAAATACGTACACATGAAGTAAGTACGCAGACAGAAGTAATTGATTCTGAAAAAATTATAATCAACAATTGCGACGACGAGAAAAGACAGCTGCAGAGTCTCGCTCAAGAACAGCAATTGCGAATAGAAGAGCTCACGCTTCGAGCAATACGTCTTTCGCGGCAGCTTGAAGAAGTGCAGCTTCTAAAACCCGTGATTGAAGTAACGCGACCGGTATTTTCAAAAACATTAACAACAGTGCTTAGCGAAAGCAGTTCTACCGACGATATTATCCAGGACGCCAAGCAACGTCTCAAGAGACTTGAAGAAGAGAGCTTCAAGGCCGATCAGTCATACTTTAATTGTATCACCGGCTTGCCTTTATGACAGACATTTAATTAATTTTAATTAGTTTAATTATTGTCTTAGATCTTAGCACTTACTGATTGATTATTTAAAGCACGAGTGATTTATTTATTTATTTATTGAAAGGTTATTTTAATAAAAGAGATAAGTAATTATAATAATTTATTTTATTAATAAAAGACTGTATATGATAAATTAAGTATTATATAGTAAAATATAGTAAAATAAAATTATTTGATAATTATTTATTATTTATTTATTTTTAAGAATTTTATTTATTCAATTCAAATTCAAATTTTATTTCTTAATTATTAATATCATTATTACATACAACGTTTACGTGTAATATAAAATGTGTTTCAAAAATCTTCCGTGATACATCATCTTCGTTTTGGGTCTGAACTCCTCCTAGTATTTCTTAGTTAAGGAATATATATATATATATATATATATATATATATATATATATATATATATATATATATATATATATATATATATATACATACATGTAACTAAATGAATAATTAATTACTAGCAACTTTGCAGTCACTATGTTTGTTAATAAATATGTAAAGGATATTGTTTATCTCTTCCTTCACGGCCTTCGCGTTCATGGGTACGTTCTTTTCCATACGGAGATTTTTCCTAAAAAAAAAAAAAAAAGTATATTTAAATTAATTTTCATATATGCATAAATAATATGCGTATAATTTAAATAAAACCTACTTTAGGGTAATGATGTTTTTCTCGATGTTCTGGTAAGTCTCCATTTTGATGAGCTTTAGCTGTAATAATAATTTCTGGTTCATCTAATAGTTTTAATATAAAAAAAAAAAAAAAAAAAAAAAAAATCTTACCTCTATCATCATCTTTTCTTCGTTTCTGTTCAGCTGCAGCTGCTGCGTCTTCCGTGCGATCCTATTAGAATAATATTATTAAAAATAAAATTTTTTTAATTAAATACATTATATATATATATATATATATATATATATATATATATATATATATATATATATATATATATATATATATATATATAAAAAAAAAAATTTACTCTTTTCCGGCCGAGTTTTTTCTCTCTTCTCAATTCCTTTTGCTCGTCACGAACTTTCGTCTTACTAGAGCGCTCTTTTTTCTCGCTACTGCTATCCGTACGTCTGCTTTCCTTAGGAATACTTTCTATTTTTCTTCTTTTCGGTTCTAGATAAAAAATTGTACAAGTTAATGTAGAGTATGGATACAAATAATTAAAAAAAAAAAAAAAAAAAAAAAAAAAAAAAAAAAAAAAGTATTAAATACCTCGATCTGGACCATCTTGAGCTTGACCAGAGCTAGCGCTGCTGTTGGACACACTAGAAAGATCACGGTCTAAATTATCAACGCCACTATAATAATGATCTTCTTTATAATATTTTCGATCTTTTTTATCCGTCGTATCATCCTCTTTTATTTCCTCTTTTTTTACATACTTTTCTTTAACTTCTGGCACTTCTTTTGGTTCTTCTTTCTTCCGTGTTTTTTCAGTACTATCACTGGAAAAAAAAAAAATTATAAATAATTAATTTATTTAAAGAAAAAAAAAATTAAATAATTAATTAAAAAAAAAAAATAAATAAATTTACTGGTAAGTTTGACTTGGAGTCCGTTTATCCCGTTGATCTTTAGTGTCTTTATCAACTCTAGTATCTCCATTGCTACTGACTTCTTTAGCAGGAACACCATTGCTCGTTTTTTCAGAGGTTTCAGTATTGCTAGTTTCTTGCGTTTTTCCCGCCTGTTAAATCATCAAGCTTAAGTAATAACCACAATAATAAATTATTTGCAATAAAATAAAAAAAAAAAAAATGACCTTATCACCAACATGATGAAAATCAGATTCACGAATCATTTGGGGCGCTTTAGCCTTCAGTTGCCCACAATACGAAGTCGCGAGCACATGCAAATCTTGTCGCTGCCCGCGTTCCTCTTCACGAACCTTTTCAACTTTTCGCTCCAAAATCTGTGATAATTTAGCAAGTACTGGAAAGTGTGGTAGAATTTTAATCAATATAATCAAGGAATTACGTATTTGTACGTAGTCTTTCGAATCCAAACAGACAACAATTGCCTAAAATACCAAAATAATTGTTAGTAAAATTTAAATAATATTTATTGATAAAATTATACCTTGGTAATTTTATAGTGCCATTTATGACACACGTGTCTGTAATTTTCAAATCCAACCATATCATTAGCTTCCGAGAATTGATTACTAACTCGGAATTTAGTAACAAACCCAGGATAATTGCTACATTCTTTATCGAATATAGTTTTTTCAGAATGCCATCTCATGACAGTTTCTAGCATGGCACAGAGAAAACGTCCGTAACGATTAGCTTCATTTTCCGTGCAAGAAGTTACTGAGTAAGTGATATCACAAAACAGCTTAAATTTGAAAAAATAATTAATTAATTATTTCATTGATTATCAATTATTAATTTTATTATTTTAAGATGACTTACTCTGTCGTAACATAAAAGGGTGGAAAAATTAGCAGTCTTGAGTGAATGGATAGTATGAACAAATTTAGCGCAGTACATCGCGTCAACAGTTGTGAAAGTACATCTTGGGAACAAACAAAGTTGTAAAAATTGTGTGATTGTTTCATTTTTTGCAGACTTAGCACTTCGTGATAAAAACCATGAATCTTTTTCTTGCCTAAAAAAAAAAATTAATTTAATATTAAATATTTTAATAATTTTAATAAAAATTCATTTTATCATATAAATATACTGGCCACAAAAATTTGCTAATTCTCAAAATAATATAGATTAAAAATTAAATTACCGTAAATAAGCAAAGACTTTTTCAACATGTTCTTCCTGTTTTCGTTTTTCATCCTGCAACTTTTCAATCAGCGCAGTGTAACGATCTTGTTCTTTTTTACCTTTGCTAACATTCTGTAATTAATAAATAAATTTATGAAATTTTATTTTTAATTTTTTCAATAAGTAGGGTAGCAAAAAAAAATTATAAAATAAACCTACCATGTCTTTGGAATCAGCAACTATGGCAGCTTGCTGTTTTAACTTGGTTATTTCACGATGATAACTATCAGCGGGAACGAAGAGATCGTACATGGATAAGGACCAGAAAGTCACAAGGAACTGAGGTGAAATGTCTTCCCATACTTTCAGAGGGTGTAGGGGTCTAACAGACAGTGCTATTGGTGCCATTACATTCTGAGCAGCTTCTGCCCACTTAGCTTGCTTCAACGCCGAAGACATTTTTTTGTAATTTGGATCAGCTTTACGCAAAACGTCATACTTCATCTGTAATTTTTTTCCAATTAAAATTTACATTTAAATATTTATATTTATGAAATTAAAATTTTAATCAATAGTTCTTTGAGCTTACATTGATAGCATGAGCAAACATTGGACGTGCAAGGAAAAATGCTACATCAGCATGGATGTGATAATCTTGAAGCATTCCATGAATACTTGGTAATTTTTCAACATACTCATCTACTGTTAGTGTTGACCCTAAGAATGTTCCAAATTGCACGAGCGTATCGTGACATTGATCATAAAGTTTTCCTAAAAAAAAATTTCAAATTTTTTTTTTTTTTTATATATATATAAATTATTTTAAAAATAAAAATATTTCAATTTTTAACTTAAATTTTTTATATTCTTACACATAAACCTGTAAATTATTTTTAAAATCTGTCGAAAAGTTAAAATTAATTAAGCAGTTTTTTTTTTTTTTTTTTTTTAAACAACACAATTTTATCATTATTAGGGCCAAGATTTTTTATTTAATTTCAAAATAACAATCAATAATTAATCGTGTTAAATTTGTAATATTACGATAAAAATATTGGTTGCAAAATAAATATTTATTAGGCCCTAATAAATATTTATCAAATAAAAATTTTAAATAACTAAAAATAAATCTAAAATTTTTAGAAAATAAACTTACCGACAAGTTTGAGATGAGATTGGTCAGTTTCACGATAAACAACACAATGTTTTTGCTGTGCCATCAACAGACACAAAGCAACAGCTAAATCATTTTCCGAGAGAGCTTCTTTGAGTCTCAACGATGATTTTTTCGTATTACGAACTTGACTGAAATAGCCGGCTTCATTTTTAAGCAAATCACCACCGGCCATCGCATCTAATTGATCGGAGGTCATTTCCTCGGCAGCTTCCACGCCTGCCATTTTCTGGACGATTTCTTTGAGTATCAACAGATCCAAACTACGAAAAATAATTATTAATATAAATTTATTTTTATTAAAATTACTGATCTTAAAATTAAAATATACACCGGGGTCGATAAAACTTGGAAGCTCAGAGGAACTTTAAATGAATTAACTCTTGATTGTAATTTAAATTTCAAAATACTCCGAGTCTATTGCCAGCCGAATAAATAGATCACGATTTCTTGTATTTAAATAAAAATATTTCCATTAACTCACATGACTAGCGATCTCTAAACAATCCTCGTTAAAATAATGGCTAACGAGTCTGAAATTAAATTTAAAAACTTAAGTAGTCTATTCTATTGTCTATAGAAAAAAAAAAAAAAAATATTTTTTTAAATTCAAGAAAGCAGAAACAAAAAAAGTAAGCCAGGAATTTAAATACCACAAACCATTTAAATCCACTGGCATTGAAAGAATTCTTGAAAAAAATATTCCTTGAGTAAACAACGTGACGTAGATAGATCGGTCATAGACATCGAAGAATTTTTGTAACAAATTCCACATCGACATAAACATATATATTTATATACATATATTATATATCAAGTAAATAGTAAATGGCTCATGTTTCCAAGAATTTGACCCCGTGATATTTTTCCTATTCTCGTTTACATTTATCCATTTTCGTTAAAATACCTTTTCTGTGCTTTCAGTTGATTAGCAACATACTGAAGCAGCCCGGTCAATTCAATGTTGTACTTTTTAAATATCGCGCCACAAAAAGACGCCAAGGACTGAAGCCAAAGTGAAATACTATTGCCGTCGTGCTTTAATCTGTCACGATCTGCACCAGCTAATGCTTCTACAAGACAGTAGCCCAATACGTCATATGAAATGTTAGTTAAATATTTAAGTGAATCCACTACAGGTCCTGAAAGTTATTTTTTCAGTTAACATATGTCCAAGTATATATATATATATATATTGGGGTGTGTCAAAATGTAACTTAAGAGGTCTATCGCGGAAATTACATTTTGTCACACCCTAACAGATATATTTTATTGAGAGAAAAAATTTTTTTTGAAAAAATGAGCAATGTTGCAATAAGAAAAAAAAAATTTTTTTTGACAAACAACTTGTGAATTTTCAAAAAATTAAAACAAAAAAATTACTATAAAAAAAAATTTTGTGAATTTCTTCAGCTAAGAAATAAAATAATTAAAAATTGTCAACAAATTAAAAAAAAAAAAAAAAAAAAAATTTTTTTTTCTAAGCACAAACAATTTTTCTCAGTCCTGTAAACAACTTACCAATGAGATTGTCATAAAGTTGAATCTGAATAAGAATGTAATCAAAAAGAACTCCAGGAGACGAGTGAGTAAGTTTGCCAATAGACCTTCCGACAGGTTTAATAGTCTCCTTACTAACGCGCTTCATGATAGCTTTGATTTTTTTCTGAGCGTCAGCACGTTTCCTCAACAAAGCCGCGTGCTGAAGAGGAGTATCATTTTTCCACCTTGCGTAGAGACAATACCTATTTTGATAGGGAAAGTACTTGAGAATGTTCCACATTTCCTCCGCGACACAACAATTACAGTCCATGAAAGATAGTGACGGCAGGAGAGCAACGTCAAGGATAGTGATTATGTCATAATAAATAGTATTCGATTTATCGAGCGGCTGTTTGCCCGAGTCCAACGGACACTCTTTGATAGCAACGTGACACAACCTCATTATTTTGTACATAAGAATAGGATCATGGTGTAAATTAGGTCCCAGAATAATTAACATAGGCAGCAATTTGTCGTGAAGATCCGCGATGCTTTTCATGGGCTCCGGAGCTAGCCGGGAGGTCGGTGGTTCAATTTTGCGGCCAGGTAATTTTGGAGTTACAACGCAGTGCTTGCGATAGACCGGCTCGATTAAAGACTGAATCAGTTTGCACAGAGCGAGTGCAATAGGTCGTTGATCAGTCATACAGTGGTCCGGCAATTTATTAAACAATTTCTGAGCCACGTCCCAAGCTCCGATCTCCAGCAACGCTTCGCAGAGTCCAAACCACTGATTTCCGGTGTATTTATCGGGAATTACTTCCTTTTCTTCCGCTGGAGCTTCTTCCTTGTCCCTCGTTGATATCACGCTCATTTTACTTACGTACTCTTTAGCTTGACGCATCGTCTGCTCGTGATCCTTTCTTATCGCCTTGTCGTCGGGCACCAACCACGGCAAAATATTATCCAAGTCAATCACGCCGTGCTGGAGCATCAACGCTGTTACCTTCTGCAGGGAAAAAGGCGTCGCTTCGACATTCCCACCGTATTTAAAACCCAATACTTCACACAGTACTTGGTGGTCGCTCATGTATGACCTTATTAGTGGGATAAACAACGCGTCATCCTGCGGTCTATTTTCAAAGGTCTCGAGTATTATATCAAGCACTCGATTCGGATCAAGATTAAAGCAACCTGAGAATAAATTTTTGTTATCGATTTAGATATACTGTATTGTTAATATTATTTTGTGCTTACAATTCTTATTTATTCTTAGAAAAGAATTTTAATAAGAAATTATTTTAGCCAGTACTCAAGCAGATTGGAGTTATATTATCAAAAAGTCATACCAATTAAGGACTTTACGATTTCCAAAGTTGTTATCACTTGATCGGGGGATCTTTCTTGATTTAATTCAACTATTAGTTTTGAATAACCTTCACTTTCTTCACGAAATAAATTAAATTTACGTTGCTTGTAGCTGCAATTAGTTTAATAAATTAAATTACATTTTATATTATATTGTAATTTTTTTTATAATACTTAAATTAGCAGACATCTGAAAATTCTTAAAATTTTTATAACAAATTTAGTAAAAAAAAATATTTTTTGTGGAATTTTTTAAAATAAATTTTTGGGTTACGGTCAGATCGACATTTCGAATTATCAAAACTCTAGAAAATTTTTAATTCCACTGCATTCGAAGTTTATAAAATACATTAGCTTAAATAGAATATCAGCCGAAAAATAATTTTTGTAAATTATAAAACACCAAGCTCTTGAATTTTGTAAAAATTTTCATTTGTAAAAAATTTTAAAAACTAGAGAAAGAATTAAAAACGTCGGCTTACTTTAGTATTATTTTTTTTTAATAATAAAAATGAATACGTACTAAAGTTTAGTTTTAACTTTGATAAATTTTGTTTGAAAATTACGGTTCTTTAAAGTACCAACATCCTGGAGGGTATCAATTTCAAGACGTTCCTTCAAAGTTCTGTCCGTTAAAAACTAAAAAATTTTTTTTTCAATTAGATTAGATTTTATAATAACTAATAAAATTTATCACTATCAATATCTCAAACCTTTTCGCTTTCTTTTACGATATAATAAAAATTGTTGCGATTGTCGTTGACCACTTCTGCATCTATCAGGGCAAATATGTCCGCGACTGCCGACGCCACGCTGGGATCGATGGTCTGTAAAAATACAAATAATTATAATTGAAAAATAAACTAGTCATAGAAAATTATTTATAAAAATCTCATTTATAATTTTTCAGAGCTTCTAAAAATGAAATTTTTAATTAAAATTTTTTTAATAAAAAAATTCTTAAAATTATCAGATGTCTCTTAATTTCAGTATAATAAGTCTTGACCATTTTTTAATTGTTTTTTAACAAATTTTTTTTGAAGAATTATTTTTAAAAAATTGCATTTTTAATTTATTAAAATTTCTGCACGTCAATTTTTTTTTGCCATAAATTATTTGAAATAAAATTCGTAAAATTATTAAATACATGCTAAATTAATTTTAATAAACATTGAAACAAAAAAAATAATTATAAAATGAAAATTAAAAATTACCACAAGTTCTGCTAAAGTAGAAACAACATTGTCTTTTTTGAGAGTCCCCTGGCTGCCGTTTGAGATCAATTCGTATAATCCTCGTAGCCATTCTGTAATAAACGAGTGATTAGTAACCTATCAAACTGTTACAATTAAAAAACTGTCACTTGGACAATTATCAGAGCTGATAAAAATAATTACCTGTGGTGTTGCCTTTCGTGAATTCGTTCTTGAATATCTTGAGGCTGCAAACAGTTGTTAATGGACAATTAACTCTTCAGTAGAGTGATAAACGAAGGTACTAAAGTTGCAACCATCAAAAATATGTTTTTTTTATTTTTATTTTTATTTTTTCTATAGATATTAATTATTTACTTGATACTTATATAGATTTACAAATACTGAATTTGTTTAAGATTTATACATTCACATAAATTTGACGAATGAATCAATATTATAATCGTCACTCTCGTGATCTTGTCTACCACTTACTAATCATTTTTGCCATGCTTATCCCGTGATTTCCATAACTCTGATTTCCACACTTTATCAACCGCCATAATATCTAACTAATAAATACAATTTACTTAGATAGTAATTTTAAAAAAACAAACGCATCAACATCACAGGTCTAGTGAACTATATTAATATGTAATAATAAATTCCGTAGTATATAATCACGTTGTGTATTTTTTTCACTTAAAGATCCTGCCTGCTGGCTTGCTTGTAGTCGTTCGTTGTTGCTGTTGAGTATAGTCGCGTTTGCGTTCCTACAACGTCTTTCTCTCATTGCGGTGGCGTCCTCAACTTGTTTTTTTTTTTTTTAGTTTCGTAAATGGCCACCGACTGAAGCGCCAATTTTAAAATTTTAAATTAAAACAAAAAAATATTTTTAAAAAATTGCACTTGCAGTTTTTGAAGTTTTTTACACGTAAAAATTTTTTTTTTATTTTTTTTGTTATAATTTTTCCAATAAGAAAAATTATAAAAATTTTTAAATGTCGGCTAACTTTAATGACATAAAAAACTCCGATAAATTTTGAATTTCCCGCGTATTTTTAGCCGAATATTCAAATGAATATTTTCCTCCAATAGTAAAATAGTATAATTATTGTGCAGCGCTATGGAAGTAAGACAGTACATTAACTTGCGTTCAATGTAAATAGTAAAAATTGTAAAAGTGATCTGATAATAATAATAATAATTATTAGAATAGAAAAGATAATTTGACGTCTCGGTAGTGAAATTTTTAGTCTAATATTTTAAAGTTAATTAACAAGTAGTTCTCTTTAAAAATACATCACTAGTAACAATAACAGCTGATAATTGATAAATAAATAAACAATTAAAAATAATAAATTGACGTTATTGTTAAATGTAACCAAAAAATAAATAATATGAAAATTTTAATGATTAAACACAATACTTGCAATAATTAAAAAAATATTGAATTTTAATAATCAATGCATGAATAAATAAATAAAACTATTTTAAATGAAACTAAAAAAATGGTATCGATAATTAAAAATCAATTGTTAAAACATCTGTCAAGGTATTTATTTATTTATTTATTTTTTTTTTAATATTTTATCATAATTGGGTCATGTTCCGATTTAATAATTATTTTTTTTTAGGTTTACTAAAAACCTGTCAGTTGATCAAATAAATTGGAGCACTCTAAGAGGCGAAGGAGAGTTGTCAAACTTGGAGTTAGATGAAGCTGTGCTAACAGATTTACTTGAGTTGCCATCGTGGTTAAAATTGACAAATGCTTGGTGTAATAAAGTAATATTACGTGTACAATGGACCAAGCTAAAAAGTGTGCCTATATTTTTGGTAATTAATTTATTTACTCGAAAAACTGTGATGAAAATAAAGTTAGCAGTCAGCTGACAATTTTTACAATTTTTCTTGTTGAAAAATATGAAAATTAAATTAGCCGATATCTAAAAATTTTTAGAATTTTTTTTATTGAAAAAATTATTACAAAAAAAATTTTTTTTTCAATTGCACTTATGGAAAATTTAAAAAACAATTGGTGCAATTTTTCAAAATATTTTTTTTGCAATTTAATAAATGAAAAAAAATTATAAACGTCCGCTAACTTTAGTATTATGAAGCTATGAATTAATTTATCATAAAATTGTAATTTAATATATTTATTTGATAATTATTTTTAGCATTTAGATGAAGTTCAAATTGAATTAGTGACATGTGAAGATTTGCGAAGCCCATCATCGCCGACGAATGCAGCATCTGCGTTGCCTGGAGCTACAAAATATTCATTTATTCACAAAGTTATTGACGGTATTACTATTGCCGTAAATACTGTTTCAGTGAAACTCAAAAGCCCGGCGTTCATCGCTTCAGTTCAAGTAATCGTTATTTTTAATAAAACTCCAATAAATATTGTTTTTTTCACGAGAAATTCTAAATAATAAGTGTCGGGAGATTTATCGAGTTTGCTAAGTCATAAACTATTTAATCGATAAGTTTTAAATTATATCGCTAATATTTTATACTTTACACGTTGGATTTATTTTTATATGTGTTTGTTTTTATCTACATATTTAGATATCGAGAATAATGGTTGAGTCAAAATCACCGACTTGGCAACGGTGTGATTTACGAATGACCAGAGTTAAGGATCCTGATAGAGGTCAATTGTTGATATTTAAAGAGCTGGAATGGCAAACTGTTCGAATAGAGGCCCAAAGTACTATCGATCAAAATTTGACACCTTTGAGACTGTTAACTAATCAAGCGCGGTGTCGGATAACTATCAAGAAACGTCTATCAGGTAAATGATGTCAATAAATTTTTGATTTTTTGATATGTATTACGCTATACATAGTTTGGGTATTTTTAAATAAATTTTTAAAATAATAGTGCTATCACAGAATCAATTACAAATAATTTAATGCACAAATTTGACAGAATAAATTAACAGAACCAGCAAGCTATTAAAAACTCCTCCAAAAACTTGACATAAAAAATTGACTACTAAAAAATTTATAAAACCAAAAGGCACTCATTTTTATCAAGACCTTTTTGATAAAATTAATGCCTTAAAAAAAAAAAATCTTAACAAAATTTATTTTTTTTAGATTGTTTTGTTATGGGATCCCGACTGGTGATAATTCTCGATGATCTCTTGTGGGTCCTTACAGACTCTCAATTAAAAGCAGCTTTACATTTTATCGATTCCCTAGGAAGTCTTATTGAAAAAGCGACGACTATTGAAAGAAAGATAAAAGCCGCGAGAAAACTCGAGGTATGTAATTGGAATTCTTATATTGAACTTACAGTTAGTAAATTAAATAATCTAAATTTTTTTTTTTTTTATTTTTTTATTTTTATTATTATAAAAGGTTTTACCTGAATACCAGGCGCAAATATCTCAACAGTCAAGAAGCCAATCAAAATTACCTTGCAATACAGCGATATCAAAAATTTTTATGCGTTATGACGTAGTTGAAACTTCTTATCACTTTTTATCACAACGAATTGATTTACATCTCTGCGACGATCCTGGAAGTATGATTGCTTTTTATCAATAGAATTTTTAATCTTTTGATTAAATAAAAAATAATTTTATTTGAATTGCAGCTGGGAGATCTTCGTACCCGGAATTGAAAGATGGTGGAGCTTTACAGATATCATTGATTAAATTTCAAATAGATTACTATCCATATCACTTAGCAATGTCTGACCGAAAACACTGGGCTAAGTATCGAGAAAATACAATGCCTCATGTTCAGTGGCTGCAGCAGTCTTTTAATTCATTTCGCGGGCAATTTATGGATTTAATTGACGCTGGACAGAAACAGTCAAGAAAAAATAGCGGTAATTTTTAATTCTTAAATTTGACCAAGAAAATATTATTATTAATAAAATAATAATATACTGACATTTTATTTTGTAGGTAACGAACCAAAAAATGACGATAAATTAAAAAGCGATCAGCAAACACCTTTATTGGAGCATGATCATAAAAAATTACAGAAACAAGCTAGCACAGTTGGCAGCGGGAACTCGATTAAAAATTATGTGTTGGAACAATTATCTACGCTTATGACTACGTGTATTGTCATAAGAATTTATGACCTAACTATTTACAAAGTTACTACTACGACAAGAAAGCCGATCATTAAAGAATTTTTAACAGGTAAACACTCATGACTTATAAATTACACTTTTATTCTTTATTTACAAAAGATAAATTCACTCCTTGAAAGGAAGTATCTCTATAATATAAATACCGTAAATTAAAAATACTAATTATTTTTATTATTTTTTTTTTTTTTTTTTAATTAAAATTCATTTGAATATTTTTTAAACAACATCGAGTTTATATAGATAATTATTTTATTAATAAAATTTTGTTTATAATTGTTCATTTAAATTAATTATTGTTTGTTAATAAATAAACAGCGCAAACGAGGAAGAAACATCCTTCAGGTATTCTGTCGATTGAGTGGATAAAAAGCACGTAAACTTTGTCACTAGTTGTACATATAATATATCTTCATTTATTAGTTAGTCAACATATTTTATTTTTTTAGATAAACCAAAAATATTTTTTTTTTATTATTTGTCCGTAATATTATTATTTTATTATTAGATTTCCTGTTTCACCTGCAATAAGTTGGAGCTTAATACCCTAAAAAACTACATTAGTTTATGAATAACTAGGAAAACACCTCATAATATTTTACATTTTTTATCATTCATTTAACTTTATTTATTTTTTTCAGGTGATCGTGAAAAATTTTCTCTACCAGAAGATGTTACTATTTTGCATGCAGAGTTTACTTATTATTATTACCCTGGTGACTTAATATTCCCACGTAAGTTATCATAAAATAAAATATGTTAAATTTTATTAAAAAAAAATTTTTTTTTAAATTTACTAAAAAAAAATTTTATTAAAAAAAAATATGTTAGATTTTTTTATTAAATCAAAATAATATTAATAAATAATTTTAATCAACAGTACCACCGCCAAAATTTTACGTCCAAGTAAATCCCATCCAGATAAATTACGACATATACAGCTGCCTGTGGTTTAATTCATTTTTGCTAAACCTCTACAAATCACTGGCGTCGAGTGAAAATAAAGCCAACGCTGTTAATGATATTAATATGTATTTCGATGTTAAGTTAGAAGCAATATTACCTCGGGTATTTATTAATTTAAAAAAAAAAAAAAAAATACTATTTTAATTTAATAACAATAATTGCATTTATTAATAAACTAATATAAATAATAATATTTATCCAGATAATTGTTGAGTCGCAAAACGACTACCCCAATCAACGTGATCGTCCAAAGTCATTAAATATTCAAACATCACGCGTAACTCTTACAAATGTGAGGTCTGCTGACAGCAAATCATCACGTACTGACTTGGCCGAGTGCTTGAACGCTTTGCAGATGGGACAGATGTTTTTTTCTTCGGATTTTCCTAGCAATAAAAATGATTATCACATTGTTACTGATAGATTTTCGCGTCACTGCGCAGGTAATTTTTTAATACATCTGTTAAAAATTATTAAATATTTTTTAGAAATATAATTATTGAAATAATAATAATAATTTTCAGGCACAGACAACGTAAGATCATACCCATCCAATTTTACAATAAATTCCCTCGAAGATATAATCGGCAAGCTGCATAAAAAATTATTATGGCTAGAATGCAAAGACATATGGTGTCTGAATTTAGAGCCCGTGTGGGCAGATTTCTACGGTGTCCGCGCAGTGGGTATGAATCGCCCAGTTCCATTATTAGACGCATTTCCCGTAACAGTCTGGCTGCACATAAACGACAACAACAACTCAACGTTGCCTCCAGCAAAAAATAACGACAGCAAAGTAGAAAAAACCGCCAAGAACGCAGATGTCCACGTGCTTGCGCATATAAGTAATTTAATAAGCGTCCAGTTGAATCACTACCAATATTTATTTTTACTCCGACAATTAGAAATAGTCACAGAGATGAGCACATACTTGGTAATCGACACCAACCGCATAATGAACGTGACAACGGGATCTTCGCTAGTAGTCGGTGCCTTAGTACCACAGCTCGAAGTGACTCTGATAATGCCCTCGCAAACTCCCGGAAAGGAAAATTCGGGCGGTGATTTGGAGTCAGTAGTGCCAGACTCATCGAGTATAGCCGACGAATTGCTACCGATTTCCCTGACAAACCAGTCAGTAGCAACTAGACTTGAGTTTGGGTTGAAGCGCTTCAACACCAGCAACGACGTCGAGACGCCTCAAAGCGAAGTGACGTCAATGATTGGATCTCTGGACCCGAGCCATCCTACTGTTACTTTCAAGGCAGCTGAGAAGAGTTACAGCAAAACTTTCGACTCTGGCAACCATTCGATGCACCAGAGACAAAATTCCGAAGATTTAGAAGCAAGAAAATATTTTAAGTACTCGAAAGATCCCCTGCAATCTGGTTTAATACAAAATAATTTTAACGTAGGTCTTTCCAGCATGAAAAAGGGCTTCGCTAATTTGATGACTTCCATCGACTCGGCGCTTAAAGCTTCCCCCGAAGACGGCAGCAGTGACACTGTCTCCATGAGAAGCGATCTCAGTTCTGACAGCGAAAATTATATCGTAGTATCGCTGGAGGATCAAGAAAAATCTGATTCACTGTTTGGTAATTTAAATGTCACTAATATAACAGCTGTTGAAGAAGCCAGTGAGGTGATTGAAGAAACTCCAGATACCCAGAGTGAAAAGTCACTGGACAGCGCGTGCAAGCGCAAAGATTTGGTCTCAATGGTGACCTTTAAATTGTCCAAGGTTGAAGTTATTCAACAGTCTAAAGGCTTTTCTTCAGCGATAAAATTACAAGTCGGTAAAATAATGAGTAATGAGTGTACCTCAATCCCGTGGGATGAACTGCAGACAAAGTTTAGCTCGAGATCGCGTGGGTGGTCTGAATTACAGTCTGACGACTGCAAGATATCTGTTAAAATACGTCTAGAGCATGATCTAAAAAAACAATACAGTAATTTAAACGATAATTTAAATAATAAAAATAGCAAAATTGCTGCGCTGTTTGATGATAAGGTTACCGGTGAAATAAATGATATTAATTTAGTATTATCGATGAGTACAATTACTGGGTTAACTGATTTATTGGAAGACGAGATAATACCTGACTACTTACCTGTTAATTTAATGTTAAATAATATTTTTATTAAATTAATTGAAGATCGGCCACCTAATAATATTACCTCGCCCGGGCCGGTACCGATCGATTTAGCGGTCCACCATTTAAAGGTGGTTCGTGATAAAAATGGACTGATTAATATTGAGTCTGTCAAGAGTAATGTAGATAATAATGCTTCAGAGCAATTAAATTCCGCGACAGAAGGGGAGTTAGTCAAGCTTAAACAATTGAACAAACAAATCAAAAATGATAATGATGAACTTAGACGAAGATTAGTTGCGCTTGATTACTTGTCCGAAGAAAATTTACGGCTGAAAAGAAGTAAAGATGAACTGCACTCGGTTAAATTGCAATTGAGTGAAGCCCAGGAACTTATTAAAGAATTGATGAAGGAGAAAAATATGTTGAAGGAAAATAATTTGATGCTTCAAAGCCAGGGAAAGAAGTCTAATGATTCTTCTAGTAGTGGAAGGGCCTCGTGGTCTATTAAAAGATAGCATACCAGTTGCTTTGATTGCTCCAAGTGTTGTACTAATGACAAATAATTTTAAAAACAATTATCCGTCTTCAATTTCAGATATATTTTTATTATTGTTTTTTATTTTTTCTTTTTTTAAATATACCGTGTTAAAGTCATTTAATATCATGATGAAATTTATTGTGAATGTCATATGTTCTGAAAAAATCAATTTTCTTAAAATTTATAATTCAAAAATTATATTTATTAATTTATTAGAGTTGATTTTTTTTTTTTTAATTAAAATAAAATTGCAAGTGTCAATAATTGGGCCTTTTACCTTAATAACATTTAAAAATACCTATTTGTAATTTAATAATCAACATATTAATAACGAACCTCATCATGATATCAGATAATTTTTACACGGTTATTTTTTTTACCTTCTCACTTTTGTTCCTGATTTTTTATTATATAAATAGTGAAGATATATATGTATAAATAAGTCGTGAATTTTTTATACTTATATTCCATTGTTAAATATTTATATATATAAATATATATATAAATATATGTAAGACTGAATTAGTGTGTTTGTATTATTATGTTTTTGAAGATAACTTTTATTTAAAATGCGCATTGTCTAAATGATAAATTTCTAGATGTTGTAAATTGTCTAGATGTAAATTTCACGGCTAGTTTTTGAACTGTCATATCATCGTCTTTTAAATCTGATAAATAAATAATAATAATGATTATTGTAATTAATAATAAAAAATGAAAAACAATAATAATTGTAATATTAATTGTAATGTTGGCAGTTATTTTCTCGAATGTTCCGAATGTCATTGAAAATATCTATTGTAATCAATTTTAAATATTTAATTAAATAATAATAATTATAACAATAATAATATTAAATAACATTATTACAATACTGATAGGAGGTAATTGTCCAGATGAGTGACTTTTAACAAATGAAACAAATATATATATATATATTAATTAAATATTAAAGATAATGTGTTACATAAAAAAAAAAAAAAAAAAAAAAAAAAAAAAACATATTGTTAAATATGTTTTATTGGTGATTATTTAATATATAATTAAATAAAGTCGTTTTATTGTTACATGAAAAAGTTGAATTTATTTTTATTTTTTAAATATATTTTTTTATGAATTTTATCTACATTATTAATAAAGTAAAAAAAATTTTTTTTATAGATTTAAGTTCACTCTGACATTGCACTCATCGAGTCCTTTCATTTGAGTACCCACATCAATTTTTTATATATTTCATATATTTACATATATTATATATATGTATATATGAAAAATATATCAAAAATGCAAGTGGGTACTCAAATGAAAGCTCTTAATGAGTGTAACATTGGGATGAGCTTATATCTTAAAAAATGTCAATAGTTAAGAAAAAGTACAGTGCAATTTAACAAGTCATTATTTAATAAAAAAATTTTTTTTTTACATTTTACTAATTTATTATATCCTGAGTTTTAAAATTACAAATTAAAGAAATATTTTTATTAAAGAAGAATTTAAGTATATAAAGCAATTTTATGATAAAAATTTCTATTTGTCAAAAAATTCCAGTTATTCTTATTAAAATATATATATCACAAATATAATAAATATAAGTCGGGTGAAATTTTGGTAACAGATTGAATTTTGTTGTATTGATCGTCTGACGTAATTTATACCGAGGGTGTGTGTTAGTAGGTGTGTATGTGTGTGTTTAAATGTCAATATGAAGGTACACGGTGCAAGTTGATCTAGTTTTTGATTGGTTAGTGATACGGCTGAAGGTTATTTTTACGTGCGCATGCACACTATCGTCTTCTCTATAACAGACATATATATGTAAACTATAATAATGATTATATTTCTGCCCATGATTCAAACGTCAGTTTAGAAGTTAGTATCGTCACGACTTTCACCTCGACGACATTTAAACCCAGACAGAGTTATAAATATAAAACATATCCTTTATAAATTAATCTATTGTCATAAAATTACAATGACGAAGAAAAAGTATTGATTTTAATTTTAATTAAATTAAAAAAAAAAAAAAAAACGATTTTTCTTCTTTCCGTAACTTTGTTCGCTAATTTAACTCCGCTATGAGCTCAGTAATTAGTTTATTCAATTACTATACTCACTTTACACTAAATAATTTCTCGTCAACTTGACGTTAAATTGTTCTGATACCAACAATGATAATAAATTGATAAAATATATTCTGTAAAATAAATCTTGAGGAAAATGGATGTGCAAAAAAAATTTTTGTGTCCGAGATTGGTCGACTATTTGGCTATCGTTGGGACAAAAGCACCTCCTGTTTCACGACAACCTGTTCAGGTAATTAACATAATTAGAGATTAATTTTTATTACACTGTACGATTGACAAAATGTTTTTTTTTTTTTAAATATATATATGCGAATGTGTAGATACTTACTGTAAATTATTTAGGTACCGGAATTATTGCGCCGTTATCCAGTTGAAGATCATAAAGATTTTCCTTTGCCACTGGATATGGTTTATTTTTGCCAACCGGAAGGTTGTTCTAGTGTTGGGCCTAAACGAAGTGCTCAGAGAGATTCTACGTCATTTACTTTTACTCTCACTGACAAAGATTCCGGTAATAATACTTACAAATAATCCATTAATTATTTATGAAGAAATAGTTTTGATATTATATCTGGTCAAAAGTATTTCTTTGATGACACTGAAATTAACAGACACTTTATTATGGATTTTATTTGATAATAATGAGGTTAGCCGACGTTTTTAATTATTTTATTATTTTTAATTTATTAAATTATAACTAAAAAATTTTTTTTAAAAATTGCATGTGTAATTTTTTAAATTTTCTATATGTGACATTTTTTTAAATTATTTTTTTTTTGTAATAATTGTTTTGATATAATAATTAAAAAATTTAGAACGTCGGCTAATTTAAATGACAATAATACTGAAGTTAGCGGTCAGCTGTCAATTTTAAAAATTTTTTTAACAAATTAATTACAATAAAAAAATGCTTCTAAAAATTTTCATTTGTCATTTTTATTAATTTGCACATGTGAAATTTTTTAATTGAATTTTTTTTATAATATTTCAATTATTATAAAATTTTTAATGTCTGCCAACTTCAGTTTCATAAAAAAGTAACTTTGTTCCAAATGTCATCTTCTCTAACCTAAAAAATCAATAACCAAATTATATGTACTCAAGGTAAAACACGTTACGGAATATGCGTTAATTTCTATCGACCAGTCGAGCGTTATACATCTACATCTGGGTCCAACAATGTCTGGAAAAAAAAAGACAAGAATGACGCGAAATTACGTAAAGAAAGTTGGCGCAAAAGTATGGAGCGCAGCACTGATTCAGCATTTTCAAGGTTAATTTTTAATTTGTGACATTTAATTTAGCTGCCACTTTAAAATTTTTAAATTTTCTTAAACAAATAAATTTTTTCTAAAAAATTATTAAAAAAAAAAAAAATGAAAATTAATTTACCAAATATTTATTAAATTTTAACAAATAAATTATGATAAAAAAAAAAAATTGACATGTAAAAATTTTTAAAATTAAAAAATGCAATTTTTTAGAAATAATTTTTTAGGACAAATTTTTTTGTTAAATAAAATTATAATTTTTTTTTTTTTATCATAATTTATTCGTAACAAAAATGATGAAATATCTGCTAAATTAATTTTATTTTAATATTTCAATTAATAAAATATGAATACATGAATAAGCCATTAGTTAGTAGTAAATTAAATCGCTTGCACGATAAATATTAATAATTAACTTTTAGCGACTACAGAAGCAGTGTAATTGGTCCCAGCGACTCTGAGAGGGAATTCCCAAGTCGCAGAGGATCCGATACGCCATTAACTACCAGGGCGCCTCGCTTGGGAATCACTGCGCCGAGTTGCGACAGCGAAAGTGGTGGAAGTCATTCACCGTCACCTCGAGCTTCTCGTCGTCGACAAGTAAG
Source organism: Cotesia typhae (assembly GCF_013202065.1). Lineage (NCBI taxonomy): Eukaryota > Metazoa > Arthropoda > Insecta > Hymenoptera > Braconidae > Cotesia > Cotesia typhae. The sequence continues at coordinate 2,157,338 of NW_027423769.1, forward strand.
TTATTTATAAATAAATATAACCTTTAGTTAGATAGATAAATAATAACAATGTAGCTAACTTTAATTACTGATTGATGATTAATGATGACATTGGATCCAGATGATAAATATTAATTCATAATTTATTTATTTTCAGAGAATACGAAATCATTCATTAACTTCATTGTGTATTATATCTCATCATCCATTTTTTTCACGTTTCCGAGAGTGTTTAAATGTTTTAAAAAAATTAATCGATGCCTGCAATGAAAATGCGTTGCCTCAAAAAGTCGGAGTTTCACGGCAGACAAATAGGTAATAAAATTGCGTTCATAATTTTTTAGAATTTCTAAAGAAGAAATTTTTAAAATAAATTTCTTTTGCCGTAATTTATTTATTAAAAAAATTATAAAAAAATTTTTTTTAATAAACTATTAAAAAATAATATTTAAAAAATTGCATTTGTAATTTTTAAAGCTTTCAAAGATGGAATTTATTAAAAAAATTTTTTTTTATTGTAATTTATGAGTTAAAAAAATTCTAAAAATGATCAATTGTCTCTCAATTTCAGTATCATAATAAATATATAAGAATATAAGTAATAATCAATACCAACTAATTGAACCGTTGACAATTTTTTCAGAGACACTGTCTGGAGTGTATTGACGTCACAAAGTTTCCAAGGAGCATCATCGCTCGTATTACATGACGTCCGTGAAATAGAGACTTGGATTTTACGATTACTTAGTGCCCCAGTTCCAGTTCCTGATAAAACCCGTGTAGAGCTTGAAGTTTTATCACCCCAAGTTCCGCCGTTATGTTTTGCGCTCCCAGATCACACGCGTTTTTCGCTAGTTGATTTTCCTCTGCATCTTCCATTAGAGCTCCTGGGGGTTGAAATTTGTCTGAAAGTTATGACATTAATTCTCCTAGAGCACAAGGTGATTTTATCATTTAATTTAATATCAAAAGAAATTAATAATATAAATTTAAACAGAAATTAATATTAAATTAATCAATTGATATAATGGAACTTACTTTGCAGATTGTCCTCCAGTCCAGAGACTATAATGCTCTTTCGATGTCAGTAATGGCATTTGTTACGATGATTTATCCATTAGAATACATGTTCCCGGCAATTCCTTTGCTACCCACGTGCATGAGCTGTGCTGAGCAACTATTATTAGCGCCAACGCCTTTTGTTATAGGAATTCCGGCGTCCTTTTTATTATACAAAAAAAACTTTCGTATGCCAGATGACATTTGGCTTGTTGACCTAGATAGCAATAAAATTGTTCCACCAAGTGGTAATCACGAGACAATACCACCGCTTCCGGAACCCGAAGGCACTATTTTAAAAAATCATCTCAAGCAGTCAATGCAATTGATGGATCAAGCTGGTTCTAATGTATTTTATTTCTTCTTTTATTATTAAAATATATTTTTAATTTTATTAATTTTATTAATTAATAAAAAATTTATTTTTCAGAATATAAACACGGGGCCACATCAATTATCATCGAAAACATCTCCGCAGTCGGGAGTACCATCTCCAAGCCGCAGAGAAAGCTCAGCTTCTCATCAATCTACTCTCAGGTAGACTGAAAAAAAAAAAAAATTAACTTGAATCAAGAAAATAATTTAAAAAAAATTTTTTTCAGTGTGATATCTTCATCTAGACATAGACCAAGTGTCGACCATGGAAATTCATCGCAACATAGTCCTATAAGTTCACCCGTAGCGTCAACAGCTTCGAGCCCAAGTCGTATGTCATTCAGCAGCCCAGTTGGACCGAGACCAAATCAAGCTCAGCAACAACAACAACAGCAACAGCAACCCCAACCATTTAACCCTTTTATCTACGGCAATGACGTCGACTCAGTAGACGTAGCGACAAGAGTAGCAATGGTGCGATTTTTCAACTCACAGAATCTGCTGGCAAATTTCTCTGAACACACTCGAACACTGCGGCTCTATCCTCGTCCAGTGGTCGCCTTTCAGATAAATTCATTTCTTCGCTCCCGGCCAAGGACTAGCGAGTTTTTGGATAAGTTTGCGAGGACTCAGGCTGTCGAATTCCTGGCTGAGTGGTCTCTTACGCCCAACAATGTCGCCTTTCTCAGAGTACAAACTGGCGTATTTGATCCGGCGCAAATCGGAGATAAGGGTCGCTGGTTTGCTGACTCGCTAGAGCCCATTTATTTTTCTGTGTGGTATGCTTCGAATTCTCTTATCAATGCTATCAAATCGCTCGAGGAAATGGAAAACCAGCCGACAGATGAAAGCGAATCTGATTCCGAAGGGGCTGATAGTACAAGCTCGTCTTATTCTTCTTTATCGGATTTTGTATCGGAAATGGCTTCTTCTGACTTATCTCCTAGTAAGTTTTTTTTTTGTTTTTTTCTTTTTTAAATTATTATTACAAAAGTTTTTGATGGCTGGTTTACAAATTGTTCTACTTTTGTATCAAGATAGAGAAGAAATGTATGCGGGAAAGATTTTATGTCTTACATTTTCGCCCGTATTTATTTTTTTATGTGAGTATGAACAAAATGTTGGAAGACTTGTTCATAAATTAGTCGTAAAAAAATCAATACTACACTGATATAAAAAATTTCTTTTAAAAAAAATAAGCAATGTTGTAATAAGAAATTAATTTGTTAACAATTTTATTTTTTCATTCAAGGTAACAATCACTCACAAACAACTCAGCATCAGATGTCATTGTCAGTGGATCCAAAAAATCTTTACAACCCTCCAGAATCATTGCAGTACCCTGGTAACGAAGAAGACAACGCAGCGCGTCCTGACAGTCCAACAAGTACTTCTTCTAGTCACAGCGATCTCAGTAGCCCGAGTTGCAATCGAGACTCGGAATTAGAACTTAATCCTAAAGCTCAGGAACTTTTCCAAGTTCCCAAAAATGTAATCTATTATTTAAATTATAAAAAATAAACTAAAGAATAGTATTTTATAGGAATAAAAAATTTTTCCAGATGCCGCCAATAATTCCGAGTTTAGAGCGCCAGCCGAGCATCGGAAACGTGCTGGATCGTACACCAAGCTTAACTGGCGTAGGTCCACTTTTGCTTCGGCAAATGAGTTCAGGGGAAAATTCTCAAAGAAGATCCAGCTTGGCGAACAGTCCCAAAGTAAACGAACGCTCGCCAGCTTCACCGATCAATCCATTCACTCGACAGAAGAGCGGAGAAAAAGTTGATGGTAATGGTGTGCTTAGACAATCTTCCCAAGGCTCATTGTTCGAACAATTTGCCTCTCAAGCCAAGGATTTGGTGCGAGAAACTACAAGACAGAGCAGTCAAGACGGGATTTTAGCACATATGGACAAGCTGAAGATCCAGGCGAAGGAAAAAATTACAGAAGCGGGAGAGGATAGTCTTTTTGCTCCACTAGAACATGTAAGTGAATTATTTTAATTTATAGTAATTTACTGTTAAAGAGCTGCTGATTTATTTTATTTATTTACTAATAACCTTGTTAAATTGCACAGTACTTTCTTAAATGTTGACGTTTTTAAAAATATAAGCTCTCATCCCGATGTTACATTCATCAAGAGCTTTCATTTGAGTACCCACATGCATTTTGATATATTTTTCATATATATATATATATATATATATATATATATATATATATATATATATATATATATATATATATATATATATATATATATAAATATATGAAAAATTGATGTGGGTACTCAAATGAAAGGTCTCGATGAGTATAACATCGAGATGAGCTTATATCTTCAAAAATGTTAATCGTGCACAAATTTTTCCTTATTCTCTTAATAATATAAATTCTCTATTATGTAAAATTTTGCAGCTGACACAGCAAACAAAAAAAGCAGTAGACGGTGCAACGAAGTCAGTGCAAGAAGCTTCCAAGTCGGCGTTAGAGGCAAGTAAAACAGCAGCAGGTGTCAGTAAAAATACTCTCGACGACTTGACTTACGTCGGAAAGAGCACAATTGGGGATTTAACTAAGAGTGCTAAGGAAGCGACAAAGAAAGGTCTATTGAAGGTAACAATAAATTCACCCTCTCGGAAAAGCTTTTACAAGATCAATAAATGCCTAATGTAATGCCTGATAATTTATTTCCAGAGCTTGGGGGAATCCCAGCAGTCCCCGGAACAAATGCCTCAATCAGCTCGTCAATCACTAAAGCGTGATTCATTGAACACTCAGTTAGTGACGTCAGAAACGCGCGGAGGACGCCGCGATCTTGGTCGTGATTTTTTCAGCAATGTCAGCAGCGATATTAATGGAATAGCCGCGCAAACGAGCAACATGTTTAGTGATTTATTCGGGAGTAAGAACAGCTCAAATCGGAACAGCAATAATTTATTATCAGGAGCTCAGAAAATGAAAGACAAATCATCGATTCCGTCGTTCAGTCCTTTTAAGCGTGGCAAAGGCGGACTTATGGATAAGAGTTCCTTGATTAAGCACACGAGTAATAGGAACGACGCTGAGGATATACAACGAGCACAGAACAATGAACGGACTAATACTAATAATGACAATCAAGCTTTTATTACTGAAGTTATTAATCAGGTTCTCGCTGGCGAGGGAATAGGATACTTCAAGCTTAACAGATTGAAGAAGCTAATGGAAGACGAGAGCTACAGAGACGTCGTTGTTACTAAATTGAACCGGGGGATCAATCGTAAAATAAGTCCAGATGATCATATTGACGACGTTGTACGTATTTTATGATATAAATTTGTCTAGATCTATTTATACTAATGCAATTGGGTAATATTATTTATGCTTATCATTTCAGTGTATATCTCGGGCAATTTATAAAGGAATGCTCATGTGCCTTCAAGCAGTAGCCAGTGGTTTAGCTCATACCTACAATAATTACGGCCTCGGTGGTATGGCATCGGTATTTCAATTAATGGAAATTGCTCACACGCATTATTGGAGCAAAGATCTCAATGATGGGGTCTATGAAGCTCCGCTCATGCTACAAGTTTGTATATTTTTAAATAATAATTGCCGTGTTAATTATTCATATAATCATATATTTATATGAATAATTTCTATAATCCAGAATAAATGTGTAAAGTTTGTTTTTATAATGGCTAAAACTTTTCAGACGAGTTCATTTGAGAGTCATGAAAATTTACGAACAAACTCTGCTAATAAGTCAGAGGTTGTTGATATTACTAAAACGCTATCGTCTCAACATTTACATGGTAATTTATCCAATTAATTTAATAAACTTTTTACCATTAAAAATGGATTATATTTTTAAACTCTAAATATTTTAATTTATTTTTATTAAAAAAAAATGAATACATTGTGATACTAAATTTAGTTGACAACTGAAAAATTTTTTATTTCTTTTAAAAAATTAATTATAATAATAAAAATGCTTTAAAATTTTTTACTAAAAAAAATCATAATAATTTTTTCAATTAAAAAAAAATTTTTTAAATTTCTAATATCATAATTTATTTATTATTTAAAAATTTAAATAGATTGATTGTATATTATTAATGTTTGATTTTCTGACATAAATTGTTCAATAGACTAAAACTGAAACATTATTTATTTTCAGACGGATCACAAGTTCATTTAGAAATATCACATGCAGTCTCTCTGTCATCTACCTCTGACAGCAATCAATCAACGGCAGATTTATTTCTTGATATGTTTTCAAAGAAAGGAAAACTATTAAGTAAACTGGCGTCTTTTGATTCTGAAGGCGGTAGTCGTACGACACACGGGTCATCAATTATGAGCTTGGGCGGTGATTCCCCAGACAATAAAAATACTTTATCGCACCACCCGGCATTCCGGCAGTCACATCAGTCAACTTTATCAATACGTAGTGCTGTTTCCGACAGTGAAGTCGAGCAGGGTAACAACCGCAACGAAAAGCGAGGGAGTATTTGGTCTAGTAAATCATCCTTAAGTGCTGGATTTCGATACCATGGGGGCAATTTGTTGCCTACTACAACAACTCCCAGCCCTGAAGCCGCCAGAACTTATTTATTTGAAGGTAATTTCATAAATTTTTCCTTCTTCCTTATTACTTCTTGTTTATAACTAGGGTAAAGGAACCAAATATAAGAATAAATTTTGTTTTTATTATCAATATAATAAATTATTATAATTTTTATTTCATAACAATTTTAATGAAATAAAATGAATTTTTCATAAATTTAAAAAATTTTTTTCCGGGATTCATATTTGGAGCCTTTATCATATTTACCAATTTATTTTTTTATAGGTTTGTTGGGGAAAGAAAGATCACGTCTTTGGGATCAAATGCAATTTTGGGAAGACGCGTTCCTTGACGCTGTATCACAAGAACGTGACATGATTGGAATGGACCAAGGTCCAGGAGAAATGATGGAAAGGTAAATAAAATAAAAAAAATTTTTAGCTGAACCTCGACTGGAATTTTTATAAAATTAATAAAATTTTTTTATTAGATATAAAAGCCTAAGTGACAGCGAGCGTCGTCGCCTGGAGCATGATGAAGATCGACTACTTTGCACGCTGCTGCACAATCTAACAGCAATACTGGTAATGTTAAATGTCGAAAAAGTGGAGCTGAAGCGGAAAATTCGTCGGTTACTGGGTAAAAGCCACATCGGTTTAATTTACAGTCAAGAACTTAATCAACTGTTGGATCAAATCGATAACCTGGTGAGTTTATTTAGTCAATATTAAATCAGTTAGATACTTTAACAAGCTAACTATCTGTTTTAATTGACTTTTCACTTTAATTGACCACGCCTACGCCTACGCGCCTGGGTTGTTTAATGTCCCAGGTGGATAATTGTTTTATTAAAGAGTTGTTTAATTGTTTCAGCACGGCAATGACATCGATTTAAAGCCACTGACGTCTCGACAAATGCATAGACAGTCGTTTACCGTTCATGCTGGTACAGATGCCGATGGCGAGTTGCGTTTTCTAGAAGTTCGGCATGATGGATTAGTATTGCGATCGGTAAACGGTGTAATTGTCGAGCGTTGGTGGTACGAGCGGTTAGTTAATATGACTTGTAGTCCTAAAAATAAGGTATTATGCTTATCTAAACGTAATGGAGATCAATTGGAGCTGCATAATTATTACACTAAAAAAGTAAGTTGCGACATTATTTACTGCAAGTCTATTGCTGACGGATTTTATTTAAAATTCTTTTTATTGAAACCGCAAAAAAAAAAAAAAAAAAATTGACTTGAATCGAGAGAAAAATTCTGGAACTAACAAAGTTATTTTAAAGAGTTTCTAATTACATTTCTAATTTTTTTAACACAATAATTTTTCTAATAAAATTTATAATTTTTTTAATTAAAAAAAAAATTATTTTTAAGTTAAAAATTTTTTGAATTAATTTTTTTTATTTACTAGTATATTAAAAATATAAAAATTTATGGTGAGACAAAATTAAATGCTTATGCATAGAAAGAGATTTTATGATAATTTTTTTTATATTATTAAAAAGTAAAACGGTGTGCAATAAATATTCATAATAATTATTTTAAGAATTTTTCTACTCAAAAAAAATCAAGTTAATTTTTTTTTCTGGTACAAGAATGTAATAAAATTATTTATTTAAATTTATTGTGTTATCAGAGTAAAGATCTCTACTACTGCATAAAAGACGCGATTGAAAAGGCAGCAGCTCGCGGTCGGGCTAATCTCGGAGTTGAGCTGGGCGACGAATTTCCTGTACAGGATGTCAAAACCGGGGAAGGCGGGTTACTGCAAGTATGCATTGAAGGTGTGGGATTACTTTTTGCCAATAGCAAGGTATGAGATTATCAAAATTTAATCTACGTTCTTTACATATTTAAATTTAATATTAACTTTTTTTTTTAAAACTATTTTTATTCTTTTATTATCTATTGATCAGTTTTATTTTCTATTGTTGTTTATTCTAAATTACGCTCTGTATTTTTTTATACAACAACAGCTGGATATTGCTACTTTATATTCTAAGCAAAAATAGTAAATATATACCGAAATTTAAATAGGTACTTAGTAAAAAAAAAAAAAAAAAAAAAAAAAAAAAAATGTTTTTTGTATTTTTTTTTCAAAAAAAAAAAAAAATAGTTTATTAGTATGGAAAAAAATCTGTCGATTCTTTTTTATTATTAAAATTTTTTTTAATTTTATTAATTACATCTCAACGCCAAGGACCACTCAATATTATCTCCTACAAATTTTGTATTGTATAAAATAATTATCATATTAATAGATTTAGAATTAATTAGATGATAAATAGTAAAAATAAAACAAAAAAAAATATATCGGATAAAAACAAAATTATGTATTATTTTATAATATTTATATTTTTTATTTTATTTCTTCATGCATTTTTCTTCCATGTTTATATTAAATTGCATGCCTCAATGTGCAGCTATAAATATGAATTATATAATTATAATAATACTGTTTTTTTATAATATTTATTTTATCAGTTAAATTTTATAAAATTTTAATAATTATATATGATAATGGTTGCCATATTATCTTTTTTATTAAATTATTATTTTAATTACTAATTAATTTTTTATGTTTTTTCGCTAAATATATATTTCAAGTTAAATATATATACATATTAAATGTTGAATGCCATATTTTAAATCGAACAAATAAATTTAATTAAATAATAATAATTATTATAAGATAAATAAAATTTATTATATATAATAAAAGTTTATTTTTTTATATGTGGGGAACTTTTGAGATGGTCCTTGTTATCGTCGCCTAATTATTTATTCTATAGAATTATAGTTGCGTCAACTAAGCGGTGATAAATAATATCGTCCTGTAGAAAAATATTAAATTATATAATATTATTAATATGTTTATTAATCTAATTATTTAAGAAATATATACACTGATAGAAGGATTTGTTTATATTTAATAAGCTTTATTAACTGTTAATAAATTATTTATTAAATACTATTTATTAAATGTTAATAAATATTTCATTTTATATTTTACTAAGTCCAAAATTTTTTTTTTTTTTTTTGGTAACCGACGTATTTTTGTATGAAACGTGTAGAAATGCAAAAAAAATGTTTTCTTCAAACTAAAAATTTTTTTTGGACTTAGAAAAAAAAAACAGAATTTTTGTTATATAAATTTTTTTTATACGCCCTTATGGCATCTGAATAATAATTAAATTTATTAAATAAATTAACGTTTTTAATATTTAAAAATATAAAAGATAATTATTATCTGTGATAAAATTTGGTATTTTACAAAAATCGTTATTACAATGTAATATAATTAATCCAAATGATTTATAAAGATGATTTTTATTTATAAAAAATTTTTAAATGATATAAATTATATAATAAATATTTTTTAACTACTAATAAATACTTATTAACTATTAATAAATTTACTTTCCTCTCAAATAAATATTTATTGAATGTTAAAAAATATTTATTAAAATTTAATAAATAAATTAAATAATTGTCTTTAAATAAATAAAATTATTAACAGTTAATAAATCCTTCTATCAGTGTATAAATATATATTTCTGTTTGTTGTCCTGTCTTACGACAATGCCCCTTCTCATTCTGGCTGGACAAACAGGATTTCGAGGTATATTTAACAACTGACTCATTGTGCAATTTATTATTTTATTATTAATATAAATGTTGCCCGTTTTTTTTTTTTTTTTTTTTTTTTTTTATTTTTAAATTTTAATTTTTTTTAACTCTTAAACACAATAATGTTCATTTGTCAGTATTACTTTTATAAAAAAAACCAAGTATTTTTTTTTTTTTTTTTTTTTTTTTTTAAGTAAAAATATTATTTAATTATGTTTAAGTGCTTTATCACATTGTAATTTAACTATTATTATTTAATTATTTATAATTATATATTTTTAAAAATAATTATTAGATTGTCACTAATAAATGTTAGATGTATGATACATGTTTTGTTAAATAACATAATACTACCACAAAACTACTGTAATAAACTCCGAGCGGGATTCGAACCCCGCTCCGTCGAGTTACAAGTTCAGCCGTACTACAGCTCGTACATGCACAAAACAATTTTTATTAAAATCACTAAAATTCCTGTTTTTTACCTAGAATTTTATAAAATAATAATTATATTATATAAAAAAAAAAAAAAAAAATACAATCACTTATTAACAATTAAAAATCGCATCCTAGGTAATTTAGAAAATTAGAGTTCACCGCTCGTGTAGACACACTCGATGCACACATTTAGCACTTAAATAATATATACTCCTACTATTATTACTATTATTATCATCATATAAATTATTTACAATAATATTTATCTATATAATCTATGGTTTTTGAAGTTAGGCCATCTCCAGAGTTGCCTGTCACTGCTTCAGCGTTGCAACAACACTTTTTATTTATTGTTACATAATTATTATAATTGTCATTTTATTTTTACTTGTATATTAAATATATTTAATATTAATATTAAAAAATGTGCTTTTTTGTCCATGGCTTTTTTGCGCCGGCACTTTTTTAAATTAATCAATGATGTGCATGAAATGTTTTTAAAATGATAGAATAATTTTTTAATTATTATTATAATTATTATTTAATTTTTTTGTAGAAATTTTGTAAAATAAATGTTTATTTGCTTGCAGTTTTTTGTAAGGTTTGAACATATTCGGAAGTGCTTTACACAACACGGAGGGATATTTGTGCTTGAAGAATTCAGTGAGTATTAATTTTTATTATTTATTAATAAAGTTAAAATTAATTGATAATTATAATTAATGAATTTTTTTTTTTATTTTCAGATTCCAAAACACGGCAAATAATTCAACATAAATATTTATCTTCAATGGTGTGTATTATAAATTTAATATTTATTTATTGCACGCCTTCCGTATAGATCCGTGCACACAAAAAAAATTTATTTTTTAATAAATAAAGAAAATGTTTAAAAAAATTATTTCATGAACGTTAAAAAAAAATAAAGTTAGCTGGCATTTAAAAATTTTTTTAATTAAAAAAATTATAAAAATATTTTTTTATTTATAAAAATTGCTGATAAATAATTTTTTAATTTTTTTTTAGGCAAGAGAAATATGTTACGCAGTAATTTGTGTGTTTTCCTACTTGGCAACTGGAGTGAAACAGCGAAAATTATCTAAACAAGAGCAAGAATCAATATCTAATACGGGTGTCACTATAAAAGAAAGAAAAAATAAACATACTGACAATTAAAATGATGTTTTTGAAAATATATAGAGTTTAAATGATTTTTAAAGTGATTAAAAATCACAAATTATTGTTTATACAAATTGTAAATATAAAAAATTACGCTGATATTTAAAACTTATAATAACTTCGAGCCAAAGAATAGTTTTAGTAATTTTCATTATTTTTTAATACCTTTAATAATTTAATAAGTTGTAGACCTGATAAGCAATACCCGTATGAGTGCCTACATGATAAATTTGTAATTATAATTATAAATTTTTTTTTATTTATATTACAATTTATTTTTAACCAGTTGAAAATTTATTCAATTTTTTCTTTATATTTTAAATGATTTATTATCTAAAGAAAATAATATCAATGTTAAATTTGTATAACAATAATTGTCTGATTATTATTTATATAAAATCACTAAAGGATGTATTATAGTATTGTAAAAAAATAATAAGCTTAAAACAAGAGTAATAATTTATCAATATAGAATGAAACATATTCACTATTTGTAGTTGAAAGATAATAATTAATTAATAAGAGCATTCAAAATAGTTATTGTAAAATTGTAAGCGACAACACTAAAATGTTTAATGATTATGATTAATAAAAAAAATATTCAATTATATGAATTAATATTTTAATTTCTTTACAATTAAAAAAAATTTTTTTTTTTATTTAATTTATTACCTATAAAAATAATTGTATGGATATTTAAAAATTTTACTTGATAATTAATTAATTATAATTAGTGCACATATATATATATATATATATATTTATTCCGACGTCACAAATCACTTGTTCATAAAAAAAATGAAACTTTGTGAAATTTATTATTATTATTATTATTATTATTATTATTACTATTATTATTATTATTATTATTGTAATTTCACAATTTTTTAATTAATTTAATAAAAAATTTTAAACTTTAATTTTTTTACAATAATTATAAAGAATTTTAAGAAAATGTTATTATTTTTATTGTTATTGTTATTATTGTAATTTTACAATTTTTTAATTAATTTAAAAAAAATTTTTTGAACTCATATTTTTAATAATAATTATAAAGAATTGCCAAAAAATTTTATTACTTACATTGTTGTTATTATTATTATTATAATTTCATAATTTTTTAATTAAAAAAAAAAAATTTTTAATTCAAATTTTTTTACAACAATTATGAAGAATTTCCAGAAAATTTCATTATTTTTATTATTATTATTATAATTTCACAATTTTTTAATCAAGTTTTACAAAAAAATTTAAAACTCAAATTTTTAATAATAATGAAGAATTTTCAGAAAATTTTATTGTTATTATTCTTGCCGTTATTATTGTTGTTATAACAAGTATATCTTACCATCTAATGATAATATAAAAATGTTACGGTCACGCTCGCAAAATCGATAGAACATATAAAAGAAAAAAGGTGAGTTTTCAGTGTGTTGGTACTGATCTGTGCGAGTTCCACAACCAGTCCCACACATCCCTGACAGTTTGTCCACGTTTTTATTAATCCAAAGTGCAGGTAAATAATTAATTTACAAATAATAATTACCATAAAAATAATCTTATCTTATAAATATAAATTTACTTGTAAATTTTGACGTTAATATGTTTTATAGATCACTAAAACTTTATAATTTAGGTTAAGCTAACCATCTGCTACAATTTTTAACCTACAATTAATATTGAACAATTAAATATTAATTTATTCAAATATTCCATATTTTTTTACCATAAAAAAATTATATATGAAAAAAAAAAAAATTTTTTTTTTTACCATCAAAAAATTTTTATTAATGATTTTTTTTTTTTTTTTTTTTTTTTTTTTTTTTTTTTTTTCAGGACACATAACTAACCATGCCTCCGAAAAAGTCGATGGAAGAGACGGATAAGTTGACAAGAATTGCAATCGTCAATTCTGACAAATGTAAACCGAAGCGATGCAGGCAAGAATGCAAAAGATCTTGTCCAGTAGTGCGTATGGGTAAGCTTTGCATAGAAGTTACTCCAAACACCAAAATAGCATCAATTTCTGAAGAGCTCTGTATTGGATGCGGTATTTGCGTTAAGGTAAAATAATAATATTCTTTATTAATTTATTAATCTTCTGCAATAATAATAACCAATGAAAATTAATTTAGCTGACCTCTGAAAATTTTTACAATTATCTACATTAATTAAGGAGAACAAGAAAAATCTTGAAAACTATTGACATTTTTAAAGATATAAGCTCATCCCGATGTAACACTCATTGAGACCTTTCATTTGAGTACCCACATCAATTTTTCATATATTTTATATATTTATATATATTATATATATATATGTATATATGAAAAATATATCAAAAATGCATGTGGGTATTTAAATGAAAGCTCTTGATGAGTGTATCATCAAGATGAGCTTAAATCTTCAAAAATGTTAATAGTAAAGAAAGTACAATGCAATTTAATAAAATTCTATTTATTTATAATTTATAAGTCACATAGTGACTTTTAAATTAAAAGAAAAAAAAATTTCACATCTAGAAAATTAAAAAAATTATACATAAAATTTTTAAAAGTATTTTTTGACTTGTAATTTAATTAATAAAAAAAATTTTTTAATTGTTAGCTAATTATTAATAATTAATCATAATAAAATTTACAGAAATGCCCATTTGAAGCCATTTCTATCATAAACTTACCGAGTAACTTAGAGAAGGAAACAACGCATAGATACTCGAAAAATTCATTTAAATTGCACAGACTCCCAATTCCAAGACCCGGCGAAGTTCTAGGCTTAGTCGGTACCAACGGAATAGGAAAATCGACGGCATTGAAGATTTTAGCCGGCAAACAGAAGCCGAACTTGGGACGTTTCAGCGACCCACCAGACTGGACGGAGATTCTGAGCTACTTTAGGGGCAGCGAGCTGCAGAATTATTTCACGAAGATCCTTGAAGACGACCTGAAGGCTCTGATAAAGCCGCAGTACGTCGACCAGATTCCAAAAGCAGTAAAAGGCACAGTCCAGCAGCTGCTGGACAAAAAAGACGAGTGCGGCAAGCAGGAAGAAATCTGCGAGATGTTGGACCTGTTGCACATTCGCGACCGAGGTATCGAGGCCCTGTCTGGTGGAGAGCTGCAGAGGTTCGCCTGCGCGATGGTCTGCATCCAGAACGGCGACATATTCATGTTCGACGAGCCGTCGTCCTACCTGGACGTAAAACAACGTCTAAACGCTGCCGTGACTATCAGGTCGCTCATCAGTCCGGATAAATTTATTATCGTGGTAGAACACGATCTATCGGTGCTGGACTACCTGTCTGACTTTATTTGCTGCCTCTATGGAGTGCCTGGTGCTTACGGAGTTGTCACTATGCCTTTCAGTGTTCGAGAAGGAATTAATATCTTCCTTGATGGTTTTGTACCGACGGAAAATTTGCGTTTCCGCGAAGAGTCACTTGTATTTAAAGTCGCTGAGAGCGCCAATGAAGAAGAAATAAAGCGGATGAATCACTACGAGTATCCAGCGATGAAAAAAACAATGGGGTCCTTTGAATTGCTCGTTGAGAAAGGTCAGTTCACTGACTCTGAAATTTTAGTACTCCTCGGAGAAAACGGGACCGGTAAAACGACATTCATCAGAATGTTGGCTGGTAATTTGCCACCTGATGATGGATCCGGTAATATTCCTATGCTACATATCAGTTACAAGCCCCAGAAAATAAGTCCCAAGTCTCAGGGAATTGTCAGGCAGCTGCTCCACGAGAAGATCCGGGATGCTTACATTCACCCCCAGTTCATTACCGACGTCATGAAGCCGCTTAAGATTGATGACATCATGGATCAGGAGGTTCAAAATTTGTCCGGTGGAGAGTTGCAGCGTGTGGCTCTTGCTCTTTGCTTGGGTAAACCTGCAGATGTCTACTTGATTGATGAACCCTCAGCTTACTTGGATTCTGAACAGCGTTTAGTTGCGGCTAAAGTTATCAAGCGGTTTATTTTGCATGCTAAGAAAACTGGATTTGTTGTGGAGCACGATTTTATTATGGCGACTTACTTGGCTGATAGAGTTATTGTCTTTTCTGGAGTTCCCTCAATGAATACCACTGCTCACTGCCCTCAGTCTCTCCTCAATGGCATGAACAAGTTCCTTGAGTTGCTTGGAATCACTTTCAGGAGGGATCCTAATAACTTTAGGCCAAGGATTAACAAGAATCAATCTGTCAAAGTGAGTAAAATAAAAAAATTTTTTTTTAGAGAATTTTTTATTAAAAATTT
The DNA here is from genome assembly GCF_013202065.1 of Cotesia typhae. Classification (NCBI taxonomy): domain Eukaryota; kingdom Metazoa; phylum Arthropoda; class Insecta; order Hymenoptera; family Braconidae; genus Cotesia; species Cotesia typhae. The sequence continues at coordinate 2,172,811 of NW_027423769.1, forward strand.
GGTAAATATTTACAAGGGTCCAATATTTTAATTTTAATTCTTTTCAACGAAATTTATTTTTGATTTTATTGATATATTTTTTTTTTAAATACATAAAAAAATTAACAATTAAAAAAAAAGTTGATTTTTATAAATTTTTTTTCAAAAATTGTGATATTAGACTTTTTTTCTAATTGTTCGTTTTATTATGTACTTTTCAAAAAAAAAAAAAAAAAAAAATATATGAAAAAAAAGATAAAATAGAAATTTTAACCAAAAACATGAGAGCCAAAATTTTTTCCAACTTTTTTTTTTTTTTTTTTTTTTTCTTCAAAAACCAGCAGAATCAAAAAAAAATAAAAAAATGTTTATTTTTCACCTCAATGTGGCCAAAAATAAGATTGACCCCACTTTTAAATAATTACCAATTTTTTAAATTAATTAAAAAATAATTACCGAAAATTTTTAAAAATTTTTTTATTAATTTTTTTTTTTTTTTTTTTTTTTTTTTAGGACGTTGAACAAAAAAGAGCAGGGCAATATTTTTTCTTGGAGGAATAAAAAATTATAAAAATGATAAAATAATTTTATTATTCTAGCATACAGGTCTATAGAGATGCAAAAGCATCTGTACATAGAGCTAGATATCAGATAAATAACTTAATTTACAAAATATTTAAAATATATATAATACAAAATGCATAAATAGTTTAATAGTTAGAGAAAATGTTAATACTGCACAAATTTCTTGTACTATTACAATGACAGATTCTTAATCCAATCTTTCATCTTATATCTTAGCGTTTTTTTACTGCAATTTAATATCTTAAGATTATTAGGTAATAAATTAAAATATTTTATTGCCACATATTGAGCGTTCTTAACGCTAATCCTTTTATTAATTTTAGAAGGTTATATCGACTTAAATCCAGTTCTGGTTTCTTTAGCATTATATTGTTCTTTACACTCATGATAGTATCGTGTCAGAGCTTTTACAATAAAAGTTTTCTTAATATCAAGCGGTAAACTCAGAACACCCTGATCCTCAAAATATTTCAGCCCATAGTACACACTTTTTAGTACAGTTATGTTAACAACCTTGGTAAGTTTGTAAAAGAGAAAAACAACGAATCTTAATTTTTTAGTCAATTTATTCACATGTATATTCCATTTCATTTGCGCATCAAAAAAGTAATCCTAGGTATTTACGATATTCAACTCTAAGAAGCTCTCTATTGTTTATTTTTAGTGTATAATTGACAGGAACACTATCTATATAACTACCAAAGGTAATATATGTCGACTTATCAATGTTAAGCGAGAGTTGATTATCGCGCAGCCAGACATCAAGTATTACAAGCCAATTATTCAAAATTGAATTAATTTCAATCCAGCTATTCCCAGTACAGAGAATTGCCGTATCATCTGCATAAGCAACTAGAGAATTCTCCGGCAATGTATAAAAAATGTCATCTATATATAAAATAAACAATAGAGGGCCCAGAATTGTTTCTTGTGGAATACCAACTTTTACATGCGTTGTTTCACTGATACTGTTATTGACTTTGACACATTATTGTATGATAATATTGTATAACAGTATTGTATGATTCACTGTATCAAAGGCCTTTGCAAGGTCCAAGAACACTAATACAGTTGGTCTATTATTGTCTATATTTTTATATATAAAATCTGTTGTGATGGACAGAGCATCATCAGTACCTCTATTTCTCATAAAACCAAATTGATTTTTACAAATTAATTTATTAATATTACAAAAATCATATAGCCTATTGTAAATAATTTTTTCAAAAATTTTTGCAAGGTTTGATATTAATGAGATAGGCCTATAATTGTTAGTCGAAGATTTATCGCCTATTTCAGTCATATTTATAATTTTATTTAGATTAAAGGCAACATATTCACAGCATGTATCCACAGCACAATGATCAGTAGGGCGGTTTTTATGATATTTTTCGTTATAATATGCACAGTTTAGACATTTCATCGTATTACTTTTACATGTATTAGTTAAGTGATCTCCGGCACACACAAGACACTTAACTTCATTTTTACAATTATTGTGTTTATGATTTGATCTACCACACTTAAAACATAAATTAAAGTTGAAATAATCCATGACACGACAGCATTGAAATCCTATATAAATTCTGAAACCATTGTTCTTTAAATGCAAATAGGATGCTGAGGTTAATTCTAGAATCAGAGTACGAGAGCCTAATTTATTTTTAAAATCTGCAATTATATTAAAAGCACCATCAAGGTCCAGAAAGTTCCTATAGTATATATCCTCACATAATTCGTCTCTATTTAGATCATTATCTACATTTAAGACTCTAACTTTCGGCATGCTAAGATGCTCTAAGTCAACACAATATTCATTACCTAATTTATCACTCAGGACTGATTTAACTTTCTGTATATCATTAACATTTTTACACTTAACAGATACACATCCATTGGTATTTTTCCTTACATTATTAATTGGCAAAGAAATATCACTAGTTAATTTCATTTTCACCTTCTCCAGAGTTTCAACATTATTATTTATATTTTTTGCTTTCACTATAATTTTTGGGACTTTTTCATTTATTTTAGCAGAACCCTTAGCAATATCAGCATACGATGAGGAATTATTATTGAAAAAATTACCGTTTTCAACAATCTTATCCAGCAGGCTGTTTCGGGATTGTAGTTCCGTATTTAGTTGTCTCAATAATTCATTCTCCATCTTCAGAGCTGCTATTTCATCTATCTCAAGATCAGAAACATCTGATAGATTTTTAGTTTTGTTTAGTGTTATATTATTACATAGCTCGTTGCGTAATTCATCTTTATGATGCATTTTTATTTGCATTATTATTTCTCTTGCATTTTCATCCAAAGTGTTTACATCGTAATCTTTTTTGTAGGTTAGATCTTCATGATTATGGTTAGGGCAAATAACTAACATTTCCCCAACATATTTCCCTTTTATAAGTTTATTAAAATCCCCTTCGTGATACACATTTTCACATATAATACATATCACAATTTTAGGTACACTAGTTTTTGGGTGACACTTAAAAACTTTCCCTGCATTAATAATATCACCTTTCAGGGGCGCCATTTTAATTTAATTATTGATGTTAATATTATTTCAAAATTGCAATTATGTATTTATTATTCACTTTAACGTGACACTATCACCAGTTGTTAAATGCTAAAAAACTATTTTATACGCCCTATAACGGATGCCATAAGGCATCCCTTATAAGGCGCATAAAATATAAATTATAATTATTATGATAAAGAAATAATGAATTATGTTATGAAATAATTCGTAATAATAATTAATTACTACGAGTAATTAATTAATTATCTACGATCATAAATTGTAATAATTTGAATATAAATATAAATAAATTTGTTTATCTATCTATCTATCTATCTATAAAATACTGATGAGTTTAAATAATAATAATAGTTGTTAATTGTCCACAACAGGATGGCCGTTAACGGGGATTAGAAGGGATTATTGGGACGTTTTATGTAATAAACGATAAATATGGAAATATTATAGAGTTTCAAGCGATTTTAAAATTAAAATTCTTTTTTATAAAAATTTTTTTTTTACATCAAATCTAATTTCAATATTTTTTATAATTATTTAAAATTTCTAAGATGTAAAATTTTGAAATTAAATAATTTTTCCGTAAATTTTTATAATCTTTATAATTATTCCCAATAATATTTCCTGTTAAATATTTAAAAAATAAACTACCAGTAATTTATTTTAATAGATTTTTTAATTTAACTCTTAAATTTTTTTTTTTTTTTTTCAATAACTAATATTTACATTTTTTTGAAAATATATACATTTTGTATTTATTGCAATTTTATATTTTTCAAATAAATTGAGCTGTTTACATCTTATTTTAAATTTTTTATTACAGATTAAGATAACATAATAAACAATGAATTTAAAATTAAATAAAATTATCATAAATTACAGTAACAAAAAAAAAATAAGGAACTGACAAATGAATTAATCAATGGCCACTCTGAATAAAAAAAAAAGCCTATATCGTAACCATAATAATTTATTTATATCACTCATTCTCTTATCTAATTTCAATGTACCTTTTAATTAAAATTTTTAATTTATTTATTTATTAAATATATCATATAATTCATCTGTTCAAGAATATTTTTATCTGAAATTTACGTAACAAAAATTGACAACAACGTGGTTTTAATATAACATGTCTTGAAAGCACTGTATGTTAAATTATTACTTAATATATCACTTGAACACTTAGGTAATTTAAATATATATATATATATATATATATATATATATATATATATATATATATATATATATATATATATTTATATATAATGGCTCCCTGTCTTTATTAATCTGCAAAAATTACCCACGTCAAAATTTCTCATAAGTAGAATAATTTCTTAAAACAAAATTTATCACAATATAAATTAATCTGACGAAAATTAGTTATTATTTAAGACAAATGATCGGTGATTAATTTTTAAGTAGGTAACGTGTTGCGCCCTTTTATTTAAAATTAATGAATATTTCTTTAATATCAATTACGAATTCAATTATAACACTAGCAACTAGAATAAATAAAATTTTGCTTTATAAAATAATGACTTTTCTTAAATTGTACTCTATTTTTTTAACTATTGACGTTTTTGAAGATATAAGCTCATTTTGATGTTACACTCATCGAGAGCTTTCATTTGAGTACCCACATCAATTTTTCATATATTTTATATATTTATATATATATGTATATATGAAAAAAATATAAAAATGCATGTGGGTACTCAAATAAAAGGTCTTGATGAGTATAACTCGAGGATGAGCTTATATCGTTGAAAATATCATCAATGGACAAAATACAACATCATTGCTTTAATATTCACATTTTTTAAGATATAAGCCCATCTTGATGTTATACTCATTGAGAGCTTTCATTTGAGTTCCCACATGCATTTTTATATTTTTTTCATATATGCATTTATATAATATATATAAATATATGAAAAATTGATGTGGGTACTCAAATGAAAGGTCTTGATGAGTATAACTCCAGGATGAGCTTATATCGTTAATAAATCGCTTATTTTGCGATGTGAAAATATTGCATAAGAAATTATTGATGATAAATTTTGTCGTAGATAATTATTGGATGAAAAATTAAAGAAGGTCACCATATATAATTTATAATATATGAATAAAAATATCAATCGATAATATTTAAACAACAAGATGAGAAATATCAACAGGATACGTGATTGGAGACAGTCTAATATCTTCAGTGCGAGTTCTGTCCCGCGTTCGGAAGTCTCTGTCACCTGGCCAAGCTCTGCCAGGACTACGAGGGCTGGTTCTCTCAATAAAGCTGGTGCTGGCGACCGCGTTGTCCACAGAGAGGCTTACAGACGAGGTCCCGGGTTCGTGTAAGCTAGGTCTCTGTTGAGACGTTGAGGGTCCCATCATTTGAGCCCGGAGAATTTTCCGTTTTTCTACGTTGCGTCTCCACTTTTCAGCCATGTGTCTCGCGACGTCCAGCCTCTTCTGCTTTTTATTCTGATGCTTCTTGTAAGCTACTTCGATAATAATCAGCCCGACCCCTCCGACGATTCCTATCGCCACCAGGATAAACACCCCGGCCATATTCTTCAGGCCCAATGTGTTTGGAGTGTTGTCGTTTATCTCGCATTGCTGAACACTGCCTTGCAAAATCCACTCTTTATCCAGCGTCTCCATGAAACCAGCTGTATTTAAATTTAAATTCAAAGCTTGTAAAAATGAATATTGATACTTTGTTTTGAATTTAAAATAAAAAATTTATGGAATAATTTACCCTCATGAAAGTCTAAAATCGCCAAAGTAACAGCGTCGGTCCAGGGTGATCCTTTCTGGAGACCAACTCCGTACCCAGATCGCCCGAATAATTCACCGGCGGTTACCAATTCGCAGTCTTTGGCAGCTTCAAATTCTAATCGTGAACTATCCCAGATGAAAGCCATCAGTTTGCCTATTTTAACGTCATGAATAGCATCTTCTACGGTATCGTAGTTATTAGCTTCCATTGTTCGGTACATGTTTGACAGTTCTACTTGTCTTCTGAAATACATGTCTACTGCTGAGCCTTTTACCGTCGCACAAGTTAAATTCTCCATGGTATTTCTCAACTAAAAATTACAATAAAAAATTTTAGACTTTTAAAGGAACATTCTTTGATTCGGGTTTGTAACTTTGAAAAAAAAAAAAAGAAAAAAATTTTTTTTACATTTTCATATTTAAGAAATGACCCTGGAACTTGTGAACTATTGAAATTTTTAAATATATAAACTCACCCCGGCATTACACTCAACGAGACCTTTCATTTGAGTATCCACATCAATTTTTCATATATTTTATATATTTATATATTTCACAAATACCATATATATAAAATATATGAAAATTTCCATGTGGGTACTTAAATGAAAGCTCTTGATGAGTGTAACATCAGGATGAGCTTATTTTTAAAAATATGTCATAGGTAAGAAAGTATAGTGCAATTTAACAAAAGTAAAAAACTTACTCTTGCATCATTGATACCAGTAAGTTTAGTCTTGGGACGTTCCAGCACGAGGAAAGCCGCTAAGTTGGCAGTGTAAGAAGCCACAATGATCATCGCGAATCCAGCCCATACCATACCAAGTACACGGGCGGAAAAACTTCTCGGAGTGCCTTCGCCAATCCCGCTATTCAGCAGCACACCCCAGGCGAACCACACGGCGCTGGAGAGGTTCAAGGCGTCCTCTTCGGTGCTGTCAGCGTTAGCTAGCTTGAACCTCCCGAAGGGTGAAAACCGGTCGAGGAGGTACAGGGCAAGCGCAACGACGTGCACCGATACCATCACCAGGATCCAAAGGGTGTTGCTGAAAGGTTGAAGGAAAGACACCAGTGTTGATGATCGCGATGGCTACAATCCAAAAAAAAAAAAAAAAATTATTTTATTTAACTTCTATTCAGAATTTTTATTCCAGTCCGGCACTATTCTCTGAAACTATTTACTTTTTTTTCCAGAATAGTAATCCCCTGGTATTTGAACGGCTTACTAAACTCGATGAACTCTGCGCGCTCTGGATTTATTGTCAGCGGCGCTACTATCATATCAGCCCGCTCGTAAACGAGCTCTCCGATTAAACCGGTCCATACTTTTTTATTTCCAACTAAGATCAAAGAATAAAGCAAATTGTAAGTCGTCAATTGTAATAGAAGAACAGTAAGAGGATTATTTATTTAGGTATATTAAATTAAATGAAAGTCTTACTCACCACTGAGGTCGTTTATTACATAGTGACCGAATTGTCCGTCGGGAGACAAAGCCAGGTCATAAGTAAAGTTAATAGTTTTCGCCAAAGCTTTTAGCAATTCTATGCAGTACCCTTTGCAACAGTAAAGAGTAGTTTCTAAAATAGAAAATAATTACATTTAGTAAATAACTTTTGACCGATATGAAAGCTCCGCTCTTCTGCCGCTTAACTTTCAATTTTCTTTCATATTAAAGTATCTTTTGTGACATTCTTGTAACTTTTAAAAATTAATTAGTGAAAATTTAAACTTACTTCAGATGTATTTTGTAACAATAATTTTTTTACATCAAAATTAACATCAAATCTAAATTAACGTAATATTGTTAACTACACAGTAAAAAATTTTGCGTCAATGCGTCAAAAAATTTTTATATTAAATATTTAATACTTTTTTAAACTTGATTTGTGATCAATAAAAATTATCTTTCTAAAAAAATAAAATTTAAACTTACTCAGAAGTTAAAAAAAAAAAAAAATTTTGTGAAATAAAAATACATACTATTAACTGTACTGTTGTCGTAATGAGGACAAGGGACCTCATCGGGTAAGCATTCTTCTTCTTGAATAACTCGAACGTACACAAAAGGCTTTTCTGGAATCGTCAGCACTTTGAGATGGGTCGGGATCATTAAGCCTTCAGGCTTAACCGTTTGACGACCGGGCCACAATATCGACGTTTCGTTTAATCTCAGTATCATCTTACGTGTCTCCTATTTAATGATAAGGTTTTATTGTTCTTTAAATATTTATCCATCAATCATCAATTAACAATCTAAATAATCTGCAGTATTTTTTTAGATCTAAAGTAAAAGACCCAGTTTCAATTATCTTCTAATTAAAAAAATAAAATCTTCTCAAAAATTATATTTATTGATTTATCAGAATTGATTTTTTTTTTTTTTTTTTTCAATTAAAATAAAATTATTGGGTCTATTACCTTATTTTAGATTTTTAAGAAAACTTACAAGTGAAAAGTAGTACTGGCCAATAGAATTTCTAACTCCTTCTTCCTGGACATTAACGATGTCGTATTCAGAGTAAATCCGGTCACCATTGTCGTCAAAAGCCACTCTTCCGGTAGCTCCTTTTTCCAAGACCTGCTTCCGAATAAATCCAAACAAGTCTTTACCAGTTTCCCAAATAGCTCCTGAGTTGTCGCAGTCTTTGGGAGCTTCTGTGATTACTTTGGTTTCATTCATTTCTCGGAGCGCTGACACCAGAACATACCTACCGATTAATTTTTTTATGTTAAAAATTTTTATATTAAAAAATTGTTAAAAATTTTTGTAACAATTAAATTACAAGTAAAAAAATATTTTTAAAAAATTGCACGTATAATTTTTTCAATTTTGTACATTTAAAATTTTTTTGTAATAATTTTTTCAATAAAAAAAAAATTATATAAAAATTTGATCTGTAAAAATAAAAAATTGAATTTATTAAAAATAATTATTTTCTTATTATTTTACATACAGACTGTCAGTAATGTGAGCTTTTTCATCAGAGGCATTCACAAGCTTCAGCCCGATGAGACCTTCCGGGGCATTTTCGGCTTCAAGGCTTTGCTCAGTGACTATCCAAACATACCCTGATCCTGTCATGTTCATAGTAGCAAGGTCACGGAAGATTACTTTTGCATCTTTTGTACTAAAAAGGTTTATTATTTATTTACAGCTTTTAATATTTTATCTTGACGGTGTTTGAAGATATTAATTTTAGATTCTTACTTTGCGTACATCAGACAAACTCTTGCCTGAGCATCTCTGATACCGCGTAGCTGAGACGTGAAGGATTCAAGACCCGGCTCAAACTCTATTACAGTCTCCACCTGTTCCACAAAAGCCACCCGTTAATAAATCACGACTAAATAAGCTGGATAGTGTGTAAATCAACCCATCATTTATCAGCGTCATGCATCACTAACAGTCTACTGAATCATTACTAAATACAATTATTTGTGAGATATATATTCATAAAAAGGTGGTTTGGAATGACTCTAAAATTAGAAGACATCTTTTATTTAGTGAAGAAATTAGCAGACTTTTGACAATTTCTTTTATTTATAAACTAGGTCCAGAAAATTATTGAAAAAATTTTTTAAAGATGAAATTTAATAAATACATTTTCTTCTGTTGTAATTTATGTGTTAAAAAAATGATTAAATGTCTCTCAATTTCAATTAAGAAATTTTCTAACTCTTGGAAAAATTATTTTTTTTTTTTTTTATCAAAAAAAAAATTATTATTCTAATTTATTTTTTTTTTTTAATTTCAGACAAGATTTTTGGAGGAAATTACAGTTAACTACTAATTTAAAAAATTTTTTAAATTTTTAAAATATCAAGTGGCCAAAAATGGTCTTTCTACGTTATACAGTTTTTCATATTTTTACAGAAATTTATTTTTTCATAATATTGACTAAGAAAATTCCTAAAAATTGTCAGTTGCAATTTAAGTTTCATAAAAAAAATGTCTAGAGCTTAGACTCCAAATAAAATAAATCCGATATTTGATAAAAAAGAATCTTTTCAAGAGGCGAAAAACGTCAGATGTCCGTAAAGTTGAGAATCATTGGCTTGTATGAGTGAATCTTTTAGACAGTACTTACGTATCCTCAACGTCAAATAATATTATGAAGAGGTTGGTAATTAAGAATATCTACAGAAAGACCTGGAATATGCCTGATTGTTTGTTTGTATAAAATGTGGAACACATATATGTATAAAAAAAAAAAAAAAAAAAAAAAAAAAAAAAAAAAAGGAAAACGATAATGAAGACTAGGACGTGCAAGAAAATTTCCCTGCAACTACACAGAAAGAAAAATTTCTTGACGGGAGAACAAAATTTTTCTCTTGAATATTTGATACCCATTTTATATTATTTTTTATTATTTGATCTTCCCATTTGACATATTAATCAATTTCTTAAAGCAAGAGAATTAATTTTGTTGAAATAAGTGAAATTTCTTGGGTCAAAAAAATTTTTTTTTCGCTCAAGAAAATAATTAGGAAGAAAAATATTTTCTTGGCTCAAGTGAACTTTTTTTTCTGTGTAGTAAGTAAGACAGTAAAGGGCACAGTAGGTTTTACAATAATTAAAAGATTAACAAAAAGGACTGATTGCATATGCAGGTGATAATTTCAGCCCGTATCCTGAATGCCTTGATGGACACCAAGTACCTTATGATAGAGACACACAAGTAGAAGTAGAAGTAGAGGTACAAGTATGGAGTTCGAGCAACTGGAGAAGAGGTATGGTACCTGGGATTTATAATTTTATAATTCGCTATACAGAAGCGTGCACGAGCTAACGATAACACGTATCAAGGGAACGTATCACGGATGGATTTATTTCGCATTTGTAGAAATGATGCGAGACACGTGCGAGGCAGAATTGTACAACCCACATGTACTTTGATTTCGACGTCGTCCTCCAGGCTCTGCGACGTCGTCTGAAAACGACCCAGCAACGCACGTCCGTCGGTGTCCGAGCTGTGGATGAATATCACCTTGGTGTAGCTGAAGTACTTTAGCATTTCTACCCAGACTTCGGCTTGATGGGAGTACGGCGGGACTGTCCTCAAAAAGGACACGTGTATGTTCTTTAATTTAAATTATGTTGATTTATTTATTTATTTAGTTTTTATTTTTTAATTTTTTTATTTATATTTATGATTATTTATTTATTTATTTATTTTATGGGGTTTTTACCTTGTCAGAAAACGCTGACTCGCGGGAAGAAATTCCTATCACTGGTATGTGATAAAAACCGGCGGTATAAGACACGGCTGCTGGTGACAGGTCACCGACAAGAGGGTGTGAAATAACTACAGCGTACACCCGTTCAGATATCAGTGTTTTACAAACACTCAGAGCTGTTCTTATTGGATTTGAATCCATTGTCATAACTGTGTGGTAAAATACAACTCCACGGTTAACGTATTGAAGATCAAAATTTAAATTCTGAAAATTAAAACACGTTAATTATTATTAATATTTCATTTTTTTTAATAAAAAAAATAAAAAATAGACTGCCGAAATTTACGGATTATCAATAAAAAAAATTTGGTTTTATAATTTTTGTTAAACTTGTCATAATAAATTAACTATTGCTGAAAAGCATATGAAACATTGAAAAATTTAACAAGTCCATTTTATCATGTAAATACGCCGGAGACAAAATTTTACTTATTCTCTTTATAGATAAAATATTCTTTCAAAAAAAAAAAAAAAATCTACATTGTTAAAGGAATATAGACATTCCATTGATATTTCAAACAAAAAGATTTTCATTTACTATTTCTTCTTTTATCTCGTCAAATGAATATGATGTATCGAACGGTATTTGTTTTCTAGAAATAGATTTGCAAATTCTAATCAATATTTTACTTAATTTATTATTTATAATACAAAGGAAATAATTAAACAATGATTAGCAAAGTGATTAATATAAGACAGCGGAGTATAAAGAGATTTCTAATGTGTCCAATAATATTTAATTACATTATTACACAGTATCATTGTCTTTTGTTTTCAATAAATCTATAGAATTATTTAAAGTTAAATATTTAAAAACAAAAATACTTTAACAGTCGGTAGTTTTTTATTAATTCCAGAAGTACACAAATATCAATAAGTAAATATGATTTGCGGGTTGTCATTTCAAAGGAAATTGAATATCCCGTCCAATAAGCACAAACATGAGACTTTTATTTACTTGGAAGATATAAAATCGACGTTTAATATGTATATAAGTATAAATATGAAATAAAATACTTGTGAGTAAACATTGGAATGAAAAATTTTATATTTTAAAATATAAATATAAATATAAAAATTTTAATATTTACCTTAATAGTTTCATTGAAGTGAAATTGGCTAGTACGTAACGAAAATACTCCACCAATTTTGTAATTACTAGGATTATTAGGTATAGCATCTATCGAGACTAAATTTCCGTAAATTATCAACAAACACAACAACTTATTAAGTAGAATCATCTTAGACTAGATTAGAATTTCTGTAACAAAAATTTTATCATTTTTTAAGTGTTAAAATAATTAATGATAATTTTTAGAAATTTTTAGCTAATAAATTATAGCAAGAAAAATTTATTAAAAAAATTCCAAGTGTAAATTTTTAAAAATAATTTTTTATGCCATAAAACTAAAATTAGCAGACAGCAAAAAAATTTTTATTTTTTTTTATTAATTGAATTAGGAATAAAAAAATATTTTTAAAAAATTGCACGTATAGTTTTTCAATTTTTTTGTTATAATTTGATTAATAAAAAAAATTCTAAAAAAAGAAATTCTGACAGATATTAAGAATTTTTTTTGGAATTTTATAGCAATTAAATTATTAAAATAAAATTTAATTAAAAAGTTTCACATGTTAAAATTAATAAAAATTACAAGTGAAAATTTTTAGAAGCATTTTTTTCTGTAATTAATTTATTAAAAAAATTTTTTAAATTGACAGCTGACCGCTAAAACTTCAGTATTATTAAAAAACAAGTCAAAAAATTTTTTAAGTGTCTGCTAATTTAAATGTCATAATTATTGATGTAAAATATTTAAAATTAATTAATTAATTACCTGGACGAATGAATTATCTTAGTTGTTATATTTTGTAAGATTTGAATCATGAATTACGCATTATTGTAATTGGGCGCGGTTTGTTCCTTCCGCGATAGGCGATACGCCCGTCCTTAACACGAGGATGTAAATATTTACAATTAGGATTGATCAGTCCTCGAGGACTGCCGCAGTCCAAGTGACTCGCGGATAAACTCTCAGTGTGTTCATTGATCCAGTCGGAAGCTGCGCATTCGCGAAACAGAAATTGCGATACCATAAGATAAATTTGTAATACCTAGCACTTGTACAAGTACCAAGTACTCGATAAAAACCAATCGGTTTTTTAATCCGCTTTAATTGGAATTTCTGTCTCACCTGCCACGAAAATTCAATACCTAAATTCATTTCTTCGCTATTTTTATCTGAAAAAAAATTCCAATTTTAATTTTTCATTTTAACATAACACAAAATTAATGATACTGAAGTTAGCTGATACCTGTCAATTTTTCAAATTTTTAAAACAAATCAATAACAATAAAAAAAATATTTAAAAAATTTTCCCTAATAATTTTTTTTTTATTTTCACATGTGAAATTTCTTTATTAAATTTTTTTTTCATAATAAATTAATTGCTATAAAATTATAAAAAAAAATTTGAATGTCAGTTAACTTCAGTGTCCTTACAATAACAGTTTCAATTTTTATGAAAATTAAGATGAAATTTTCAAATTTTTTACACGTGCAATTTTTTTTTAGAATTTTTTTTATTAAAAAAAAAAATTTCACTTGTAAAAAATTTGAAAAACTATACGTGGAATTTTTTAAAGATATTTTTTAGTTCTAATTTAATAAATGAAAAAAACAAAAAAAAAAAAAAAAAAAAAAAATTAAAAATGTCGGCTAACTTTAGTATTATTCAATTTTTTACCTTGTTTTGTCAGCATCTCAATTTTTATTGAAAAATTACTTTTAAGAAACGAAATATTAAATTTCTTCTTTTTTCTATCAATTATTTCTTGCGGTATTTAATTAACTAAAGTAATTATTGGATCGTCAATTAAATTAATTATTAAGTAAACGAATTATAAAATGCAAGAACTCGAGAGTGTATTTTAAATTTAGTACGCGCATGCGCACAGTTTTTTTACCGTCAGATGTCTTCAGCGAGGTGACACCTAACCGCGAAATTTTATTAATATTTGTACGGAGAAAATAAAAATAAATAAATAAAGAAAAGTGGAAGGGGGTGATTGCAGTGGATTCAAGAGTGGGAAATTAAATACAAAACATACATTCTGATAATTATCAGAATAAACAGCTGGCTTTCACGAGTAGTAGTCCGAGCGCTAGTGTTTTTTTACATCACCGTAGCTGCAATAATTACTCGTTAATTTTTTTTTCTTTTTTTTTTTTTTTTAATAATAGTCATTGTTGCGTTATGATATTGAATATTTTATCAAGCTACCACCAAAGTTTTTGCTGCATCAACTACCAAGACTATTTTTATCAGCTGTCAGTTCATTATCGGAGTATATTTTGGAAACTAAGTGTTTAATTAACAATTTTCACTTGGTAAATATTTAATAATTAAAGGTCAAGTTAATTTCAAGTGGAACGATAAATTTTTTTTTAATTTTAACTAACGATGGGAATTAATGACTTGATTTATTGGTAAATATTAATTATTATTATTAGTATTAACTGTCATTGTTAATGACACGGAAATTATCAGACACTTGAAAAAAATTTTTTTTTAAATTAACTTAGAAAATTATTTGTTAAAAATTGCATTTTTATATTTAAAAATTTTTAAAGAAAGAATTTTTTAAATACATTTTTCCTGTCATAATTTATTTGTTGAAAAAATGATCAAATGTCATGATATTAAAGTAAGCAGTCACTTGACAATTTTTTAATTTTATTTAGCAAAAGAATTTATGCCAAAAAATTATTTTTAAAAAATTGCATTTATTATTTTTTTTTTAATTTCTACATGTAAAATTTTTTGGCTATCATTATTTAATGAAAAAATTATTAAACATTTGCTAAATTAAAATTCGTTCAAATGTCTCTCAATTTCAGTAAGATTAATCTATATTATTAAGAGAATAAGCAAAAATTTGTGGACAAGGCAATTTTTATATATTTTATATATATATATATATATATATATATATATATATATATATATATATATATATATATATATATATATACATATGGTATTTGTAAAATATATAAATATATAAAATATATGAAAAATTGATGTGGGTACTTAAATAAAAGGTCTCGATGAGTGTAACATCGGGATGAGCTTATATCTTTAAAAACATCAATTTTTAATGGTGATTTTATTTATTAAAGGTACCAAAAAAAAATAGGAACGTATGACAAACAGCAATGGGAGAAAACAGTGGAGCAGAGAATATTTAGTGGGTTGAATAATGTTCCAATGAGAACAGCGAAGTTAAAAACAGAATTTATTGACGTGGACTTGGTGCGAGGTAACTAAATAATTAAATTATCTAATCATCATCAATAGCTGTTAATTAAGCAACAATAAGATCTGATTACTGATTAATTGTTTTAGGATCTTCATTCCCAAAAGCCAAGCCAAAGCATGGGCTGATAACAGTGACCTGGTTGGCTGTCAAGAGATTAATTTTACTGCCGTTTTACAAGAGTTGGTGGATCCAACAAACGAGTTCTAGAATATTCTTACTATTTATTTTGCTTTACAGTTTACAAATTTTTAATATTATTATTTTTATCGCTGGTGCTAACTTCAATGACTCTGATGTAATTATATGTTCGTTTATTATTTATCGAAATATCTGCTGAGATTTTGCAATTTGTTATTAATTTACAGATTGTATCGTTGACTGAAGTTCTGATGCCGGTGGCGATGATGTTCCTCCTCTGTACGGTGCACTCGCAAATAGTGTCGACGAATTCAGACCCGACAATTTCTACCGGCATAAACCGGTCACGTGCGCGAAGGTCTCGTCATGAAAGAACCCGGCCTGGTAAACTGAGACCGCGAAATCTGCAGCGTGGCCATTGTATGGGAAGTGATATTAACAAGACTTCACAAGAGACTGTTTGCTGTGATAAAGGCAATGCTAAAAATTATTCCAGCGTTTCACCCTCAGTGAGATTCGCTAAAAAAGTTTGTATTGATCCTTCAACTCCCGGACGAGTAAGTTTTTTATTGCGTGAGAATCAATTTAATAATTTTTTTAACAAATAAATTATAGCAAAAAAATGAGAACAAAAAATTGACATGTAGAAATTTTAAAAAGTTATAAATGCAATTTTTTTAAAAGTAATTTATTTGTCAAAAGAATTAGAAAATTATCAAGTGACAGCTGACTTTAATGTCATTTTTTTTGCTAATATTAAAATTAAATTTTTTAAAGAAATTATTATTTTTTTTTTTTTTAGGAAATTCCGAGTTCATCACAAGAATTAGACATGTCACGTGTGACTACGTCAACGCCGATCCAGGAGTCAGTTGTAAATAGATCAAGGCTAGCTGTTAATGGTACGAATGTTAATGTAAATGTTGATGGTGTGCATCAGGATGACGATGGATTTGAAAGTTTAAATGGGTATGTATCCAGTGACAATGATCGGGCTAGTTTACGGCCTCAAGTTCCGAAAGATGAAGAGATTAAACCGGAAGTTGTTACATCCTCTAGTAGCGATGTGAAGCTTGTAAATAATTCTAGTGAAAGTTCACGTATCTTAAATCTTGGTAATTAATTTATTAGATTATTATTTAGATTTTAAGGACTAAAAAATAATTAATAAAATATTCTATCTCTAGATACATAATTAAGAAACGACCTTGTATCTTGTGAACTATTGACATTTTTAAAAATATAAGCTCATCCCGATGTTACACTCATCAAGACCTTTCATTTGAATACCCACATCAATTTCTCATATATTTATATATATATTATAAATATGTATATATGAAAAATATATCAAAATGCATGTGGGTACTCTAATGAAAGCTCTTGATGATAGTAACATCGAGATGAGCTTATATCTTTAAAAATGTCAATAGTATTATTATTATTATAATTTAATTCAATACTATCAATTGACAGACATAAATATTATTACTAATATTTATTAAGTTCAGATAAATTTAATTAATTGACAAATGATATTTCTCTAGACGTTTCGAGGACCAACGACGACAATTTAGCAGAACCATGCGAAGTGTGTAGTTATTTACTTGAATTGATTAAAGCTATTGTGAGAAATAAATTAAGATTTAAATTGATAAAGTTTGTTTGACAATTTCCAGAGCAAAGATATTAATTCATCAAAACCAATGGAGAGTGTAAAGCAATTTGAGAGTGAAGAAGAAGGTGAGTGTGAAGAAACTGGGACAAATCAATTGACTGAAGTAACAACATCTGCTACTGAATGGATGGGAGTTACTACCAACAGCGATGACTGTAGTTATAGGTACTAATAATAATAATAATAATAATAATAATAATAATAATAAACAATTATTTTATTTAACTTTATTAATTTGCTTATAATAAATTTAATTAATTTTTAAGCTCGGATCTTGATGAGTCCCAGCCTCAAAGCGACAGTAATTACAGTTACGGTGAGTTTGTCGAGCATCCTTTCTCTTGGGAATTTGAACTACCGCCTTCTATTTTATTGAGCTCAAGTTGTATGACATCTGACCGAGGTAAAATATTTTTATTCATTTAAATTACTTGTATGATGATAAATTGATAAATTACAAATTTTAAATTATTGCTAATATTTTTTTATGTTTAGTGACTTGCACACTTTGGACGAGGAGAGAAATAAAAAAAGCCGAATTATCGGTTTTAGACATAAGCTCAGCAATAATAGCACGAGCAGAGTCAATGCCCGAGAGCTTAGATTATTTCTACGGAGGACTAGTGCTCTCAATAATACTTGCTGTGATACCAGCGCTGAGAAGACTCAGCGATCATTTTGGATCCGAAATTGGCAATTCCACCGGGATTGTTGTAGACTTAACTCTAATTGATTTCAATATTTATGTCGATTTTTTAAAAGAGATTATTGATGTTTCATTTGGCAGAACTCTCTGGTAATTTAATAATTTTATCAATCGATTATAGAAAGTTAAAAAATTCCCCGATAGCCACCTTAACTCAAACTTTTGTTTAAAAATCTTAAAATTAAAAACGTGGCTATCAGGGTTGTAATTAATTATTTTTTTTTTTTTTTTTTTTTTTTTATATATATAATTTAGGAACGAACTGTTGTCCTGATTTTGTCATTTGAGAGATTAATACTTTCCTGCTTATTATTTTTTCTCCTCGCCGTCGCTGAGAGAACTTTTAAGCAGAGATTACTGTATGCTAAATTATTTTCACATTTAACATCATCCAGACGCGCAAGGAAGTCTGATTTACCACATTTTAGATTAAATAAAGTCAGAAATATTAAAACTTGGCTGAGTGTTAGGTCCTATCTGAAGGTAATTTATTAAAAAATTAAAATTTTAATTAAATTAACACAAATAATATTTAACTGAAAAAAAAATAACAGTTTTGAACAATGTGAGTATATTAGTCTAATTAATTAACAACTGAATTAATTATTATAGAGACGAGGACCTCAGAGGTCTGTTGACGTAATAGTCTCGGCTGTCTTTATTGTAACACTGCTCTTATTATCGTTTGTCAGCTTAGAATTAATTAAAGTAAGTCAATTTAGTTGATTACTATGTTTGAATATAGTGAATGTATCTAGAATATTTACCTTACTAATTATAATTAAATACTTAAACACAGGACTTAGAAAGCCTACACTCGAGATACAACATCGAAGCGCTTCTCTGGAGTTTTACCCTCGGGATTTATATCCTAAGGTTCATGACTTTAGGCACTAAGATAAATAAGAAATATCGCAACCTATCGATTTTAATTACAGAGCAAATAAATCTTTACTTACAAATTGAGCAAAAACCTCATAAGAAAGACGAATTGACCGTTGCTAATAGTGTGCTTAAACTTGCTGCTGATTTAATAAAGGTAAGTTAATAGTAATTTTTAGGTCATTATTATTATTATTATTATTATTATTTAAAAATTACTAAATAATATTAATAATAATAATAATAATAATTTTTTTTAATTTCAGGAACTGGAAAGTCCATTTAAAATTTCTGGTCTATCAGCTAATCCGTATCTGTATACGATAACTAAAGTCGTGCTGCTGTCAGCGCTCTCAGGAGTCCTGTCAGAATTATTAGGATTTAAATTAAAGCTTCATAAAATATCAATTAAGTAAACCAGTAATATTTAAAAGACTAGACAACCCCGGTAAAAAATAATCAATTTACAGATATATATATATATATATATATATATATATATATATATATATATATATATATATATATATATATATATATATATATATATATATATATATATATATATTTAGATGTATAGATCAATATTTTGGGTAATACTTTTAATTATTACTGTAATTATAATTCCAGTAATACCCATAGTGCAATATTTAACAAACATGCAATTATGTAAATAGTTAAAGTTGAGTATAATCAATCAGAAATGTGATAAACGCTTTAAGATTAACGAACTTGATAAAGATCTCGCCGTTGTTAAGAGTAATTGACTATTAAAAGACAATTATTTTAATCGCGTACCTGACTCGCGTATTATTCTACTGACTGTAAATAATCACTTGAGATTATTATTGATAATAAATATTTAAGTAGTCAATTCAGTTAAAGTATTCAATTATAATGTCAACGCACCAGACACAATAACTATTTTAATAATAATAATAATAATAATAATAATAATAATAATAATAATAATAATAATAATAATAATAATAATAATAATAATAATAAGAAAAGAAGACGAGGAAGTGGAAAAATTTATTAATTTATTTTATTTATTTGCTAGCTAGTTATTACTGGAGCAATCATGCTGATATATTATTTTTAAATTCAAAAGAAAATTATTTGTTTGAATTTAAAATTTATAAATTATAAATTAAACCGGTTATGAATAACTCGCTAAATAAATTCCAATGCACGCGCCTAGTTAAATAAGGCGAAGAAAGTTTGTTCTAAATTTAATGATAATAATAACAGTACAACAGTATCTTAACTGTTTAGTGTAAAAAATGATGAAAATTAATAATAATAAAGTTAGCCGACGTTTTTAATTTTTTTACAATAAAAAAAAAATTTTTTTTTTTTTTGTAATAATTTTTTTAATAAAAAAATTTTTAAAATTGTTTTTCATTAAAAAAATTATTACAAAAAAATAAAAATAAAAATTTCATTTGTCAAAAACTTGAAAATTTTTAAGTGCAATTTTGAAAAGATATTTTTTTGGTTCAATTGAATAAATGGAAAAAAAAAAAATTAGAAACGTCGGCTAACTATGAAACTATAATTAGCCGACAGCAAAATTAATTGAATTAATAATAAAAAAAAAATATTTTTAAAAAATTGCACTTATAGTTTTTCAAATTTTTTACATGTGCAATTTTTTATTTTAATTTTTCCGTAATAATTAAAAAAAAATCTAAAGTTATTTAGATGTCGGCTAACTTTAGTATTTTAAAAAAAGTGGTAAGTTCTGAGCTCCATTAACTCTGATCATAAAAATAGTGGATAAATTTAAATGCCTGTAATTATGAGTGCAATTATTAGTATGTATTTGTTGAAGAAGAAGAAGAAGAAAAAAATTGACAGGCAAAAAAAGAAATAAACAAATGCATACAAGTGAGAAATTAGCCACTTAAACTCAATATAATGTAATGTATGAATGAATTTATTTTATTTATATACAAATTAACATATATATAAGGACTAAAGTTTTATATTTGTATATTAGGGTCATAGGAAGAAGCGAGGAAGCCTGCGTACAGTTTGCGAGTGAAGCATACGCACATTATTGATATGAAGAGGGGAATAAATAAATGCTCGTCCCTGAAATAGTGTCTCAACTCGTATCGCAACGTGCTGCTCTCTACTCAACAGAAATCTCGCTTTCTGTCTCCTTTTTCCTCCCACCGGCATCAACGTCTGGCTCTCTCAGTATCTGTTGGTCTTTCATGTTACCGAATGGGAAATGGAAATGAATCCCTGCCGTTTATCCAAGCTCCAAGCTGTACGCTGTATGCTGTACGCTGTACGCTGTACTGTGCTTGAGGTTTGAGTGAGGAGAGGACTCTGCGTCAGGCGATACCACATAGCATGTCTAGTGTGTAGTGTTTTATATTTGGTGTAGTTTAGCATCATCATCATCATCATCATCATCATCATCATCATCAACGCACAATCCCACTACACTGCTCGCAATTGCAGTACAGATATCTGACATCAGTTCGCTGAAGACCGTGATCGTGAAACGTAACTGTGATCGTGATCGTGACCATGCCAGCGATTAAGGAAGATTTCTATACGGGTTTTCATACTTTTGAAAAACTCTCTGATACTGTTGGGTTACCTGTTGATCAGGTAAATTTATTATTTATATTTATTTGTGCGAATTATTTTACTCTAATATTGTTTTTAGTATACTGAATTTAGCAGACATCCAAAAATTTTTTTAATTATTTTATTTTACTATAAAAAAACTTTATTATCATAAAGTTAGCCAACAGCGAAAAATTTTTTTTTTTTTTTTTTTTTTTTTTTTTTTTAATTGAATTAGAAAAAAAATATTTTTAAAAAATTGCACGTACAGTTTTTTACAATTGAAAAAAATTTTTTTTTTATTTTTTTGTAATCATTTTTTCAGTAAAAAAAAATTTTTTTAATTTTTAGATGTCGGCTAACTTAATTTTCAATGAAACTAAAATTAGCCGACAGCAAAAAAAAATTTTTTTTTTTTGTTAATTGAATTAACAAAAAAAAAATAATGTGCAATTTTATCATTTAATTTTTTTGTAATAATTTTATTAATAAAAAAAATTCTAAAAAAGTTTAGATGTCGACTATTTTAATTTTCATTGTATTTTATATGATTTTAAATTTATTATTTATTTTATTTGGTGCAAAATTGATCATCGACCTGTAAAGAAAAAAAAAGGCGTATTAATTAAATTTCTGTAAGGTTTTATCAATATTTATATATTTATCCAGATGATTAAATGATAAGATTATGAAAGGCTGCTTGAAATTTTATTTTCGCGTTAAAATTTTTAAAAAAGATCAATTTATCATTTGAAAATTAATATTTATTATTATTAAAAGGAGTGGTTGATTTTTAAACTAATAAAATAATTTTTTTAAAGTTGTTTTTTTTTTTTTTCTAATTTGATATAAAGATTAGATAAAAAATTTATCAGATGTTCATAATAAATTATATAAAATTTTAAAACGATGCGGTAAATAGATTGATTTTTTTTAATTGAACGCAATAATCTGGTGAGTCATGAGATCACCCACGTGCTTACTTCATACCTCTGACAATTACTTTATGCTCGAATGCTTTTAAAAAAATTGCATCAGCTCGGATGTCATTTTATATTTATATATCTATGTATACATATATAAATATATTGTGCATTATGTATTGTTTATTGTATGTAGGTAAAAAAAAAAAAAAAAAAAAAAAAAAAAAAAAAAAAATTGTGTTAAATTACTTGATGCGTTAACTGTGAATAATGTGGTAATATTAAAATAGTATGGTATTAAAACTCATATTATTATATTTTATGAGTAACAATAATAATATTTTTAAAATTAAAAAAAAAATAAATTTTAAAAGTGTTATTGTTGAAAATTATTGCCGGTTATTTTGTTTTATAATTCAATGACATAATATTTAAAAAAAAAAAAAAAAAAAAAAAAACTTGTTTTTCGTGAAGAGTGTAAAATATTTTAAGGACTTTCGAACTGTAATGTTATTTATATTGTATCCATGTCTGTGTCCATCTCCTGCCTATTTATCGCTTAACACACATGTGCATACTGCTTGTGTGTATGTGCATGAACAAAGCTCAGGTTTTATCAATGGAAAAACATTTGGAAGGGTCTGTTTGAGCCTCAGTAGAGGCTGATATTGATTGTCACGTGTAACGCACCGTAAAAAAAAAAAATATATAATACTAAACAAAATTTATGGCTCCCGTCAAAAATTCTTTACAAAAATTTAAAGAAAAATAATTAATCATTTTTCATTTTTATTTTAATATTTTTCTGTTTATATTTTACAGACAAATTTCGTCCTAAGTCAGTTTACTGCCCTATTTTTCGCCGGAATTTTGAGAGTCTTCTTAAAACCAGGTCTTGTTGCTCCAGCGACCCGACATCTGTTTGGTCTTGTTATTGGACTTCTTCTAGGATACTTTTGTTTTGGCAAGTAAGCTCTTTAGTGATGTAAATATATTACTTTATAAAAAAAAATATTATTTTTAAAATTTTAATAATAAATTTTATTACATTAGTTATATTAATATAAAATAATTAAATTAATTATATTATAATTTTTTAGACAAGCTGCTCATCTGGCAGGATTACCAGCATTATGCTTCATTGCAATGCGTACTCAGGACCCAAGATGTGTGCAAAGGTATGTTATCTATTGCTAAACTTTGAATTATGACTATAATTATATAAAAATTATAATCAATAAAATAAATAATATATATTTATTACTTTTATTTCAGAGTTGTCCTCACTCTGGCTCTTGGGTACCTTTCTTGTGTACATTATTACCGGCAAATTTATGCATACGGGTCATATACGCTTGACATTACTGGTATGATATTTATTAAACTTATAGAATTAAACATTATATTTTTAGTATCTTAGTTAATCTGCGATAATAATTTATCCAAGTATTATTAACTCACATGCTGATAATATATTTTTAAATTTAATATTTAGATTTTTACATCCAGTTAAAATATCGTTTATTTATATCTCGTGATATTTGCTTAT
The DNA here is from genome assembly GCF_013202065.1 of Cotesia typhae. Classification (NCBI taxonomy): domain Eukaryota; kingdom Metazoa; phylum Arthropoda; class Insecta; order Hymenoptera; family Braconidae; genus Cotesia; species Cotesia typhae. The sequence goes on from NW_027423769.1 coordinate 2,196,737, forward strand.
TTTTATTATTAAATGTTTTAATATAAATATGTGTTGAAATTAAAGTATTTATCAATTTTTATTAACGGTAATTTTTGTAATGGTAATTATCATGAATATTTCATACTTAAATATGTTAAATACAAAAAAAAAAATTTTTTTTTAGTTGATTTTTTTTTTTTTTTTTATAAAAAAAATTTTTTTTTAAGTCAATTTTTTTAAAAAAAAAAAAAAAAATCGGTCAAATTTTCTTTTTAAATAATTAAAAAAAAAATTTTATTTAATTACTTGTCATTATTATTATTTATATAACAATATTTTTTGTCCAGGTCCGTTAATGGTAATAACTCAAAAAGTAATTGGCTTAGCTTACAATATCCACGATGGATTTTCAAGATTAGAAAAAGATTTAACGCCCTTACAACGGCACCAGGCTGTTAAAATAATGCCAACAACATTGGAATACTTCAGTTACATATTCCACTTTCAAGCATTAATGGCTGGCCCAGTAATATTTTACCGTGACTACATAGATTTTATCCACGGAACTAAGTTGAAAGGAGCTAAATCATTTTCCGTAAGTTTATTATAATCGGTTGACTGACTTTATTTATTAAAGTAAAAAATAGTTCTTAACTTACTTTTTTTTTTTCTCAGGGATTTTATGATGATTCATCTAAAGAGCCAGAAGAAATCGTGCTAGAACCGTCGCCCACCAAAGCGGTGATAAAGAAAATAACGGCAAGTTTGACATTAGCTGTACTGTTCGTGTCATTCAGTTCGCTGTACCCAATCCAGCGAGTGAAAGAGCAAGACTTCCTTGACAACACAACTAGCGCTTACAAAATATGGTACCTGATGAATTCAATGATTTTCGTACGTTGCAAGTATTACTACGCGTGGCTGTTCGCTGACGCGATATGCAACAACTCGGGAATGGGATACAATGGACGAGACGAGAACGGCAAAGATCGCTGGGACTTGATCTCCAATGTAGATCCCATTAAATTCGAGCTTTCGTTGAGTCTGAAAGACGCGATCTCTGCCTGGAATATCGGGACCAATAGATGGCTGAGGATGATCGTCTACGATAGAAATGGACCATTTAAAGTATTTGCAACCAATGGTTTGTCTGCCTTCTGGCATGGATTTTACCCTGGTTACTACCTCACCTTTGCTACTGGAGCACTCTTTACACACGCCGCTCGTGCCGTAAGTTTGTTGATTCATTTCAGAGTTATCGCATAATATTACAAGGCTGAAAAAAATTTATTTTTTTTTTTTAAAGATTTTTAATTGATTTTTAAAAATTTTAGAAAATATCAAATATCATCCAGATTATACTAAATTATTTTTTTTGTGTATTATATACTCAGTGTAATCTCCGATTTGACTAAGTAATTTTTCTGATTATAATTAAAGTTTTTTTAACAAACAAATTTGTTTAAAAAAATTATTTAAAAAAAATTGCATTTTTAATTCTTTACATAACAATTTTTTTTTCTAATTTTTCTTGCCATAATTTATTTGTTAAAAAAAAATTATTAAAATTTAATAAATATCTGCAAAATTAATTTTAATATTTTTTGTAAATGTTTGTAAATTTTATTAAGAATAATTATCACAATTGATTTCAGGTCCGCCGGGCTATCCGGCCCTATTTCATTGGAAGCAAGCCGATGAAATTTTTTTACGATGCGATGACATTCACTGCGTCTCGTATTGCTATGGCCTACCTCACATTCAGCTTTGTGCTGTTAGAATTTATGCCAAGTTTTAATGTTTATAAGTAAGAATCCATTAATGATTATTATTTTAATTTTTTTATACAATCTAATAATTAACATTAAATATTAAATTTTAAATCTTAGGTCATTGTACCTGATTCCACATTTGCTAGCTCTGGCTGCAATTTTTATATTGCCTTTACTTCCGGTACGTCGACCCAGTCAAAACGGACATGTTAAACCCTCGTATAATGGTTATGTGAATTACATTACCGATCGTCAGCCGGAAGTCCGTAATGGAACATCAAAAAATAAGACGGAGTAGAGAATATTAGATTGAACTAATTTCTCTACCTAAATTATTAGTAGTTATTCATATGTATTTACATATATTCACATACGTACACATATATTTTTATTTGATATTTAAAATATAACTAATACCTGTTATTATAATAGTTTACCTCTAGATATATTTTAATTAAGTTAGAGATATTTTTAAAGCTAAGTGATGAACGAAAAAATTTATTTACAAAAGTGAAAAAATAAACTATATAGAAATAAATAATTGAAATTATCTGTGACGAGTTTAAAGTTATAAATAATAACAAATTTTTTACTGTATTCGAATGAATAAAATAAATATTTTATAATATTGATGGATAATTTATTTATTTTTAGTCCTTTAATTCAGAATTAAAATTATGTACATAATTTTAATTATAACTTTTTTATTATAATTTTTTTTGCCGATTTATTTTTTTTTAAATTTAGTTTATTGAGCGCCAGCAGAGGGCGAAAAAAAACGGTAAAATTAATTTATTTTGTGATCACAACAATATCACAGATCACAAAAATTGTTATTATTTTGTTTATAATTAATAAATAGTATAAGAATGTTGATTGACATTTGTAAAAATTACTTAAACACTAAAGTTAAGTGCGACAAGCCAAGCTGTGATGATTACGACATTGAAAATTTAATATCTGAGAACGACAGAGGTTTTTTAGTTTATTCATGTATAAATCCACCCATAAACATAGACTTTAATTTTACAAACGCTATTAAATTAAGTCATGTGATAATATGGCCAGCAATCGGTGAGCAAAAGTCTACTGGATTCAAACTTTCTGTCAATTTAAGAAACAATTCCATCAATCAGCTGGCTGTTGGATTTTTGGAGCCCAGTGACAGTGGGATTATTTTTTGCTGCAATGACATTGATGTTAATCAACTTAAAACTAATTATATAAATTTTTCCATTAAATATATCAGCGGATTCGCTCATAAATTTGCCAATTCCATGAATAATTTAAAATTAACAATCATGAAGACACAAAAGTCTGTAGCAGCTGTCAAGAGGATTCAAATTTGGGGTTACGTCAGACGTGATTCCAAAATACATCAATTGTTTACTGAGTATAACGATAAAATTAATTGTTGTAAAAATGTGTCACTGCCTGTAGAAATTCAGAATGCTGAAATTAAACCTCAGTCGTAAGTATTTTTTTTTTTTTTTTTTTTTTTTGGCTGCATTCGAAAATGCTTAATCTTAAAATTGATAATACTGAAGTTAGCTGTCAGCTGTCAATTTTAAAAATTTTTTTAACAAATCAATTTCAATAAAAAAGTGCTTCTAAAAATTTTCACTTGTAATTTTTATTAATTTTCACGTGTGAAACTTTTTAATTAATTTTTTTTTATATTAATTTAATTGCTGTAAAATTCTAAAAAAATTTTTAATATCTGTCAACTTCAGAGTCATTAAAATTGTGTTATTTAATTCGTGAACAAGATTAATCAAAAATAGATCTAAAAATGTATTTTTTTGTGTGATAAGAATTGTTAATTCAAAAAAATATAATTTTTTTTTTTTTTTAAATTTTAAATTTTCATCAAAGAATTAAAAAAATAGATTTTTATCATTTTTTAGATTAATCACTAACTAATATTTTATAGTGACAGAATTTAAAAAAATTTTTTAATTTTTTTGATCTCTAGATACATAATTAAGAAATAACCTTGTATCTTGTGAACTATTGACATTTTTAAAGATATATATAAGCTCATCCTGGAGTTACATTCATCGAGACCTTTCATTTGAGTACCCACATCAATTTTTCATATATTTATATATATATATATATATATATATATATATATATATATATATATATATATTACATATATATTTATATAAAAAAATTCCACATGCAAAAATAAAAAAAAATTTTTTTAAAAGCATTTTTTTTTTTTTTTTTATTATAGTTGATTTGGTATAAAAATAAAAAAAATTGACAGTTTTTCAGCTGACATTGATATTTCTAAAAAAAAAAAAAAAAAATTCTATTAATTTAAAATTAAAAAATTTTTAAATTTATTTCAGAAGCGATAAAAAATCACTGGAAATACCTGAGGAATTTTTAGATCCAATAACTTGCAGCCTGATGATCCAGCCAATTATTTTACCGAGCGGTAAAATAATCGACTACAGTACTCTGGAGACTTACGGAAAAAATGAAGCGCTCTGGGGAAGACAATTAAGTGATCCATTCACTGGTCTGCGTCTCAGCAGTAATTTTCGGCCTGTTTACGCTCAAGCATTGAAATGTAGAATAGATAAATTTATAACTGACAATCATTGTCACGCTGATTTGAACAACATCCCTCGGGTGTTGGGACCTCACAGACACTCTGCTGTCGATGTGGATTTAAACGTAATTTCTTCTGGCCAGAAAGGAAGTTTATCAGCTTCTAAAATTAATTTTTCTGCATCAACGAAATCGATACCAAGAAGTATCAAGACCAGTCACAGGATACCTATCATTGCCAGTTATTCGAGGTTCAGCTGTTTAAAGCCGAAGTTGCCAAAAAAAATCAAGAAAGTTACTGAAATGAATCGTTTTAGTAACAGCGAAGCTTCTACGATTGAAAATGCTGTTTTGAATGAGTCAATAATTATTGATGAGAATCTTAGAGATAGTTTGAAGTCTTTACTGTCGAATTTAAAGACTTTGAGCAAAGCTGAAGTTGTAAAAGAACCTGATAATGAAATAGTATGTAAATGTTGTAAAAATAGTGAAATTAAGGACATTTGTGGGTATAAACTCACATGTAGTCATGTCGTATGTCACAGCGCTCTATTGTTGGGTGTAAATAATAATTCATTTTGTTGTGATAAATGCAATATTAATTGTCGGACAAATGAAATTATTAAAATTCATTTAAGGTAGTTTTAATGCATTATTTTTTGTAAATAAAAAAAATTGATATTTGTATGAATAAATATATTAATTTATATTGTAAAAAAAAAAATTGATAATGAAATTTAGAGACATTTGATAATTTTTAAAATTTTTTTACAGCAAGAAAAATTTATTTGAAAAATTTTATCTTTAGAAGTTCTAAAAAATTTAAATGCAATTTTTTAAAAATACGTCAGTCCCCAAAAAAAATTTTTCTTCAAACTAAAAATTTTTTTGGACTTAGAAAAAAAAAAAAAACAGAATTTTTAGTATACGCCCTTATGTCATCCGAGGTCGGTCTGGGGAGCCATGAAGGCGTATAAAATTTTTTTTTAGCGTTTCTCTAAATTTCTAAAAAAAAAAAAAGTACATTTAATAGTTAAGAAAAAAAATTATTTTATTATGACTATTAATAATTATTACTATTATAAATATATGTATATTTGTGCAGATACTTTTATACTAAGGTACAAAAAATAAAAAAAAACCAGGTAAAAAAATAATACCGATGAAACTAATAAATAATAATAATTACTACGAATTATACATAGACTGGGGAAAATAAGAAGGATACAAAATATTCCAGAGGATAGCAGCAGTCATAAGAGCGACGTATGTAAAAATACTGGCCCACCAGACAGCCTTTTCCCACGTTTGAACTTCTAGATTACGAAGAACGTTTATACCGACGAGTAATCCAGCGATAGCACCAGCAAAATGTGCAACATACCCAATCTGGTCTATGGTGTTGAGCACATATCGCTTGTAAATAGCCTGACCGACATCGACAGAGGTAACGATTATAAAGACACACAGCTGGAGGGCTGCGAACTCCATTTGCCGCCAGTTCATTATTATCGTTGCGACGTGAGCAGTTATTAGAGCATAGACTCCACCAGATGCACCAGCTAGATAGACTTTTGGGTCTGACACAGAAGTCCCCAGAGACCCAGCGACTACTCCAGCTATGTATATGATGAGAACTCGCCACCATTTGTGGACCATCTCCAAGGGGATTCCCAGCATTATCTGCACCAGCAGATTCACTACGATGTGAAAGACTCTGCAAGATGATGAATTAGGTAAAATATTTGTCTAAAGATTTTTTAATTAAAGTCAACTTACCCAGCATGGACAAACATGTATGTCAGGTACCTCCAGGCCTCGTATCTTCTATGAGGGTCATAAATAAACAGTTTAGACGCTGGTCCCTCTAGAGTTTTGTCGACTATTACGTCATACAGGTATAATATTGTTTCTATAATTGATATTATTATCATTGCAATTGCTGGAGGCCTACAGCTGTATTCTTCTTCATAAATTCCGTCTGGAAAGTCCACTGACGGTCTCACGCTGTACTGCGTTTCTAATGTTAGTCTTTGCGGAACCATTTTATGGACATAACGATTTAAAAAGTGACCAAATACTCCTTGCATATCTTTTCTGTGAATCTGAAAGTTTTTTTTTCATACAATTTTATGAAATTTTAATTTTTACGCTTCTGGATATTTTTATCAAGCTTAGTATTAAGTTAAAATAATATTCTTTTTAAAATACACTTGTAGCTTATTTTTTAATTTTTTAGAAAGTTTTTTTTTTGCAATTATTAATTGAAAAAAATTAAAATTCGTCAGATTTAATAATGAAAATAAAATTAGCAGATATCTGACAATTTTTGAAATTTTTTTTTATTGAAAAATTTATAATAAAAAAATTTTTTTTTATTTAAAAATTATTCAATATTTGCTTATTTTAGGATCATGATTAGGGAGCAAATTTTAAAGTAAATCTTGATGAGAATCAGTCATCATTTGATGTCAAATTTCTAAGACTTAAAAAAAAAAAAAAAAAAAAAAAAAAAAAAAAATGAATTTTTATCTAAAAGGATTTTTTTTTTTTTTTTTTTAATTATTAATAACTAATAAAACTTTTATTTACCATAGCAATAAACTCTGGGTACTCCAAAAATCCAGAATCATTCAAATCAGCTTTTTGCATAATTATCCTAACAACTCTCGGAGGAATGTCATCATTGTAACTGGAGCCTCTTATCATTTCCTTCAATTCATGATACGAGATTTTGCCATCACCATCTAGGTCATACTTTTCAAAAATTCCTTTCCAATGCTGTAAAAATTATGAGGCTGAAGTTAGCAAACACTTGACAATATTTTGATTTTGCTTGAAAAATAAATTAGGCATAGAAAATTATTCATAAAAATTTTATTTATAATTTTTCAAAGCTTCTAAAGATGAAAATTTTCAATAAAATTTTCTTGCTATAATTTATTTTTCAACAAAATTATAAAAGTGATCAGATGTCTCTCAATTTCAGTATAATTAAAATTTTTTAATTGAACACCAAAATTTCATTTAAAAAAAAAAAACTTACCGCGTTATTGTACTGCAGAGGAATTATCACCTGGCCTTCGCGGTCCTGCTCGTTGACCATTTTTATCACTTTAAATCCCCTGAAGAAATTAAATTTGATCAATTAATTAATTAAAATTTTATTACTAATTTAAATGTTGATAAAAGTATTTTAAAAAATCTATCAAGTGACAGGTGTCAACTCTAACTCCAACAGGTGACTAAGTCATCTTACAAATACACATAAATCTAGTCACACACACTTTAACTTAGATTGTAAACTATGCAACAGATAACAAAGTCACCTATACAATAAAATAATTTACACTCTCACTATCTTTATTTTCCAAATTAGCAAAACTTTATCAAGAAAATAACAAATTAATAAATGGGCTTATTTTATTTTAAAATAAATTCACAATTTACCGTTATCACAAGCTACAGGAATGTGCTTGCTTTTCTCACAGGTTATGGTGTAATATAGGTTTTTTTTTTTTTTTTATATAAATTATATTAATATTAATTTAAAATACAAAACTGTCATAAAAAACATAAACTTTACAAAAATACAAAGAAGAAATGACAGAAGATTCTTTTTATAAAATTTTAATCACCGAGTTTGTGAATCATTATGAAATTCCCGGTACATTGTAAATTATAATACTAAAGTTAACAGTCAGCTGTTAATTTAAAAAATTTTTTAAATAAATTAATTACAATAAAAAAATTCTTCTAAAAATTTTCACTTGTAATTTTTATTAATTTTAACATGTAAAACTTTTTAATTTAATTTTTTTTTACAATAATTTAATTGCTATAAATATCTAAAGAATTTTTTACATCTGTCAACTTCAGTGTCATTGCAAACTATGTACACAGAAATATCCTATATTTACTCACAAATATACTTTCGCATGTATAGGTACAGTATGTTTATGTTTTCGCTGTCAAACAAAGGGTCATTGGTAAGAATTAATCTTTTATTTTTATTTTCATTCTTCCTATTTCCTTTCACTTTATTTCTTTAACTTGCAAAGTGTAATTGCGCTACTTTATCACAATCTATGTACTTGTTTTATGTATGAAATTTATATTTTGTTTATAGTTTTAGATTTGTTGTGGAATAAGTCGAGCAGCACATAGTAGAGGTTGCTAGGCAACCGATAAAAAAACAGCCGCATAATAATTAGTTCATAGAAAATAATTAAGTAGTTATAGTTAGCAGCTAACAATGTTTTCGCGTAATTCTGGAAAATTAAAAATAGCTGGAGAGTACAGGGTCAACCAGCCGATTGATCATTTTAAATTAAAGTAATTTTATAACACTCAAGCTGACAGATATTAAAAATTATTTTGAAATTTTATAGCAATTATATTATTATAAATTTTATTTAGGATTTATTTTTATAGAAAATATTATTTTTTTTTTTTTTTTTTTTTTTTTTTATCACGTTACAGCTGTTAGTTTTATTAGTTTAAATAATATGTAAAGAGTTACTAAAGATTTCATTTGACAGTTCCAAGTCAAAAGTGAATTATTTTTATTTAAATACTTAAAATTTATTAAGAAAGTGATAATTTTTTAGTTTTGAGTAATCAATTATAAAAAAAATTATTTTTAAAAAATTTATACTTGTTATTTTTTTTTAAATTACTAGATGTGGAATTTTTTTACTAGAATTTTTTTTATAAGAATTTAATTGTTATAATAATCAAAAAAATTAGTAATGAAACAAAATTATTCTTATTGTCTTAATAATATAGATTATTTTTAGAATTTTTTGCTTAAAATTAATCAAAAATAAAATTTTTATTGTATTAAATTTTTTAGCTCATAAATGTCAATTTTTCAATAAAAAAAAAATATCAGATTTTTTTTTGTTCCATTTGTCTCATGTATATAATTAGAATTCACGCGATAAAAAAATCAATTACTTTTATTGCTCTGTAATTAATTAAAGTAATTGAGACTTCCCTATCAGTAGTTAAAGATAAAAAATTCCGACTATCAAAAAACAAAATTTTCTACTAAATCAAAAATTTAAAATTTAAAAGAAAAAAAAAAAATATTAATATTTTGAGAAAAAAAAAAATTATTTAAAATTATAAACAATTTTTTTTCTTATTACGTTGGTAATATTTTTGAAAATAAATTTTTTCTCTTAGAATAAAAGTAAAACTTATAAACATAACTGTTTATATTTACACTAAGCAAATAAAATGAACTACCAGGAACCGGCCATGTGGAACTATAATTTAATAAAATTTATAAACATCTAAAATAACTGTTTCAGAATAAAAATCCTCCAGCAAAAGTCACCTCTGGTGGATCTGTTTGACTATGAGGAAGAAATCCACGACTCAAACTACCTCGAGTCCGAAGAGAAGACAATAAGCTGGCAAGAGAAGATCTTCAGCTCGTCAGAGGTGAAATTCTACAGCGAAGAAAAAAATTGCAAGAACCAGCTCCAGAAAGACTACCACGAGCTGATTACCAGCGAGAATGTCCAAGGGTCCAGGCTGTTCACCTACACAGCGGAAGATTCATATCGCCAGGACAAAACCGCGGTCACTTCAAGCAACTACAGCTCATTTTTATCCAGAAAAAACGCCTCGGCTTTGCCGGAGATCCAGAATCGCAAGCCGTTTAACGAACGGTACAACAAGCAGGTGATCGACAACAGCCCAACTGACTCCAGGATTCGATCCAGTCACTATTTGTACCTGGATTGCAGCGTTATGCACGTGATGGTGGATTTGTCAAATAGGGAGCAAGTTTCCTCCGATCCCGAGACCTCGAAAATTCTTCTCTGCACGCTGACTTACAACAAAGCCGGCAAAGTTCTAAGCATCGACCCGGATATCAACAACGCCGAGGCTTATATCATCGAGAGCATTGGAATGAATTACGAGTACTGGATTGAGCATGTTTCAATTTGTGATCCACAAACTGATAATGCAACTAGTAATTTATTAGATGCAAGTATTTTTTTTTTGTTTATTTATTTTTTAAAAAAATAATTTTTAATTATTAATTAATTTAATTTAAGCAAAATTTTGTGAACTATTGACATTTTTAAAGATATAAGCTCATCCCGATGTTACACTCATCAAGAGCTTTCATTTGAGTACCCACATCAATTTTTCATATATTTATATATATTATATATATGTATATATGAAAAATATATCAAAAATGCATGTGGGTATTCAAATGAAAGCTCTTGATGAGTGTAACATCAAGATGAGCTTAAATCTTGAAAAATGTTAATAATTAAGAAATTATGTTGTATTTTCTCTAATGATGATATTTTTAACGATATAAGCTCATTTTGGAGTTACTCTCATCGAGACCTTTCATTTGAGTACCCACATCAATAATTCATATATTTTATATATTTATATTATATATATAAATATATGAAAAATATATAAAAAATGCATGTGGGTACTCAAATGAAAGCTCTTGATGAAAGTAACTCCAAAATGAGCTTATATCGTTAAAAAGTTCAATAGTTAATTAATTTTAAATTACTCACCCTACATACGAAATTTCAGATATTTGTCGCATCATCTTGACTAATTGTAAAAAGACATCAAATCACTGACAATAATTAATAAATGAGCACGTCAGGTCCGGTATGAGCTTCTAAGCGTACTGATACAAGCACTGACACACGTGTGACTTGTTGTAAAAGAATGTTTGATTATCTGAAGAAAAAGACGGACGCTAAATTGTTATTGCGAAAGCGAGATATTGAGTGTTATATAAAAAGATCGAGACCGATCTTGTACTTGACTTGGAGCGCACCAACTTCGGAAAATTAATAAATTTTCTTCTCGTCTCACCGAATTATTTTTTATAAAATTACTCAAATTTTATGCTTTTTTTAATTGAGATTATTTAGTTTATTTTTAAGCAACAAGTGAGAACAATTGGATTCACTATCACGAGATTACGGTTTTAAGTGTTTTTATACAATGATAGTCATTGCCGTGTCTTATCATTGTAGTATAATGTCATTATATTGGTGGTTTATTAATTACTGTTATTTATTATTATAATTAATGTTTATTTATAATTGTTCTCATTGTTAAATTTAGTCCGCTGATTTTTCTTGAGATTTTTAATGCTCCAGAAAATTTATAGTGAAGAATTTATTTTAAAATATAAAATATTTTTGCCGCTGAACTTCAAAAAATTAAAAAAAAAATTTTTAACAATTAAATTGTTACTAAAAAAATTTATTAAAAAATTTCACGTTAAAATTAAAAAAAAATTTTTTAAAACATATTTTTTATAATAATTTATCTGTTAAAAAATAAAAAAAAAAAATTGCCAGCTTATTTTTGTATTATAAAGTATTTTATAAAAAATTTAATTTTTATAAAAAAAAAAAAAATCAATTAGAATAAAAAAAAATGTTGTAAAAAATTTTTACATGTAAAATTTTTCAATTAAATTTTTTTTATTAATTCAAAAGATAATTTAATATATTTTTTTTTTTTTTTTTTTTTTGTTTCAGGAAATACCAAAAGTTTACTATCAAGATAAAAATATTTCAGATATCGAATTACCACCTGCAAATATTTTACGTTTATTTTTAACATTAGATTTCACAGATGCACGTGATTTTAATTACAATTCGATATTTATTACATACACAATCGATTTACCAAAATTCTGGAGCACGAATCATCACGAAAGACTCTATGGAAGAACTCAGCGATGTAAAATGATAAATAAATTAGCTCATTTTAGTTACGTAGCTGAAATAACACTGGATCTTGATTTAAATTGTCTGTATGATGTGCCCTCGTGGCCTTATTTGTTAATTTCCGTCGGTTCTCTGGACAATTGGACCAGGTAATAAATATTATTAATTAAGAGAATAAGCAAAATTTTAGTCACTTTAAGTAAATTTATGAAGATATTAATAAAAATTAATGTAATAATAAAAGAAGAAAGAAAATATATAAAATACATTTTTTTTATTTAGGTACCGGATAGAAGGCTACACATCAATACCTCTGCCATCGTCTTCTGGGTCCTACGAGTTCAAGTTACAAACTTGGAGACCGGTTTACGGAGTCGTCAATGCTCTGAGAAGATTTTTCACCGGTGGAACTGCTGAGCTGGAAGACATCGCTTACTGCGGAATACCCCGGGACCACGAAGGTAAGAGCTTGGACAAAAAACAACTCAGGGTTGTCCCCAGTGGAACTGTTGGTCTAAGGGTAAATATTGTTCAGCAGAGTAAGAGCAGTTCCAAAAATCGAGGATATAAGTTTCAGGAGAGATTTAACTCTGGCAGCTTGATTAATACTGTTAACAGTGTGCTAGAGCAGTTTAAAGCTGCGAGGGAGCGGATGATTCAAGCTAGATCTGATAGAATTGATTTTTTAAATAAGGATTAGTTTTTTTATGAAGAATTAATGCCAAAAAAATGCAATTAGTACTTTACCTCAAGTTAAAAATTTTAAATAATTTTTTTTCAAGTAAAAAATATCATCAGTGGACGAAATACAACGTTATTTCTTAACCGATGGAATTTTTAAAGATATAAGCTCATCCTAAAAATAGACTCATTAAGACCTTTCATTTGAGTACCCACATCAATTTTTCATATATTTTATATATTTATATATATTATATATATATATAAATATATAAAAAATATATCAAAAATGCATGTGGGTACTCAAATGAAAGCTCTTGATGAGTGTAACATCAGGATGAGCTTATATCTAAAAAAAAATGAATAATAAAGCAATGACGTTGCATTTTGTCCACTGACGATATTTTTAACGATATAAGCTCATCCTAGAGTTACACTCATCAAGAGCTTTCATTTGAGTACCCACATGCATTTTTGATATATTTTTCATATATTTATATATATATAATATATATAAATATATAAAATATATGAAAAATTGATGTGGGTACTCAAATGAAAGGTCTCGATAAGTGTAAGCCCAGGATGAGCTTACATCGTTAAAAATATTATCAGTGAAAAAAATACAACTTAATTTCTTAATTATTGAGATTTTTTATTAATTTTTTAAAAATAATTTGATAGAAAATTCTAAAGTTTATCAATTTGTCATAAATAATTTACATAAAATTACAGCTACAGCCGAAGTTAATAAAGCTTATTAAAAAGTGTCTTCCGATATCATAAAAAAAAAAAAAATAAATAAAATTTAAAACTAAGAAAGAGCTGGTAAAATACAAATTAACAAATTAGTCAATAACGGTGGTGATTTATTTCAACAAAAATAACAATTTACATTAAATTGTTTAGATAATAATATTATCGTGTATGCTACACCGGTAGAGTTTACTGTAGGCGTGGTATGCGCTCGCTCACTATTTAATATTTATCCACTCATTTATTTATTTATTTAATATATCGTTTCCAATGAATTACATTTACTTTTTACTTCAGTAAAATTGTTAATTATCATTAAATCAGCTTCTTTATTCCGACCGTCTATTTTACAACGAGAGCCAACATAAGCTCATTACTTTATAATTTATCATATTAATTAATAATTAATATATATTTAGTTTTAAATATACAGCCTTTTTTAACGATCAACTGAAAAACTGATCGTGACCAAGCTTTTTTATTAATTATAATTTATAATCGCATAGGTACAATTGTAACAATATAATTACGTGTCTAGTCTATGTCTTATTTAATTTTATTTAAATTTATTTTTTTCAAATTTATTTTTAGTCATTTTGGAGCAATAGCAGTGATAGATTCGTTCTCTTAATTTATTATTAGAGCTTAAGTACTTATTAATTGGATGCAGTACCTTAGATCACGGTTTTGGAAGCATAAAAAAGTTTTTATTAATTAAAACTTGGCATTTGACAATTAAACTCCGATTGAACGATCAAATAATTTTTTTAAATGATTATTGCAATATAAGACACGGTACGGATAAAGAAAATTCTAATTAAACAATAATAATAATAATAATAATTATTATTATTATTATTATTATTATTAGTTATTATTTTACAGCTGCAGTAAAAGGCACCGGTCCCTTGGTTTTATCAACAATATTTTAATTTTTAATTATTACAATAAAACTATAGAATTTTTTTTTTTTTATTTAAAACAATTGGCGGTTAAATTAATTATAGTAATTTAAAATTTATTTTAATTAAAGGATAAAATTAACAAACATCTGTAAATTTTTATAACTGAATTATTTTTAAAAAAAATTTTAATTCATTAAAAAAGTGAAATTTTTTTTTTTTAATTTTAATTAAAAAAAAAGTGAAATTTTATTTTTTTTTATTTTTATAATAACTAAACTATTTTTTTTTTATTTTAATTAAAAACAAGTGAAATTTTTTTTTTTTTTTTTAATTTTAAAAAAGTAAAAAAAATTTTTTTTTTTAATTTTTATAATTAAATTATTTTTTTTTTTAAATTTAATTAAAAACAACTAAATTTTTTTTTTTTAATTTAAATTAAAAACAGAGAGAATTTTTTTTATAATTTTAATAAAAAAAAAAGTGATTTTTTTTTTTCTTAAATTTTAATTAAAAAAAAGGGAAATTTCTCTTTTAATTTGAATTAAACAATTATAAAATTTTTTTTTTAATGTTAATTTAAAAAAATAAAAAATTTTTTTTTTACAATTTATTTGTAATAAAAATAAAAAAAATTCAGATGTTTGCTAATTTGAAAAATAAAAAAAGAAAGCATAACAGGGCGCAGTCCACACGAATATTTTTTTTTTTTCTATAAATAAAAAGTAGTGGAAATATAAAATTAGGCTGTATAAAAAGGTAAATGTCAATGTTAAGTGCGTAATAATTGAGAGTGATAATGGATATTTGTTAAATTAATGACAATAAAATAAAATAAAAATTCACATTTATTCGTAGTTATTGACAGTTAATGTAATTTATTATCAGCAAATAATTATCATTATTTTATTTTTTATTTATTAAATAATAATATTAATTAATCAATTAATAATTTTAATCCATTCGTAAAGAGAACGTATCTGAAAGTTCCCTAGTCAGTTCGTCAATTGTTACTTTTTATTTTATTTAAACGTTTTTTTTTTTTTTTTTATTTATTTATTTTATTTATTTTCTACCTGTTTTTAAAACTTTCTATATCTAATGTACCTAGTATGTACTTATTACACTAAAATATATATCTAAGTTTATTTACTTAATTGTTCGTCTTAAAAACTATCAACTATTTACAACGTTATTATTTTAACCAGTTTTAATTTTTTCATAATATTTATAGTTTTATTTATATGTATATAAAGAAAGAAATAAGTGTACAATTAGTAATTGTAATTACCAGCAGATAACTAACACTTGTTCTTTTTTTTTTTTTCTCATCAGTAAAATTATAATTATCCACACTGGTACTCATCACAGACGTATTCAAAATAAAAACACGCACACCTTTAACATTAATTATTAATGTTATGATTAATATTATTATTATTATTATTATTATTATTATTATTATTATTATGATTATCATAACGATATCTATGTGTATTTACAAAAAAAAAATTTCTTCCTTAATTTGGAAATAATATTCATTTATAATTAATTATTTATTATTCATTATTTTATCATTAACTGTTTAATTATTATTATTGTTATTAATAGTAGTACAACTAATTTAATTATACATAAATTTAACTTTAAATTTGGCTTTCATGCCGTGCATTAAAGCTTTAGCTTTAGCGTCCGTGGTTTTCATATTAATTATTATTATTTTCGTTTTTATAATTGATCATAAGAATGTTTTTATGGAATGATTTTATTTAATTTTTTTTTTTAATTACTTTTTTTTTTTTTTTTTTTTTTTTTAGAAAATAATAAAATAAATTTACACAAAAAAGATAACAAATAAAATATTATCATTCCACAAAATAATTCTAAAAACAATTATAATAATTATTAATTACAGTAATTATAAATAAAATGGTAAAGTTAAAAAACAAAAATAACGTGACTTAAATTCGTCTAAAAGACGGATATTAATAATATTTATAAAAAAAAACCACTTTTTTGGCTTTTTTTTAGACAGTAATTCTTATTAAATAATTATATTATTTAATTTTGAAATATTTTTATATCATACAATTTAAATAATTGATTTTTGAAGTATATTAAATTCATAATTTTAAAAAGACAAAAATTATTTATTTTCAAAAGTTATTGACACTTGTAATTTTATTTTAATTAAAAAAAAAAAAAAAAAACTCCAATAAATTAATAAATAAAATTTTTAAATTATAAATTTTTTGATATTTTTTAAATTTATTATTTAATTATTTTTTTTTATTAATTATTTAAACCAATTAGAAAATCGAACGCGCTTCGCGCGCTTCTGTCAGAATGTTTATTCTCGACAATTTAATTATTAATCAATATTTTTACAAATTTAATTAATTAATATTTAATTCATTAATATTAAAGTTCTTTCTTTTTTTTAATTATAATAAAATTGCAAGTTTCAATAATTATTTAATTATTTTTTTATCAATAATTTAAATCAATAGTAATATTAACACTGACCTATCCAATTAAAAAAATGAAATGTTCTCAAAAAACAAATTTTCGGAAAATTTACAATTTACTAATTGTATTTCTTAATTTATTAAAGTTGTTTTTTTTTTTTTTTTTTTTTTTTTTTTTTTTTTTTTAAAATAAAATTGCAAGTTTCAATAACTGGGTCTTTTACCCTATACACTCAAAATTTTGTCTTTTTAAATTTATTAATTAATTATTTTTTTATCAATAATTTAAATCAATAATAATATAAAAAAAAAAATACTGTCTAAAAATGCCTGAAAGCTTGAATCATTTTTGTAAAAATGTTTTTTCAAAATCTATTCACATATGTAATTAACTTGTAAAGTTATCACATCCATTTGTTGCCAATATAATTCAGTGAGTAAAAAAAGAAAAAAAAAAAAAAAACAAAATAGAGACAGACAGAAGAAAAATAATATTAAAATAAAAAGATAGATTATAGCAAAAGAAGCGTATTTTGAGTACAAAAGCAAAATATTTTAATGTCGAGGGTCCTAATTAACATTGACGAGAACGAAGAGCTTTTCATAATCATTTTTGGACAGATTTTTATTGGAATCCCATCAGTCCTCGTCGGAGAGGGGTTCATACTTGTCGGACATCAGAGGTACGAATTCTCCTTGCATGTGTTCGGACTTGGAGACGTTGGCAGACGATGTGGCAGATGGAGGCGGTGGTTGAGGCATTCCGGTGTGAACTTGGACACCTAGAGCGTTGTAGGGATAGAAGGTGGTGGATGTTGGTGGTGGCGGCTGGGTAGGCTGACTAGGACTCTCATCGATCACCATTTCGCCAGTAGATGGACTCTCGGCTGGCTTGTCGTCCTTGTCGACGTTCCCGTTGCCGCTGGAGCGGTCAGACCCCGGCTTGTCATCCTCAGAGGTCCGCATTACTTCGACTATCTTGTTCTTTACGTAGTCGAGAGGCGAGAGGTGGGGCTTGGAGGGAGTCCCTGAAGTTGTTGTGGCAGTGGTCGATTCATAGTAGCGTCTCGCTGTATAATGGTTAGTCGTTGCCTCGGGAGGTGACACTGATTCTACCGAATGGAATTGTTTACCAGATGAAGGCGGCTGCTGCGATTGCTGCGGGGTCGAGCTCTGCTGCTGCGATTGAGATACCCGAATTATCTGACGCTCGTCGCTTGACTTTGCTGACTCTGGTTCGTTTTCACGGCGCTTCCATTGGTCGTCAGATATTGTGTACCTGCAAAATTAATATTATTGTTATTTATAAATTAGTCTATTATTTATTTACAGTTTGATCACTGTAAATAGAACTAAGAATCATACGCATTAAGAAATCTAAAAAAAAATTAGTAAAATTTTGTTTTTATTAAATAATGACTTTTGTTAAATTGCACTGTACCTTTTTAAATATTGACGTTTTTAAAGATATAAGCTCACCCCGACATTACACTCATCAAGAGCTTTCATTTAAGTACCCACATGCATTTTGATATATTTTTCATATATACATATTTATAATATATATAAATATATGAAAAATTGATGTGGGTACTTAAATGAAAGGTCACGATGAATGTAACTCCAGGATGAGCTTATATCTTAAAAAATGTCAATATTTCACAACATACAAGGTCATTTCTTAATTATGTATCTAGAGATCAGAAAAATTCAAAAATTTTTTTTAAATCCTGTCACTATAAAATATTTTTTTTTTAAATTCTAATTGCGTAAAATTCTTCAAAAAGTCAGCGATCAACCAAAAAAAAAATTTATTTACCCAGGATATGATCTATACGACCCATGAGGCGGTGCATATTCCTTGGTAACAATATGATCAACATGATCTCCAATGGTAATAGCTTTAACATCCTGAGGCGGTTCATTTTGTGCGGCACTATTACCAGCAGCAGCTTCACCAGCAGGACTGTGAGCCACACCATTTGGTTCTGGCGGATTATCTCGATGAAAACTCTGCAAAAAAAAAAAAAAAAAAAAAAAAAAAAATTAGTACTGAAAAAACAAACAAACAAAAAAAAAAAAAAAAAAAAAAAAAAACTAAAATAAAATGACAAACCTGGAAAAGTCTATCACCAGGTCTAGTAGGTGGATTAATCGCCGCAGTAGCTCCCCCAGTGGTCTTAAAGCTCTGATTGATTTGATGAGTGATGATAGCATCAATGAGACTAGCAGCAGTGAGCGTCGAAGATCCTTCCCCTTGCTGGGAGTTAGCAGCGGAATTAGTAGCCGAAACAAGAGCCCTCGTAGAAGAAGGTTGCTGCGGCGGAGGTTGAGGCGGCGGAGGCTGGGCCCTGGAAACCGAAGGGAACCCACTAGCCATAATCCTAGAATTATCTCTATCAATCTGATCCTGTCTGAAATGATCAATGCGTATCTGAGCCATGTGCCGATGTCTGTCGGCCTCAATCCTTCCCAAATACCGCTGCTGAATCTGCTGTTGCTGCTGCTGCATCTGTTGCTGTTGCTGCTGCTGCTGCTGCTGCTGCTGTTGTTGCTGCTGCTGCTGTTGCTGCTGCTGCTGCTGCTGCTGCATCTGCTGCTGATGCATGTGCGCTAAATCCCGTTCCCTCTGGACCGCCATGCGATGTTCCTGCTGCTGCTGTTGCTGCTGCTTATCCCTGATCTCTTTTTCCCTCTGCACCATCTGCTGTTGAATCTCCTTCTCCCTCTGCTGGGCCATGCGGTGTTCCTGATGTTCCTTCTCCCTCTGTGCCGCCATCTGGTGCTGAATTTCCTTCTCCCGTTGCGCATGCGCAATTCTGTGTTCCCCTTCCCTCAGTTCCTTCTCCCTCTGGGCCATCATGTGTTCGTGCTGCATCTCCTTCTCCCTCTGCTGAGAAAATCTGTGCTGTTCCTGCATCAAGTCTTTTTCCCTCTGGTGCTGAGCAACCATGCGTTGTTCCATCTGCTGCATCTCTTTCTCCCGATGCAGCCGTTGCTGTTCCTCTTTCTCGCGGATGTGCGCAAGATCTCTTTCTCGTTCCCTCTGCTGCTGCTGCTGCTGCTGCTGCTGCTGCTGCTGCTGCTGTTGCTGCTGGTGGATTCTCTCCGCATGCTGCATCGCGAACCGATGCTGTTCCTGGAGCCGTATCTCCTGTTCCCGGTACGCTCTGTTGTTGTCTACATACCTGTCCGCCATTAATCTATCAGCCATTGTTTTTCCCAAGCCCTCATGACCACTACTGCTCGAGGAGGAGTGTGGAGCATGCGGATGCGGAACTGGCAGGCTTGGTTGCTGCACCGCGACATCTACCAGGCTGGAAAAAGCCTCCAAACCCGCTGGTGGAGGTTGATAGTGAATCTGCTTCTGCGGATTGTGCCGCTGGATAACTCCTTGGCGAGGCTGCGTGTGCGACTGAGGAGGTGGTGGAGTGCTGGTGTAATAAAGCCCAGAAGAAGGTGGTGGCTCACTTTTTCCAGGAGTCTCGCTACTGTTGGTGCGACCGCGCTGGTGCATTTGCTGGCTGGTGATGTAGTCGTTCATTATGATCTGCCGGGAAGACAACTGCTGCTCCATGGTGTAACTAGGAGGCGGTCGCGAGGGGTATGAGTTGTACTGATTGCTGTGAGTGACAACGACACCTTGAGTCTGACACGGAACGTTTGTCGTAGCTGGAGAGTGTCGGACTGGCCGGTGATAGTCGTACATAGGATTCCGCTTGTCCAGAGAAACTGTAAACGGATGAACTGGAGTGCCCTGGGTGATCGAGCCAGACTCTTTCGGCGCGGGATTTCCTCCAGACGACCCGGCTGACCCGGCGTTTCCCGGAGGAGTTATTTGCCGGAGAAGACCTTCGTACCGCGCGCTGGGAACCGGGGTTCCGTGGGTTATTGATCCACCCTTGTGAGCTGGCCCGATGGTGCTCAACTTGGGAGACAGCTTCGGGTGAGGAGGCGTCGCGGTTACTTTGTTCATCTTGGGTGTTATCGGAGCCTGGGGGCGAGGAGATGAAGCGTAGATTAAAGGACTCTTGGCCCCGCGGCCTTGCTCTGAGTGAGGGTGGTGGTAGTAACCTGGAGAAGGCTCTGGCCGGTACAGAGATACTGGGGGCTTGTGAGCCGGGTGAGTGTGGTTGTATTCTTGGGGCTGGGGTGGTGGCTGCTGACGCGGCTTTTTTATACTCAAGTCCAGGGTCCCTTCGGTTTCTCGTAATGCTTGCTGGACTTGCATCACTACTAGACCTTCCTTGGGAAGCATGTCCGATGATTGCGGCTGGGAGCTCTGCACCGGTGGTGGGCACGGTGTTATTGTTGCTTGCATTTGACCTAAATTTTAAAAAAATAAATTTGTTAATTTAGTTAATTTCTAAATTATTTATAGGATCATTCTAATTTGTACCTTTTGAAAAAAAAAAAAAAAAAAAAAGTTTTTTGTAATTATATTATTTTACGATTTTTATGTAAATTTTCGAGTGGAAAAAAATTACATTTTTGAAAAGGTTAATTGCTAACTGACTTTAGGTAAGATTTTTTTTTTTTTTTTAATTAAAAAAAAAATTTTAAACGATATAAAAAAAATTATAAATTTTTGGGTGATTTTCAACGAGCTATAACTCCGAGGAAAATGATCGTAAAGAAAAAAAAAAAAAAAAAGCAAATTGTAGCTCCAAGTGTCTAGTTTTCAGATATGACTATGAAAAATTTTTTATAAATACACTGGCTACAAAATATTGCTTATTCTTTTAATAAGATAGTTTTTTTTTTTTTTTTTTTTTTTTTTTTTTTTTTTCGAGCATTGGAACCAGAATGATCCTTGAAGTGATTAAAATATTAAAAAAAAAAGTTTTACCAATTTGTTGAGGGCTGGGAGCTGAACGATGACAGGAAACAACGGAAAGAGTCGCTAAATTAGAATCTCTATTGGAAATTGCAGTAGAGGGCATGCTGGAGGCAGGTTTGAACTCGCGAACAAAAGTAATGTCATTCCTATGATCAGCCTTGAGGATGTTTGACATGGACGAAGACCCAGAGCTAGATGTCGAACCTGGAGGACCAGCTGGACTGACGTTATTGCGTTTAAGCTGCATCTCTATCACTCCAAGCATCAGATCTTTAACAGTAAGAGGATTTGTACTGCTGGCTGTTGTCGGTGGTGAGTGGCCAGGCGGCGGGGGTGGTGGTGGAGGCTGAGGCTGTTGAGTCTGTTGGGGCTGTTGGGATTGTATCAGCGTACTGGTGTTGGCCGTTGAAGACTGCGTCACCGTGACACCACCCGTACTTTCAAGCTCAGCGTTACCTTGACCTTCGTCCGCCGTCTCCTGAAACAAGTTTTGAATCTCTATCAGACCCATCCGAGAGTATCAACGCGGAAAAAAAAATATGTCGAAAAAAAAGTGTTAACTCACCGTAGCAGAACTGTCGTAGTCCTCGCGGCTGTTTGCTGCTGGCTGACCTGCTCCGCCTCCAGTTGAAGGTTGCTGCAAAGACGATGCTGCTGCTACTGGTGGTACTAGCGAAATTCTAATGTCTGCTGTATTCTCCGGGAATATCATTTTTTGTTTTGTCGAACTCGCTGATGCCACTAATGTCGGCGCTGTACTGCTGGAAATTATGTTCGCAGGGCTACCTGCGCTTGCAGTATCACTAGAATCATGCACCTGAAAAAAATTTTTATTTAGTTTAATGTGTACACAAAAAAAAATTGAATTAAGTAGACAAATTCTTAAACCAAAAAATTTTTCTTGGTTTAAAGAAATTTTACTTGATTTTAAAATTTTTTATCCTGATTTAAAACAATGAAATTCTTCGAAATTATTTTCTTGGTTAAAAAATTTTTCTCTTGATTCGTTGATTTTTTTTTTTTTTTTTTTTCCCATATGTAATTATTTTATTTCATTGATTTTTTGGTAATTTTTTAAAATAAGGACCTTTATTGTTTTTTGACCATAAAAAATTGAAAAATATACTTATTCAAATTTTTTTTTTTTTTATTTTTAGTTGTGGCGGATTTTGAAAAATATGAATTAATTAATTTTTTAATTAAAAAGTAAAAAAATGCAGATTTGATTTTTTTTTAAATTGAAATTTTTTGAAAATCAATTTATAGAATATTAAATTATTTATTTATTTATTTTATATTTTTAAACTTTAATAAAAAAAAAAGTATAAATCTGGAATTTTACAAATTTTTTTAAATCCACCATGAAAAAAAAATTAAATAAAAAGAAAAATGTGTCTTAAATTTTTATGGCCGAAAAACGATATAGTTTGTTTTCTAAAAAATTCTAAATTATTATTATGTATTAAAAAAATTAATAAAACTAAAATACTTACAGCCAATTCATCGCAGCTACTTGTACTACTACCGCTTTCTTCTTCATCCGTTAAAAAAGGCCTCCTGAAATCTTCTCCCCTAGCCTCATAGTACTCCGTGACAATTTGATCAAGCCCTAGCTTCTTGCGATAGGTGAGATAGTAAGTCTTACACTGATTATTCGACTTGCCAGGAATCATCTCAGCAACTTTCTGCCAATTCGTCGCGTGTTCTTTAAGCGCGCGTTTCAGCAGCTTAAGTTCTTCCTCAGTCCATTGCTGCCGAGTCGAGGATTCCGAGCTGTCCTCAGAGGCGTCAGCTCCAGCGGTCAAGTGAGGCGCCAGTCGACGAGATATCCTGTTGAAGCACGCCGAACAGCACTTGGTAGCGTTGTTCGGAATCTGAAACTCCTGGACAACAGGCTCCCAGACTTCTGCGGGCAATTCCATCCACTTGGACGGCAAAGCACGCAGTCGCTTCACTCGCGTTTTCGCGCTCGAGTTACTGACATTCGGACACCCAGGAAGCGGACAAGCAGTGTATCGACCTCTCACGGCTTTACATCTGCAGGTATTGCAAACACGCGATCCTGGCTGGACTTGATCTTCACGCAATCCGTATTGGGACGCATGACTTCGAGATAAAGCACGACTTTGATTTCCTCCTTCAACTATGGATTTACATATCACACATGTATGTGGACCCAGTTGTCTTCCACCTTCTGTAAATAGAATTTTATTACTTTTATTAATATTATTATTACTTTATAATTTTTTTTTAAATAGAGTTTTGTAAAAAATTTTACACTAAAATTTTTTACAAAAATAAATTAAATTTTACTTAATTAAATAATGACTCTTGTTAAATTGCACTGTATTTTCTTAACTATTGATATTTTTAAAGATATAAGCTCATACCGATGTTACACTTGTCAAGAGCTTTCATTTGAATACCCACATGCATTTTTTATATATTTTTCATGTATATTACATATATATAATATATATATCTATATATATATATATATATATATATATATATATATAAGAGATTCCTATCTATATAGTCACTCATCACGATATCTCGGGAACCATCAGACCTAGAAACTTGAAATTTGGTAGGAATATTCCTTTCGCCGAGTAGAGGTCAGCTAAGAACGGATTTTACGGAATTCCACCCACAAGGGGGGTTGCGGGGGCGTTAACAATGAAAAATTCCCGTTTTTAAACTATAGCTCCTATCGACACCAAATTTGGTAGGAATCTTCTGTAGGAGATGTAGAAATAATCTATGAATGAATTTCACGATATTTCACCCCCCCCCCCCATGGGGGCTGCGGGGGTGACTTTGAACAATGAAAATTTTTAATTTTTAAGCTAAAGGTCCTATCGACTCTAAATATGGTAGAAATCTTCTGTAAATGATGTAAAAATAATTTATGAACGAATTTTACGATATCTCACCCCCACAGGGGGTTGCGGGGGTGGCTTTTAACAATGAAAATTTTTAATTTTCAAGCTATAACCCCTACAGACTCCAAATTTTGTAGGAATTTTTTGTAAATGATGAAAAAATAATTTATGAATGAATTTTACGATATCTCACCCCCCCCCCCAGAGGGTTGCGGGGGTGGATATTAACAATCAAAATTTTTAATTTTCAAGCTATAACCCCTACAGACTCCAAATTTTGTAGGAATTTTCTGTAAATGATGAAAAAATAATTTATGAATGAATTTTACGATATTCTACCCCAAAGAGGATTGCGGGGGCGTTAATAATGAAAGATTCCCGTTTTTAAAACTATAGCTCCTGTCGACTCCAAATTTGGTAGGAATCTTCTGTAAGAGATGTAGAAAAAGTCGATGGGCAAATTTTATGATAGCTCACCTCACAGGGGTTTGCGAAGGCGGGTGTTAACATTTAAATTTTTTAATTTCCAAGCTATAGCTCCTATAGGCTCCAAATTCTCATTTCAAATTTTTTTCTTCGTGTCAATTATTATTCATCTTTGAAAAAAAGCCACGCAAACATTATAATGATTGCACATTGAAAGTTACAATGAATATTAGCTGGAATAATTACATGGATAAAAGGTATATGCTAATTCGATGAAATTTGGAATTTGTGAAAGTCAAAACAATACTCTAATTAAATTTCAAGTTTAAATCTAAAAATACAATTCTATAAAATGCCCAGCGAAGCGGGCGAATAACAACTAGTATATATATATATATATATATATATATATATATATATATATATATATATATATATATATATATATATATATATATATATATATATATATATATATATATATATATATATATATATATATATATATATATATATATATATATATATATATATATATATATATATATATATATATATATATAAAATATATGAAAAAATGATGTGGGTACTCAAATGAAAGCTCTTGAGGAGTGTAACATCGGGATGAGCTTATATTGTTAGAAATATAATTATTTTAGAAGATACAATGTAATTTCTTAATTATGGATCTAGAGAGAGTATTTTCGAATGCAACCTAAATACTTATCATATTAAATTATCATTAATTAAAATTTCAGAGCTTAAAACTTTGTATTGATTTAAAGTGTCAATGCAGTGAAAAAAAAAAAGCCAATTTTGATAGTTAATTTTCATGAAATTTTATATGGAATAAATTTTAATTGCATTTAAAAAAATTAACAATTAAAATAAAATTTACAACTCTAGTGTTATGTCGTAAATAATTGAGGCTCTAAATATTCATAAATAATTATTGCGAGGGCTTTAATTTTATTGCAATGCTCACAAAAATTTACATAGCAATAACAGTAAATGTTTATTATCAGTTTTTAAAATCGGATTTCATAAACATGCAAAGTAAAAATATACTGTGATTTTAACAGTTTTTTTTTAAACATTATATGAATTTTTTCCAAGTAGTTATATTTATTGGAAAAAGTGGGATTATTATTGTCATGCGAGTATATTTGCACTAACATAATGATAATAATTAGTCTTTAAACATATAAAATTGTAACAAGACAGTCTCACACTATTTATTAAACAATTTTAACATTTAATTTTATGCTCTTATTATATTATTATTATCATCGAAAAAAATTTTTATTTTATTTTATTTCAAGTAAACATCCTTGAGAGATTGGCCAATTTTACTTACTTGTGTTTGTATTTAAAAATAATTAAAAAAACGTTTAATTATTAATACTGATAATTAATAAACGGAGAATTGAGATAGGGGAAGAAAAAAAAAATTAAACAAAACCAATAAAGCAAACTTTAAATTGAGAGTATGTTTAAACTAAAAATGAAGGAGTTGCAGACGGAGAAACAGAATAATTAGCGAGATACCACTAGTTAACTAATTAAGGATACCCAATTAAAAAGTTCTCGCTTACTCGCCTGACAAGAAACGGCATTATGCTTACGAAGAAAGGAGAATAATTTTTTACGGAGCTGGCTAATTTTTTTCTTCACCCGAGCACTGATTAAATATTAATTTGGAGTATAAATATGTTTATATATTTATATATTTATATATACCCGTAAATATTTAATAGTACAGAGGCTTTTAGTCCTATTAAATAATAATGTTATGCGCATAACAGTGATTGAATAAATAGAAGGGTAAAAAAATTTATTCACGTGGGAGTTGATGGGATTCACTGGTGGGTGCCTCGGTGTCATACCAATCGCAAGTGACAAGTTAATTGACAAGTTCGATTGATTCCGAGGTTATTTGCCTGCCAAATTTTTCTGTCAGAATCTGAATTTTTTAATAAAAAAATTGTTCCAACAAAAGTTGTTTAAAATTTAATTTTATAAAAAAAAAAGTTTATGATTTTTTTTTTTTTTTTTTTTTTTTAATTAATACTTTTGCTGTAATTTCAAAAATAAGATTTATTATTATCAAAAAATTTGAAATTTTTGATTGTGAAATTTAATTTTGAAATTACAGTAAAAATATCGGTTTTTTAAAAAATAATTAGAAATATTTTTTTATAAAATTAAATTTTGAAAAATTTTTTTGTAGGACCAATAATATTAAACATTTGAATAATTTTGGCCCTAGTTATTTTTAATTACAGTATCCATAGTTTGGATACTTTTTTTCAATAAATTTAAAAAATACTAGTGCTATCACAGAATCAATTAAAAATAATTTTAAGGACAAATTTGACGGAATAAATTCATAAAACCAACAAACTATTAAAAACTCTTTAAAAAAATTTTTCTTAGTCTCTTAATTATATAATTTAATTTCTGACATATACTAAAAAAAATAAATAAATAAACTGATTTAATTAAAACAAAAATAATTGAGCTCATAAAATTTTTTTAATAATTTTTCATAATTCATAATTATATGTCTATTTATTTAGTAGATTTTTTTCACTAATTAATTAATTAATATAAATTTTTTTTTCAGATCTAAACAAATTTTACAAAAGCGACTTGAAGATTAAATAAAATAAAAAAAAAAAAAAATTAAGCAACAATTTAAATTTAAAACACACTTATCAATGAGGTTGGACTATGATTAAACGGAACAAAAGAGATAAAAAAAAAAAAGATAATAATGGAGTACGTAAATGGATGAAATGCACTGGGAGATCCTGGTAATTAAGCAAGCACCGTTGAGTGCGGAAAGTAAAAAGGGGCTGAAGAATCACTTTAAATGTTTTATCAAACAGGAATGAGTTAATGAATAAAAATGAACTTTACTATTGTGGTTTTTAATTTTTATAATTAACAATTATTTATAACTTTCAGGCTGAGTATTAAACGGACGTAGTAGGAAGGTGAAGATGATATAAAGAGTGTGTGAATTTAAGCTTTGGAAATTATTGTAATTACTGATGACGAGCAAGTGCGGATTAACAGAAGTCGGTAATAAACGATTCAGAAGGAATATAAAATTGGCTGGGCCAGCTGATAAAATATTCTCTTTGATTTAACTCGTGAAGATATTAAAGAAGAGGATGAGAAGGTTTACGCTCGGCTTTAATCGGATATAATGTAGCGCTCTGTTACAAATAATAAGTAATATAAAGTACGTATAATTCAGCGACACGTTTTTAAGCGAATTGATCGTAATTTATGTAGCAGAATAATTTTTCAGTGGGGAAAAAAATAAGAAAAAAAAAAAAAATTAAAAAAAATATGTTAGTCAATTATTAGCTCAATTAGCCGTAAGATAATTGAGTTATTAAATAATTTACTTTGATAGAAGGTTTTTCGTGTATTTATATATTTATGAGATTTACGCACCGTCAATGCAGAAAAAATGATTAAAAGCAAACAACTACTCGCTGTCTTTATCCAACGCTTTGTTTTTTCTGTTTCTCTCTTTTATCGCGAGTTATACCCACTGGGATTTTTCATCCTCTACCAAATTAATCATCCGGCGTATGTTTATTGACAATTATTGTTTATTTATTTTTATTTATTTATATTTATTGACGAATCAATTATTTGCTTTAATTATTTTCATCCAATTATATTTTTATTTATTTTTTTTGGATTTGTAAATAAAAAAACAAATATGTGTAGCGGCGTTTGTTTAAGTTACATACCAGGAAATACCGAATTCGATAAAGTAAATAAAAAATGACAATAAAAATAAATCGAATATACTTCTGCTTGTAAATAACAAAAATAATATTAAAAATATAAATTTATTTATTGGATTTATATTTATATTTAATTAACTGAATATATATATATATATATATATATATATATATATATATATATATATAAAAGTATTGTAGTAATTAGACTGATGTGATATTGTAAAAAATTATAGTTTAAAAACGTAGAAAGATAATTTTGGAGCGAATTAAATTTTTTTTAATCAAATTCAAATTTCAAGAAATTTTTATTTTATTGTCAAAAATTTATGGGACGCTTTATCATATTTTTTTTTTTATTTATAAAAAAAAAAATTTTGTAAAATTGCATTGTACTTTCTTAATATTGACATTTTTTAAAAAATATAAGCTCATCCCGATGTTACACTCATCAAGAGCTTTCATTTGAGTACCCACATCAATTTTTCATATATTTATATATATATATATATATATATATATATATATATATATATATATATATATATATATATATATATATATATATGAAAAATTGATGTGGGTACTCAAATGAAAGCTCTTGATGAGTGTAACATCGGGATGAGCTGTTAATGAGCTATATTTTAAAAAATGTCAATATTTCACAAGATACAAGCCCATTTCTCAATTATGTATCTAGAGATAGTTTTCGAATGCAGCCTAAATAATTATAATAAATTTTAAACTGAAAATAATTAAAATTTCAAACTGCAGATTGGTGATCCACATGTCGTGTCCATTAAAATTCCCCGGGGTCTGCGATATTTATAATTGGACAGGAAGTACCTCAAAAACTAAATAATCAATTTTATGTCACACAATTTATGTGATTTGACATGAAAATAGTTGATCGGTCAAAGCTCTGATGGTTGATTACTCTCTATCGGTATTAGCACGCCGCCAGTTGCCCTTGCCCACTCATTATATATATACATCTACATAAACAAGTGAGCAAATAACATCTGTCAATTAGGGAGGTGGCTTATCAGTAGGGTAAAATATTCCCTTGTAATGCTTGCAGCGCATCGTCAGTACATTACCGAAATTCAAATAAAAACAATCTTTTTAAAACGAGAGCGATCAAAGCTGGATGTTGGAGCAAATAAATAAATAAAAATAATTATTACAAAACTGTACAATATTTAATCAATTAAAACGATTAAACAAATATTCATCTCTGTGATTTCAGGAATGACGAACATTATATATACGGTATATTAATTTAGCTTTGCGAAGGTTAACGTTTAACAGTACGTATAATCCGTTATTTGCTTGGCAAAGTACCGAGTGCTCTGTGCTCTGTGCTATTCAATGCTCGCGAGACTGAGACGGAGGCTGTGGTAGTTGAGCATTAATTGGGATTAAGTAAATCAAGACGCTAATTAGCTCGTCCGCTGTATTACTCGACTCAACTGGGTGTTTTCATCTCGGCGCTTCCACTCCCACTGCTATATTCCAGCTCCAGCTCCAGGTTCTGCTTCTGACGGTGGATGGACCAACATTTAATTTAACCGGCCATTTGCCATGGCCCTCAAATTTAGATTTATTCACTTGCACTGGCATTTTAAATACACTCTTGTAATTGTTTAGCAAGTTTTCAGTTATTTTACCGCTGGATCATCAAATTATCTATCTGAGAAGGTAATTTATTATTTTATATTTTATCTTCTTTTTGTGTCAATGTTAAATTTATAAATTCTAGGTTTGAATTTCGAAATATAAAATTGGAGATTCTAGAGCGAGGATGATAAATTTAAGATATATAATAAAACTCTTAAAGTCAGTGTGCTGGCTGACTGGTAATATCGTGAAAAGTGTTTGCTCAGCTTGTTTAAACCGAACAGGGCATTAAACCGAGAGTTCTTCTTCTCTTGGTGAATTTTTTCATTTCTGTTATATTAGCCAAGTAGAGTTGATACGGCTGCTACTGCTGAGATAACCTGGGGCACTTTACAGTGTGTGTTTAAGGCCTGCCGATTGTCCCAACGGTGTCTGACAACTCAACTTAAACTTCAACAAGAATACCCAATAAAATTACTATTTTTTATTTTAATATTGCTCATTCAGTATAAAATATAATTCAAAAGTACAATTATGGCTGTCACAATAATCTATACTTTTGTTAAATTGCGCGGTACTTTCTTAAATATTGACGTTTTTAAAGATATAAGCTCATCCTGATGTTACACTCATCAAGAGCTTTGATTTGAGTACCCACATGCATTTTTGATATATTTTTCATATATACATATATATATAATATATATAAATATATAAAATATATGAAAAATTGATGTGGGTACTCAAATGAAAGGTCTTGATGAGTGTAACATCGAGATGAGCTTAAATCTTGAAAAATGTTAATAATTCACAAGATACAAGGTCATTTCTTAATTATGTATTGAGAATTTTGGTGCTATAAATAACAAAAAATTTTTCTTATTGATACTCCATAAATCCTGAAAGTTTTATAATTACTAGTTTTAATTTAAATTTATATTTTAGCGAATTTATTTTCAGAATAAAAAATGATGCCGATGAAAGAAAACAAAAAGTTGATTGGCAAATATTTTCTTTTGTCATGAGGACAATCGTCCTCGGTAGACGGTAATCGGCGATGGTTAGCGATTTCCAGAGAATAAGGGCGCCGAGGGGTAAGGGAGCTTTCAAGCTCTGCCGAGTATCATCCTCTCTGGGGAAATGTGCGTAATCGTCGTTATATTCACCGGTGGTTCTCGCGTTTGTTTATTAGCCAACACGAGAAACGCTTACGGCTGGAATAGAAACTGTACCTCATGATTCACTGATGCTGATATCGATGAGGATACTCGTCCTAAAATCTACGACAGTCCTAAGTAATTACGAAGAGGATATTTTTAATTATAAAAACGAAAAAAAAAAAAAAATAAAAAAATTATTTCCTTAAAAAAATAAATAAATTCCTGCAATGTTTGCAAATTATCAAAAATATTTAAAATTGAGACACACCGCTGTCAAAAGTACACATGTGTACAACATATGACTTAATGTTACTCAAACATTGCACAAAAATTATGGAATGTAAAAGAGCGACCATGATTTTTTAAATAAATAATTGAAAAACAACAAAAATGTTGAGTTGATATGAATTAGTTCGAGAATTTGTTTAAAAAAAAAAAGCAAAAGAAAATTTAAAAATAAAATATCGCACGGTGGAACGCGAGTCTTGTACACGTGTCACAGCAACGGCCAATCTGGGCTTCGGGGGCGGTTCTTACCCCGTGAGTACTTGAGGGTTGCTGGTGGGGTGCTTCGCAAACCGCTTTTGCACTCGCTGCCGGCGTTCAAATCACGATCGCGACCTGCTTGATTACAACGTGTCCTCCGGCTTATAACTCGCGTGTGCTAAAAAACACCTTTGTTATTATTTGTTTTATTAATGAAAATGCTATTTTAAAAAATGATTTTTTAATAATTAAAAATTAAAATGTATAGTTTGTACAGAGCTTGGTTCGGTGAAGAAAATTACTCTCACTTGGAGACACTTTCACCACCTGACACTGTAATACGGGTGGGAAATGACGGAGAACATCAATTCGTGGCTCATCGTGGTGTCCTGGCAGCTCACAGCGGATATTTAAAGGCTTTACTATCAACAACTTCATCCAGCGCATCTCGTGTTACTGGAGATTCTCCAAATCCTATTACATCAGTTTCTGTTTCTTCTGTTGGTAAATATTGCTTCAAATTTTAAATATCAAAATTATAATTTTGAATTTTTTTTATTTAATTTTATCAAAAATTTTTTTTTCTTCAATTGTAATTAAATTTGATTAATTTTTTCTTCTTCAATTTAAATTAATTTTTTTTTTTTTTTTTTTTTTTTTCGAAAAATATTAATTCAATTTTTTTTTTTGATTTAAATTAATTTTTTTTTTTTTTTGAAAAATATCAATTAAAAAAAAAAAAAAAAAATATTAATTATAATTTTTTTTTAATCAGGTGGTGAAGCATTTGCTCCTCTATTAAACTACATGTACACCGGCCGCTTGGAAGTGACCCTAGACAACATCTACAGCGTATTATTAGCGACTCATTTATTGCACATGCCAGGTGCACTTGAACAATGTCGCGCAGCGCTGCTTCGACTCCGCGGTCCAGCTCCACCGCCACCGCTGCCGCAAACTTCAAGTCCAACTATCCTGAGACCAGTTCCCAACAGACTTGGGGTCGGTCCTTCTGTTTGCTGGCCCCAATCGAGTCTCTATTCATCAGCCGGGTTTCCTCTTCTTCCAAGTTTGCAACTTCCACCGAGGATTCCAGTGATCCAGAGTCCTCAAGAAACTTCAACAGCTTTCCGGTCAGTGGAATTTTTTATTTTTAATTTAAAATTTTTTCTTCAAACCAAATTAGTTTAGTTTAATTTTCAACAGCAGTTTATTTAAAATAATAATTATTCTTGCACAGAGTCAACTCTCCAGAGCCTTCATCTTCAATTTTTACACCAGAGCGAGCTCAAAAATACCGAGAGAGGTCCAACAGCCCGGTTAACATCGTGTCGACCTCCAAATTAAAAGACAAGTTGCGTGGGAGCAAGCCTGAAGAAAAAAATTTAAATAAAAAGGAGCAGGATGATTTGACTTCAGCTCAAAGGACTGTCAATTCCTCGCCGAGCACCAGCGAGAAGATATCGGTGATAAATATTGATAATTTAACGCAGCACAAGTCCAGCGGGAGCTCCAGATCCAGCAATGATTTAGCTACCACCAGTTCCAGCGGTGTTGTGCTTGATATCGCGTGTTGCGACGGCCCGGTTAAGTTTCACCGGGTTTTGAATGAAAATTACACCAAGCCAAACAATGGCTTGAGCAATAATCTAATTGACAATTTCAGTGGTGGTAATAATAATAATAATAATAATAATAATAATAATAATAATAATAATAATAATAATAACAATAACAATAATAATAATAATAATAATAATAATAGTGCTCGGCAGCGAGTGAGTCAACCAGCCAGTGCAAACTCATCCGCAGAATCCGAGATAATTGGGGAGAATGATGAAAATGGAAGACCCAATAGACAACGCTCCGAGTTTGATGAATCCAGTGTTGAGTCGAGTGAAACCGCTGGAAATTACACCTGTGAATATTGTCGTCATACTTTTAAGTCTCATTATTGTTACAAGAAACACGCCAGGAGGCACCTTTTGCCCACTGGCACTGAGAACTCCTCGGCTTCGAGTCTCCAGCGACCGGAGAATAAAAGACGAAGGGAAGTTCATCTTCTTGATTTAAATGTCCAGTATTATCCTTGTAAAATATGCGGCAGCAAATTTCCGAGCTATTATTTTGTTCACAAACACAAAAAACTCTGTCACTCCGCGACTGAAATATTGAATGCTGAGAATGAGGATTATAATGCGGATAATGAGGCCGCTGGTTGTTCTACGCAAACTTGAACGTAATTAACTAGGTATTAATTTAGTTTAATTGTAAGTTTATTTAATAAACCTGTTAATGAGTTTTAAATATTTTTTTTTTTTTTATATTTCTCAGTTTATTTGAGTGTAAGTGTAAATGTATGTTCTGAATATAAAATAAAATAAATAGAAAAATTAAAAGTTTATGAATGAACTTTTACAAGTGGTGAGTTTAAAATCAATAGAATAATAATTCGATAAAACAAATTTGTGTGTCAGTAATTATTATTATTGATTGAATGTTAAGCAAACATTTAAACGTTTGAAACGCATGATAGAACAGTAGGTGGGCTTTAGGCAATGGCTTCACTGTAATATCTGTGTTATTCGATGATTCATTTGTAAGATAACCAATAATATTAATTATATCTAATGTATCATCATCCAATATCTATTTTGCAATGATATAATTAATGTAATAACGTAGAATAATTAGCGAGACAAAGGTAATTTACAAATTTTACCTCGTGCAAATAATTAAATTAATTATCAATTGCTAATGATAATTATTATTCTGGTTAGTGGGTGAATAAATAAAATGTACTTACCGATAGACTCAATATTTTGAGCCTCCTCATCACTAGTCTCCATAGGTGTTGCGTGGTTGTTCTCTTTCTTTTTTTCTTTAGATCTGTTTGCACTAGCACTCGCGTTAGTTGCTGTTGTACTCGCGGACTTCTTTTTGTCTTTAGGCTCTGGTGTTTGCATTACCGCTTCACTACCAGTTCCGGTTGATGATGTAAATCCACTTGTATTCTCAGATCTAAAAAATTAAAATTAAATATTTATATTTTATTTTATAATTTAATATATAAAATTTTTCAAGCGGCATGATGGCCGAGCGGACTAAATCATTATCCCATTAGTTCGGTCGGCACATCTCATGCCGTGAGGCGAGGGTTCAAGCCCCGACGGTAGTTAGAATAGTTCCAACACCAACCGTCGGGGGTCGCTCCGGTAGCCGAACTGTACTGGCATGGGTTTTCTCTGTGGTTTCCCCATCGCCACTATTCCAACAACCGACCGAAACGGGTGAGGAATAGGGTAAATGCCCTTATACAGAAAGCACAAGTCGGTCCACAGCCGCATCGAGAATAATAAAAGATATGTGCAAGAATAATATGTTGATAATTGAAAGACAGTGCAAAAAAATGTTGATAATAAAAAAAATGGATAGATAATATATTGAATTGGATTATGTTGATAATAAAAAGTGGATGAGGTAAAAGATTGTGTTGATAATATAAAAAAGCGAAGAACATCATACGATGATAATAGAGAGAAAAACTATATGTGGAGACGCTGTGACAATCAGCCTTGTAAAAACCAGAATTGATATACAAGTAAAACTCATAATAATAATATATAAAATTTTTCAATGTAAAAATTATATTTAGTAATTT
Source organism: Cotesia typhae (assembly GCF_013202065.1). Classification (NCBI taxonomy): domain Eukaryota; kingdom Metazoa; phylum Arthropoda; class Insecta; order Hymenoptera; family Braconidae; genus Cotesia; species Cotesia typhae. Next base: position 2,232,432 of record NW_027423769.1, read on the forward strand.
AATACAAAAAATTTATTTAAATATTTTTTAATTTACAAATTAAACTTTAAAACCTTTAACTAAAAAATTACATTCAAAATTTTCATGTAATACAGATACATAATTAACAAATAACCTTATATCTCGTGAACTATTGACATTTTTAAAGATATAAGCTCATCCTGGAGTTATACTCATTAAGACCTTTCATTTGAGTACCCACATCAATTTTTACATATATTTATATATATATGTATATGTATATATGAAAAATATATAAAAATGCATGTGGGTACTCAAATGAAAGCTCTCAATGAGTGTAACATCAAGATGAGCTTAAATTTTTAAAAAAGTCAATATTTAAAAAAATACAGTGCAATTTAACAAAAGTCATTATTTAATAAAACAAAATTTTCATTTACATAAAATTCATCAATTGAATTTGAGAATCCTAAATAATAATCTAATTAAAATGAATTGATAATTAAAGAATTAAGATTCGACAAAATTACATTAATTGGCAATTTAATTTGATGGAAGAAATAATTACAGTGAAAGAGGCTAAAAATAAAAGAGAGATAGAACAGGTAGTTTGCATTTTGAATGCACTATGATATTGTATGGCTTGGTATAATATGATATGATATGATACGATATTAATTAAATTCATATAGTGACTTGAACGACAATGAAATCTGGGAGGCTTGGATCAATTAAGATGATGAACAACGATTGGATTGCTGTGCAAACAATCCCCATTGCCAACAGTTAACTCTATTGATTAGCATTACTATTTTATAATAACTGATCTCGTGATTGATTCTCTCGATTCGAGTTACCATTAAAATCATTTTTCTATTAACTTATAATAACATCTCTGTTGTAATAAAAGCAAGGGCTCCTGAGTAACCGATATTATTAAATTAATCCTTTTTATTTTCATTAATGTAAAAAGTTGAATTTTTTCCATCGAACGTGAAGGTTTAATTTGTAAATTTGAGGGAAGCGATATCGCTATCGCTTCTGTGCCGAGCATGCGAATATGAGGAAGATGTTTGGACACCGACTTAGTTCCGTCTGGATGAACATTTTTATCAATAAAATTGAATTTATTATTATAATATTATTCTGGTAGATGTGCAAACAATTATTGTAATTGAAAATGAAAATATTTAATGTTAAATTGATATAATTATACTAACGTTAATTTAGAGTCCTTGGTTGCAGTAACGTCAGCAGATTCCTCTTTAGCTTCCTTTTTAGTATCCTTGGGGGCCGCCGAATCCTTGGTGTCGTTTTTGTTTTCTTTGTTGGCTTCTCTCGCGTCTTTAGCGCTAGACGTCGACGAGCTCGTCGTCAGTACACTGGTGGTCGAGGTCGTGGAACTCTGGACGGACGTAACACTAGTGGTGACGACTGAGGAATCACTCGTCGAGGAGGTGGTGCCAGTATTGCTGCTAGTGGTGGTGGTGGTGGTGGTGGTGGTGGTGCTGCTGCTGCTGCTGCTGCCACTGCTGCCACTGCTGCTGGTGGAGCTCGTTGTCGTCGGAAGAGACGAGCTGACAGTCGTCGAAGCTGACGTTGTACTTGTCGCAGTACTTGTCAACGAGGAACTTGAAGAGGTAGTCGTTGTCGTTGTTGATGTCGTCGAAGTTGTTGTTGACGTTGATGCTGCGTTCTGGGGATTTTCTTGGGTTTTCTGTTGCTGCTCACGCTGCAGTCTTGTCGTTACTCCTGTCGTTAATATATCTATCGTTCCAATGCTAGAATTACTATTGTTAACCTGTAATTTAATTAAATTATTTTTAGAAATTATTGTTGATAAATTTATTATTTAAATTGATTAAAGTGGAGCGAAAAAAAAAATTTGTGGCTTATATTTTTTCTGAATGATTTTTAAAATAATTAAGTTAATTTTTTAGTTTTAGAAGAAAATTTTTTAAATTAAATAAATAAAAAAAAAAAAAAACATGCTTGTTTTTTTTATTTTAATGAAAATTAAGTTGAAAATTAACATATTTTTGAAAAATAATTAATAATCAGTCGAAAAATAATTTTTCTATTGAAACCAAAAAATTAAATTGATTATTAAAGTGGGCCACTTCAAAAAATAAGTAAAAAAATTTTTTTACTCAATATTTTGAGGTATAAAAATTTAACCATAAAAACCCATTTTATTATATAAATACACTGGCCACAAAATTTTGCTTATATTCCCTTAATAATATGAATAATTTAATTAAAAAAAAAAAAAAAAATCTTAAAACGACTGTAAAAAAATTTTTTTCAAACCTGTATTGCTATTTTAAATTGAAAATGATCATATTTTTCAATTCTTAGATATTTTAAAATAATCTTAGCCGAAAAAAAAAAATTTTTTTTCATTAAAACCAAAAAATTAAATCAAGTATCTTTAAAATATGAAGCAAAGAAATTTTTTTTTTGCTCCACTCTAATGATTATAAAAATTACCTTATTGTTAGGATTATTTCTTGAACTACGTGTCCGCTGTCGCGATTTCCGCAACAACTGTTTATAGTTTTCAGCTTTTTTAGTGAGGTAGTAATGATGCACACAGTCTGCAACAGATTTATGTTCAAGAGATTGAGCTATCGCTCCAAAGTTCTTGGGATGTTGGAGATATTTTTCTTTAAAGAGTTCATGCTCTTCAGGACTCCAGACGTTTATTAGCTTCCGTTCGCTGTGAAGTGCCTCAAGTTCTTCCGGCTGAAGCAGCCCATTACGATTTTGAAAAGCTATTCTCCGTTGCTTCTTGTCCAGCAATAGAGGCGGTATAACAGCATACGAGCGCATCTTCTTATCCTCCATCTGTAAGTACCCATTTTCAACCAAACATTAATAATAATTGCTTACCGGTACTTATAATGGTGTTAAATGATGCCCCTCATATTTACTTGGTCTAAAATTTAACTTGGACGTTCCCATAAATAAAAAATAATTATTTTTAATTTCACAAGAGAAAAATAATTAATTTTTTTTTTTAAATTAATTAATTAATTAATTTTTTTTTTTTTTTTTTTTTTTTTTAAGGACTGCTATTTGCCATAACAGAAGAAAGATGATATTTTAGTGAAAAGAAGAATAGCACGTTACTAACCTGACGGGCAATAATGGCATTTTTTAACTCGGCTGATACTTCTTCCTGGGAAATCAGTAATAGATAAAGAATCTTCCATGAAGCATCCGCAAGTTAGAATAATTGTCAACAGAACGAAATAATAATCTAAATAGTCAACTAAGAGAAAAATAAATAAAAATCGCGACTTTGATTTTAAAGAAACTACTGAAAATTGCACTGAATCTTTTTTTTCTAATTATAATTATTATTAATAATAATTTTATAAAAAAAAATTATTTCGTTATGAGTCCATCCAACTCCATGACAATCCAGTTGCGTAGGGCTATCCGCCGTCTGATCCATAGATTAGTAGAAGACCAGTGAAAAAAATCAATGCTCTGGACTTTGTCCGGAGTCAATAATTTTTTTTTTTTTATTTTTTAAATTTTTATTTCACTAATTGCAATTTTTTTTTTTTTTTTTTTTTTTTTTTTTATCAATAAAAGCTTTTATGTAGTAGTTAATTTAAAGTTAAAAAATATTCTGGTTAAGTAAGCAAAACACTTCACACGGTGGATTAATTAATTATAAAATTAAATAGTAAAGTATTAAGCTGAGTTAATAAAAAGCCATTATTATTTTGTTAACAAGCTATTGTTTGGACAAAAATATTTTTAGAAGCAATAATAATAATTTTTGTTATTATTATTAAGCAAAAGTTATTACAGTGAATTAAGCTATTAATCCGTGAGTGTTAGAATTAATGAAAAAAAAAAATAAATAAAAAATAACAAAGCGGATGATTAGTTGGATAAAGTATTAATAGAGGAGTTTAAAAAAAAAAAAAAAAAAAAAAAAAAAAGTACCAGGGATATCAGGATAAATGGGACAGAAGATACATTGACGACATTATCGCGTAGAAGTTCAGTAACGTGCCTTTCTCTTCACTTCTCCCAATTAATCACCTTGAGATAGAAATATTCTTAACAAACAAATAAATTTTGCCTGAACTGGTAATAATACTCCAGCTGTTATCAACTGGCTGCTCTTTACTTATTATTCTTGACAATTTATTTATTAGAAAATAAAAATAATTATTTTTTAATAAAATAATTTAAAAATTAGAGTTGACAATTAAAATATAAAAAGTAATACCTCTTGCTCCTGAAGACCGTCCATTATTTCTTCGAGATCAGCTTCACTCTTAATTCTCGCACCAACCCTGTTGAACCGTTCTTTGTCCTCCCTCTGTTTTCGGAGCTCCGGGAATACCTTTTCGAAAAACTCGCGGTTCTTGGTCTCCTTGGACTTCCTCTTCTGCGCGGCCTCCAGCCTGTCGATTTTACGGTGCCACTCTTGCACGAGGACCGCGTAGGTTTGCGATTGCTGGAGCTGGAGAGCCGCCCGCTCACTGTGCTCTTTTCGTAACCTCGCTACTAGTCTTGCTTTCATACACGACTGGTGCTTGGTTTTGTTGTCTTGGTAGATCTTTGTATCCGAGGGCTGATTATACAGCGGCAGTCTTACTTCAGCTCCTAATTTATCTAGCAGTCGATGCGCTTCTTCCGCCTTTTTCTGAAAATTTTATTAAATATTTTTATTTTAAGTATAATTGGATAATTACTTAGCAGTGATCAGCAATAAAAATTTATCTGATTAAAAAAAAAAAAAAAATTACTAATTGGACGGAAAAATTTAGTAATTTTTAAGAGTTAGTCATTTCTTTTTAAAGATATAAGCTCATCCCGATGTTACACTCATCAAGACCTTTCATTTGAGTACCCACATCAATTTTTCATATATTTCATATATTTATATATATTATATATATGTATATATGAAAAATATATCAAAAATGCATGTGGGTACTCAAATGAAAGCTCTTGACAAGTGTAACATCGGGATGAGCTTGTATCTTTGAAAATGTCTAATTATTAATTTGTTTTGATTAATTTTTAATTAACAAAAAAAAATCCGTACTGCTGATGACTGTTACTCAAAAATAAAATATAAACTTACTCTATTTTCAGCATAAATTTTTTGTGCTAATGACTGATGTTTTGGTTGGGACTGTTCCTCAACCGGCCGTTTAAGGCCACTACTATCCAAAGGTTTGCTAGCAGCTTCTTCAAGCTCAACCAGCTTCCTCCTTAGCTTCCCGATTTGAATTTCCCTTTTGGAAATCTCACGATCGACTTTAGCTATCTGCTGCAGCAAATCGTCCTTGGTGCTTCGAAACTGGGCATCCTCTTGATTACTCGGCTCCGGTAACGTCGGTGATATCGCTTCCGTCTGAGGGGTGTACGCTCCTGCCGAAGGCTGCTCCTGACAATAATGTTATCATATAGTAATTGCATTAAAATATCTTTTGCAGTATCCACCACTGGTTCGTAGCGAACCACCGGTATCAACGCAGATAAAACAGAACTAAGGGTAAAAAGTTAATCGATAATGAGGGTGGTTTTGCAGATACCGACTGGCAGAATTTACTGCAGTCGGAAAAGTTTTAATTTTCATTATTGATAGATTATACAATAAATAATTCACATGCTAAACTGATAAAAAAAATTAATTTTTTAACATAAAAAATATTTTTGCCAGACAAAATTTTGTTATTTTTATAAATTAAACTCTAAAAAACAATTCTTCTTAAATTAAATTAATTTTTTCATCAGATTATTGAAGAAATTACTAAATTTTTGTTTTTAAAAAATTATACAGAAGAAAAAAAAATTAATATAATCAAGAACGCACCCGAGTGTCTATCCTGAGCGGTTGAGGAAGCTGGACATGTTCTTGCTTGATGCAAGGATCAGCAGCAGGAATAGTTTGAGCCATAAGCTGGGACTGAGACTGGCCTAGTCTAATTTTTTTAAAAGGTGGAGCATCCTGAAGTGTCGCCATTTCGACGGCCTTGCTGGTGTACTGGTCAGGTGTCTGTTGCATGGGCATCAAATTTCTCGGGTTGTTATTCCTCGGGCTGATCATGTACTCAGGGCCGATAGTCAGCTGAGTCGTCGGGGCTCCCGAGGCAGGTGGAAGCAGAGATATTCGTGGACGGTCGCCCCGACTATTGAGGGCGTATTCATTCCCTCCGATACCCCCAACCTGGGACACCGGACTGCTGCCCACGCTTATTGCCACCCTCTCAGATGCCTGCAAATAAAAAACTACATTATACATTATGCTTCAATTACTTTCTATCGTCTTTCATTTTATTACTGACGAGAAAGACTTTTTTTTTTTTTTTTAACTATAGCTTCTGAAAGATAACTTTTTTCGTCGCTGCATTATTTCAATCAGACGACTGGGGAACAACGAGCAGGAGGAGACGCGAATAACGATCAAACGGGAGTAATAATCGGCAAAACAAGATATACCAAGCTATACTTTATACTTCTTCTTATCACGCGACCGTCAAATTATATCGTCGGAGACTTTTTTTTTTTTTTTTTTTTCTCAGAAGGATTTGCTTCAACAAAACTGCTGTAATGATAAACTGGAATAATTCAATGTTACTTTTCGTGTGAAATGTGAACTGAGATTTCATTAATCACGCGATAGGCCTCTAAAATATTTTTACTTTTTAATACAGAAAATTTTTAAATTTCTTCTTGGAAAATTTTTATTCAATTTTTTTTGTTCATTTTAAAATCTAATCAAATCAATGTTACTTTTTATATAAATTTAAATTAAGCAATAAGTTTTTTTGATATTTTTATTTTTAAATAAAAAAAATTTTTTGAATAAAAATTTAAAAAATTTCTTCTTTAAAATTTTTAAAATATTTATCAATTTTAATAAAAAATTTTGTTCATTCAATCTTGAGCTACAATTTCATTAATCAGGAGATAATTCTAAAATATTTTCATTTTTTAATACAAAAAATTTTTAAAAACTAGTAAATTAAGCTACTAGACGTAACGGGATACATGTAAATAATCTTAAAAAAAAAAAAAAATGTTTGACCAGATTAGACTTTTTTTAGGCAGAAAATTGCCTGGGTGCATCGGTGTGGATTCCAGTAGAGTTTGCGCGACTAAAAACCACTGGCGATCAATGGAGGGGAGAGGAAGCCGCAACAACAATCAGACCAAGTGGAATAGACCGAGTATGAGGGATAGAGATGGATACCAGCCGCCAAGAAAATACAACTTTCACCCGTGCTCGCCCACGCGAATCGCCCACGCCTTTTTATCGAAAACTCGTGTCTAAATCTATCAACGGCAACCACTCGTCTACGCACTATTGTCGCTGGTTTTTATTTTCTTTGCGGTCATTCAAGCACATTCTCCTTCATTTATAAATATCTAAAAAAAATTACCGTTAATTATAGTTTATATTTTACATTTTATGATTAACACAAGTCCAATCGCTGCTGGGTATTCTAAAAAAAGAGTGAATTTTAATGATATATAACCTAATTAATTGTATTTTTCACTAACAGCAACGATCGGACCTCGTTAATCTGAAAAAGTGAAACAGAATAATTACTATTGAGTCGACAATGAAACGAACTAAAGTATCCTCATCAATAATTGCATTTTAATGGGATTAAAATTAACATAAAGTTACAATTAAATTTGATTAATAGGGAGGCGGAGAATGAGTGGTACTGACTAATTCATTTCCCAAACAAGGCTTAAAAATTTTGTTTGATTGAGCTATATAAATAATTAATAAAAATGAAGTAAAAAAAAATTAAGTGTCATTTAGTTGTAACTTGTGAACTATTGACATTTTTAAAGATATAAGCTCATCCTGATGTTACACTCATCAAGAGCTTTCATTTGAATACCCACATGCATTTTTGATATATTTTTCATATATACATATATAATATATATAAAATATATGAAAAATTGATGATTGAAAGCTCTTGATGATTGTAACATCAGGATGAGCTTATATCTCTAAAAACGTCAATATTTAAAAAAATACACAGCAATTTAATTCAATTTTTTATAGTTGACAAATTAATAGAGTCACACAGTGATTGCTAAAAGGTTGCTACTTTTTATAAAATAAAAATTCAGTGATTCAAACTTAATTCTTAGTATCATACGCATAATAACATTATTATTGTTATTATTGAATAATGAAGGGGGAGGAAGAAATATGATATTCTAGTATCTAGTATATTTATGTATTATTTATAAATGAATATACGTACATTGGGGGTAGTATTTCTATAGGGATCTCTGGTGTAAGCCGCGGCTCCTGGTGGAGGTGGCGTCTGATTGACAGGAGCAGACGGTGCCGGTGGCGGTGGTGGAGGCGGATAAGAGTGTACATAGCGAAGAGTGCTGGGCACTGGCACGGTGACGTAATTACTGCCGGGAGAACCGGTGACTACCCCTGTTACGCCAGAAACACTTCCGCTCCCGGGTGGACCCACTGCCCCTCCAGACGATGGTGTACTTGGTGCACCCTGGCCGCCGTAACCGCCGCCTACTGTTCGGGGTGACACCGGACTGCTGCTCTTGATGTTTATGTAATTCTGGGTAGGCCTGTAACAATTCCAGAATAATTAATCGTGTTATTCATTTCACTTTCAATTATTAATAATTTATTATCATTATTGAAGGCTAGGGAATGTTTTAATTACTTCATTCTTTGGATTATTTTTTGGATAATTTTAATTCGTTTGATAGATTATTTAAAATTTGCTGGTTTTAATTATTATTAATATTGATTTAATTTCATTTATTTTTAATTAAAATTTAATAATAATTATAGTTTATTGATAAAAGGATTTATTAATATTTAAAAAGCTTTATTAATTTTTAATAAATATTTATTAATAATTAAAAAATTATTATATTAATTTAAATTAAAAGTGAGAAAAAATTTTATTTAAACACTTTTTATATTTTAATCAATATTTTTTTTTATAAAAAAAAAATATTAGAAATAAAATAAATTATTAAGACTTTTAATATTAAAAATAATTTTTTAAATTGTTAATAATTTAAATATTTCTTCTCAAAAAAAATTTATTAAATATTTTTTTAAATTTAATAAATTAATTAATTTATGAACAATTAATAAATCTTTCGATCAGTAAAAAAAAAAAAAAAAAAACCCAGAAAGTATATAATATATTATACAAGCAACTTTCATTCATGTTTTAGTGAATGATATTCCACCAGCTTATTGACTAAATATATTTTGTCCTAGTACAGTCTTTTTTAGGTGTTCGCGATGCGTGACCTTTATACTAAGGTCGCACCACGCCCCTATATAAAACGAATATTATATTCGTAGAACAGCAATATAAAAATAAAATAATAAAATAATAAAATTGATTAACAAATCAAGATTATATAATAATAATAATATAAAATATAAAATATAGACCCTGATAGTCTCTCAACTCAAAATAAATTTAAATAAAGCATCAGGATGATGTTAATTAGACACATGCAAAGCACCTGTGATTAGAAAGTTAAATATATTCTTGCAAAGGTCAACGATCCCAGAAACAATGCACGGTTAATTTTGGCGGTAGACACACACTTACAAAAATTCATTTTTTATTTATTTAACTCTAAACTAATCCGTCAATTATCTCCTCGACATCCTAAGTCTGTAATTAAACGTCAGGATAACGGAGATGTTTTATTCAGGATTCATTATTTATTTGCTACCTATCCGTGACATTAATCTCGCCTTTGTTTTATTTAATTACGCTAGAAAAATCCTAAAATTGATCTACAAAAATGTTATTTTTTTATTTTTAAATCTTAATCACGTTTAAAAAATTTTAATATTATAAAATGTGGATTTGAAAATATTTTTAATTAAAATTAATAACATTTATTGCAAAATTTGATTTTTCATAAAGTAAAAACTAAAAAAAAAATTATTATTGAAAATTTGAATTTCTTGCAAAATTTAAATTTTCTCCAAATTTTTTTTTTTTTTTTTTTTTTAAGTTTAAATATTTTTTATCATAAAAATAGAAAAATTCATTAAAATACAAAATTTTAAATAATTTTAAATATTTAAAAAAAAAAAAAACTATTGAAATTTTTTTTTACTATTGTGATTATGATTTTCAATTAGATTGTATAAATTAGGTGAAGAAATGTTAAATAAAATAGGCAAGTTTGGTTGTTAAAAGAAACGAGCTTATTACCGGTCTGTACGCTATTATATGTTAACATTCATCGGTGGGTGTAGCGGGAAAGTTTGATTAATACTCCAAAATAACCTTTCATAATATACCTACATTATTGTGGAAGATATAGTACATATGTGTAAAATTTAATTCAATGATAGACAGAACAGAACAGAGGGGCTTATTATTAAAACATTACATGTGTGTGTGTGTGTGTGTGTGTGTGTGTGTGTGTGTGTGTGTGTGTGTGTGTGTGTGTGTGTGTGTGTGTGTGTGTGTGTGTGTGTGTGTGTGTGTGTGTAGATATTGAATAAATTTAATATTTAAGTGAACTGTCGACCTGACCAATAAAACCCGGTTTTATAAAATATTTTATAAAATACCAACTGACTAGTTGAGAAATCGTTTTTTACATTTTTGAAGACGGCATCTTAATATTGTAGATAGAAATGTACTCAGTTTTAATTAATTTGAAGATTCAGATGATATTAATATCAAAATAATAAATTGAAATTAATTTAATCTTCATTAAATTTAAATTTTCAAGTCGACAAAAATTTTTTTAATTTAAAATTCAAATTGGAAAATTTGACTACTACAAAAGAATATATATATAAATATAAATCTCGATTGTGATAAAATGGATTCCGTAAAAAGTTTTACTTTTAATTTCCATCTCTGAAGCTTAAAAAAAAAAACAATTTTTCGCAAAGCACAAATGAGGTTTTATTTAAAAATTGTCCATTATATTCGAGAGTATAAAGAAGAAAAGATACGGATTATTATCGAAGCTTTTGCTGAAAAGCATTTCTAGGGCTTTGTTTTTTTAGGATACACCAGAGATATATATATATATATATATATATATATATATATATATATAATATTGTCGTTGAAACCAGATAAAATGAAAGAAGAAATAATGAAAGCGACGGAGGAAGAAAATTAAAATAAATTTAACGATGGATTTTTTTTATTCTTTATTAAGTATTAATAAAGTGGGAAGAAATTGAGGTTTCTTCATTTTATGGTTTAAGTTGTTGGAAAATTTTTTAAAAACACCAACAAAAATTAAAATTAATGGTTGTGATTTTTATGAAAGAAGAAATAGAAAAATATTAACAAAAAAATTATACAATAATTTTCACAGTGAGGTCGGTTTATTTCAAGATTAAAAAAGTTTAAAAGATGACAATTAATTGTTGTAATTTATATAGAAAAGATAGTAAAAGATCAACTGAAGTGACTCAATAATACTGAAAGTAGTCGTTTCCTTTCAAGGTTAGAAAAGTTAAAAAATTTTTAAAAGACACCAACAAAAATGAAAATTAAAAATTGTAATTTATATGGAAGAATAAATAATCAAAGATCAACCAAAAATGACCCAATGATCTTTTTTTATTTATTTATTTATTCATAAATAATCTTGACAATAAGGTCTATTTATTCCCAAGGTTGTAAAAATTGAAAATTTTTATAGAAGACACCAACAAATATAACAATCTATAATTGAAAATTGTAGGGAAGAAATAGAAAAATATTAACTAGAAATTACTCAATAATTTTCAAAAGATGAAAATTGATATTCATTACTCTTAGAGAAGAAATAGAAAAAGATCAACCAAAAATCTTCACAATAAGGAAAAATTTTAAAAGAAACCAACAAAGATGAAATTTACGGAAGAAATAGCAAAAGATCAACCAGAAGCACCCCACCCAATAGTCTTCCCAGTAAGGTTTCTTTTTTTTTTTACAGAGTGGAGCCCTAGATGTGACATGAAGATGAACCCCGGATGATAGATGATGAGGACGTAACCTCCAGCAGCTAGATCTAGTGCATCCTCTCCTCTTCCGTGGATGAATATGGCATGAATACGGTGGACAGTCCAAGTTCCAAGTCTAGTCGATGGATAGAGTAGAGCTACAGCTGGGCACAGCACAAAGTTTAGAGCCAATCAGTGGGAAAAAAGTAACATCTGGAGGGGCTCGAGGATGCGCAGAGGAATCTAATAACTGAGAACCGGCGATTGGTCCGCGGGAAGACAACATGGCTCCCGGTGCGCGCGCATATGCGTCAAAAAGTAGCGCCAGTTCGAGGCACGTGGCCAAGATGACTGCGCGACCGCTACTCCAGGGACGACGCAGGCGTCAAATCGTGAATGCAAACGCAAGCACAGTGCTAAGTAAAGCATGTAGCATGTCCGTTAGACTGCAGCGTTGCCACATCCCGGGTGTAGCTATAGTTATAGTTAATTTACTGCGTTGCTGCCGTGCCCTCTCTACTTCTCTAGACCTGGTAAGCGTTCCTCGATCTATTCGTATTCGTGTTCATCAATCCGACCAGCAACAGCAACCAGCATATGGATATTATATATGGAATTGCCAATGCTATGGGCTATTATGTTGCTTTTCTCTATTATATCGAGCTCTGCTCATTCTTTCAACAAAATTACGAGCTATATACTGCTGCTACGTCATCATCAATGCCGTTTTTTTTTTTTTTTTTTTTTTTTTTTTTTTTTTTTTTTTTTTTTTTTTTTTTTTTTTTTTTTTGTAGGTAAATTTTTTTTTTTTTTTTTTCAGAAGAATTTTTTTTCATTTTTTTTTTTTTTTTTTTTTTTAATTAATATTTACAGATTTTCTAAGAAAAATTTTACTTAAAATTGAATTTGAAAATTATTTCTTCTTAAAATTTTTTTTTCATTCCTTCTCAGAAAAAATTTTATCTAGATTTTTTTTTAATTAATATTTATAGTTTTTCTAAGAAAAATTTTACTTAAAATTGAATTAAAAAATTATTTCTTCTTAGAATTTTTTTCTATTTCTTCTCAAAAAATATTTCGACTAGTTTTCCTTAAAAATTAATCTTAATATTTTTTATAGGAAAAATTTTACTTGAAACTGAATTTAAAAATTTTTTTTTATTTCTTCTTAGAAGAAATTCCGACTAAAGTTTATAAATTTTTAAATAATAATTCCAGATATGAATATCTATAATTTGTATTAATAAAAATGAAACTTTTTCTTCTTGAAAATAAATGATTTTTAAAAAAATTCACTCGATAAATATTATTATTTATTATTAAATAATTTATTCAAATTATTATTATTCTCAATATATTAAAAAAGTGTATATTTTGATATTTTTTCAGCGTTAAAAATTATAATTTCAAATGATATGTATGCAATTTATATGCAAAGTGTCCTACATAAAATTATAAAATTTATTAAATTTAAAATAAAATTTTTCTTCATCACAAACATTAATAATAATCTTAAAATATTTGAGGATAAAAATTATTTAATATTTTCCAATAATATGACGATGTTTTATTATTATGATTAATTTTAAATATTCTGAATAATTTAATTCATCAAGTAGAGGTTGATTGTTGTTAAAATTAATTAGACAATTAATTTTTACTCCAAGAGCCGGAGGTTAATTAAAAAGATGAATAATTAGACATATAATGCGCAGATATCTCACCAAGGATTAAAATAAAATGAATAATAATAATAAATGTACGTATGCGATAGTTTTTAGAGGCAACACCTGCTTTTCAGCTTTTGCGACGGTTGTTCTGGTGTGTATACGTAGGAAGAATGTGATTGAAGAGCCCGCACCTGTCATACGAGCGACAATCGATAATCGAAACCCGTCTTCGTCTTGAAAACCCATCAGCTATCCGGGAAATTCCACGGAAAGGTCGATGTACCGATCACGAAACTCAGAATGATGGATTAGCGGCGTTGCCATCCAATTTTACTTTATTGCCAACTCGTTATCATTCCTTACAAGTATTTTATTATTATCCCTACATTCGTACTTGCAATACCAATTACCAAACTTTGTACTTTAAACGAGGGCCTGTACTGGGTAACAACTTTATCCTTGAACGAAATATTTTAAAGTTTTGTAAATATTTATCAAGTTCAAACGTTAATCTCTTAATAAAACGTTTTTATATTTATTTATGTTAAATTAAAGTTTTTATTATTCAACATTTGATAAATTTTATTTTTCATCAGTTGATCGTTAAATTTTTATTTCTTCCAGGAATTTTTTAATGCTTTTAAATTTTATTTTAGCAATTGTTTAGTTTTACCGGCTATCAAATTTAAATATATAAAAAATATATTTAGAGTTTATTTTTGGGTAATTATAGATTTTTTTTTTTTTTTTTTTTTTTTAAGTAATGACTTTTGTTAAATTGCACTGTATTTTCTTAACTATTGATCTTTTAAAAGATTTAAGCTCATCCTGATGTTATACTCATCAAGAGTTTTCATTTGAGTACCCACATGCATTTTTCATATATTTTTCATATATACATATACATAATATACATAAATATATGAAAAATTGATGTGGGTACTCAAATGAAAGGTCTCGATGAGTGTAACTCCAAAATGAGCTTATATCTTTAAGATACAAGGTCATTTCTTTATTATTAGATTAAATAATTAAAAAAAAATTTTCTAAATTGAAAGTTTTGAAAAAAATTATCATTAAATATCAGTTTTTAATTTTTTTTTCATACAAAAAAAAATATGACCGTGAATCTAAATAATTACCACAATTATCAATTTAAATATCAACATAATAAACTAAAGGACAAAATTTTAATTCTTTCATAAAAATTGAGAACCATTATAACAGTTTGTATGTTAAAAAAAATAAATTAAAAAATAAAAATGAAATTAATTTAATCCAAATTTACAATTATTGTTCAAATTTATACTTTACTTTTTTGTTTGACTTCCAATTAAATATAACATTATCATCTTGACACATGTACTAATTTAAATATTTAATTTCAAAATATAATTGGCATGCATTGTACATGTTACAATCCTGTTATATAGAATATTATTATTTGTACAATGCTTTATACCAATTATTTTTTATTTCCCTGAGAAATTGCTCAGAAAAACACAATCAAAACTTTACACATAAATTTTTACAGTAAATTTAATAATAAAAAAAAAAAAACAATTTTGTCCTTTAGATATATAAAATTAGTCAAATTATTAATATTCAGGATTTCTTCCTGAATAAATAATAATCTTTAAATATTTATTCCAAGGATTTAATAAAAACGTTAACCGGATGACATAAAAGCTAAAAATAAAAAAAAAAAAATTTTATCAGCAAATCGAAAAGATAAAAAATAATTAATGAAACTAATATGAAGCGATAGCAGAATAAAAGAAGATACATATAGTAATGTCTTGGTAGACAAAAGTTGATGACGACCGCCCGGTTGGATGTCGCTGATGACGTAACGGTCGGTGACCCCCTCCGATCTTTTCGCGAACATATCCCACCCCGCTAACTCGGCATGTCTTCTTCTTCTTCTTCTTCTTTTACAACACAGACCAAATAGAAAAGAAGAGCAAGAGCGACCCTTGACTTGTGCATGCACACATACATGTACATATAACATGTGATGTATTACAATACATGTGATACGATATCAGAGAGTAGATTGTAGAAGAGAAGAAGCGTATACATAGACAGCGGAAGCGAGAAAAAATTTATCGATAAAAATGACTGGAGGATTCATTAATACTGAGAGAAGAGATGCACCAGAGCAAGAGTCGGACGTATTAATATAAAAATAATTCTCAAAATATCTTTAGATAAAAATGAAGAAAAATTTTAAAGAAGAAATAGATGGATAATTTTTTAAATTAAAATAAAATTATGGATAACGATAACAATAAAGATAAAGAAGCTATAGATTGTTGTTAGCGATGATTGATGATTCGTCAGTTCACAATTAACGGAAAGACAATATAAATTGATAAAAAGATAAAAAGAGAGGGTGGAGACTTGAAATAGGAAAAGGGATCAATAACAACGACATTACTCTGATGCATGTATTATATATGTGACGACTATTATGAGTTAGAGTACTACTATTACCTTCCTGAGACAAAGACTCTGTGTAAAGCATACGCATCAGATACAGGAAAAGAGTCACTATAACTATCATCATCATCATCATCATCATCATCATCATTGTCGTCATCATTGTCATTGTCGTCGACAGACTTTTAGACCATTTTATTAGATAGAGACCAGCCGAATATCAAGTAACGAGTAATGCTCGTTTTCTTCCTTGACAAAAGGAGCCAGCTTGATTTTTTTTTACTTTCAAGACTAAATATAAATTTTTATAGGGTATAATATGAAGAAA
Organism: Cotesia typhae; assembly: GCF_013202065.1. Classification (NCBI taxonomy): domain Eukaryota; kingdom Metazoa; phylum Arthropoda; class Insecta; order Hymenoptera; family Braconidae; genus Cotesia; species Cotesia typhae. The sequence continues at coordinate 2,248,816 of NW_027423769.1, forward strand.
ATTGTAATTTTTTAGTTTTATACTTCAGAATACTTCGATGAGCGAAAATAATACTTGAAGTCTTTTTTTCTTCTTTAATATTATCTGATAAAAAAGCTAGACTCCACATGAACCAAGGCCCTAAAATTACAAAATAACTTTTAGAGCAACGAGATATTACGATATCGAATATCGAAAGTCAGTAATAATAGTTATAGAATAATAAAAAATAAAAAATATAAATCGTCTAGTCACGCTTCATTAGTATAGAGCGATACCCCTTTTGTTAAACTGTGCCATTGGTTTATTGTCCGTCTTGAGTATTATTATAGTATTATAATATAAGTAACTAGTTCTGGTACTGGTGATTTTAAAATAGTATTGCTAGTGTCGGTCCGGTCTCGGTGAGATAAAAAATTTAGAAAGCCATCTGTTGAAATTGACAAAATAAAATTTTAATGAGAATGAGATCGATATTGGTGTGACGTATTAGTTATTACTCGTTTGCATGATACTGAAATCAGTTGACATTTGATCTTAATGTCAACTAATTATACTGATTATAATTTGGATTATACTCAGTGTAATATGAATTATACTAGCTACTATCTAAAAAAATTTTTCACTAAGTGGGTAAAATTTTATTTCAGATTAAAAAACTGGCCCTTGATAAAATTAATAAAATTTTTTTTCACAATAATTGCATTATTATAAAATTATAAAAAAAATTTCTAATGTCTGTAAACTTCAGTATTATTTTTATAGAAATTCTACACATGGAATTTTTTTACAATAATTTATATATTAAAAAAAAAAAAAATTCTAAAACCAATCAAATGTCTTTTAATTTGATTATCATCGAATAAAACTTACTTCATTAGGGTAATAAACTCCAATGCGCCAAAAGATGTTGATGTTAAAGTGAAGGGAGCACATTTAGAAATAATTTTTGTAAAAGGCCTGAAGTTGTTTCATAACATAACAAGCTTCACAGTATTGAACATATCACACCAGCAAGTGCTGTTGTGTACTGATTACTTGATTGAATTATAATTCAATACAATATATATATATATATATATATATATATATATATATATATATATATAATATGAATAAATATGTGTGTGATGATACAAAAATGTAAATGAGGATAGAAAAATGATATTTAGTGTTTTGGGATCACTAATAAAACGCACGTGAGGTTAAAGAACGTGTCCATTGACGTTAAAGGTTAGAATCGACAGGTAGCTGAGAGCTAGCAATCAAGTCATGGCACATGCGCGACTTTGCTCTTTAGCTTTGGTTACCTCCTCCCTCCCCCGCGTGCGGAGACTCGCTAGCCAACTACTTCCAAGTCAAGTATATTGTGAATTGTGAAACACACAACTACTCAACATACGTTTGAGAAACATCGACCTCGAGTACACAGTACACAGTACACCACCGCTGCATAGTATAAGTACTGTTTACTTCTTTTTCTTTGTTTCGTTTTTTTTTTTAAATGCTAAGATACATCCTATCCTTCTTAACTATCCTATTTTATATACATATATGTACATTAACTGAACATCGAGTGTATGTATATTTTACAAAAATATTCTCACAATTTTTTATTTACTCAGTGCATCTATAAATAAATTTTATTCATTGACAAACATTGACAAACATTCAATGAATTTAAATCCTTAAAAAAAAAAAAAAATGTTTCACGGTATTTTAATTTTTTTTTTTTTTTTTTTTTTTTTTTTTCATTTTTATTTGACATTGAATTATTATTATTATTATTATTATTAATTTTTAAAATTAGAAAAATTATGTAAAAACTATTTTATGACATTTGACAATTTTTGTAATTTTTATAACAAATGTGAATTTGTAATTAAATTTTTTTTTCTAAGTTTTAAAATTTTACTTCTGTAAATATTTCAATTTTTTATTAAAAATAATAAACAATTTTAGAGTGTAATTAATTTTATAGCAAATAAATTATTTATAAGTTATGAAAATGAAGTTAGCCGACATTTAAAAATTTTTAGAAATTTTTTGTTGAAAAAATTTCAATTAAGCAATTTAAAAATAAATGTCACATGTAAAAAGCTTGAAAAACTATAAGTGCAATTTTTTATAAATATCTTTTTAGTTGTAATTTAATTAATAAAAAAAATCAAAAATTTTTTGACGTCTGCTAACTTCAGTGTCATTATAAGTTTATATAAAATTATCAAATAATTTTTACACTTTCAAAAATTAAAATATAAAAATTATATTGTAAATATTTTTCTTTACCATAATTTAATTAAAATTTCAAATATGAACATTTTATATAATAATAATAATGATAAATGTACTTATAACTTGACACGAAAATTTATCAAAAAAAATTATAATAATAGCGAGCAGCAAAATTGGAGTTGGCCACCCTATTAATAAATGAGCTTGCTCTAAAGTTTAAACTTAAATTTACAGTCTAAGCACACATATACAGATGCACATTTTGAGTTAAAGTAAACTTCTAAATTTAATATATAACATATATTATTTATTATATATGAATATAAGTTTTAAGTCTCAAGTCTGTAAATTATCTTGAGGGTCAGAATCGACGTTTTAAAGTACCATATGTACGTAATACAAAATACAAGTAACCTCAGCTCCATTCCTCTAATGACGATACTGTGAAAGTATAAATGTGGCAACGCTATCGTCTGGATACATTTTACTTGCTAAGCCCAAAGAAATTTTACAGAGTACCAGTGAGAGCAAAAAAAAAACATTCTTTTCTCGAATGGAACTAACGGTACTCATGTTTACTGGAATTTTGTGTGAATCAACAGCCTTTGCAGCTATAAAATACTAAATTCACTATGTACAGTATAATACATAATATACTACTACAGAATCCAGGTATAAACTCAGTCAAGTAGTTAGAACTACATTCTATTATTCTATCATACATTATATATGTTTAAAATCTCTATCTGAAAAATGTATGATGGATGATGAATGATAAAATAGTGAAGGAAGTTTCACAATAGTGCGCTGCTGAAGGCTTCCAAAAACCGGAGATTGAGATTGAGAGACCGTGGCCATGACCATAATGCTTCAATTTCGCAAACCCGGTCGTCGACTCGGCTAGATTTTAAATATCTAATTTATTTATTTTATTTAGTTGTCTTTACTTTTGAATAAACTACAAGGCTCATTTTTAGATTATAAGATTGTTGATAATTTTAAGGAATTTTTTAACATGTAAATTATTTTTAAAGTTTAATAGAAAACCGAACTAAAAAGTGGAGAATAATTTTAAATAAAATTGATTAATAAAAAAAATTTTGTTTTTAACTTGTAACTTGTGAACTATAGATATTTTTAAAGATATAAGCTCATCCCGATGTTATACTCGTCAAGACCTTTCATTAGAGTACCCACATCAAT